>NC_134531.1:53181468-53806468 GCF_050624435.1 Tenrec ecaudatus | reverse complement strand
TTGCCATCCTCACTTCTAAGGAGCATTCTGGCTAGACTTCGTCCAAGACAGACTTGTTCCTCCTTCTGGAAGACCGTGCCATGTTCGACATTCTGCATTGCCTCACAAATCAAAGGCAGCATTTCTCTGCACTCTGCCTCATTCATTGTGCACCTTTCAAACGCACAAGAGGTTGATTGAAATCTCCGTGGCTTTTAGCAGACACATCTTAGTCTGAAGATGACACATTTGCTTTCGAACATGGGAAAGAGGTGCTTGTAGTCAATTTGCCTGATACAACGTTATTTGATTTCTTGGCTGCTGATTCCATGGTCATTGATTATGGGTTCAAGTAAAATGAAATCCATGACAACTTAAATATTTCCTGTTTATCACTATGTTGTTTCTTGGCCCTGTTGAGACCAGATTTGTTTTCTTTGTGTAATCCATACCAAAGGTTATTGTATTTGATCTTCATTAGTAAGTAACTGAAGTCTTATTCATTTTCATTGAGTAAGACTTTATCATTTACACAAGTGTTAAATGCGTCTTTCTTAAACCTTGATATCACAATCTTCTTCATATGGTCCAGTTTCTCTAATAACTTGTTCAGCATATAGTTTGAAAAAGGGTAGTGAAAATATACAACTCTAAAGCACACCTTTCGTGGTTCTAAACCATGCATTTCCCCTTATTCTGTTTGCAGGCTCTTCGTTTATGCACAGGTATACATGAGCACAATTGAGTGTTTGGTATTCCCTTTCTTCCCAATGGTAGGCATGATTTGCTATAACGCACACACGGTGATTTTGCATAATCAATAAGACACAGGTTAACATCTTTCTAGGATTGCTACTTTCAGCCAAGAGCCATCTGACATCATTAATGATATTCTCAGTCCGCCTCCCCTTTTGAATTGGCTTGAATTTCTAGCAATTCTCTTTCTCTTTACTGCTGCAATCATGTTTGAATTATGTTTTATTTGTCTGTGATATTAATGATAATGTTCAATAATTTTCACCTTTCTTTGGAATGGACACAAAATACAGATCTCCTTCCGTCGGTTAGTGAGGTAGCTAGCTTCTGAATTTAGTGGCATGCACTAGTGAGTCCTTTCAGAGTTGCAGCCACTTGATGGAATGTCTCAGTTGGTATAATGTGCAAGTCTAGGACCTTTGTTCTGTTTGGCCAAGTGCCGTCAGTGCGACTTGAATGTCTTCCTCTGGTGCCTTTGGTTCTTGATCGTACGCTCCTTCTTCAACAGTGAACATCGATGAACCCTTTTTGATGCACTGACTGTGCCTAGCTGCCATCTGCTTTTGATCCTTCCTATATCATTCAATATTTTAAAAAGTCACTTCACTGGGGGCTCATGCAGCTCTCATCACAATCCATCCATCCATCCATTGTGTCCAGCACATTTGTACATTTGTCGCCATCACCATTCTCAAAACATTTGCTTTCTATTTGAGCCCTTGGCATTAGCTCCTCATTATCCCCCTCCCTCCCTACTACCCTCTCCCCCATAAACCCTTGATAATTTATAAATTATTATTATTTTGTCATATCTTACACTGTCTGATGCCTCCCATCACCCACTTTTCTGTTGTCCATCCCCCAGGGAGGGGGTTATATATACATCCTTGTAATCGGTTCCCCCTTTCTCCCCCACCTTGTCAATATTTTTTTTATCATTCAATATTTTGCCCATTGATTTCATCAACATTACACCTTAACTCTTCAATATTTCTTCAGTTCTTTTATCTTGAGAAATATTAAAGGTGCCCTAACTCCAAATCTGGACCCAGTTACATTACTAGGCTTTAACTGGACACTGAAATCGTCATCATTGCCTCCTTTCACTCTACTTTGTATTCAAAAGTACACGACAGACTCTCTTGTGAGATCTAGTTTAGTCTTTTTCTTTCCATCTTCATAACTATTTTTTTTCTTTCTTCATGCATGATATTCTTAATTTCAATCCAGAATTTACCTGGTCTTTGTTCATATCGCTTTAAATACATCAAATATATTCTGGAGATGTTCTTTAAATTCTGGTGGGAGACACTCAAGGTCATATTTTGGTGCTCATGAACTTGTTTTAATTTTCTTCAGCTACAACTTGAACTTTCACATGAGCAACTACTGGTCTGCTCCCCAGTAAACCCTGAGGTTTTTTTCTGGCTTCAGTGATCTTGCCAAAGCTTATCATGTGATTTCCAACATCATTTCTATCATCAGGGCTATATTTTCCATCTACCAACCCTTCTTCTCTATTTTCAATTTTCACAGTCCAATTATAAGTACCTTTCAAATCACCTTAAAAATGTTGTCCTGTAGGGTCACTGTGAGGTGTCATTGACTCAATGGCAATGAGTTTTGTTTGTTTGTTTGTTTGTTTGTTTAACAAGCATAATATATTTCTCCAGGCATCCCCCCCCACCTCCTTATATCACGACCAAAATTCAAGAAAATCTTGAGCTGTGCTTTTCAGGAGAATTTTCCTGCTTGCGCATTCAAGAGCTATTAGTTTGGTTTTCTGGAAGTTTACTCAATATTCTTCATGAACGGTATAATCCCAGGGCATTAATTATTTTTTATTATTGTCCAGCTTTTCCATTATCACGTTGTTGTTGGTAGGTGCAATCTAGTCAGTTCCAAACCTTAGTGGCCTCACAGAGAACAGAATGAAACCCTGCCCAGTCCCGTGCCATCCTCACAGGCATTCTTATGTTCGAGTCCATTGTTGCAGCCACTATGTCAATCCACTTTCTCTTTGGTGCTGCAATTGAAAACATCATGGTACAGATAATGCATTCTAAATGAGGTTCCTACTTCCATAAACAGCTATGGTCTCAGAAATTCACAGAGGGGAGTCCCGGGTCTCTTTGAGTCAGAATTGACTCTATGGCAGTAAATTTGTTTTTGGTTTGGATAATATGTCCAATATCCTCATATCCATATAAAATAGGAAATGTATCATATATATATTATAGATACACACATACACAGGCGAGGGCTGCAAAAGCTAATGAAAAATGTTAACTTTCTTTTACTTCCTATTTTCTATGAACTTTTTATACCCGTGAGTGTGTGTGTGTGTGTGTGTGTGTGTGTGTGTGTTTGGCTGAAGCTCAGTGGGTGTATGCTTATCTTAATAGTTTACTAAAATACTTCTTGTTGGCTCATAATCTGTGTTCTCTCAACAAAGAGTTCATTCCATACAGTGACTACATTGTAAGTTACCATGCATCCTGCATGCCTAGCACCCAGTTGGCTCTATCATCTTCTAGGAGCAATTTATTCCACCTGACTTCAGTTCTTCAGTTGTGTTGAAAACACCAGTGTTGACAGTAAATTCAGGAAAGACTGGCAATGGGGAGTGATCATACAAGCCAAGCAGTAGCTAAGGGCCAAAATCAACATGCTGGGAGGATTACATGAGATAATGTCTGTGAAAGTGCTTGTAAACTGAATAATATTAAGAACTGTTATGATGATGCACTTGATGAAGCTTAGCAGATGCAAATGTAAATTCTTGCATGCATATTACAAGCAACCCATTGTATGAAAATTGGATGAGAGAAAGACTGACTGGAAGAGCATCGCAAGGGAAACCAGTAGTCTCATTTGATTGCTAGAAAGGTGTAGCTCATCCCAGTCCGTAACTACAGCTAAGTAGATCACTATCTCTGGACTATAGTGTTTGCATCTGTAGCCCCATTGAATGGGCATCTGGGCAAACTGAAAAATGCACCTTCGTAGTGGAGAAGACCAAAATAATCAGAGACTCATAGCCCCTCCGTATCAGGAATATGTCAAAGAGATGAAAATAGCTATCCGTTTTGAATATTGGGGGGAAATGGAGGGAAGGATGAGAGAACAGTACAAGGATCAGGGGAACAATAACAAAGTCAGATTTTAGCTCATTGTAAACAAACTGCATCTAAATATGAGATTTCTCTAAAATATCTGTTGAACTTCCTCTTTCTTTGTGTCTTTTTCTTCACTACACTAATTATGTGTCAATTTGGCTAAGCCATGGGATCTAGTACCCTGATCAAACCCTAAATTTTCTATGAAGGCCTTTTGCCAATGAGATGAACATTTACAATCAGGTGACTTTAAGTAAATGACCACCAGTAATATGGGCAGGCCCATCCAATCAGTCAAAACTCCATAAAGCAAAAATACGACGTGTTCCAGAGAAAGACTTCTGATTCAAGACTGAAGTATAGGAATCCTGAGTATCTAGCCTACTGACTTCCATCTGGATTTCAGACCCAAACCTGAAATATCAACCTCTCCCACAGCCTTCAGACTACTGCCTGCCACATGGATTTCATACTTGCCTGTATCCACAGTAATAATATGAACCAATTCCTTAAAATAAGTCTCTGTCTCTCTGTATAAAAGGATGCTTGTGGCATGGTCATTAAGTGCTGGGCAGCTAGTTGAAATTTTGGTGATTTGAACCCACTTGGCAGCACTGTAGGAGACAATCAGAGTGATCTTCAAATATTCAGCCCCGGAGGCTGCAAAAAGGACAGACCAATTTGTCTTGGAAGAGGTGAGGTCTTAGAGGCAAGGATGGCAAGACTTTTTCTTACATATTTTGGACATGTTATCAGGAGAGACCAGCCCTGGAGAAGGACATCATGTTTGGTAAAATGGAGGGACAGCGAAAAAGAGGAAGGCCCTGAAGGAGATGGATGGACCCAGTGGCCACAACAGTGGTGGCAGGCACAGGAACAATGGTGAGGATGGCACAGGACTGGGCACTGTTTCCTTGTGTTGTGCATAGGGTCTCTCTGAGTTGAAACTGACTACATGGTATCTAGCAAAAACAGCAATGATATTTTTCTGTGTTTTCTAGTACCAAGAGGAATGTCTTCTGATCGATAGCAAAAGTTGAAATTCATAGAATCGTCTATTTTTTTCCTCCCTGTTTGGGATGCATTTTCTGCCATCTCTGTTAACTGTTAGTTGTTATAGCAGAAAGGGAGGTTTGACCCTGTTCTTTTTTGCTCTCTTAAAACATAAAACAGTGCTTCTTGAATGCACATTTCATTTCTGTGTCCAGCTCCACGGTTCAAATGCAGATAATGTGCACATTCGGGATGCTCCAGACCTCCGTATCAGAGAGGACCACCGCAGACTTCCATGTCCAGATGCATGTTCCATTCCACCCCACCACCACATTTCACGGAGGAAGCATTGCTTCTCTGAGTCCCATAGCACACAATGCCAATTTCCTCTTTAGTCCGTGGCTTTGAAATAGCTTTGACATTACAGGTTTGAAGGATAGAGTCAAACGTCGGATATAAAATGAGGAAGAAAAACAGAAGACTGGTCATTCTGGAGACCATGGGTGGTGCCAAGAGTGAACGCAAATGCATTTGACAGTGGAGGCCAGCTGGGGTTCCCTCCAAAGAAATTGCTGGTGGTCTACTTTGGAAACTCAGCCTTTGACAAAGCTGAAGGCAAACAGGTTTACTCTGACACACCTGTGACCTCCATGAGTTGAAATCAACTGTTGGACAACTAATCTGTCATTTTTTAAGTCATTCTAAGGGGTGAATGGAGACTTAGTTGAAGCTATTGAGTCCTGCAAACAGTGACTTTTTTTTTTTTCTTCAGTGTGGCTACTGAAGTTTGGCATAATGTATTCTGCGGTTCAAAGGTGAAGATTGCTTTTGAGACCTGTCCTTCAGAAAGAAAATCTCCCTGCACCCCACCCCTGTCCCGCCCAAGTTGTTCCTTCAAAACTTTTTTTGATTCTTATGGGCAAGTCTGGAGACATCCTTTCCAAGCAGGAATGAGAACATGGGCAGGAGATTTGTGAATCTTTTGTTTTCCTTGGAAATATTGTATTTCAATTTACACACACACAAACTATGCCTGATTCTCTTTGGGTACATTCTTTACTAGGCTTTCATAGGAGTTTACAGCAGTGTGGAGACGAGGTAGTGAGCTGTAGAGCGACACGTCCAAAAGAAGGACTCTCTCTCGGCATATAGAATGTCGAGACACAGAAGGATGATTTCAGGGGACACCCACCTGGCTTGACGAGGAGCTTTTCTCAGTAGAGAAGTTCCTTCAGAGAAAATATCAACCCAAAGCCAGCTCTGGTAATGGCCTGGAAGCAGAGACCTTTGAGCTTGAATTTGGTGAGAGTTTTGCAGCTGTGTTCATTTAAAACGGTAACATAACAAATATTTCTAGTTTATTTATTAAGGCAATGGTGTATCAGCTTGGCTGAGCCAGGATATTCAGCAATTTGGCAGTTAAGATGCAGTCATCCCTCATAATGAGATTAACTACGATGCAATCATGTCCATGATGAGATCTATTATAAGCAGGCAGTCGGCTGGGAGGGTGTTTCTTCTGGGGTGTGACCTTCTTCCAACATATACAGGTGCTCTGGAAAAGCTTTTGGGCTTTTGGCTAGGCCTCAAGCCTGCATCTGGCTTGCCATCTGGCCTCCAGTGCTTGGATTGGAGCCAGTGTCCTGCTCTATGGCCTGCAGATCCTGGAGTCCATCAGTAGCCCACCATTTTTGTATTCATTTGCTTTGGCAATCAGAAACCTTTTGACTGACCTGTCGATCTTGAGTTTATCAACCTCTGCGAGTACGCAAGTCAGCAGAAGTCTCCATCATACCCTATGACCCACCAACAGTTCCTACACTATCTTGGGCTGGGTCTTCTAGAGAAAACTAGTGAACTTGTATAAACTCATCTGTGCACCTACATAGAGATTTATTTCAAGGAAATGGCTTACACAGTTGTAGAAGGACAAGGAGGCAAGTTCCAATCTGAGGGCCATGTGTTAGGCTTATTCTGATTTGCATAGCTATGGGGTTGATGAACCCGAGAATGGCAGGAAAATGACAGACTTCTGGCTGCAGAGGTCAATGAATCTAAGGTCAGTAGATCGGACAGCAGCTAACTGAAGACTGTATCTGCAGGCTGTTGACTCTAACAAGTTCAAAGAACCAAAACAAGTAGAGTGAGCTGGATGCAAGAATCTGAGCCAGTCAAAAACAAGCAAGCTTTCCTACAAGGTCCACTTATGTTGGAAGCAAGTCACACACACACAAGGAAACTTCCTTTTAATTTATTGGATAAGGGCTGTGCTCTAAGTGTGACCATAATACCCCACCCCAATCTTCTTATAACTAATTGGCTGTTTACAAAAGATCCCATTGTGGAAGTGATTTTGTTGTGTTAATCACCTCATGGGGAATTACTAAGTCTTAACAGGCAAACCAATGAGAATCCCAGAGCAGCAAGTTAATACAAAACCTTAACTAGTGTAGAGAGCAACAAATTTGTCTTAAGTACCTTCTATTTTTTCCTT
Organism: Tenrec ecaudatus; assembly: GCF_050624435.1. Taxonomy (NCBI): domain Eukaryota; kingdom Metazoa; phylum Chordata; class Mammalia; order Afrosoricida; family Tenrecidae; genus Tenrec; species Tenrec ecaudatus. The sequence goes on along the minus strand of NC_134531.1, from coordinate 53,799,127 downwards.
TAAAAAAAGTTTTATTGACATGTACATCATATATCATACAATTTAATTGCTCAGTCATATTAAAAAGAGGCATGCCATCCTCACCACATTGATTTCAGAACACTTTCTTCTCATATCCACTGTTGTTTGCTCCCCATCCCCACTCTCCTCTTAATCTATTAAGTTATACTATATAAATTTATAACTATAAATATATTGACTATTAATAGTGACTAATAGTTACTATTAAAGTCTCTACAGATTTTCCTATCCTGAATTTCATATATGGGAAATCATTTAAGACACGAACGGGAAGCAAACAAAAACGTCTAGATAAATGAGATAGAAACTTCAAGTGGAAAGAAAGCAGAAAATATTAAAAACTGAAACAAATTTAAAATGGGTCCAAAGGGGGATCAAATGCTAAAGTATTTTAAACTTTTTAACCATTTTGACTTATCTACATCAGCCATGATTGGCTTTACACTGCTCGCCATCTGATAACTAGGCTATTCCCGTCCCTCTACTAAATCAGAGGGAACTTACCAGAGGACAATCCAGGGGACAGGGGGTGGCCACAGATTGAGCTGGATTCAGAAGATGACATGGAACAAGGAAATCACCACTCAAGTTAAATGAATCTTATTTTGAAGCAGAGAATACCAGAAAGATGCTTGTGTTCCATTTACTAAGCAAAGGGATTGAACTGTGTGAATAACTATGGGTAACTTTGAGAAGAAGGTAAATCCAGAAGCCTTCATTATGCTCATGCACAACAGTTAGATGGATACACAGGCAATTGTGTGACCAAAAAAAGGGAAATGGTTTAAAATCAGGAAAGATGCGCGAGAGGGTTGCATCCTCTCACCATACTTATTTAATTTGCATGCTGAAAAAAGTATCCGATAAGTTGGATTATATCAAGAATAATGTGGCATCAGGGTTTGGGGAAGGCTCATTACCAACCTGTTATGCAAACTTGCTAGCTGAAAGTGAGAACTTGACACATTTGTTGATGGAAACCAAGAACTAGAGCCTTCATTGCAACTCAATGGAAAGAAGACCAAAATCCTCACAACTGGACCAAGATCGTGAATAGAGAAAAGCTTGAAGTTGTCAAGGATTTCATCTTGCGTGGCTCCACAAGCAATGCTCATGGAAGCAGCAAAAGATCAAAAGACACAGGGCATTAGGTCAATCAAAGTGCAAGGTCTAGCCCTCTAAGTAACATCCTTGCTTTTAAGCACCTTCTATATGCCAGGAACCATGAGACAATAGCAACACTCATCGCTAATCCCAATGAGACTCAAAGGGTGGGGCTTTTTCGGATCGAGTGATTTAATTCAATGTGGAGGATGTTGAAAAAGGAAAAGTGAGCCGAGGTGTTAGAGGAGTCGAACAGAATGTACTAAGCCTAAGGTTTTTAAGATGGAGAGTTAGGACTCTATCCATCCTATGGTTCAGAAACTAGGGGCCACCAAATCAATTAGAATGGATGACAGCCCCGTGTGTGTCAGAGTAGAACTGGGCTCCGTGGCATTTTCAATGGCTGATTGTTCTTTTTTTTAATTAGATCTCTCTTCTGATGAGAGTCTGGGTAGATTCAAACCTCCAAACTTTCAGTTAATAATCCAGCTGGTTACCTGCTGGTATTCCCCCAGCGACTCGTTTTAGAAGTGGTCAGAAGACTGAGAAGAGGAAAGGGACAGCAGGTCTCTGACAAGTTGACTGTGGGCCAGTTCATGCACAGCCTTCTGCCTGCTTTGCATCATTATGTACAGATGTCCTGCCCCGTGAAAGCTATCCTGCCTTCCCTAATTTGGATAGGAGACCTACAGTCAGCATAGTAGTAGCTCTGGTATTTCTATTAGCAGAGACAACCAGGGAAACGACTACAAAGTTTTCACATTTGCATAATGATAAAGTGACTCAATTGCTTTAGAATGCATTGCTAACCCTGACATTAGTCATGGACAATCAGCAAGAGGATAAGTTAGGGAGAGGTGAATTTTTCACAGCAAGACTCAATTTTTCTAGTCAAACTGAGGGAAAGAGAAATACAGTTAAAAGGAACATGTTGAACATTTACCCCAAATTTAAGAGCAGAACCAATCCAACAGGTCGATACAACCTCGTGGGGACTTCGGGAATACAGAGTTGTTTATTTGGTTAGGCTAAAAGTAAACTTACTTTCAAAATAGTAAAGATAGGTCTGGAGGCTACATTAACTTTACCCACAGTTCTCTTCTTCCTGTCGCGGGTTCTTTTGTTTTGGTTGTTCACTTTGCTTGTTTGTTTCTTGAAACAACTTTTACAAGCTACCAATATTCATCAGAAGTATCGTGGACTGCTGAAAAGACAAACCAATCTGTCTGGGAAGTATGGTTAGAGTGTTCCTTAGAGAAGGTTGAAAGTTTGAGTCTATCCAGACTCATCATAAAACAGGCCTGGTGGTCTCCTGGTGAGACTTTGGACATATTGTCAGGAAATACCAGTCCTTGGAGAAGGACATCATATTTAGTGACATAGAGGGACAGCAAAAAAGACGAAGGCCCTCAAGGAGATGAATTCGTACTGTGGCTGCAACAATGGGCCCAAGCGAAGAAGGATGGTGAAAATGGTCCAGGACAAGGGGGACAGTGCTTCATTCTGTTGTGCATAAGGTCGTTATGAGTCAGAGCCGATTTGATAGCACCTAAACACAACCATGGTCATTGTAACACTATTGACAATAACCAAAAGGTAAAAAAAAATAACCAAATAGCCATGGACACATGAATGATTACATAGAATGTGGCATATACTTATGAATGAGTCAGAACTTACCTGACCCAAAATGGAATGTTCTATACCATAATGAGAAATGAAGTCCTGAAACATCACACAACATAGCACAACATAGATGAACCTTAAAAACAGTATGCAGGATGAAATACGCTGATAACCAAATACAGATGCCTACTTATTTTTAATGATTCGCTTTCTGTCTTTCGGCATATTATCGCTAATATGTACATTTAGAATAATCATATGTATAGGGATAAAAGATTAACTCTGGTTACGAGCAGAGGTAGAGGGGAGGTGCTAGAGGGGGAGTTTCAAAAGGAATATTTGTCTAGTTAGCATGGTGTTTTTGCTTCTGACAAAGGATGTTGATAGTGATTGCTCAGCATGATTGATGGAATTGATTTCATTACAGCTTGGGCCCAAGTACGGTTAGTGTAATTGATTTCATTGAATTGGAAATGCAAAAAAAAGAAGAAAAAAGTTGGATTGGCAACAAAGAGAGGGGGTGATATGGTTTGTGAGTTGCCACCGTTGCAGGCTAATCGACGCGAGGGAAAACAATACTGGGAAAGGGTCATGGTAAAGATTTCCAAAATTAGAAGTCTGTCTTCCTTCACTCTGCCTCCTTATTCTAAGCCCTTTGTACCTGCTAGGCAGCATCACCATGTAAGGACACAAACCAATTGTTACCTGTGTGTTCCTCCCACTAGAAGATGAATTTTTATGTAGGCAGAGAATTTGATCATCTGGTTCACAAACATGCTTTCAGTGTCTTGTGTAATACAAATCTGCTTTACTTTGCCTCGTTGGTTTATGGCTGTGAGTATACATGATTGTTTGAACCAAAATTAAGTTGGAGGTAGAAGTCTCCAGATGTTGAAGTTTCTGATGCATTACCAAAGCTGCCAGCTCATTTACTCCCCATATTAAATCTTCCTCTCTGGATCAAACAGGACCTTTATTCAACTATATTAGTGCTTTGTTTTCAGTTCACCAATCAATTCTCAAATTATTTTATCTAAATCCTTGAGGCAAGCAATTAAAGAAGAAAAAGACAAGAAAGCTTTATCGATTGAGGAGTATATTTTGCAAGAAAACACATGAACTAAAACTCTGATTTTGCTTTTTTCATCTCTCAATCACACACTCACTCACCGCCATGAAATTGATTCTGACTTAAATTTCAGGTATTTGTAAATTATTAATAATTAATAATAGGAGCCCAGGTGTCATAGTGGTTACGCATTTGGCTTTGATTCCTAAGGTCAGCAGTCTAAACCACCATCTGATGCACGGGAGAAAGATGGGGCTTTCTACTCCCATAAACAGTTATGGTCTCAGACACTTACAGGGGCAGTTCTAACCTGTTTTTTTATTTTAACATATCATGTTATTGGGGGCTTTTACAGGCCTTATAAGAATGCATGCATCAGTTGTTATCAAGCACATTTGTACAAATGTTGCCATCAACCATTCCAAAACATTTGCTTTTTACTTAAGCCCTGGTAGCAGCTCCTCTTTTGCCCCTCCCTGCCCCCCTCTCGACAACCCTTGATAATTTATAAATTATTTTTATTTTCATATTTTAAAGCAACTGCGGCCTTCCTCGCCCACATTTCTGTTGTTTGTCCCCCTGTGGTGGAAGGTGGGGAGTTGTACATCAGTCATTGCGATCGGTTCCCTCTCTTGCTCCCGTAGGGCCACTGTGAGTTGATATTGACTTGATGGCACAGAGTTTGGTCCATTAACAATTTTTAGTTGGCTCCTCTTAGCAACATTTCTGCCCTAGTTTAACTAGAAATACATCTTAAGCAGCTAATTGAATAATTGTTTAATTATATGTATTCAATATTTGTACTATCACTATAAAAATAGAAAATTACCAGATATAGTTAAGACATTAAATCAAATAGCCTGTATTTGACCTTACTGTCATGTCTAATCAAGACTAGCTACTCATTCATTGTGGGTTTTAAAAAATACTGTTCAATTTTTATTCTTTATTTCCCTCAAAATTTATATTGAACTGTTATCTTTCTTAAAGATTTGCGAGATAATGCTGGATGACTAGAGGCTAGGGGTTTTAAAAAATTCTTCTGAAATGAGTCTATTGTCTGCTGCAAATATATTAGAACTAATATGGCAGCTGCTGTGTGGGAAAGGAAAGCTTTGAAGTTAAGCACAGACAGTTGCCCTGCTCACAAAAATAAATAAAATGTCATTTATCCATCACTTAAGAGAGCCACGTACTATTTCTTGATTATTTTCCACCTTCCATGACTGAAAGTCAATGAATAATTCAATATCTGGAAAAATGGCAGGCATTTCTGCGCAGTGGAGGAAGGACCAGAAGGGGAAAGTAGTGAAGAAAGTGTACACAAATACGTAAAGCAGGCACACAAGAAAAACTGAGGGCGGAGGAGGCAAGGTGGCGCCTTGGTACGCACCACATACTGGGAGCTCTGCAGAGATCGCTGAGCCTGCTGTCCAGGAGAACAAGTGAGAGGATTCTGGTGAGTGAAAAGGCCCCCAGGACCACCTGAGTGGCTCCCTCTGCCCAGGAGGTGGCCCTCCCCCATATCTGCCTTCCTCCAAAGCCCCGGAGATCAGGTGGTCTGACCCCAGGGATTTCCCACTGGCTCTGCTGCTTCTGGCACCCACCTATAGCACCCCTTCACCCCCACCCCAACCCCCTGGCCTGGCCTCCATGCCAGAAGCTGGATGACTGCCTTACTGAGTTTCCCAAAACCACAGTTGGGCCCCCCACACAGCAGCTGTTCCGCTGCAGCGCCCCACTAGGGGAATGCTCTCTTCTCCCAAGGTTCCCCTCTCTCCACAAGGCAGCGACCCTGCCACCGAGCTCTGGTCTCTCCCAGCACCCACCCAGGCCCCAGGGCCTGACCCGAAGTGAATTTGGTCACCTTCGGCTGCGGGGGCTCCCTGCACCAGTGCCTGGGACCCCTCCACCTCTGTGGCGGCCGCATCTGCCAGGTTCATGTGGCATGGTGCCAATCACTTCCCAGAGGGCACGGCTCATTCCTGCACAAGCCTCTCTGCCCCACGTGAGCAGAACAGTAGAGAGCACATCCTTGACCCGAAGGGCACTCTTCCCCCAAATCTAGCCTAGCTCCAGAACCCAGGGGATCAGCAACTAGTCCCTGGCACATGCCAGCCACAGACCTCAGTCCCCAACGTGGGGACCACCCGCCTATGGGCCCCTGCAACTGGATCGCGTTACTTGGAGCTATCCAGCAGTCATTCTGAGTTCCCTCCCCTGCCCCCATGGGCGCCCGCAACCTCTACCTTATGGAGGCTTGCCACCCCGCAACTGCACCAGCAGCAGTGGGGTTGTCCCTCCTTCGCTCAACACCACCTCCTGTAGCAGTGTGTTCTCCCACACCATTGTCTATATTAGGTGCCTTAAGAAAAAAGGTTGCAAATCTTGCTGACCCACTCCCATAGTAGGGCACAAACAGTCCCTGAAAACACTGTCAGCACTCACACAGACAAAGAGCTCAGGGCCCCTTGGTCTCCCAGAAATCTGCCACCCAGCTCTACGGAATTGTCATGTTCACCACAGCATACCACTTCACTCCCAACAAGAAAACGAAAACCAAATCACAGCAGCAGAGCTAGCGACGCTCATAGAAGAGTCCGGCCATACTGTCCAACTACCATTCCTTCCGCTTCGTTTCCGCCTTTGTGTTCCCGTCTATAACAATCCGCGCATCTTGACACCATGCTTGATCATTGTTACACAGAAAACAGTGGTAGAATTCTTCAATCTCTAAATCACTAGCTTTAGTGGTTGGTTTGAACTTTTAAATAATATTTGTATTGACTGGATTCCCTTGTTTATGGATAGGTATTAGCCAGTCATAGAAAGTATTTTACTTCAAGACCACTCATCTGCCAGTTAATTGTACTGTGATGACTTGTGCGCTGCTGTGATGCTGGAAGCTACAGCACTCCTATTTCAAATGCCAAGAGGGGATTCGGAGTGAGCAGGTTCCAGCAGAGCTATCAGACTAAGAATAAGTTATACAAAAGAAATAGGCTACTCAATTATGAAGAGTTAGCAACTAAAGGCCATATGGAAATACAGGGCCAGTGATCATCATATTTACATTAATATTAAAATTTACTTTAATATTTCTATAAAAATACTAACCTTTATGGACAAAAGATGTCACTAATATAACTCACATATTCCTCAAGCTGATACACTTCTCTATGTGCGAGCAGTACAGCTTTTTGTTGTTGTTGTTGTTGTTGCATCGCTCTGTGCCAGTTCTTCAAATTCCATTAACCCATAACCAAGACTTGAGCTAAGTCACATGGTGTATCTGTGGCAGTGATAAAAAGCTAGTAGATTCATAAACAAATGGTTTGGCCAATGAATGTTAAATTGGTGTGAATCACACAAGTGTGAGGCTTTCTTTAAGAAATCATAGTTCCTGCCAGAAACATACTTGGTAAATAGAGTATCCGCTAGACTTCCACCTCTGCTCATGCCTTAATAAGATTCAGGCAACTTTGTCCAATTATATACCATGAATTTGACCGCATTATTTCACAACTGAGTCAATGGCTTGTATTAAATTGCAGCAGATATGAAAGATCTACACCTCCTCACCTCACGGAGACTTGGCTCTGAACTTGCTTCCTTCCTTTATTTCCGTCTTTCTTTCTTCCATAATTATTCTCTTGCTAGAGCCATAGCAATGCCTGCTTTCTATCGCGAGCTTCATGACTAAACAAGACCAGGTATATATACCACATGGTAATGTCTCTCTGAGAGGGTGCGTGGTAAATCCGCATTGTCCCTTGTCTGTGGATGAGGCTGATGCGCACGTGAAAAGGAAACGACCTCTGGATTGTCCATTTCTGGGTGAGTGTTGCATCCTCACTGGTAGTTCACTAGTGCAAAACCCCCTAGTGACAGTTCATAAAGAGAAGTGGGACCAGAGAATAACCAGGAAACGTGTGTGTGTATGTGTATGCACATGTGCATTTGAGGAGATATGTTTGCGAAGTGAATTTAAAAATACTTCCACTCACCTCGACAACCCCACTGATTTTTCTAATTCTGTCCACACCACCAAAGCATTTGTCACCCCCTGCCCTCTGTACCATGTTGCAATCACTCCTGCTCTAAAGCTGAAGAAATGTGGCTGAAATGTGTTGCGTGATCTGCCCAAAGTTGTACAACTTGAGGCAAAGTCCAGTGCTTGCCACTCTCGGGTCTAGTTTCCTTCTGACCAAACTCCAGTTGCTTCATACAATATGCAACAATGTACTTAGAATCACATACACACTGGGAACATTTGCCTGTCAAAATGGATACAACTAAGCCAGCCGAAGTGGTGGGTTATGAGGAAAGTCTGTGTATGGCTAGATCAGCCCCCAAACTTACCTCTTTAGAATCCATGGGTTTCACTTCCCCAGACTCCTGAACTTAGAGAATTAGAAACCTTGATGACCACACGCCTCACTTGTCACGTGAGTGGCAGTGATGTATGCAGGCCGAGTCACCCATGGCTCCTCTTGGATCACTTTACAGCCAGGGCCACATCAGAGCAATAATTGGGGAGGTTTAACCGAAGGATTATTTCTCCATAGAGCAAAGCAAACATTTCTTAAAAGACTGGTCCCTGAGCTTTAAATTCATTTGCAAGGAAGAAAAGAGCTTTATTTTTCTATAGAGTCTGTTAGTATATAATGCACAAAATAAAGCTCCTAATTCAGTACACCTACGATTTGGTCCTTAATGGATAAATTCTTATTTGGGTCTCTTCTGACTCAACGGAAGAATAACTTAGAAAAGGGGTCTGATCTATCTTTTTTTTAACCAAGTTCCAAATTAAATAGAGACAATTTCAAATTAATCACCATGCTATTTATAAATAAAATAAGACTCAATTGAACTGGTAACACTTCCTCCCTGTCTCCCACTCTCTGAAGTGTTGTAAGTTTACCTTAAAGTCTGAAAATAGGGCAGCTTTGCTGAGTCACTAATAAACCTGGCCCTGTAGCTCACAGGAATATTTTAGTACTAACGCATTACTAATCTTCCCAAGCTCACATTCTTAACTTGGGGTCACACGCAAATTCCATGACGCATCTAGAAATCCAGCCTGGCATATTGGACCACTGTCAGAGACTTAGAGAAACCCACTCATTTTGTCATAGAGAAGGGACTTCCCTCCTTACACAATGCAAACCTAGATTATCTCTCTTATTCCATGGGTCACCAAATTCCCCTTACGAGGGGATTATTTTGAGACAAGTCTTCCCATATATGGGAGCTTAAGGATTCAGACAGATTTTTGAAATAGGATCAGACCTAGAGGTCAAGAAAACTAATTCCTCATTTCACATTTAAAATTTTAAAAACAAAAATACTGGACTGCCATCCGTTTCTCCTTTTTTTAAAAAAAATATGAGCTCTATGGTTTTGGTTTTCTTTATTTTTCTAATTTCTTAATAAAGCAAGACACTGTATATACACCACTGGGTGATGTCTCTCTGAGAGGGTGCATGGTGAATCTTCATTTTCCCTTTTCTGTGGATGTGGCTGATGTGACTTTTGCTGAAAGGAAGCAACCTCTGGGTTTCTCTCTTTCAACAAACACATTATTATTTTTGGTTTGATTCCAACTCACAGTGACCCTAAGTAGGGGTTCTAAGGACGGAAACTTTACTCAAGCAGACAACCTCAGTTTTTCCAGAAAATCATTAACTCTGCAGTGAACAGTCCAATATCTGATGACCATGTCACCAGGCTTCCCCAACTTATCAATAGCATAATAAAATGAAACCCAAAGCATAATTAAAATAGCTTTCTATTATTCATCCACAAATTCCCAGCACCAATTTACACAAGTTACTGTCCTAGGAACAGCATATGAGATAAGGAAAACAGTTGCTATAGAGACAACTTCAACTGTGGTAATCCTCTACATGTCAGAATATAACTGTGCTAGATTCTGGAAGAAAGTTGGAAGTAGATCAACAGACATCTCTTCCATGGCACCTGTGGGTGGATTTGAATGTCTGATGTGTTGGTGTGCACCTAAAAGCACATTAACCATGCACATTAACCATTCGCACTACTCAGAGACTCCTGCACAGACAGGTAAATATGGTTGCGTGATACTCTCAAGTGGGGAAAGCACAGGGGTGGTACAAGAGCATGCTAAGTGAAAGAATTTGTAGAGGGGATGAATTTAAAGATTCCTAAGATGGTATGGTCCTTACGGATGATTTTCTGTAGGAAGGAACACCTACACTAGAACGGAAAAGCAAGTTAGAGTCAAAGTGGAAAGGAGGATGGTGGTTGTGTTAGTCTGGGTAGACCAGAGAAACAAATCCATAGACACATATGTGTATAAGAAAGAGCTTTATGGACAAGAGCAATTTACTATTGAGAAAATATCCCAGCCCAGAGCAGATCAAATCCATAAGTCCGATATTAGCCCATATGTCCAATGCCAATCTATGAAGTCCCCTTCAGACTCATGAAACACATGCAATGATGCCGAATGCAGGAAAATCATAGACCAGTGGGTAGGAAGTCTTGTGTACCCAGTGGTGTTGTAAGCATCTCAGAGCTGACAGGGGTCTTCACATGATTTCTCTGGCTCCAGAGGTCTCTCTCCATGTGTCTTCTCCACAGGCACGTCTCTCAGGGAGTGAGCATAGAGAGTATCTCTTGCCTCTAAGGAGGAATGCAGGGGTTCCCAGAAGCCTCAGGAGAAAGCCATGCCCCACAAAGGCCTCATTGGCTATGGCCTAACTGACAGGCTAGACTCCACCCCTTCATTCTTAATCCTCTCAAATTAACAAACAATTATGTAACTACTACAGAGGTAAAAAAGAATGTCACAAACAAATGCAAAGTCCAGAGGTCAGTGTAACAAAACCAGGAAAAAGAAAATCAGACAGACTTGTTGACACTGAGCAGATTCTGATTCTTGATGAACCCATGTGCTATGAAGTAGAACTGTTTTATAGGGTTATCATTGCAGTAATTCTTACAGGCACGTATTACCCAGTCTTGCTCCGTCCCTTATTGGTTGGGTTCAGTCATCACTTCCCTTTCACAGGGGTCACCTGATTCATAACAGGGGTTGCTGTAGCAAAATGACAGCTATGAAGTAGCAACGAAAATAATCTTATGGTCGGGGTCACCACAACATGAGGAACTATATTAAAGGGTCGCAGCATTAGGAAGGTTGAGGACCACTGGCCTAGTACAAACTATTCAGGCCACCCAGTGACCTGAGTGAAACAAGATAGGTTAAGGAAAAGAAAGGCATGTGGTCTAAAAGGCCAGCTAGTCTAGGTAGCATAATGACCCGAGGCAAGGAAAACAAGCAAAGGCCAGATTAGAAAGCACATCGTTTGAAACTGTGCTATAGAACTTGGACATTTGCTGAAGGGTTTTGGAACTCAGCAAGCAATTTTAGCCAAGAAATTATATGATCCATTATATATCTTTAAAAGATTATTGTGGCTACATTATATACAGAGAATGGAGTAGAAGATAGTGGATTTAGGGTAAGAAAACCAACTGGCAGAGGCGGCATACAGCAAAGGAAAGTAGCAATTTGAACCTAATATAGTCAATAGATTGCCTAAATAGGCACTTGAGTGGACAAAATTGAGATTCTAACTTAGCAAATAGGAATCCATCAAAGGACTTGTTCCCTAGAGGGAATATTGTTCTTGTCTGACAACCCATAAATCTGAGCAACATAAATGTGAGAGATGACCCATGTCACATACTGAGCACTCAAAATCTCCCAGGGTTCACCACCCAAGTTCCAATGCTGCCAGGTTGGAATTTTCTAAACTTATAGTGAGAAGCCTCCTTTCTCATTATTGTTTAACCCAGAAATAGTCACCGAGGTCTGCTATGTTACAGAGTGCTCCTACTGGGTACCAAGACTCAATATCCACATTTTCCTGTACTGTGGGGAGACATACGTGCTCACATGCAAACAGAGCATTATAAAACCATGTCCTAAGTGAAGTGATAATAACTTTGAGGATACATAAGCATATGACTCAACCTACAGAAATCATTACAGGTAGATGCACATAATCCACTAGATTAATCATTCTTTAGTAGTTTCATAGAAGATTTCCAGGGCTGATTCAAATACTTAAGTGGAGCTAGCTATCAGAACTCAACAGAAATCTGGCTTCTGGATGGAGGGGCAGAAGCAATACCGTCCACCTGAAGCATGAAATGAGAAGGAGAGTCTTATGAGATAACACACGAGACACAAAGGGATGGGTTACAAAGGACTCGGTGGGCCACAAGAAGAAACCTGGATTTTATTCTCTCTGTTAGTCCAGGTTGACTAGAGAAACAAATCCAGAGACACTCATGTATATGTAAGCGAGAGTTTTATATGAGAGTAATTGTATATTAAGAAAACATCTCAGCCCAGTTCAGATCAAGTACATAAGTCTGATATTAGCCCAAATGTCCGATACCAGCCCATACATTCCTCTTTAGACTCACATAGCGCATGTAATGATGATGAATACAGAAAGATCACAGGCCAGCGGTGGATCCAGTGGTGGTGGAAGCATCTAGGGCTCTGGCTGCCATCAGCATGACTCCAAGTGGCTTGTCAATGGGAAAGTCAAGCAGGGAGAGAGTGTGGGTCCAGGCTTCATTGAGCTATTTATTTCCATAGTACCTCCAAATGAGGTCATCAAGCTGTGGCCTGGTTGACAGGCTAAACTCCACCCCTTCACTCTTAGTACCTTCAAGTTGACAGGAGATTATGTAACTACCACATTCTCTGAAAAGAGTAAAACAAGAGCTTTGAGATAAGCAGATTTATGTTTTCTATATTTTCACAATGATATCTGTGCAGAGGGTAGTATCTGGAGGGAGGGGGCATATCTAACAAGGAGGCAAAATCTATGAAAGTCAGGCAGAGCCCTAGATGACCAAGGGAGTTCATAAGAAAGACGGGAAGAGTAGCAAATAGAGTACCTTTGGAGGAAATTGACAGAAGTTTGTAAAAGATTACAGTGGAGTTGGTTAGGGAGTAAATTCTATCATGCAATCTCCAGCTTCACTTCTATCAGGAAGGCCGGATTTCCAGAGGGATGCTCCTTCCTCTTCATTCCGGTGTTTGCATTCCAATTGCTAATTATTAAGGCACCTGCCTGCATGACAAAAGGACTGGATCCTTCAAGTTTCTTTGTTTGTTTGTTTCATCTTAACTTGTACCCTGTTATCTGCCCTAAGAAACCTCTAAAATTGTGAATATTGTCTGTGAGGTTCTGGCGGGAGGGACAGCTCGTGTCAGAAGAGTGTAAAAGAAAATAGAACGTGGACGCATGTCTGACCTCCTAGGAATCATCCTGCTCGGAGACATGCTGGTGGATGCTCTGGTCCCTTTAAGAAGCTCCAAGAGGTCAGATAGGCCCCTACCCATCTCCTTGCAAAGTTTGTCACTCTCATCTTCAGTACCAGCCAAACGAGTGACTTCATCAAGAAAGAAAGAAAGAGAAGAAAATGCCCTCCAAAAAACAGAACTCTTATCAAACGTTTTGCTCTAAATCTCTACCAATTTGCCGTCATTTCATTTAAAGCACATACCTCCTGAAATCACAAGTTTTGTGCCAGACCCCAGAGGATTTTGTGAGTGGAATTGCAATGTTCTGCCAGCCCTTTGGAAGGAGGCTTTAGAGAGTTTCAAATAATTTGATCATTTCCACTTCAGAAACAGGAACTAGGATGCAAGTCTCTCAAAAATACCTTGTTCTGGCAGGCTTATCAGAAAATTGACACAAAGCAATGGAAAGACCAGAGAGATCGTTATCTAAGAACATTTGGTCATAAAATTCAGAAAACTCAAAGACGCCACACTTGAAAATTCCATTTTAATGTTTTGTTTGCATTTAAAGGGAATTTAAGTACATTTAGGACACTGAAATGTGGTGAAATGAAGGGAAATTTTATATAGTTCCTTCCTAACTTTGGCCAATGTCAAATCCATGTGGTGAGGGAATGGGAAAGAAGAGAAAGACGGAAACCGCAAGAGCAGCAATAGCGTCTTAATTGTAAAGTAACACTGATCTCTGTCAACCACTTCTAGAGCATGTTTTTTACCTAAGCGAGTGGAAAAACCTAATCATAAACTTTTCTAGGTAAAACCAAGTGATCTTTCAGATAAGATCCAATAAACCCATAATTACCTGGAGCGGCATGGACTCCTCAAAATGTGGATATTTGTCAAAGGTTATCTACCTATTAGAGGAGTCATAGAGAAAAGAGAAAGTGACCATGAATATTTATACAAACAATACTATGTTTTTATTATATTATATATGCTATGAATTCTATTACATTAATTACATATATTGTATTACATAATACAGAAGTATCCGAAAAACAAGCTCAGGAGTTGATGCTGACTCAGAGCAACATTATAGGACAGAGTCGAACTGCCCCTCTGGGTTCCCAAGACTTTACTGAAGGAGAAAATCTCATTTTTTTTCCCCACGGAGTGACTGGTGGTTTCAAAGGTGCTGACCTTGCGCTTATCTGCCCAGTGCATAACTACTACACCACCAGGGCTTCTGTTGTACAAGAGTAAAATACTTATTAATTTATACTAGTAATACAGTAAGATGAATTAAATTGGTATTCAAAAAATTGGTCTCTTTCTGAAGAGTCTGATAAAGAAATACCTGAAGCATATAATAAATATATAAGTACATAGATATTTTTCACCTCAGGCAATTTCCCCGATGTATTCACAAACTTGCCTTCCAAATGAATTGACTTTAATATTTACTTCTTACATCCTATTATTCCAGCTTTCACAGTAAATCTACTCCACAATAATTCATGTTTCTTGTCTTTAAAAGATGTTTAAAAAGTGGAGACTAAGCAATGTATTTGGGACGATCTAAGGATGGATGGATGGGATGCAGTAAATTAGGATCATGATGGCTAAAAGTGTGCATTGTCAAACAGGTGACCACAGGAGGATGTAGATGCTGTTTTACTGGGAACTTGGAAGGTACTGCAGAACATAACCCTTGAGTTACTATATTAGAATGGTAGATGTAACTGTGGTAGGTATATAATCTGTTGTTAATTTCAGAGAATTATGAGTGAAGGGGGAGGAGGAGTCTAGCCTGTCAATCATTGCACATCCAATGGGGCATGGCCTTCCCCTGAGTATTCTGGGAAATCCTGTTTTTCCTCCTTGGAGGAGGAAGACACTCTCTGTGTTCACTCCCTGAAAGACATCCCTGCGGAGAAGCCATACAGACCAATCCTGATGCAACCAGAGCCCTGGGAGCTGGAGAGCCATGTGCAGACCCCTGGCCAGCTCTGAGATGCTTACAGTGCAACTGGATCCCCAAGACTTCCCCTCCACTGGCCTGTGATCTTCCTGCATTCAGCGTCATTGCATGAAGGGGACTTTATACATTGGTATTGGACTTATGGTCTAATATCGGACTTATGGACTTGATCTGGACTGGGCTGTGATGTTTTCTCAATATTCAACTGCTCTTGTATCTAAAGCTCTTTCTTATACACATGAGTGTCTATGAATTTGTTTCTCCAGTCAACCCGGACTAAACTACTTATTCTGAAACACTATTAACTCTTTGCCAAAGTCTGCTTCCAGAAGCATGAATTGCACTTGCTTGATGGGCAGGTCAGCGAAAACTGCCTACTGGAGAATTACTAGTATTCACAGTAGGAAACAAATAGCACACGAGTGGTGAGAAGATATGGATGGGGCACAGACACCCTTTACTATAGTTCTCAAATACACTGTGCACTCGACAGCTTTCTTCTATGCATACGACAAATAAATTAGATAAACTTCAAACTATTGAAACATTGATCTTCAAGGGACAAACTTAAAAGGGCTGGAAAAACCAGGAAATAGAACCTTGATCACAGGCTCTAGAACCTTGATCACTATCCCAGGACTTATCACATAATACCAAATCAAAAAGATCATATTCATCATGTCAAGGTTGCTCCATAATGGAATTATTAAATTATTTATTAGTACTGTATTCATAGACGATTTTGTTCAATAGCCTGAAAAAGAATTGATTTCAAATCCCAGATTCCTCACTCAAAGATGTGAAAGCATGCACACAGTCCTTAGCGTCTCTAAACACAATTTTGCTGTGTTTAAATGTAATGAATAATGGTAATTTCCTAGATTTAAGATGGTAATAAATTAACATGACAGATTTATAATTACAAAGACTCTAGAATAGAGTTTGGCATCTCTTAGATGCTAAATAAATTATTTTACTTGAAGGAACAGAAAAGAAAGAGAAAGTCCAGAAGCATGTTATCTTAGAACAGATAACGAATGTGTATTTTAGAAATTGTATGACTGAAGCAAGGGCACTGTGAGGTGGAATCAACTCAATGCCAGTGGGTTATGAAGGAGCATGAGAGAGAATGGTGAGTGATAACTTTCTACATAATACAAACAGTTCATTTCCCATCAACCAGTGTTTAAATAGAAATGTGCATATACGTGTATGATGGGGTGTGGATGAAGATGTCTAATGAATGATGAAGCAACTTCTTTTGCTCACCTGTCGTACATATGAGAACTCTTTATGGGTTCTCAATGCCCTGGTGTCTCATCTACAGGAGTTATTGGATTGCCATGGCTCTGCATGTAGCCCATCAGCGTGAAAAAGGGGAGTAGAGTTAACAGTGAAGAAAGAGCTTTGTTTTCATCTTTCAGAGATTCTGAATGTGTACCAGAATCAGTCACATTGTTAGCAAATCTAAGTGAATTATCAAAACTTGTGGATAACATAAAATGTAGTCTTTAGGTTAATATTCCTCCACTAGGAAGAGGGAACATAATGTATTATTGAAGGCTGATCTTGGTTTCACTGATTAAGTATATATTAAGTTGTAAGTCAAACACTGTGCTAAACTCTGATACTGTATTAGATTCTAGATTCAGTTCTATGTTATATAAACCTACCTACTACGGCACTACAAGTTATATATGTTCATTTTATCTTTATCACTCTACGTTAACCATCTCTGCATGGGTCCCAGAAGCAATACTTTGAATAGAACAAATAGATAGTGCATGACAAGAAAGAAATGTGTCACAGCTGTGTCCTTTCATAGGTCATATGTATTCAACCTGGATACTAAGCAAACCACCTGGGAAGCTGATCTATGTAAAGAAGAACAACCTTGCTGGCTGAAAGTGAGGCGGACTTGAAGCTCTGCAGCCTTCATTAGGTACTCCAATTCTATGTACAGAACACAAAATACACACACACATACACACACACAAACCCCACTCACAAACAGACCAATAGAAAACAACATGGAATTTGGAGAAAAGGTTGACATAATTTATCAAAGAGTCTTTCTTGCTTAGATACACAATCAATTCTCATGGAAACAGGAGTCAAACAATCAAATGATGTGCTGCATTATGAAACTCTTCTGCATGAGACCTTTCTAAAGTATTGAAGAGCAAGATGCCACTTTGAAGACAAAGTTACCCCAACCATGGTGTGTTTGGCACATATGCATGTGAAAGTTGTACAGTGAATAAGAATTCTTCTGTGGAAGGAGTACAGACAGAACGCTCCTTAGAAGCAAGGTTGGTGAGATGTTATCACAAGTACTTTGGACCTATCATTAGGAGAGATCAGTCCTTGAAAAAGGTTATCTTGTTTGGTAGGTCAGTGAAAAATAGGAAGACCATCAAGGAGGTGAATTGACTGCTGAGACTGTCACAACACTTGCTGGGATAGTGAACTCAAATATAACATCAATTGGGAGGATGATGAAGAACCAGGCAGTGTTTCATTCTGTTGTACATTGGGTTGCTATGAGTTAACAGCACCTAACAGTGATGTTAAAAAAAGTTAGCAGAATGTTGATACTAGAGAGGTACAAGATTGGAGAGATATACAAGAGCTATGTCTCATAGGTGTGGTGGGATGAATTTCTCAATATGGAACATCTACCCATGTCTCAGTAATGCTTACCAAATGATTGGGTGGCACTATACAAATAAGATATTTGTAACACCAATAGAGGGTCTTGCTCAATTTTCATTACCACCTCCCTGGCTATAAGAATGAAACAACTTTAAAGCAATAGCAGAGAGAAACCCAGAGGACCTTGGAAAAATGTGCCCCAAATTTCTGTCTAAAGTGATACAGGCCACCAAGACCAGCTACATCAGAGATGGGGCATGGAGATTCAGAGGAATAGTGTGGAGACTATATCAGGCCTGAGATTATGGAACTGTGGGACAGAGTGGCAGGCAGGTTGGCTTCCTAGCCCATGGAGACAAAGGCCAGGTAACCCTATGGCTGAGAGGTTGAGGACCTTGGGTGCTGCCTGAAGAGATCAATAACTATGCTTACTGTTTGCTGATCCTGACTTGGGTAATACTTCCTTAATAAACCCTCTAAATTTTGAGTATTGTCTGTGAAATCTCTCTGGCCATATCAACAAATTATCCAACTCAACATAGATGTACAGTAATATGGGAGGAACAGTTGGTGTCAGAATAGGTAAAAAAAGGATGTACTTGTAATTCACACTTGTATTTAATTCAGATTATCCTGATAATTCATCACTATCAGTAATAAAGTATTTAGAGGGTCAAGAAAATTTTTAGGGATTCTCTTTTTATATCCTTAGTTTGGATATAAGATATTTTTATTGGTATTCTATTGTAATTCTTGTCCTGATAGTAGATTACCTCACATAGGCGTTAAGGTAGCCCAAATAAAAGGTTATTAAAATTAGTACAATTGATTGAGTGCACTAATTTAATTCATTAATAAATTACAATATCCTTTTTAATCTCAGGGCCTTTTAACTCCATTTTCTTAAATCTATCTATAATCCTTTTCCATTCCAGTTAGTTGGACTGTGGATGGAGGAATAAATGTGTAAAATAGGGAGTCATTTCTGTGTCCTTAAGAGAGGAACATGTTGTTCTTTTTAGGTCCATCAAGTCAGTTCTGACTCATTGCAACACTATGTACAACAAAAGGAAACACTTCTAGGTCCTGTGCCAACTTCACAATTGTTATGTATGAACCCGTTTCAGCCTCTACCAAGCATGGCGTACAGTTAATCCAAAATGACACACAAAGAGCAAGATACCGAAACACCCTCAACAAGAAAACAAGAAAGACAAAATACAACAGCAAAGCTAACGACGATCATAGAAGAATCAGATGTGGATCTGCCACTAAAATAAATTTTTAGAAGACTGCTTGGAGTAAAACAGGAGATGAGGAAAGCAACGCCGAATAAGGATGCAATGATAGAGGAGATGAAATCCACGCACTAAAGGGAAACACAGGAGCTAATGGATGAGGTAACAGAAGCTAATCACAAGATCACAGATCTCACAAACAGACTAGAGGAGATTAGAATCATACCAGTGATCTTACCAGGATGATCAGGCAGATTTAAACAAACAGGAAAGACTGTCAAATAAGATAATCAAAGAGGTGAAGAAATTCTGAGCTCAATGACAGATGCTATAAAAACGAACAATACTCGAGTAATTGGTCTACCAGAACAAAACGCTGAGGGGAAATACACCAGGCAAATGGCAACTTTAAAAAAGCATGGGTTTCAATTCTAATCTCTGACAAAATTAACTTCAAGATGCAAATCATAACAAGAGACAAGGAGGGGCACTATATAATGCTAAAAGGATCAGTAACCAGGAACCAGTGAGCATAATAAATATCTACACACACCTAACAAGAGACTCACGGAATACTTCAAGCAAACTATTCAAAAGATGAAAAAAGAAATCACAGAATCAACAATCACCTTTGACATGACTTTAATACACCTCTATCAGAGAAAGATAGATCACTGGGAAAGAAACAGCAAGGAGGCTACAGAGCTAAACAGTAAAATTAGGCAACTGGACCTGATAGTCATTTATAGAACTTTCCATACAAATGCAAAAATGTTTTTATTCTTTTCACGTGCTCATGACCCATTTTCAAAAATAGACCACATCCTGGGGCACAAGTGAGCCTTAGTAAATTCAAACACAGATTTCTCAGACATCCTTTTCGGATCACCACACCATAAAGCTGGTGATCAATAAAAGGACGACCAGAAAATCAAGGGCAAACAATTTGAGGATGAATAACAACCTTCTGTGACAGCGAATGGGCACTGGTCCAGATTAAAGAGGATATTAGGAAGTTTCTAGAAACTAATGAAAATGAGAATACAACATAGCAAAACCTATGGGATATAGCAAACGCAGTTACCAGAGGTAATTTGATAACAAAAAATACTTATCTGAAAAAGGAAGAGAGACTTATGACTGATACACTATCACAAAACCTCCTACAACTAGAGCAGAGTCAACAGGACAACCCCTCAAATAGCAAAAGAGAAGAAATAATAAAAATCAGGGCAGAGTTAAACCAGTAGGAAGATCAGAGAACAATGCAAAAAATTTATACAGCAATAAGTTGGTTCTTCTAAAGGATCAACAAAATCAACAGAACACTGGCAAGCCTAACCAGGGAAAGCAATGAAAAAACATCAATGCCCAGGATGAGGGATGAAACAGGGTAAATCATAGCAGACTCCAATGAGATAAAAGGATAATCGCAAAGTACTATGAAAGTCCATATCCTACTGAATTCAGCAACCTGGAAGACATGGACAAATACTTGGAAAACAATCCCTCCCTAGCCCTATAATGCCAAATGTGATGTTTTTGTAACATTTAATTAAAATGTGTACATTAATATATATTGAAAACTATGAAAGTAAAGAATAAAAACAAAAAAATTTTCCTGAAATTAAAAATTCAGGTGCTAGATTATCCGAGAACATGAACAAATACTTGGGAAAACAATCCTCTCAGATTATCCCTAGAAGAAACTCGACACACCCATAGGAAAAGAAGAAATAGACACGGTTAACAAGAAACTACCAACATAAAAAGCTCTAGGAGCAGGTGGCTTCACAGGAGAATTCTACCAAGCATTCAAGGAAGAGCTGACACTACTCTTCCACAAGTTATGCCACCGCGTAGAAAAGGATGGCAAGCTCCCGAACTTATTTTTCGGAGCCAGTATAACTTTGATACCCAAACAGGCAAGGATCCCACAGGAATAGAGAACTACACATCAATATTTCTATTGAACATACATTCAAAATCCTTAACAAAACTTTGGCCCATAGAATACCAAAGTATATAAAACATATCATCCACCATGATCACGTGAGATTCATAACAGTGATGCAAAGATGGTTTAACAATGGAAATCCATCAATATTTGTGGTAGTTACAAAATTTAACATCAATTTGGGGCATGAGAGGATTAACTGTGAAGGGGTGGAATCTAGTGTGTGTCAATCAGATAAGAGTTGATGAAGCCTCTGTGTGGGCATGGCCTCCTGAGAATTCTGGGAACTCCTGCATTTTCTTCCTTGGAGGCAGGAGACACATTCTCACTCTACTCACCCCTTTGAGACCCATTACTGACAAGGCTGACTCCCTTAGAGACATCCCTGAGGAGAAGCCACATGGACCTACCCTGATGCTTCCCTGGGAACTGGAGAAGCCATGTGGAGACCCCTGCCAGCTCTGAGATGCTTACAAAGCCACTGGATCCAAAGACTTTCTACCCACTGGCCTGTGATCATCCTGCATTCGGCATCATTGCATGCTTTTCATGAGTCTGAAGAGGACTTTATAGATTGGTATCAGACATATGGGCTAATATCAGACTTATATACACATATGAGTTTCTATGGATTTGTTTTTCTAGTCCTCCTGGACTAACACAATATTATATACCACATTGAAAAGAAAAAATATAAGAATCACGTGATAATATGACAGAGGCAAAAAAAAGCATTTGACAACATCCAACACCCATTCCTAATTAAGACACTCAATAAGATACTTGAAGGAAAATTCTTCAAGTTAACAAGCTATCTATGAAAAGCCAACAGCGAGCACCACAGTCAATGGAGAAGACAAAAACAACCCCATCGAAAAAGGGAACCAGACAAGGATAACCCTTGTCCGATTTCTATTCAACGTCGTATCAGAGGTCATAGCTAATCACATAAGACAGCAGAAGGACATTAAAGGTATCCAGCTGGGAGAGGAGGAGGTGAAACTATCACTATTTGCAGACAAGATGATTCTATACACTGAAAATCCCAAAACCTTTACAATGGGAGTACTGATAGTGATAGAAAAATATGGAAGAGTGGCAGGATACACGGTCAAGAAAAAGAAGTTTATTGGCTTGCTATATACATCAGACAAGACCATGGAAGAGGAGATCAAGAAGGCAGTACCCTTCACAATAGCCTAGAAAAAAATTGAAATATCTAGGGATTTACTTAACCAAAAGAACCCCAAAAGACTTATATAAGAAAAATCACAGGACCCTACTATAGGAAACCAAAAGCAACCTCCACAAATTGAAGAACATTCCATGTCGTTTTTGCTCCAATGTTTATTGCGGTGTAATTCACAATCACAAAGAATTGGAAACAACCTAAATTTCCATCAAAAGATGAGTGGATTAGTAAACTGACACAGACACACAACAGAGTCCTACACATCACTAAAAATCACTG
The DNA here is from genome assembly GCF_050624435.1 of Tenrec ecaudatus. Taxonomy (NCBI): domain Eukaryota; kingdom Metazoa; phylum Chordata; class Mammalia; order Afrosoricida; family Tenrecidae; genus Tenrec; species Tenrec ecaudatus. The sequence goes on along the minus strand of NC_134531.1, from coordinate 53,776,692 downwards.
AGGAGCACATGAAGCACATGTCTTATGGGAAGAGTTGGAGGAAATTGTGCTAAGTGAAATCAGCCAATCACAAAAGGACAAGTACAACATGAGTCCCCTTAGGTAAGTATAGTGAGCACAGCAGGTGTAGAAGAAAAGCCACTTATCTCACACTATAGGTGTGAGGTATAGGAAGTCAGGTGGAGGTCAGACCAAACCCAAGGAGGTACATGTTATTGCAACACAAAGAAGGGGAAATGGGGAACGAGGGAGGAAGAAAAGGTGGGAAGGAATAAAAAAAAATGTTCAGGGGAAGGTGATGGCCTGGAGGAAGTAGGGCACTAACACACCCAGGGGGAGAGCATTGGTTATGTCTCCACAGAATTGAGAATGTGCATCCAGACCACACCACGGCACACCAAACCATGAGGGCAACATAACCACATGGAGAAATTCATGAAAAGATTGGACTACAGGACTGGCCCCAATCAGAGCCAAACGGACTCCTTCCCTAGAAGTTTGTGCAACATAGAACAAGACTAAACCTACAGGTTGGGGAGAGGGGCTGGTATACCATGCCCACATGGAAGCAAACCAGGGAGGAAAAAGAGAATGGGTTGGTCTAGACCCACATCGGCACACCAATCCTGGAAGATGATGTTCCTGCAAGCAGCTGCTGAGGCACAGAGATGACTGTAGGGCTGACAACAGCTCCAGACATGATGTCGCCTCACTGGAGTACAAGGAGAGAGGGGACAATACTGGGACACATGGCAGGGAGTTAGTCCTGTCTGAATCACCCAACTCCCTACCCCCTGCAACAGAGCTAACCAAGGAGGGAACATAACAGATCAGCAACAGCAGCAAAGCAAAGCCACAAACCCCCTTAAGAGCCGCCAAAATAGACCTCAGGCTAGGAGGGCCATCTCCCAGAATCCTCCACGACCAGTGCAGAGAAAGTCATAAAGGTCAGCAGATAGATCTGGAATTATATGTTTTTCTTCTTTTTTTTTTCATTCTTTTGTTTCCTTTTTCTCTGGTCTGCACTACTGTTGGTTAGCCTACTTATATAAGCTAGGCATGGGAAATAAGCTCCAGGAGAAAACAATGGGACTGACGGTTTGTGGAGAAGGAGGAAAGGGAAGGAAGTAGTGAGCAAACAATGTGATAGACAGGGAAACAACTAGGGAATTAAAATAAATAACAAGGAGGGCGTAGAGATCCTGGGGGTATAAGAGCAACAGTAATCTAGCTGAGAGGACTTACTAAGAGGCAGAAGAAGGGCAAATGTGATGGTGGGCAGGAGGGAGGTAAAGGAAAACAGGAATGATCTAGGAAGCAAAGCAAAAGTGAGTCCATACGTAAACACATTAATTCATAGACATAGAGGTATTGACATATGCACATATATTTATATGACAATACAATGAGGTACTGGATGGACTTCAGGCCTCTGCTCATACCTTCCCTCAATGCAAGAACATTGTTCTAAAATCTGGCATTCTGTGACAGTAACCCTCATGGCACAATCTCTGAGGACAAAATAAGTGCATAAGTAAATATGGTGAAGAAAGTGGTGGTGCCCGGCTATCAAAAGATATAGAGTCTGGAGTCTTAAAGGCTTGAAGTTAAACAAGTGGCCATCTAGCAGAGAAGCAACAAGCCCACATGGAAGAAACACACCAGCCTGTGTGATCATGAGGTTTTGTTGGGACTGGGTAACAGGCATCAGAAGATTCATAACAAACACACAAACAAACAAACAAAAAGTCAAATTGTTGAGAACAAGGGGGTGAGGGTGGTTCAGAGACCCAAAACCCATCTGTAGATAATTGGAAATCCCCCCCACAGAGGGGTCACAAGAAGGGATAAATCAACCAGGGCGCAGTAAAGCACCGATGAAGCACACAGTATTTCGTTGGTTCCTGGAGACTTCCTCACCCCCCACTATCATGGCCGCAGTGCTGCCTCTCACTTCAGATTAGACCTGAGCATGTACACAGGTACAGAGAAGAGATAAGAAGAGTTCACGACACACAGAATCCAGGAACAAGAATGGGAATAGCAATATCAGAATGTTAGGGGGAAGGTGAAGAGGGGAGGGGAGGAAAGGGGAACTGATTGAAAGGATTGACACACAACCACACACACCCCCGTGCAGGGATGAACAACAGATACCATGAGGGAAGGGAGACAGCAGTAGGTGTAAGATATGAAAATAATAATCATTTATAATTTATCAAGGGGTCAAGAGGGTAAGGGGAAAGGGATTAAAAAAAGAGGAACTAAAACCAAGGACTCGATAAAAAGCAAATGTCTAGAAAAGAATGATGACAACATAAGTACAAATATGTTTCATACAATTGATATGTGGATTGTTGTAAGAGTTGTAAAAGCCCCCAATAAAATGATCTTTTAATAAAAAACTTTTTAAAGAAGACAAAATCTTCTTTAAGATTTTTTTCTGTTAACTTATATAAGGTCAACCTATAACCCTACATAATAATAAAACATTATTATTTTTAAAAGGCAATCTGTTTTTAAAAGATTATATCATAAGGACATGATGTTCAAATATAAATATACCCACTATATTATAGATCATCTAATGTAATTGTCCATTTTTAAATTAGAAGAAGTTAGTGAAGTTAGTATCATGGAGAAATCTGGAGCGATGCATCCCACTACATATTTAATTTTAACATAAGTGGGCTTTACCTATCTTTTTTTTCTATATAATATTTCAAATGAGATGATATTGTCAGTGGAAAAAAACTGCAGTGTTTCTTCTAGAAGCCACCAATGTGGCAAAGCGTTGATCATGTTGACGGTGGGGTTAGGAAACCCCTGTATTTCATGTTCTGCTGTGAACTGATTCTCAAACACTGGAGACTATTGTTCTCAAATTTAAGGAACTAACTCCTCCCATTTCTATGTCCAACTTCCTCTGAACCTGGGACTCAAATGCAAATCCATGGAAGCTGAGCTGCGGAGAGTAAGTGACAGGTCATATTGCATCCCGAATCACCCACTCTCCCCACCCTGGTCGTGGAGAAAATCATGGGCACCGGTCTCGGCTTAGTCCTTTATGCAAAGCAGTCCTCCTGGCCCATCTTTACAATCTGCCACTTGTTCCCAGGCATGCCTTTTATGCAGAGAACATGAATTTGTAGGAGAAGCGGCTCTCCCCCTGCCTTTTGATTTCCACCACTGCCACGTGTGATGTTTGGACATGTCGAATGACTCCTGCTTCCCATTGAGCAGTACTTGGTGCAGTAGCAACAGTGATTGTATACCAGCCTTGGCAGTGAGCTGCCATCTGGGTTTTGTGGCCCAATTTAATAACAAGATGCCTGCCAAATCTCTGTAGCCAAGTCTCATATTTTTTTATTGAGATCAGAAAATTGAGCCTTGATTCCTGGCTTAGTACACTGTCCCAACTCCTCCTATAACTGCATCTGCAAGAGAATCTTCTACCTTTGTGGACTGAAGGAAAGAGGCTTGACCGTTGTCCCCTAGCGGGCCCTGTTCATCACCAGCAAAGGTCTGGGTTTCTCTTCTGACACCAGCTTTCACGCTGACACAGGACACCAGGTTGGGTACCTTCAGAACAGCTGTGAACCCCAAGAGAGCAGCTTAGACTTGATACAGTGGGTAATGGGGAGCCAGGCCACGTGCTCACATAGGAATGCAACATAATGCAGGTGGCTTCAGGAAATTACGTCTGGCAAGAGTAAGACTAGTGAGTATACACACAAAAGTGTCTTTTATGGAGACCATTAATACAGTTTATCCTAATCTTTGCTCTGAAATAGATGAAACCTTGGTTTTCTCCACTCTTTTCCATGAAACTAAAACAAAAATAAAGATTTTGAGGCTAGGCTTAGTCTCACCAGATATTTTGCTTTTTTGTAATCTCTTTATATCTTAAAAAGGTTTATAAAAACTTGCTGCTAATGTAATAAAACTGCAAAAGATAATGAAGTACTTAAAAATACTCAGAGTAACATTAAATTCTACTTGAACTTTTGCAAAGATCTTAAATGCTTTTCCAGATGTTTGCGTCCCAGACCGTCCCAAGATTCGTTTAGTAGGATGTTTCCTGTTTCTTACTTACCCCCAGGTGGGCTTTAAGGAAAACAGAATCCAGGATTGCTATACTTTCACATTTCAGTAGCCGAATGCAGTTTTGAGAGAGCTACTCAATACTCAAGAAAATCGTTCTGCTTTTTAATGCGTATTTTCCCCTCTCTCTTTCAAAAAGAATAATGGGACTTCTAATGCAGACCAACTCAGCATTCTCCATGTTTAAATAGAACCCAAACCACAAATATTCAATTCAGTTGCTTTTTCTTTTTCTCCTACAGCTGTGTTTATCTCCCTGTACGTTTTAAGCGGCATTTCATAGCTCTGGTGAAATTCCCACCCTTAAATCTTAGTAGCCATTTTCACGGCTAAAGTAGAGGGCAGTCAAGCCAATGCATAATGAGTTTTAAACAGACATTATAAAGCAACGAATGTTCATATCGATTTTTTTTCCCTCGATTGAGAACAGTAAGAGAAGAGCAAGGAGGAGACCCAGCGCTCAGACTCCTTGAAACAAAGCCTGGTAATAAAGACTGATTTAAAGTGAGTAGATTGTGTGAGGGGTCCTAAGGTGCCTCGACATACCTGACACGGAGAACTAAGTCCAGAGAAAACACATTTTCAGCGATGGGATCTTCTTGGGCACTTTTCTACATTTCACACGCGATGGCCATGAATTGGATCACTACACAACACCAGGCTTTTGATTTCTGTACACAGGAGTCTTTAGAGTACAAACCACTAGCTTCGGGATTAGGTGAGGGGAAAGGTAGGGCACTTAATCACACGATACAGATGTTTATTTTTAAAAGCTGGGAATAGTGAAGTAAAAAATAAACATACTTCATTAGAAACATCAATGGACTTTGAAAACCCCCGGTTTTCTATAAATTTACTAGATCTATACATTTACTAGCTGAGCAAGAAAGCAAATCGCCAAACTCGAACTCAGGGTCCTCATTTGTTTGAAGGGAATAAACATCACAGGGCAGTCATTCTAAATCGTCATTTGTGCCTTCCACTCGGTGCCTCTTTTTTTCCATATGGAAATCAGAGACCTGTAGATCTCTTGTCCCTAGCGCTTGTGTTAGCAAAATCTCAGATGACCTGAAACTGACCTTGAGATTTAAATCATTTAAAATCATTTAAAAATGAACTAGCCTGTGCTATTGTAGGAGAAAACACAAGTGGGTTTGGAAAGTGAAATCCCATGGGGAGGCCGACATACCACAGAGAGTTTGGATGTCCATGGTTTTCCCCACCAGGTGAAAGTCATCTTGGTTCAAAGATGCAACACCGCCCTGGACAGCTATGCCCGGAGGCCTTGAATCTACCTGTACACAGGTTCATGAACATCAATTAGATAGCCACACCAAGTTTGCTTTGGGATATATAAGGGACTTGATCTTTTGGATATTTGGGGGGCTAGGGATTACCTAAGGCCAGCTGAGGCATGTCCTGTAACACTCACCTCCCCCACCAAAAAAAAAAAAAACACACACACAAACTCACTACCATTGAGACCATTTAGACTCATAGCAACCCTATCGAACCAATTAGAACTGCTCTTGTGGGTGTCCAAGGCTGTAAATCCTTAGGTGAGCAGAAAGTCTCATCTTTCTCCGGAGGGATAGCTGGTGGGTTCCAACAGCTGACCTTGAGATTAGCAGGCAACCTCCACCCAGGACCTCGCCAGGGCTCCTATGTGGAAACCTGAAAAAGAAAGGGCTATGGAGCCTTACCAAGAAGGGTCTCAAGAGGCAAAGACACACTGTGCGTAGGTTCTCCTTCAAGGGCACAGTCAACTAGAGTGACACTCTCTCATCCTCAGGGAGGGAACCCCTTCCCCTCTGTCATGGAGCCTCCTGCTCTTGGCTAAATGCCGTGGAAGCCAGTTGGGCATGGCAGTGTAGCTTCATAGAGACCTGCCTCTCGGGACACATAGCAGCAGAGGGGCAAGAGTTGATACCCAGCATAAAAATATTGACTGGTTGATTGCTAAGGTATAATGGGTGTCTACTTCAACTGTTGAACTTCGCAAAATAAATGTTCATTCCCAAATAGACCCTACAGAAGATCACGTCCAACTTACTATTTCCCAAATAAGAAAGCAGAGATCTAAGACAGGGGCTCTCATTCACACAACTACCCTGGTTCCCCCAAAATAAGACAGTGTCATATTAATTTTTGCTCCCAAAGATGCGCTAGGTCTTATTTTCAGGGGATATCTTATTTTTCCACGAAGAAGAAGACGGTACACATTTATTGTTTATTGTTTTATTAAAAGAGACCTCGCTGCTCCTGCTGTGCTGCTGCCAACAGTGAATGGTCCAGAGTCCAGAGTTATAGTAGCTTCAGGGGCCTTATTTTCAGGAAGGTCTTATTTTTGGGGGATGCCCTATATTTCAGTGAGAGGCAAAACTGTAAATAGGTCTTATTTTCAGGGGAGGCCTTATATTTCAGTGAGAGGCAAAACTGTAAGTAGGTCTTATTTTCGGGGAAACAGGGTAGTAGCCAAGATTCCATTGTAGAGTGTCAAAACAAAATCCTTCTTGCTACACATGAAACAGGTCAGTGACATCACTGTCAACCTAACTGAGCCAAAACATTGCACAGTATTTCATAGTTCCTCCCGGTGCATCGTCTCAGTTACGGGAGTCTCTCAAACAGATGACAAGCACTGTCCTTTCCTGAACTGCCATATCTCTGCAGTCCCAGCAACTTCTCTAATGTCATCCAGCTAAAGAAAGCAGTCCAGAAATGAAAATATGCCTTTGTTCTTTTTCAAGGGCTCAAGAAAAATGTCCCACAACCCTGAGAAAGACCCCTATAAACTCTCCAGCACAAAGCTCCTTACTTCCCTGTGAATTAGCAATTTTAAAAAGTTATGTAAACAAAGCTCATTGTTTAATGATTGACTGCCCCACATGTCTGTCCTACAGAAATGAAAAGAAAGGACACAGTCAGCAATGCAGGGGTTTTTTTAGGGGTGGAGTGAGGAGCTTGGGTGGGTAGGAGGAAAGCCCCACCCAGAAACAAATTGATTTCCTATAGCACTTGTGGAAGGTTTTTGTTTTCTTGTCAATCAATCCTCCTCGGCTCTTGGGAGGATTGCCCACACCTTGGGCTGGGGAGTGCTCAGGAAGGAATGTGGGAAGGAAGAGGGGAGAGGCCATTTCCTGATGGGTCAGCTGCTGGCAAGAGCCTGAACTCTGGGAAAGTTATGGTGGAGGAATTCCTCTTCTGGAGAACTCCCCGATCTGCAGGAACAATGCTGTGAAAGGCCGGTGAAACTCCCCCATCTCAGCTTGCGCCAGCAGCGGGTTATGCCTCAACATGCCCTCGACTTTCAAACGAGGTTTGTTTATTCCCCTGGTTCGATCCAGCTGCTAGCACATAGTATTGTTCTAAAGGCAAATTCTATGCCAGGAAGACAATTAGCTTCAACTAAGATGAAAGTATAGGAATAATTAGAAAGGCAACCCATTGAATTGAAGTCCCCATAGGACTTCCAAAGGGCTACCTGGCCCTTGACTGGCAGTTTTTCCAAGAGAAAGGGTTGTGTTGAGTTCCAAAGTGACCCCTTTCTATACAGTTTTGGATTCAGCTGCAGAGACGCACTTGGGATCAAGTCCTCTGACAGAAGGCGGCTCAGAGAGGAGAGGACACAGCCAGCACAGGACCACACTTCTTATGCGTCTCGCCTCAGAAAATCCTTTCCCTTGGCGACTGTCGCAGACACGTGGAGACCTTCTTTTTGGCCGGAGCATGACTGCAACTAACATTTATTAAATGGAGGGTGAAACAATCTGGTTCTGGATCAGTTTTCTCCACCAGAGAGAGGTCTCCTCTCTGGCTTCCAAAATTAACTCTCCTGAGGAAGCAAGGAGCCATTGTAAGAGTTTCCTCCAGCTAGATCAGTGAGGAGGGGAGCCAAAATAAGCCGAGAAAAATCAATAGAAAAAGCTTTATTCAAAAGTTTCCTATCTAAAGCGGTTTCTTTCTTTTCCTCTTTTTCTCCTTGACTCAAATACATGCAGGGTTCTTGGCTCTTGGCCGCCTCCATGAACAATAAACATCAAATCTAGAGCACTGGTGCCCTCTAGCGGCCACAATTTTAGTGCAGGCTCAGTGCGAAGATTCAAGAACTCTTCTTGGAGTGAATGTGACTATCTTATCAATGGTAGAGCTTGGAAACAGCTTTTGGCCTCTGTGGGTGCTGGAGGTTTCAAGAAATTATCCTCTTCGAGGTAAAATCTCCACTGCACCAAAGGTTTCATGTTTCTATAAATGAGAGAATGTGTTGTTGGTGAAAATCGAAGAAAAGACATGTTTCATTTTCTCTGACAGTCTGACAGATCCCCACCTTCGATCAGACATTGGAGGCTGGTTTCAGTGAATGGCTTTAGCTATCCCTGGCCCCGCTCCATCCTTCAACCTTCCTGCAAACTTTGAACACTGTATTTGCGACAGGCACAGGAAAACTCGCATCCCAAGGAGTTATTCATGAATCCCTCCAGGCTGACAGTGCTTGCCGGGAGGAACGAAGCAGCCGGCATTGTTCATCACTCTGTCCTTCATCAGAAAACTTTCCAACCCAGCTTGGTACATTTGGGAGCACCAGGGAAGTTGAGCTGAGGCAAGAAAGGAAAAGGAGGCTCGACCCTCCCATAGAATTATCCGCAGGTCTGGAGGATACACTGGTGGCCCTTCCCTTCACACGCAAAACCAGAAACCTAAGTCACTTTCACTTTGAGGTGGCCGCATAGGCTCCATCATTTACCAACAGGGACAGAGCACACTTTGACTCCTCAGCAGTCAGCAGAGGGCTGCTTCAGACAGAGCCACAGCACTGCTGAAGAAAAATGATTTATTTATTTAGAACCATCTACATGCCGTCCTTTGAGAGTCTCTTACTACATGCTATCCCTTAATTGTACAACAACCTTGGAAATGAAGAACTCTTTATTTTACTGACAAGAAATTAAAAGTCAGAGAAGTCAATTTGATTCTGGTCTTGTAGTTTAACTCAAACTTTAATTATACGCCCAAATTTGTTCTGTCCACTGTATTACTAAGCTGCTAACATTTACAAATGCTGGACATTTGGGCGTATTCCAAAATGTGTGTGTTTTCTAGTATATCATAAAAGTTCCAACGTCATCAAATGTTGGAGCAGAAAAAGACTGCTGCACCGGTAACTTAATCAGCTCACTTTATAAAGGAAGGTCAAGGATGACTCAAGTCTCACACCTCAGTGGCAGAGCTGAAGATCATGCAGTGTGTCTTAATTTCCAAGCCAGCACTTGTATCACTATACAAAAGCCTGTGATAAGTCCCTTTTTTTGTCTTTGTAGGAACTAGAGAGGATCCCTATGGTATCACCTTAAATATTAGAAAATAATTGTCTTTTAAGGCTTCCTCTCTCATTTACATCACCTTGGTTTCCCACATCGGTGAGTTCTTCCTAAGGACCCCAAGGAAGCCGGCAAGACTCCAACCTCTAAGCCCACGGCCTTTCTTACCATTTTCCTTTCTGTACAGTTACCATCGTTTACATCTGCCTGAAAAAGAAAGTTGGGATCTCCAGGACACAGGCTAAAAACTCATTAATCATGAGAAAAGCAGCAGGCCTAGAGACCTTGGATTCTGAGAAGGATTCTGATAAAGATGTAAGAACCAGATTGCATTTCTAGAATTGGAAATTTATTCTTCTTAAGAACCTACTCATTACACAACTTTTGGAAACCCCCATTAATTTCTCAGCAGGTCAGTTTCTGCTTCTAATATCATGTTTAAATGCTGTTAAAAAAAAAAGATATTCTTACCCCGGTAAGACTTAAAAATAAATGAAGAAACTAATGTGTGCTAAACAGAATGATTCTACCAATAATAAAAGGCTGGTTTGATAAAGCACCCCTGCCAGCTCCCATGACAAAGCTAAACTCTCTGCCATTGAGTCTCTTCTAATTCAGCAACACGATAGGGCACAGTACAATTGCTCCTGTGGGTTTCCAAGACTGTACATATTTACAGGAGTACAAAGCCTCGTCTTTCTCCTATGGAGTGGCTGGTGGTTTCAAACTGACAACCTTACAGTTAGCAGCCCAATGTGTACTCCACTACACCACCAGGACTCCTGGATGGCAAGATAAGAGCATAAAAATAGGTAACCGATTTATTGTACAATAAAGCATCTTCAGGTTGATTTTTGCATCCATTTCTTTTTTCCTTGGCCCACCTTCCGTGTGAACACCTCAGCAGAAAGGTACTAACTGTTTTGGCCACTCTTCTCAGGGAACTGTTGTTGGCAGTTCCAGTAATGATTTGTTAAATCAAGATGCTAAAGCTAGTAGCAAAACAATGGTCAGGCACTAATGAGAAAAGGCCCATTCAACGTTTTCATTTGCAGCAGGACATTTTCATGAGGATTATCGGCTGTTCACATTTTTCAAGACCTGACCCTGGAAGAATGGTTCCTATAACGTTATGAGGTGTTTTTCAAATGTCAACTGCTATTTCTACACTGGCTACTTGCTGATGTATGTCTAGGATAGACTGATGCTATCTGAGCTCTGAACACTTCCTAAACTCTTCAGTGCAGATGCTATGGCACACTTAAGCTTTCTACAAAGCCAGCCCATTCTTCTCCATAGGCTGATGCCTTATACAAATGGAAATCAGGGGCAGAGAGAGCTTTCAATGGAGAAGTGCTGGAGGCAATAAAGAATACATATACATACATCAATCACCAATAATAAAGGAACAGTACTATCTGAGATCATTGGAATGGCCAGATAATCCCCAGACCATTGTTTTGCTAAGAGATTTTTAAAAACGTTTTATTAGGGGCTCATACAAATCTTATCACAATACATGCATACATCAATTGTATAAAGCACATCTGTACATTCATTGCCCTCATCATTTTCAAAGCATTTGCTCTCCACTTAAGCCCTTTGCATCAAGTTCTATTTTAGTTTTCCCCCTCCCTCCCCCGTCCCCCCTCCCTCATGAGCCCTTGACAATTTATAAAATCATTATTTTGTCATATCTCCCTACCCCATTTTCTGTTGTCCATCCCCCTTTCCAACCCACTCTCCCTCTACCCTACCAGTATTGCCACTCACTACCCTGGTCCTGAAGGTATCATCCACCCTGGATTCCCTGTGCCTCCAGCACCTATATGCACCAGTGCACATCCTCTGCTCTATCCAGACTTGCAAGGTAGAATTTGGATTATGATGGGGGTGGGCGGGGGTGGGTGGGTGGGGAGGAAGCATTTAGGAACTAGAGGAAAGTTGTATTTTTCATTGGTGCTACATCACACCCTGACAGACTCATCTCCTCCCCTAGACCCCTCTGCGAGGGGATCTCCAGTGGCTGACAAATGGGCTTTGGGTCTCTACTCTGCACTTCCCCCTTCATTCACTATGGTAAGATTTTTTTTGTTCTGATGATGCCTTATACCTGATCCCTTCGACACCTCGTGATCACACAGGCTGGTGTGCTTCTTCCATGTGGGCTTTGTTGCTTCTGAGCTAGATGGCCGCTTGTTCACCTTCAAGCCTTTAAGACCCCAGACACTATCCCTTTTGATAGCCGGCACCATCAGCTTTCTTCGCCACATTTGCTTATGTACCCGTTTGTCCTCGGCTATAGTATCATGGAGGTGTGCAGCCAATGATATGATTTTTTTGTTCTTTGATGCCTAATAACTGATCCCTTCGGAACCACATGATCACACAGGCTGGTGTGTTCTTTCATGTTGGTTTTATTGCTTCTGAGCTAGACGGCCGCTTGTTTGTCTTCAAGCCTTTAAGACTCTAGATGCTATATCTTTTGGTAGCCGGCACCATCAGCTTTCTTCGCCACATTTACTTATTCACCTGATTTATCTTTAGCGGTTGTGTTGGGAGGGTGAGCATCATAGAATGTCAATTTAATAGAAGTATTCTTGCATTGAGGGAGTACTTGAGTAGAGGGCCAATGTCCTTCCACCACCTTAATACTAAACTTATAAATATAAGCACATAGATCTATTTCCCCATCCTTATATATATATTTACATGTGTACATGTCTTTGTCTAGACCTCTATAAATGCCCTTTGCCTCCTAGCTCTTTCCTCTATTTCCCTCGACTTTCCTCCTGCCCCACTATCATGCTCCTTCCCCACCTGGTTTACAGCTATACCTCTTCGTTACATTACCCTCAATCATGCCCTACCAGGCCTGTCACACCCACCTCACCACCAAATTGGATCACTTGTTGTTCCCTTGTCCCTGGATTTGTTAACACCACTTCCTTACCCCCCACCTCCTCCTATCCCAGGGACAAGGGAACAACAAGTGATCCAATTTGGTGGTGGCAGGCCTGGTTGTAGTCTGTCCTATAAAGTTGCTATGAGTCAGAATAGACTTGATTGCAGTGAGTTTAGCTTTTTCTTGGGGGGGGATGACAGGGCGTGCTTTATCATGTCAACCTTTTATCAGAAGAAAAATTGTTTTTTTTTAGTTCACATTACAGTTTCTTCACATATTTATAAGTCTTAGCAGGCTAAGTAAATCTTTTTATAGCAATTAAATATTATATATTTTTCCTAGGAACTGTCATATATATGTCCCAGTCCTTCTGGAAAAGGACATCATGCTTGGTAAAGTAGAGGATCAGCAAATTAAGAGGAAAACCTTTAAGGAGATGGGGTGCCATAGTAACTATAACAGTGGGTTCAAAGGTAACAATTGTGGCCCCAGGACTGGACAGTTCTGGTGTACAAAAGGTTATTATAAATCAGAACCAACTTGATGGCAGCTAACAACAACACAGTGCACACACGCACACCCAGACATGAAGGGGCTTTGAGTACAAGAATGAAGCAAATGTTCTAAAGCCGACTGTGGTGATGGTTGTATAACTCTTCATAATGCGAGTGAGCTATCAAATAGTATGATATGCGAATTATATGCCAATGAAGCTATTCCCAAAAGTTTGTGGATAAATGGAATTAAAAAAATAAAACTTTTTCCACAGAGTTTTTAATGTTCTCTGAAATCACTGTCTGGATAAATATGAAATGAATAGGCAGTAGCTGTCTCACATTCTGTGTGAATCACTGGGTAGAGCAATCAATTCCCACACTAAGATGCTAAGCAAAAGATTACAGGCTGGAGTGCATGCAGAGGCATCTTGGGCTAAAGGCCTGACAATCTGTTTCCAAAAGACCAACCGGCCACTGAAAACTCTGTGGAGGACATTTCTGCTCTCACGCAAATGGATTCAATCGCGAGTGGGAACTCTTTGGAGGGCGACTGTTGACCAATGGCCTTTCTGGGCAGGTGGCAAGATGAACGGTTACACCCAGGCTGCCCACCACAGGTCAGCCATTCAAAGCCTGCAGCCTCTCTGCAGGAGAAATATAAGGCTTCTCCTCCCATAAAGAGTTACAGTCTCAGAACCAAACAGGGGTTGAACCAGAATTGACTCAATGACAGTGAGTGTGTGAGTGAGTGAGTTAATGAGTGAGTGAGTGAGTGAAGAAATATGGGAAATTAAAAAAAAAAAGAAATGTAGAAAAATACAAAAAAACAAAACAGAAAACAACCGGACTACTAGTTACAATACTACTTGTTATCTAAGGATGTGAAATGTGTGGCATGTATTGTGAGGACCAAAGAGCAGAAGAGAGACTCCATCAGAGGTTCAACCGTGTCTAGTCTGCAGTAGATTTTTCAGGCCAGGGAGGTGGCTTACAAGACTTCATCTGCAAAGCTCTTTAGAATGTCTTTCCAGGAGCAAGCAGGATCAACAAGGGGAATTTGGACGCTCAAATGGTGAGTCCCGAAACAGAGACCACTGCTGTGCCTAGTCCAGCTATGAAGGGCTCTTTGCCCAAAGATCATATTATAGGATGTTTTAACTCACTGGACAATTCATTGGGATGGGCCCAATGGTGGTGAGTCTGGTTTTGAGTTTGGATAATCTTTTTAGTGGTGCCTAACATCTATGAGAATGACGATCATTTCTGTGTATATTGTAGCAGCTGTTGCCAGTTAAAAAAAGGGTCACTTGGTTTTATCATCGTGTTCCTGGTCAAGTCCTCTCTGCAAACTCAGCATTTTGCTTCTGAGGGCCAAGGGAAGCACGCCAATGGGAAACACTCCACCCCAGCTTCCTGCCAAGAGGCTGCGATCAGAGTACTATCAGAACATTCTATCCCTAGCCTTCTTGTGTTGACGCTGCCAGAACTTTACTAGAGTCTTACTGAGAGCTAGGCAATGTCCGTGCACCTTAAAAGTGGGATTTCCTTTAGACCCTACAGCAAACTTTGCATTTTAAAACATGGTTGTAGAGTCAACTCCAACTTATCAGGAACCCGTGTGTCAGAGTAGAATTGTGCTTCGCTGCTTTGTCAGTGATTGCGTTTGGGGAAGTGAAAACACTCAAACTCACCACCACAGAGTTGAGTCCACCTCCTAGTGACCTTCTAGAGCAGAAAGAACTGAGTCCGTGGTTTCCAAGATGATCGTTCTTCATGAGAGGAGAAAGCCGCATCTTTTCCCCTTGGAGAAAGGCCAGGGTGGTGTGGCGGATTAGGTATTGGGCTGCTAAAAATTATGTCTGCACCTGAAAACCACCAGTCCTTCCACAGGAGAAACCAAAAATGATCATTTGGAACTTGCCTACACTTTGGGGTATATTATGGCTCAAAATGGGTCATCTATTTGAACAAAGTGTTAAATCTCAGTCAGCCATACCGTTCTCAGCTGTAATGTGGAGTATGGCCTCAAATTAATATCTACCTCCTACTTTTTTAGCAGATGAAGTAAGTCTGTTGATGATGAAAGTCTACATAATAATTGACACAGTTCAGCGACTCAATGCATGACTCTTCTCTCCCCTGAAAGTAACACAGACACCATTAGATTTAAAACTCTGATGACGAGAGAAGACAATATCAGATAATTAGTAATAATAATAAGCCAGTTGCTGTGGGGTTAACTGCAACTCATGACAACCCCATACATTCCAGAGTCGCATTGTACCCCCACAGGATCTTCAGTGACTTATTTTTCAGAAGTAGATTGCCAGCCCTTCATTCCCAGGTACCTTTGGGTGGACGCAAACCACCAGTCTTTCAATTAGCAGCCGCTATTTGCATCGCCAAGAAACTCCCATAGCAACCGACATAATAATAAAGCATATAAATCAGCAAAGCTCAACAGCTTAGAAACGTTTCTGCAAGATGATGAGTTACTAAATACATTTAGAAGTATATTATTTAGCATATGATAAAGTACATGTCTAGTAGAAAAACCTAGCACATATTCTGGTGTTACTGGTCCACACTGCGAGTTATAAACTCAGTTGGAACTGACTTGCCAATCACTTAGATTCAAGTAATCTGAACTGATGGCTCAGTTCAACGCAGTTTTACGATACATAAAAATACTGCGGAGGGCTTTTTTCCCTTCCATACGGAACAAATGTGTGGTAGAATGGGTTCATTCTAGGGTGGCCTGAAAGTGACTTTTCTTAGAACTTACATAAAGTTCTGAGCATTTGTAAAAATCTTCAGAGTAAGTTAATAAAGAATGATTCCAGTCAAAATGGATATTTTCAGGATTTCTATATCCATAAGACTATATTTAAAAGAATCTTGAAAGTAGTATATTAGGATGTGCAATAAATCAACATGCACAGCTTATTGGATGAGACTCACCATTACCTTCTGTTCAGTGAGATTGACTTCAGCTCCAAGTAACAAAAATACTCATTTAGGAAGGGTTTTAAACAAGGCAGGAGCAACTTCATTCACATACCAGATTTTTTCAAAACTGAAGTACTGTCAACTCTAAAAGTAATCATTATCTTATGTTTCCAAATAAAGAGAAATGCTGACAAATAACTAAGGAAGATGCTTTCATATCAGCAAGAGCTTTTATTAGATAGACCTGTATTAAGCATGGATCTATATCAAAACACTTATGAAATGTGAAATTGGTTACAAGGTCTTGTAACTTCAGAATTGAACTGTTTTGAATCATATTCAGCTCAAGGTTGTTTGTCCATTCTATATTGGGCTCTAAAAGAGGAGCCGTGGTGTCATCGTGGTTATGAGTTGGGCTGCTATCTACTAGGTCAGCAGTTCAAAACTAATAGCCACTCCACCAGAGATGAAGCCTTTTGCTCCTGTAAAGAGTTTCAGTTTTGGTAACCCACAGGGGCAATTTGATCCCGTCCTTTAGAGTTCCTATGAACTGGAATCTACTTGATGGGCAGTAACTTTGCTCGTGTGTGTGTGTGTGTGTGTGTGTGTGTATGTGTGTGTGTGTGTGTGTGTAGGCAGGGGTGGTGGGGGTGGGAGTCGGGGGGGGGGGTTGCATGTGCCTGTGCCACAAAAAAAAACATTTGTGATCAAGCATTTCTCCCAAGAGTCTTTTGAAGAACTGAAAGATGGTGAGGTTGAGCTCTGAAGTCAACTTTAACATTAACACAGAGGTCTGCCTTGAGAAATCTTGCTAAAGCTTTTATAATTCACCCTGCCTCCCCCTCTTTTATGGGTTGTTATTGATTAAAACAGCAATCAGCCATGGCCTCCAAGTCATTAACACATTCCTAATTACACGAATGATAAAGTGTGAAAGTAAATTGGCACCTTGAAGTTAATGAAATATTATAGCACACACTCTAAAGATAAGCCGTCTAGGGTGGATTCAATGATGATAATAGAAAGGATGTCCTTTCACCCATCTGTTTCATTTGACTCTGACCTCATAAGACGGCTGCTGTAGCACCAGGCTTCGTGTCTACATTCAAAGGTGGGAAAGTGTGTGTGTGTGGGGGGGGGGTGAGGGGGGACGGGCAAGAAGCAAGTAGGATAATACTCATATCGATACAGCTGCCATGTTATCTTAAAAAATAAAAAAATTATTTTCCAGAAGCCTCCTAGCAGGATCCCTCTACATTTTATTGCTCATACACTGCAAGAAACTCTGGACAATTGAATTATAGTTAAAGAAGAAGAGGGTTTTTGTGAGTATCGTCAATTTATTTCAAATCGCCAAATAAGTCTTTGCAATGACAAGTCCAAGCAAAATCAGGGTTCTATTAGCAAAGGAAGAAAGCAGGGAATTGGTGCTAAGGTGACAAATAATCCTGCCTGCAGCATATTGCAAAAGAAGGTGGGGGGAGGGGGGAGGGGAGGGGGAGGGGGGAAGGGAGGGGGGAGGGGAGGGGAAGAAAGGAATTTTTTTAGAAAAAGAAGCTACTCTTCATAAGTAAGCAGTGGAAGGGAACTCTCTGGGTTTAGAACAGACAAATAAGAGTCCGATGACTTGCTTATAGTGATCTGGCACTCACCACTAGACTACCACATTGAACCTATTCTCTGTTATCTCTGCATGCCTCAGCCTCCCTACCGATCCATGTTGACTATTTCAAGAAAGTCTTTGCCAGTAAGACATTAGTGATGTCAATCGGTTTTTCTGTTTGCTACATTATAAATGAGATGTACTAAGCATCTCATTTTATAGGATATTATTTTAATTTATGATTTAAGGGTGGCTCTAAGGGCTAAAGAAGAAAAGTTACTGGAAAACCCCTGTAATGACTCCAAATGCTCTATCTAACATAGCTATACTTATTTTCTCTTGCTGTAACAGTTCTTGTTTCAGAACTCTTCGACTTGAATGCTCAAGTCAAGCTGAGCTGGCAATCCAAGGAGTGCAAAGCACCAATAGTCTCCTACTTCTCCTGCAAGGACAGTTCACAGGAATGGTGTCTAACACATGAGTCCATTTGGGCACAGATCTCCACCCTCCATGATGAGGCAAGAGATGGGTCTGAGGGCAACTGAAGAAATTCTATGCCCACCCTATCAGACCCTGACTGAAAACAGTACTTATTCTTCTAAACGCATGTCATTTATGAGGCTCGTGGGAAATGCACGTAAATACATGTACTCTTCAAAGGAATCTGGAGAGGCTTCTGCACCCAGAGCAAAGAATCCTGATGCAATGAGTGATGATTGGACAGGGTACTCCCAATCTTCGAAAAGACACTTAGGTCAAAAAAACAAAAGTGCTAGATTGAAAATTAGGAATCTAAGTTTCTAGGTCAAAAATAAACAATGAGGGAGCTTTGGTGGTGCTGTGGGTTAGATGTTGACTGCTAACCCCAATAGCCATGCTAGGAGAGAAAGACAAACCTATTTTACCCTTACCTCACAAATACACAAACATTAGTTCCTTATCAATTTCAGATTTAAAGATAAAAGGTAAAGTAATAAATCTTTCCGCTGCAATAATCTCTATAAAAGAAATTCTTCATGATCTAGGAACAGGCTATTTTTTCCTTTAAGAGGGTACAAAAAGCACAACTCATAAATAAAACCAAAAAAAAGATAAGTTGGATCATATTAAAATTTAGGAACTGTTATTAAAATATATTATCTAATGGGAATGGAGATACAGCATATATGCTGTGACGACTGTCACTAAAGATTATGTGGGCCTATTGTTAAATGGGAGCATGGTCTCCTGTGTGTATTTTCAACCAAATTCAATTAAATAATATCAATCCTTAACTCACAGTGAAAAATAATATCTTGCCATGATATTTTCACTGAAACAATCATATACAGAAAATATTTTTAACTGTGTGAAATAAGTCAAAACAACTCGGCAGGAAATGGGGAAAGAAACGAGACACTTCACAAAAGAAGAAATGTCATTGGCCAGTAAGCATATGAAATAAAGCTCTAGTGCATCGGTCATCAGACAAAGCACTTTTACTTATGTATCAACGCTCTCCAGACAAAGATGGCATAGGAGCAAGCCCTGGTGGTGCAACAGTTAAGCACGAGGCTGCTCATTGAAAGTCTGATGGTTTGAACCCACTCATCTGCTCCGTGAGAGAACAACATGGCCATCTGCTCCTACACAGCTTGAAAATTCTGCTCTGCTGGGCCACATGGATTTCTATGAGTCTAAATTGACCTGGCAACATCTAACAACAATAATAAGATAAACAGACCAAAAACTGATTAATGTGAGCAAGGAGGTGGAGTAACAGAAATACAGTTTTTTAGGGGCTACTAAATTGATGCCACAATTTTTGGAAAGTATATGATAACATGTACTACAAATATACTGAGAAGCACATTAGCACAGAATTTTTCTTCAAGACATTTCTCAACAGAATCAGACTCAAAAAATACATAAATTCACCAAGCTAGTATATTCAAGACCGCAGAATTCCTAATAGCCCTACACTGGAAAACTAGTCAAATGTTCCTCAACAATAGAATGGGAGTGGGAGTGGGGGTGGGATTGTGCTATGCAATAACATTCTACAACTACATATAAAAAATGGATGGATCACTAAATTCCAAGGTTGACTCAAGGAGACCAGGCATTAAAGAAAACCTAATATCTGCTCCCATTTCTGTTCATAACAGCAACAGGTAAAAATAGTGCGGAAGGATTTGGTTGAGAAGTGAGGGGAAAAGAACAAGGTTGTGGCGTATGTTCTGTGTTGTTGATCTGGTTATTCTAATTGTGGTATGCTCACATGTAAAAATTCATCAAACTGTGTACTTATAAAACATACTCTTTCTGCATTTATTGCATAAGGTTAAAAGCAATATAAAAGCATTCACACTTGTTTAAAATTGCTCACAGTAAAAACCTTGAAGGGAAAATTTTAAATGCTATTGTCCATGTAGAGAAAGGCGATGACTCTTTTAACTGGTCAAGAAGACTTTGGCAGTTTTAATGATCGTCAATTCTATGGTTTCACAACCATTGTAAGAAAGTCTAATTGAGTTGTATGTTGATAAATCATGAAAATCCTTGTTCCTTTCCCATCACTTCTCAATCAAATCCTTTTCATATGTAGTAAGTTCTGTGTTGCTGATCTGGCTACTGTAATAGTGGTATGCTCACCTGTAAAAATTCATCAAACGGTATACTTATAAAACATATTCTTCTCCAGCACCACAGTTCAAATTCATCAAGTCTTCGACAGTCTTCTTTATATAATATCCAACTTTCACATGCAGATGATGCAATGGAGAATATCATGGCTTGGATCATGCACAACTTAGTCCCCAAAGTAACCTCCTTGCTCTTCAATACTCTAAAGAAGTCTTGTGCAGCAGATTTACCTAATGCAGCGGTTCTCAACCTGTGGGTCATGATCCCTTTGGGGGTCGAACAACCCTTTCACAGGGGTTGCCTAAGCTATCGGAAAACACATTTCTGATGGTCTGAGGAACTGAGACACCACTCCTCTATCCGTCTCCAGGCGGGTCCGCCCACATGTAGATATGCCCACATACAAATACTCAGCCTGAAGACTGTTACCCAGGCTACACCATACTTCAAGAGAAAATTTCATTCATTTGTAATTGGAAATAAATATTTCACAATATATAATGACACTGTTTTGTGATTAATCACTATGCTTTAATTATGTTCAATTTGCAACAATGAAAATACATCCTGCATATCAGGTATTTGCATTACAATTCATAACAGTAGCCAAATTACAGTTATGAAGTAACAACAAAAATAATGTTATGGTTGGGTGTCACCATAACATGAAGGACTGTATGAAAGGGTCGCGACATTAGGAAGGTTGAGAATTACTGACCTAATGCAACTCATCTTTTGGTCTCTTGACTGTTGTTTCCATGAGCACTGATTGTGGATCCAAGTGAGACAGACTCCTGGACAACTTCAACTGTTCTTCCATTTATCATGATGTTGGGTATAAAATACCTAGTAGGGTACAGAAGTTAAAGTCTTTCTCTCAGCTATAACTAAGGTAAGCAATGATATAATTCAATGTAAAATATTTTAGGTAATAATGTTGGGGAGGGAGGGGGAAAATCAGGAGCCCACATACCACGGACTCGAGTAGAGAGCAAATGTTGTGAGGATGATGATGGCGACAAATGTACAAATGTGCTTGACACAATGGATGGATGGATGCAATGTGGTAAGAGCTGTACAAGTCTTCAATACCATGACTTGAAAAAAATAATTTTGTTGTCAATACTCATTCAGTCTAGGAAATAGTCCACATAAGTAATTTATAACTCTCTTTACCACAAGTTAGCCTATGAATAAAATTGACAACATTATTTTGTCTGATTTGTTACAAGAGGAGGTGCATGGGGTGGGGGCCACTAACCATGAGTTACTGCATGAGTAACACCTACCTTAGTGATCAACACTGACCTCACTAGTGGAGAAATAAAAACTATACATTTATGTCATCTTTTTTTCTTTTTCAGTTTTTATTATAAAATGAAAAAGATTTCAATTTATATAAAATCACTCATTTAAAAAAATATTAGATGGAATTACTTTCTAACACTGTGCAGATGGCGGCAAAAAATCTATGGTCTCGATACTGCCCACAGACCAAATGTTTGGGATCACATCCAAGAGAATAGCAATGCTACACTTTCTCGTCTGCTTCTCTGTAATAAAGGTGTCCACGCCCATCCATCTGTGTATGCTCCAATAAGTTGCGAAAATACTTAGTTCAGGAACTTTAAGGCACTTTCCCTAGTGGGGGTAGAGAGCCTGTGAATCCTATTTTAACACCTATTGAATCCAAATCTTATAGAGATCATGTTTAGGAAAAGCCTAAAAAGGGGGAACGAGATGACCTAAAGTGACAGTAGGTGCCTGGCAGCTTCAAGGGGTGGGGGCGGCGGGTCGGTGTGCAGTCTATGTTGCTATGTTGTATGGCTTCCTATGATTTGGAGCTGACTCAACAGAATCTAAAACCAAAACCAATCATCATTCACCCCCTCCACCCCTGCAGCAGATATTTGATTCTTTTTACATACTCTTTTCTTTTTTAATTAAAAAAAACATTTTATTGGGGCACATACAACTCTTATCACAATCCATACATACAACAATTGTGTAAAGCACACTTATACATTCGTTGCCCTCAGCATTCTCAAAATTCGCTTTCTGCTTGGGTTCCTGGAATCAGCTGCTCATTTTCCTTTTTTCCCTCCCCCTCCCTCCCCACTTGCTCCTGCCTCATGAACCCTTAATAATTTATAAATTATTATTTTATCTTATCTTACACTGCCCAGCGTCTCCCTTCATCTGCCTTTCCGTTGCCCATCCCCCAGAGAGGTTGTTATATGTAGATCCTTGTGATCAGTTCCCCCTTACTACACCCACTTCAATCCGGTACAGCCACTCTAACCACTGGTCCTAACGGGGTTCATCTGTCCTTGATTCCCTGTGTGTCCAGTTCACATCTGTAACGCTGTGCTTACTCTGGTCTAACCAGGTTTGCAAGGTAGAATTGGGATCATGATAGTTGTGAGGAGGAAGCGTTTAAGAACTAGAGGAAGGTTGTGACTTTCATTGTTGCTACACTGAACCCTGAGTGACTCATCTCCTCCCCACTACCCCTCTTCAAGAGATGTCCAGTTGTCTACAGATGGGTATTGGGTCCCCATCACGCACTCCCCTCATTAACGATTATCTGATCCCCCCCAGCCCTGCCTTTGGTGCTTGAAACCTGGTCCCCTTGGCCCTTCATGCTCACACATGTTGGTGTGCTGCTTCCATGTGGGCTTTGTTGCTTATGGACTAGATGGCTGCTTGTTTACTTTCAATCCTTTAAAACCCCAGATGTGGTATCTCTCAATAGCTGGGCACCACCAGCCTTTTTCACCACACGTACTTATGCATACATTTGTCTTCAGCATTTATGTGGGGAAGATGATCACACAATGATGGTTTTTGTTCTTTGGTCTCTGCTACCTGATCCCTTCAGCACCTCGTGATCACGCAGACTCGTGTGCTTCTTCTCTGTGGGTTTTGTTTCTTCTGAGCTATATGGCTGCTTGTTTGCCTTCAAGCCTTTAAGACCCCAGACACTATATCTTTTGATAGCCAGGCACCATCAGCTTTCTTCACTACGTTTGCTTATGCACACGTCTGTCTTCAGCGATCATGTTAGGAAGGTGGGTATCATGAAATGACTATTTAGCTGAGCAAGGTGCTCTTGTATTAAGAGAATGTGTGCCAGGAGGCCCAATGTCCACCTGCTACCCTACTACTAAACCTATAAATATATGCACATGTCTATTTCCCCCATAATCATAAATATATTTACATATGTACATGTCTGCATTTAGGTTCTATGTATGCCCTACTCCTTTCCTCTATGTCCTATGCTTTCCTCCTCTCCCATTACCGTGGGCAGCCTTCCTTCTAGTTTCAGTAATTCCTCTCAGTTCCCTTGCCCTTGGTCACTCCCTACCAGTCCTCCCATCCCCTCCCTGGCACTGGTTTTGAACCACTCATTGTTCCCTTGTCCCTGGATTGGTGAACACCTCCTCCCATCCCCTACCTCCCACACTCTCATGTCCCTCCGGGACTATTGGTCCCGTTATTTTCTTCTCATATTGTTTGTCCAGCCTATCTTACCTAGATGGACCTGCAGATATATTAATATATGCATAAAATTGGGGATGACTTTGACAGCACCAAAGTAGCACATAAGAACATAGTGACGACAGCAGCAACACCAACAAGTTAACAAACAAAAAAGCCACTGACACACAAAATTTAAAAGAGGAAAAAAAGGAAAAAACAAAACATAAAGACTGAAAAAAAGAAAGAAAGAAAAACCAGTTAGTAGTTAAAGATCTGTTTGTTGACCTTTAGGAGTGTTTTCCAGATGAGTCTGATGGGGTGCCATGTCCTGGTCCCAAAGTCCATCCTTTATACTCCCTCCGGACCTCCTTGCTCTGCTTCCCCCGCTGCTCCATTGCACGCCCCCAGTGTTTTGCCTCAGTGTGCTAAAGGCACCTCAGTCGCACATCCCACATTGTGTCTCCGGTGCTGCCCCATGTAGGGCCATGGGTCAGTGCAGGATGTTGCATCTTGCCGTGGGGCCAGCTATATGGTCTTCTCTGTACATTGGGCTCTCTGAGCCAGGCTATCATCCTCTGAGCTTGGTGGGCCCAGGTATGCTCCTCTCTGTTCTTCCTCCTTCCTTTGCTTCAGCTTCCTTCTGGGTGTGGTGTGGTAGGTCAGTTCCTTTCCCACATCAGACAATTTATGTTCATTTTTTGTGGTACTCCCTTCGATGGTTGGGGTTGGGCTAATTCCGGTTAGGGCCGGTATATGGTCCAGTCTCTGTGGATTCCTCCATGTGTTACGTTGCCCTCCTGGTTTGGTGTGTCATAGTGGGGTCCATATGCATGTTCCAGTTCGGTGGGGACAAAACCAATACTCACCCCCTGGGAAGGTTAGTGCCCTGTTCCCCCTGTGCCATCCACTTGGTTTCTCCCCACCTCACTTCTCCCCTCCAGCTGCCCTCTCATGTACCTCCCTAGATGTGGCCTGCCCTCCATCCAACTGTCTATGCTTCCACCCGTTTATTGCGAGATTGGTGTTTATTCTTCTATTCTTGGCATGCTGATTGTACTTACCTCAGGGGACTCATGTTATACCTGTCCTTTTGAGTTTGGCTTACCTCACTTAACATGATTCCTTCCAATTCTTCCCACGAAACAATGTTTCATGCGATCGTCCGTGCTTTTCAGTGCTGTATAGTACTCCATTGTGTGTATGTGCCAGAGTTTACTAATCCACTTGTCTGTTGATGGAAACTTAAGCTTCCAAGTCTTTGCGATTGTGGATTGTGCCACAATAAGCATTGGAGCACAGATAGCTGGTGGTGTTTTATTTGTTACCTCCACTGGGTATATACCCAGTAGAGGGATGACTGGGTCATAAAGTAAATCAATTTCCATTTTCTTTAAGTATCGCCAGATTGCTTTCCACAGTGGCTGTAAAAATATACATGACCACCAGCAGTGGAGAAGGGTTCCTACTTCACCACAACCCCTCCAACACTTGTTGCTCTCTGAGTAGCTGATTTGAGCTAGCCTCAGGGATGTTAGGTGGTATCTTATGGTTGTTTTAATTTGAATTTCTCTTATGGCTAATTACCTGGAACACTTTCTGATATGCTTATTGGCCATATAGGTTTCCTCCCTTGTGAAAGTTCTTTTCAGTTCTTTTGCCCACTTCCTTAGGGGGTTAACTGTTTTCCTCTTTTTGCAGGTCATAATGGTGTTGGAGATTATAGTAATGAGTCCTTTGTCCGATGTGTCATTACTAAAAATCCTCTCTGTCTGTGAGCTGTCTTGTCACCCTCCTGGTGAAGTCTTTCGAGGTGCACAGGTGCTTTATTCTTATTGAATCCCATTTGTCGATTTCCAGTTCACCTGTGTGTATACTCTTCCCTACTGCAGTGAGCCTATGAGTTCCCTGGGCCACTGCTCTGAGTTAGTCCAAATTCCCTCCTTGATGGTCCTGATGGTTTGGGTTTAACTTCTAGGTCTGTGATCCACCTTGACTTTATTCTTGTACATGGGGTGAGGTAAGCATCTTGTTTCATCTTTCTACATGTGGATATCCATTGTTTCCAGCACCACTTGTTTAAAAGGGCATCTGCTTCCTACTTGATGGTTTTGGGAACCTTGTCGAAGATCATTTGTCTATATGCTGATGGTTTTATTCCTGGGCTTTCTATTCTTTTCCACTGGTCTGAGTGTCTGTCGTTGTGCCAGTACCACGCTGTTTTGACCACTGTAGCTGTGTAATAGGCATTAAAATCGGGTAAGGCAAGTCCTCCAACTGTGTCGTTCTTCCTGAGGAATTCTCTGCTAATTCCGGCTTTCTTTCCTCTCCATATGAAATTGGTGGTCAGTTTTTCCAATTCTTTGAAGAAGATTGATGGTATTTGAATTGGTATAGTATTGAACTTGCAAAGTGCTTTAGGTAGGATTGTCATATTTACTATGTTAACCCTTCTAATTCATGAGCAGGTTTCCTGTAGTAGGATCTTATAGTTTTTCTTGTATAGGTCTTTAGTATTTTTTGTTAAATATATTCCTAGGTATTTCAGTTTGTTCTTAGCTATTGTGAAGGGTACTTCCTTCTTAATGTCCTCTTCCATGGTCCTGTCTGATGTGCATAGAAAACCTACTGACTTCTGTTTATGGATCTTGTATCCAGACACTCTCCCATATTCTTCTATCACTGTAAGTATTCAAGCTGTGGAACTTTTGGGGTTTTCAGAGTATAGGATCATGTTCTCTGCAAATAGCGAGAGTTTCCCCTCCTTCTCTCCCATTTGGATTCCTTTGATGTCCTTCCGCTGTCTTATTTTGTTAGCCAGAACCTCCAAAATGATATTGAATAGAAGTGGGGACAGGAGGCATCCCTGTCTTGTGCGCTTTTTCAGTGGGATTGTTTTGGTCTTTTCTCCATTGACTATGATGCTGGCCATTGGTCTTTCATAGATAGCTTGTATGAGCTTGAGGAACTTACCTTCCAGTCCTATCTTCCTGAGTGTCTTCATTAGAAATGAGTGCTGGATGTTGTCAAATGCTTTATCTGCATCTATGGATATTATCATATGGGTTTTATCCTTTTTCTTCTCAATGTGGTGTATAATATTGATGGATTTTCAGATGTTAAACCATCCCTGGGATGAATCCTACCTGGTCGTGGTGCATGATATGTTTTATATACTTTGTATTCTATTGGCCAATGTTTTGTTAAGGATCTTTACATCTATGCTTATTAGATATATTGGTCTGTAATTCTCTATACCTGTGGGGGTCTTTGCCCTGTTTGGGTATCAAAGTAATGCTGGCTTTGTAAAATGAATTTGGGAGTTTGCCATCCTCATCTATGTTATGGGATAGTTTGTGAAGGATTGGTGTCAACTCTTCCCTGAATGCTTGGTAGAATTCTGCTGTGAAGCCTTCTGGCCCTGGGGCTTTTTTTTAGTTGGTAGGTTTTCGATGACCCACTCTATTTCTTCTTTCACTATGGGTTTGTTGAAGTTCTTGATCTCTGTCTGAGATAATCTAGGGAGAGACTGTTTTTCCAAATATTTATCTATGTCTTCCATGTTTCTGAATTCAGTAGAATACAGACCTTCATAGTACTTTGTGATTATCCTTTTAATCTCATTGGGGTCTGTTGTTATTGCCCCTGATTCATCCCTCATCCTGGCTATTGATGTTTTCTCCTTTCTATCCTTGGTAAGCTTTGCCAGAGGATTGTCAATTTTGTTAATTATTTCGTAGAACCAGCTTTTAGCTGCATTTATCTTTTGCATTTTTCTCTTGTCCTCCTCCTGGTTTAACTCTTCCCTGATTTTTATTATTTCTTTTCTCTTGCTATTGGAGGGGTTGTTCTGCTGACTCTGTTCTAGTTGTTGGAGGTTTTGTGTTAATGTATCTGTCATACTCCTCTCTTCTTTTTTCATATGTGCATTGAATTATATCAAGCCACCTCTGATAACTGCCTTCACAGTGTCCCATACGTTTTGATATGTTGTATGCTCGTTCTCTTTAGTTTCTAGAAACTTCCTAATATCCTTTCTGATCTGGGCCTGTACCCATTCATGTCACAGGAGATCATTGTTCATCCTCCAATTGGTTGCCCTTGATTTTGTGGACATCCTCTTATTAATCTCAAGCTTTATGGCATGGTGATCTGAGACAGATGTCTGGATAACATCTATGTGTTTGAATTTACTCAGGCTGGACTTGTGTCCCAGCATGTGGTCTATTCTTGAAAAAGATCCATGTGGATTGAGAAGAATGTGAAACCCTTTGCATTTGGATGGAAAACTCTATAGATGTCTATCAGGCCCTGTTGCCTAATTTACATTGTTTAGCTCTCTGGCCTCTTTGCTGAGCTTCTTTCCCTTTGATCTGTCTTTCTCTGATAGTGGTGTCTTAAAGTCACCTACTATGATTGTTGAGTCCATGATTTCTTTTATCATCTTTTTAATAGTTTGCTTGATGAAATTTGCCGCACCATTATTAGGAGTGTAAATATTCAGTATGCTAAGTGCTTCTTGGTTTACTGAACCTTTGAGCATTATGTAGTGTCCCTCTTTGTCTCTTTTTATGATTTGGAACTTGAGGTCCATTTTGCCGGAAATTAAGATAACCACCCTGCCTTTTTTGAGTTACAATTTGATTGGTAAACTTTCTGCCAACCCTTTATTTTTAGTATATTCTTGTCTGTGCGCTTACGATGTGTCTCTTGCAGGCAACAGATTGATGGATTATGTTTTCTGAGCCAGTGCTCAAGTCTTTTTCTTTTAATGTAGTCCTGCATATGTACATGGGCACAACCAGATCTTTCAATGCATGAAATTCAAGACAGAGTATCCCCTCAGAAACAGTAAGGGGAGTCGAGGGGGTATAAAGAGGGGAAGGGGAAACCAGATATTTATGATGACTGTATAACCCCATTCAAAGGTAATGAGCATCAGAGTTTAAGAAGAATGTATATCTGGGATGGTGTAAGTTAAGGTACACACACACACACACACACATACACACACACACACACACACATATATATATTATACTGAGGGGTGGTAGGGTGGGGGAGGAAAGGTTTAAAGGGGAGTTGATATCAAGGAGTTCAAGAAGATAAGACAACGTATTGAAAATAATGCTGCAGCAATTGTACAAGTATGCTTGATGTAATGGAAGTATGGATTGTTACAATATCTGTAAGAGCTCCTAATAAAATGTTTGGTTTTTTTTAAAAAAATAGCAGGTTAGACATAAGGGCAAGCATGAACGGGACAAGCATGGTGCCACACAAAGATGCAGGGGACTGAGTTGAGAAAAGGATCTCTGCAGAGCCGACTGAGAGCCTGCTCCGAGAGCTCGTGCCCTGGGTGTCTAGCCTCCTTAGCTGTGAACAATACATTGCTGTTCTTTAAAAACCACTCACTCATAATATTTCTTTTAGAGCAGCACTAGCTAACCAAGACCCTGGTACATAGTAGGTGTTTAATGAACAGCAAATGACTCTCCTGGATGACCACATCCACAGCACATATTGGATCACAGGCAGATCTCTCCTCATCAGTGTATTTACTGTTAGACCTTTGAGATGCAGGCTTGCCAAAGACATTTCCCTTGTCACCTCACTGGCCATTGCTCATGGATTCATTCTTTCAACGTCGATCTTTGAACATCATTCCTTTGGTGATTCATTTGTCAGATAAGAAGCCAACTGTTCTGTGTCACACACAGCGTCCTGAGAGCACTGCCCATTATCACTGTGATTGTGCCCTGACAAATTCACCGAAGTGGAACTTGCTCTTCCACTGACCTTTGAATCTTGATAAAAGAAACATTTTGTGGGTGTTGTACGAGAACATGTTGTAAGCAAAACTTGTAAATTGGATTTTCTTGATCCTTTGAATTTGTGAGTAATCTTGTACAGTTATCAAATGTGTGATTCATCCTAGGAATCAGTTCAAAATAATGTTTCCTTTGAAAGATGGCTCGTTTCTCATGTAGAATGAAGTGATTTTCAAGAATGCATCATGAGATCACAGAATTTGCTGGGGATTGCTGACAAGGCGATGATGGGGAGCATGTGCAATGTGTTTTACTAAATCCCACCTCAACATGGGATAAAGAGCTTTGGCCTTATGGCATGTTTAAAAGCAACAGTCAGGGTACATAAAAAGAAAAACAACGTGAAAATTCCACGTTGGCTTAATCTTGAATTCTGCTTCTCATCCATTTCTGTTGCAAGCTGCATAGGACTTGTTCGAGAACCCGGAGCTCATCTGACCTTGAAGCTGAGCTTCTGTTCATCCAGGCTGTCACCGGGGGGGCAAGGAAGGGAAGTAGTGGAGTTTCGCCTCCAGGTTTGCAAGTGTGGACTCTGAAACCACAATGCTTATGTTTAAACCCAAGTTTGGCTTGCTATTAGCTTGGGCTAAATTTCTAAATCTCTATTTCCATCTATTCAGTTATAATGTGATAATATTCAAAACTATTTCATAGAATTTTCATAAGCATTAAATCAATGAATATGTGCAAAGTATAGGGCTCGGCAGAGGTTAAGTACTGTATCAGCATTTACCATCATCACCACCAGGACTGAATTGACCCCCGTAGTCATTCTATACCTTTGCTCTCCCTGAATGTTCTAACCTGGTCCTATATCTCTAAATACCATCTAAGCCACATAATGCTCCCAGATGCATAGTTCCACTCCTGGCTGCTCTTTGAGGTCCACATACTTATAGCTAAAATTATCCTGACATGACTCTGTAGTTAGCTTGAATGGATCACAATCTTAACATGTCCAAAATAGAAATCTTGATATCCATTCATAAACCTGCTTGTTTCCAAGTCTCCCAAAGCAAATAGGATTGCCTTAACCCCCATTTCTCAGGCCCAAATCATTGGAATAATCTTTATCACCCCAAGTCAATTAACTTTATCAGTTCTTCCAATGACAACAATACTCGTTGCCACTGAGATGATTCTGGATGCTAGTGACCCTACAGTACAGAGTAGAACTCACTGCTTCATGGTTAGCAGCCCAGCACTTAAGGTCTCGTGTCCCCAGTGCTCTATGTCAGTGGAATGCATCCAAAATATACTTTTCTTTTTATGACTATGGCTGTTACTCCCATCCGAGAAACGGTGGTCTTTCACCTGGGCTACCTTAGTAGGTATTCCATCACACGTCTTTCTATTTCCACTCCTGGTCAATACACTTTATTTCCATAGTCTCGGTCATATTTCCAGAATATAAATCAAACCAGATTGCTCTCCTCTCACAGCTTCCTTCCTGGTTTATTAACAATCTCTGAATATAATCAGAGCTCCTCATTTGTGGTCCAGAATGTCCGAAAGGTCTTGGCTCCTGCCTATTTCTCTAACCTCAAGGTTTATCACGTTGGCCCTGCCCATGCCAGGGAGAAGTCAGGGTGCCGACTGTGCCACATCCCCTACGCTTGTGTTTCCACCTTTTCCTCGGCCTGAGGTGGTCCTTCTGGGTTCAAACCTTTGTCTGGTTGGTTCCTTCTAGTTATTAACTTTCAGCTAAAAGTTTCTTTACCTGAGGTCACCATTCCCATCCCTGTAGTTGTTCTCGATGAGATTAGGCCATTGCATCACAGTCAGATTACCTTGTTTTAGTTCCTTTATTAAATTATTACTGAGTAAAGTGCACTACCACGGAATTCAGAATAAAGCTCTCCCAAAGACGCCCACATCCTAACCTCCGGACTTGGTGAAAATGCTTCCTTACATGACAGGAACGGCACTGCAGATGGGACTAAAGTAAGTATCTTGAATTAGGGAAATTATCCTGTATTATCTGCAGGGGCACAATGTAATCCCAAGGGTACTTAAAAGAGTGACACAAAGAGTCAAAGTCAGAGAAACCGGAGATGTATCCATGAAAACAGAGGTTAGGTGGAGGAAAGGAGCCTCTGAGCCACGAAATTCAGGCCACTAGAAACAAGGAGGAAAGACCTTCCTGCCTAGATTTCCAGAAAGAACAAATCCTGCGGACACCTGGATGTGAACCCTGTAAGACTAATTTTGGAGCTGATGATGATAAATTTGTGTTGTTTTAAGCAACTAGATATGTATTTTATCATAGTAGCAATAGAAAATGACATAGCCAGTAAAAAAGACCTGACACAGGGATGTGGACAGGGAGTAGATTGTAAACGCCACTACAAGGAGGTCCGCTGACACCAAAAGCCAAAGGAAGACCTTAGAGTCATCTGATTTGTTATGTAAATTAAGCACTCCAACTGCAGTGGGGCTGAAAACTGTCTGGAATGGGATGCGGGAGGAAGTAGAGGCATCATCTAGGAGAACTGTCAGGATCCAGGTAAGAAAGAGCCCTTGGACCTTGGAGGTAGGTTGGTCTAAATGAGGTTTGTTGCTGGTTGTCTTCTTCTCATTCAGAATTCTGCTTAGTGTTCTCTCCTTGGGTAGTTCTCCCAAGTTTTCCATTTCTTCGTCTCTAAACTGAGCATGAATATTTTGTTTGCTCTGTTTTCCTCTGTGGTGCTACAGCAGCCTCTGCCTGTCTTTTAACGTTTACCATACTGATTTCTCTTTTTCTAAAATAGCAACAATCAAAGCATAATACAACTTTCTGTTTTGAAATCATTTTAGACTCATGAGAAGTTGCCAAAATACTGGAGAGTTCCACTGGACCCTTCACCATGTTTGCCCCAATGATATTTTACATAGACTTTGTTAAGTTATCACCAGTTTTTATGTACATCCTTGGGGGGGGTGTGTAGCTCTATGAAATTGTATCTCAACTATAGATTTATGTTACCACCACCGTTATCACAAAGTGAATGCCTTGTTAACCCTATGTGACGATGAAGGATTATGTCAACTTGGCACTTCTGGGTAAGGGTAGTGTTGGGGTTCAACCTATTGATTGCTTCTCAGCCTGGTAATACCTCCTTGGTTTCATACGCCTTTTTGTATAAGAAAGAGATACGAG
Organism: Tenrec ecaudatus; assembly: GCF_050624435.1. Taxonomy (NCBI): domain Eukaryota; kingdom Metazoa; phylum Chordata; class Mammalia; order Afrosoricida; family Tenrecidae; genus Tenrec; species Tenrec ecaudatus. Next base: position 53,744,238 of record NC_134531.1, on the reverse strand, counting down.
AAGAGTTGAATGGCCCTCCATTGTCATTTATTGCACTATCATGATGAGATTTGGCAGTAATGTAATGAGGTAGTCATCCTCTGTTTTCAAATAATGCCAATTTTCACATAAAAATCTGGTCTTTGGAACATAAGATGTTGATAAATGAAGAGCGAGTGCATCTAACTAAATGCATCACAGTTTAATCCATGCTCCTATGTAAGGACTTATGGGTGCTTTCTAGCTTGGGACTTATTACAAATAAAGCTGCTATGAACATTTGCATACATGTCTTTGTACGGGCATAGTTTTAATTTCTTTAATATAAATTCTCAGGAGGAGAATAGCTGTGTCTATTATAAGTGTACATTTAGATTTGTAAAAAAAACAAACACTTCACAAACCTGCTTTCAAGAGTCCATTTTGCATTTCTGACAGAAATGTATCTACATTTTCACCGGTACTTAATATTATCATTATTTTTCTATTTTAGCCCTCCTGAGAGGTATCTCACTGTAACTAGTCAATTCCCTATTAGCTCACCACACTGATGATCTGTCCATGTGCTTATTGGTGATTCCCATATTCTATTCAGTGAATCGTGTGCTTGAATCTTTAGTACATGCTAATCGGCTTGCTTATTATGGAGTTAGAGAATTCATCATACATTCTAGACACAGTTCTCTTGTAGGTTAATGTACTTTACAAATACTTATCCTCAAATGTTATTTCTCTTTCATCTTCCTCACAGGGCCTTTCACAGACCAAAATTTTCTAACCTTGTCAGAAAACAATTTATTGTTTAAAAAAATTTTTAAATACCGAGTGCTTTTAATATCATGTCAAGAGCATGTTGCTTAATGCTAAAGGCCTTGATAAATGTACTTGTACCATTTATACCCATAATCAATATTTAGTTAATATTTGCATAAGGTTTAAGCCCAAGTTTATTTTTGTGCCTATGGATGTTCAATTTTTCTAATATCATTTGTTCCAAAGACTACCCTCAATCCACTTAATTGCTTTTGCATTTCTTGACTACTTGTGTGGCTCTATTTCTAGACTTTCTACTTTGTTTTATATCACACTGTGTTTTAATTATTGAATTTCCTGGCTTGTTTTCCCACTGGAATTGGAAGCAAAAAATGTTTTTTTCTCAACTCTGCTTCCAGGGTATTTGGCACAATGTCTGGGCCATAGTAAACATACAATGAATTAAAGTTTATTAAATGATGAAAGAAACTTGGCTTCTTTAGTTTTTATAAGTGTTGATTCAGTTAATCTGCTTATATTTTTGGAAGAAAAAAATGTATTCACAACAAATTGCCTGTTATCCTCTACAGAATTTGGTCCCTATCTGTTCATATCCTTCATGTGCATTTCATCCCTCAGGACAGTACTAGATTTTGTGTCATATGTATCTATATAATCTTCCTCTGAAGGAATTTCAGAAGTCTCATTGGTGCAAGCGGTTAATGTAATCAGTTGCTAAAGGGAAGGTTGGCAATTTGAGTCGATCTAAAGGCCTGGTAGAAAAGATGGTGGGGGGCAGGGGAGTCAGTTGTTGTAAACTCTGGGGAACACCATTCCATTCTGACACATGGGCCACCATCTGTTGGAATCAACTTGCTGGAAATGGATTTCGTTTGCTTAATTGCCTTTAAAGACAAAACATAATAAGATAAGGTCTTTGCTCTTAAAGCATTACTCCTAACATGATAGCACACTTATCACAAGCAGGGGCTTCCTGGCTAAGGAGAACGGAGATGAGTCAGACACGACTACTCACTCGCTGGCCGGGTGGCATGTGCGGGTTGCTAAATGAGGAAAGCCTCAGTTTCCCAGCAGGTGCAGGGTTGATGAGAACAGCACATACTTCATGGGGCGTGACGAAGATGAAACGTAATGATGCCAGGAACACTTGGCCTTTCGAAAATCTTAACAAGAGATTCCATAAATCATTTCCATTTTGTAATATTCTAAAGAGAAATTTTCCACAGAAAAAATTACCAAAGAAGAGGTCTTTGAGGAAGACTTGACTAGACTCCAGTGAAATGAATTCAGAAAGCATCTCTGGTCTATGAGGCTACCTCAGTCAAAGTTATAAATCTACAAAACAATTTCATAGTCCTTCTGGTTTCTAGATAAATCACAAAATCTGATATAAATAAATGTGGAGCAACTTAAATAAGCAGAAAATACATTTACAGAATGGCTTCAGTGGACATAGAAATATTTGCCCAATAAAAAAGAGAAAGTTGACAACTTGGCAGGCCACATTTTTATTATAGAGGACTGGCCATTCCGGAAAGTTAAATAAAATTTTATTTTGCTCTCATGAAACCACTTATGTTTTGAAATGGAAATGGTACATCTGTGAAATCCATGTTCTTTACAATCATTAATGTCATCTCTTTAAACATCCTAACGGGCTCTAATAAACTTTCTAATTTCTCTAGATTTCCGGTGCAGATATTTCTCAGAATGGTCACTATAAAACAAAAACAAATACATAAGCATTTGATGCTTTAGCACATTTTACCTTCATAAGCACATCATATGTTCTACCATTTCTGGATGTACTTATCTCAAGTTTACGTCCAGCAATGTTGGTAGATGGAATTACATCGAAGGAGAGCTCCGATCCCCAAGGCTTTCCTTATGCAGTTCGTGAGGGTGGTAGGTGAGTTGCTAAAGCACTGCTCTGCTACAGTCTGAGAGCTTGAAAGAGTTGAGCTAGTGCTGTTTTCTGCCCCACATCTTTCATTGGGAAACCAGTAAGTATCTTAAAGCATTTCCTCTTTCAGTTAAAGACAACAAAAGCCCTGACATCACAACCATAGAGTGTCTGCTGAGTAATACTCTTGCACACATGGGTCAGTTCCTAGAAAATGCCCCCTGTACAACCCAAACCGCAGGTAAAACAAGCTTATTGTGCACTCTCTTCCCAAGGTCTTATTGGCATTTAAGGAGCTAGAGAGTGACTGTGGTGAGCAAAGACTAGAAGGCTTATCCATAGTCAATGTGACAAGAAATGCTAGCTCTGTTTCTGGTGGTAGCCAGAGAGACAGGGAGAAACTGACCGGATGAGAGAGGTGATTTTCTAATGACCCTGTGCAGAAGAGAAATGATCAAGCCACACTGACTCACTCACTCACTCATGTGGAACGGTGAACTCTACCACTGAGCAGCAAACGTTCTCCGAGCAGACACTGTCCCCTTGCATTTTCTAGGCTGTCATCTTTGCTAAAAGCCATGGTGAAACTTGGTAGGTTTGAACCAGCAACTTTTCTATTAAGTGCCTTTGCACCCAGAGGACTCTTTCAGCGTAATGGTGATGGGATGCAAAGTCAATCTGTAGACAACTGGACATCCCCTTGAAGAAAGGTCGTGGGGAGAGGGCAGGCCAGTCAGGGTGCAGTATAGCACAGATGAAACATACAACTTTCCTCTGGTTCTTAAATGCTTCCTCCTCCCACTATCATGACCGTAATTCTACCTTACAAAGCTGGCTAGACCAGAGCATGTACATGGGTACAGATAAGAACTGGAAACACGGGGAATATAGGACAGATAAACTCCCATGGATCAATATTGAAAGTAGCCATACCAGGAGGGTAAGGGGAAGGTGGGGGGGAGAAAGTGAGAATTGATCACCATGAGGTACCTACCTATAACCCCCTCCCAGAGGGATGGACAACAGCCAAGGGAGTAAGGGGAGACAGTGCAAGACATGAAAAAAATAATAATTTATAAATCATCAAGGGTTCATGAGGGAGGGAGGGTGAGGGAGAGGGAAAATGGGGAGCTGATACCAAGGGCTCAGGTACAAAGAAAATACTTTTAAAATGATGATGGCAACATATGTACAAATGTGCTTGATACAATGGATGGATGGATGGATGGATTGTGATAAGAGATGTACAAGCCCTCAATAAAATTATTTATAATAACAATTTTAAAAGATTTTGGAAAATAAACTTTGAAATGCCAAGGAAAAATAAAAATAAAGCCTTGTGAAAAAATTGTATATTGGGTGTAAAGAAGAAGGAAGTGTTAGGTTTCTGATTACCATGGTTTGATAGAACGTATCACCATTTACTAAGAGTGGGAAGCAGCAGGATTAGTCTGGTCAATGTAGTCGATATTAGGTTCATGTGATTATTAAATGTTACATGTAAATTTAAATCCCATTCCATAGTCACATGCATCTCATTTTGAGTGTCCAATAAGCACATTTAGGGAAGACCTATCAAATTGGCCAACAAAAGGTTTAGACCATGTCCATCGTCACAGAAATGGGTACTGGACAGAGGTAACTGTGCAATGGTGATTGCCAAGGCTCTCACTGTTGCTCTGGTACCGGCGTACTCACTTTCTTTGCCCAATGGCTATATAAGAAGCTCACGCAGGCTACTTTTCCACGAAGCACATCCTGGGAGAGGTAGGTTTATTGTGCCAACATGTCCCATAGGAATGTGTGGGATTAATAAGGTCCCAGTTTGATTGGAGCGCACAGAGCTAATGGCTCAGTAAGCCCTGCCCATCTCTCTCTTGCTCTCTGGTGATCAGAGCAGTGTGTGGTTGCCTCAACTGTGAGCTCCACTATCTGTGGGACACCCAACCCGTGGATCGCGTTGCTCGAGCTTGAGGTTCCTTCCGGACCTGCTTTGCCACGCTGCTGGAGTACACATCACTCGAGCTTGGGACTGTTGGGTCCTGTTATCTAGCTGACTGTGGGTGACTCTCCCTGCTGTTTGCTGCCTGTGGCTAGACTGCCTGCGTTGCTCTATGGAAGACTCAGCTGCCTGCTTCCTTGACCTTGGACTCAGCAGCCCTCGTGAGCTGAAGGACTTCCAGTATATTAACTGTTCCACAGAAGTGAGTTAAACTGAGTCCTCTCTCCTGCTGCGTGGACTAATTGGCTGTTATATTCCTTGTGCTCTATATATGTATCCTCTTACATACATATGTATAAAATAATAAGTGTCCTGGTGTTGTTGTTCTAGAGAACCCAGTCTAACACACATACTCAGTTTTACACCATGCTTTCCAGAAGCCCTTTGCCAAAAATGCAGCATAAAGGCACATCAAATAATCCAGCTCAAGTGGAACTAAGTTAGCACAGGCTACTTGAGGGAGGGACCCTAACCGACCATCCCAGTGCTCTATATATCCCCAGGGATGCTGACTACTTTAATCAGCATACTCTGACCAAAGAATTTATTTTAGGGGAAAAAAATCTTTATTTTGCACTTGACTTCAGGAAGCACATGAGAAGAAGAGAAAAAGGAAACTCAAGAAAGAACAGATTCATGCACAAATTATTACGGTAAACAACTGGGGCTCCAGCCTGCTGGGACCCCTCTGAGAATGTGGGGAACACACCTTGACCATCTCCCTCCAAGTGGCCCAGGAACTGGGATGTCTACTCACCAACGCTATTTTGATTGATGGATGTGAGCTCCAGGGGTGCGAAATCCCCAGTCCCTGCAGCCTTCCCAAAGCACGCCTGCCTGAGAAATCTTGATGTGGACAGGAAACACTCAGGCAGAGAGACAAAGCAGTCATCCCCATATCGAAGACTACTCTACAAATGACTTCAGAGGTGGGCAGGTGTATCCAGGTCAGGGACCCATTGCATCTGCTATTCTCCCTCATCCTTTGCCAAGTGAGGAAAGCATTTTCAGGGGGCTGGTGGAAGCTCAAGGCAATCTCACCCTACTATTTACGGAAGCCAGTGTTTTTCAAATGGGGAAATATCATCTCCTGGCCTTGGGGGCTACAAGAGTGGATATCTGCACTTTATCTTAGATTATGGACTTTACCTCAAAAAATTTTAATTGCCCTGGAGACACTGAGTAATTTTATTTTTTTACTCTGAAAACAGAAAAAAGTAGGCTTGAGAGCTTATGATGTAAGGAAGGCGAGAACAGGGACTCGGAGAGTCTCCCCCGGGTAGAGCCAGGCATAGAGAGACACTCGTGAATTCAGTTTTGGACATGCGGGATCTGAGTTTCCTTTAAATCATGCATGTGGAGAGATTGTGTAGTCACCTGGATATCCAAGACCAGGACTCAGCGGAGAGACCTGGACAAAGGACAATGCACATGTAAACATCATCTCCACACACATGTGTATTTGAGTTTATGAAAATGAATGGCATCACCTCAGGAGAGAATGTATCATGAATGAGGAGAATACAGACGTGAACTTCAAGGAAGCAATGGCTAGGTGGGATCAATGAGCCTGGGGAGAAATGAGCGGCAGAGTGGAAGCTCGCAGAGAGGAAGGAGAAATGCCAGTAGCTAGGTGTCAAACAGACAGACAGAAAGGAGTAGCTCAGGTTTTCCAGGTTTAAACCAATCAAAGAACACAGTCCACCAGAGCAAAATCAGCACTCCCGAAGTTAGATATGTGGGATCAGTTAGGAATAATTTACTCATTGTCACTGAAATTTCCAAAAGAAGAAATTAAGGAGCCTGGTGGCACTGTGGGTTAAGCATTGGATTGCTAACTACAAGGCCAGTGGCTGATGCCCACCAGCCACGTGCTAGAAGACAGATGAGACTGTCTGCTACCACAAAGATTTGCAGTATCTGAAATACAAAACAAACAAAATCCTCTGCCACTGAGTCAATTCCAACTCATATTGACCCCGTGGGGCAGGATAGAATGGTCCCTGTAGGTTTCTGAAACTGTAGGTGTCTATGAGAGTAGAACGTCACATCTTTTTCCCACAGAGCAGCTGGTAGATTCAAACTGCTGTCCTTATGGTTAGCAGCCCAATGAATAACCCACCATACTGCCCGGGCTCTACACAGAGTTGCTATAAATCAGGATCAACTAGATGGCAGTGAATTCTTAAAGAATGACAAAGGTCTCTTTGCTCCCAGAATAAAATGATATGCATAGAATAAGCCCCATTCAATGCTGGAGTACTTATTACATTAAAAGGTACCCCAGTGACACAGTAGTTAAGGACCATGCTATTAACCAAAAGTTGGCAGTTTAGACCCACCCACAGGCTTTCAAGCCTTATGGGGCAGCTGTACTCCCTCCTGTGACTGAAAGGGTGTGGTTGTTGGTATTGCATGAATGTAAATTGGGAGTTGGCAGTGATTATAGGGTATTCATGTTTCTGTTTCTAAGGCAAATGAACAAATGGAAGCCACCAGATCTCTGCACAAAATGTCCTCTGTATTCATTTTCTCAAAACACTTATGAATGTATAATTGAAACTTTGATATCTTAGAAAATTTGATTTAAAAACGATAATGGAAGCAACAGTACAATTATGTAAACACTCATTCTAGTGTTTACAGTAAAAAATAAATTAGATCAAGCACAAACCCAACAAAATGAATTAAAAGTAATAAGCTAAATTCAATGAATGTTAGAAGAGGATAAATCTGAGATGGAATAAAGCATGCCATCCTCGGCATCCCACACACAGAAGTAAGCGTCCCGAGAAATCTCCCAAATCAGCTGGGAGCAATTCTGCATTTAGAGGGCGGATAGGATATGCAGTTGATCCGGGAACAATGTGGGTGTTGAGGAACCAAGCTTCCACACAGTTGAGTCTTCGTCCATAAATAATTACAGTTGAGCCCTGAACAACACTGGTTGGAACTGCACGGGCCCACTTATGCACCGATTGTGCCCCGCCCTTCCCCTTTGCTGCTGGCATGAGCGCCAGTGTTGCAAGCCTCAGGCTCAAACACCGCAGAAATGGCTAAGGTAAGAGGAGTAGAATCAGAGGGTATGGTAAGCTACCTTGCAACCTTTGAACTCACGATGATAGCAACCAAACCAAAAAACCAAACCCACTGCCATCAAGTCCATAAAACTCCTAGTGACTGTACAGGACAGGGTAGAACTGCCCCTGTGAGTTCCCCAGACTGCAATTCTTTACAGAAATACATAGTCCTATCTTTCTCCCAAGGAGCAGCTGGTGGCCTTGAACTAATGCCCTTTCAGATTTCAGCCCAAGGTGTAACCACTACCAGGGCTCCGTAATAGCAACAGGGTATAAGTGGGCTGGGGCAGTTCAAACCCAGGTCGTTCAAGGATTAACTGTATAGATTTAGCCCATTAGTAGAGTGTTCTAGTCAGTTACTTCTCAAGGTGTCTTTGCATAGCATCGTCTTGAGTTAGCACCCTTGATGGAATTGATTCCACAGTGCACAAGAAAAACACGTGGCCAAGATCTGCACTGAAATCAATGCGAGCGTCCAATGAACTAATTAATAAGGAAAATTTCATCTATATGTAGTTCCATCGGAGTTTTTGTAACACGGAATCTTAACTAGAAACACATTTAAAAAGCATAGTTAACAAACCAATATTGAACTTAATAGAACTTGACACTTTATTCATGAACTGAGAGGGAGCTGAAAGAACTCCAGGGAGACTGCAGGTTGCGGGCCTGCAGTTACAGCAGCCTCTCAAACTCAGTGAGCATCTGGGACCTGAGCACCTTGTTAATATGCAGACTCTAATTCAGGGAGTTTGGAGTGGGGCCTCGAGCATGGTGTCTAATAAGGTCCAGGTGGTGTACAGGCTGCTGGTCTTTGGACCACAGTTTGAAGAGAAATGTAAGCTTTACTTCCGCAAAAGTAAAAGATCAAGATAGCTGGTGTCTGAGATTAAAAGAGCAGACTTCGTTTTGTATTTCCAATGGAGAAGGACAGATCTCTCGCCTCATAAGAGAGCAGAAGAATTCCAAGCACTTTTCCAGGAACTGAATCTCGTCTGGAAGCTGAGATGTGCAAATCAGCAGAGGTGTAATGTAGACTTCAGGAGGTCAAAGCACGGCACAGAAAGAGCAGTTATCCTCTACACAGAAAACAGCGGAGGCTGCCGAGACCTTTAGAACCTCAGGAACATTGTCTTCTTGGAATATATGTAAACTTGCAGAAGTCAATGTCATCCCAATGGAAAGTAAAGGATACCCACATGCTACCTAATTTATCTTCAGAAGACCTCCTTTGGCCTTAGTGTGTTAGACAGGATTCTCTAGAGAAAAAAAAAACCAGGGCACATGATTATATATATATGTGTGTATATATACACACATACACACACACACACACACACACACACACATATATACAGCACGAAGGAATATAACAGCTAATTAGTCCACACAGCAGTACAGAGGGTTCGGGTCAACTCACTTCCATGAAATCATTAATATAATGGAAGTCCTTCAACTCATGAGGGCTGCTGGGTCCAAGGTCAAGGAAGCATGCAACTGAGTCTTTCATAGAGCAATGAAGGCAATCCGACCACACGCAGCAAGCAGCAGGGAGGGTCACAACAGTCAGTCAGACGACAGGATCCCACAGTCCCCAGCTCAAGCGATGCATATACCAGCAGTGCAGCGAAGAAGTTCTCAAAGGAAACTCAAGCTCTAGAAATTCGATCCATGGATTGGGTAGCACACAAGTAGTGTAGTTCACAAGTTGAGGCAGAGAATCAGCTAAGGCAGCCACATGCTGGTCTGATTACCAGAGAGTAAGAGAGAGGTGGGGCTCACCAAGCAATTTTTCTCTTTGCCATCCAATCAAACTGTGACCTTATTAATCCCACATGTTCTTGTTGGCCAGGTTGGCACAATAAACCTACCTATCATACTTGGTGAGGGGTTGTACCAGCTTACCATATTTATTCAAACTGTATGCTGAGAAAATAACCAGAGAAGAAGGCTTATATAAGGAGAATGTAGCATCAGGATTGGAGGCAGGCTTCTTTTGTTTGTTGGCTTATTTGTTTTTTGTCTTTGGCAGGGTTCCTAATAATCTGCAATATGCAGATGACAAAACCTTGTTTGCTGAAAGTGTGGAGGACTTGAGGCATGTGCTGATAGAGATCAAAGACTGCAGCCTTCACTATGGATTACAACACAATATGAAGATCAAAATCCTCACAATGGACCACTAGGTAGCATCATGATAAATGGAAAAATGATTGAAGTGTCAAGGATTTCCTCTTGTTCGGATTTATAATTGTTCATGTAAGCAGCAGGCAGATCAAAGGAAGTATTGCATTAGTCAAATTTGTTGTGCAAGACCTCCTTAAAGTATTGAAAAGCAAGGATTTCACTTTGAGGATTTAAGTGTCCCTGACCCAAACCATGGTATTTTCAATTGCCTCCTATGCATGCCAAAGTTGTACAATGAATAAGGAAGATCCAAGAAAATTCTATGTATTTAGACTATAATGTTGACGAAGAATATTAACAGTATGATGGACTGCCAAAAGAACAAACTCATCTGTCTTTGAAGAAATACAGCCACAATGTTCCTTAGATGCCAGGATGGTGAGACATTGTCTCACATACTTTGAACATGTAATCAGGAGAGACACATGTCTAGAGCAGGACATCATGCTTGCCAAAGTGGAGGAGCAGAGAAAAAGAAGAAATCTTTCAACAAGATAGATTGAAATAGTGGCTACATCAGTGGGCTCAGGCATAGAAACAGTAATGAGGATGGCGCAGGATTGGGCAGTGTTTCATTTTGTTGTTATGGGTCAGCACTGACTACATAGCACCAACATTAGAATGGTCACCTCTGAGGAGAGCATGGTCTCCTCCATACAGCATCAGCAACTAGATGCCTTGGTACATGACTGTCTTTGGTGTTGCTGACAGTTGTTTTTGCTAGCTACCATCAGGTCAGCCTCAACTCCAATTACCCCCATGTACAACGGTGTAAAAGATGGACTGGTCTGCACTATCCCTTTGATCAGTTGTAGACCAGATAATAGTGATTTGGGGTCTTCGTTGGCTGATTTTTCTGAAGGAGTTTCCAGGCCTTTTGTCCTAGTCCATCTTAGTCTGAAGACTTCATTGAATCTCTTCGACATCATACCAAACAAAACAACCAAACTTTCTGCCATCAAGCTGATTCCAACTCATAACTACTCTAGGGTCACAGAACTGCTTTATTGACATCTGAGGCTGTAAATCTTGATGGGAACAGAAATACACATCTTTCTCCCGTGGGCTGGCCGGTGGGCTCAGACTGCTGATTTGTTGTTGTTGTTGTTGTTGTTGCTGTTTACAGCAGTCCAATGTGTAACACCACCAGGGTTTCCAGCAATAGGAAGTCCTCCACGGTCTGAAACACGGGTGGTGGCTGTGCATCAGTGCGCAACTGGGAATCGAACAGGGGACTCAGACATGGATGACAGGAACTCTCCCAATGAACCACCAATGTATTCAATGCCCACAATTCAAGCCCATTGCTGTTGAGTTGATTTCAGCTCAGATTGTTGCTATAGGACAGAGCAGAACTTCCTCAGAGGCTTTCTAAAGCAGTAAATATTTATGGATGCAGGTGGCCATTGGAGGGACTAATGAGTTGTGATTAGCAGCTTTTCAGTGTCTCAGCGTTTAACCATTGTACCATCAGGGCACCTTCCTTAAATATTAGATGTAAATCCATGAATGAAGAGAACGCTTCTTTTCTTAAATCCTATTGCCACCCAGAACACACCAAGGTCTCCAAGGTGTTGAATCCCGGCAGAAGCCCAAAGATGTTTTCCTATTCTTGCCCCTTCCACCTCAACCCTTCCCCTAGACCCCCATAAAGTACAGTGCCAATCGCAATGGGTTACCTTCAAAGACATCGATTTCCTTCCTCTTCTTTATTTGTTGTTGTTGCTGTTAGGTGCCTCTAAGTCCACCCCATAGCGCCCCTACGCGCAACAGAGGGAAACACTGCAAAGTCCCACACAATCCTCACAATTGCTATGCAGCCGCTGTGTCATCGCATTGAGGGCCTTCTTTTTCTGTGCTGTCCTTCTGCTTTCCCTGATGGGATGTCCTTCTCCAAGGACTAGTCTCTCCTGGCAGTATGTCCAAAACAGGGACAATGAAGTCTTGCCCCCCTTGCCTCTAAGGAGCACTCTGGCCTTCCTTGTGATACAGATCAGTTTGTCATTCCAGCAGTCCATGGTAATCTTCGTGCTTTCAATAATATCCTGTCATTCTTTCAATAATATTTCAATATTCATCTTTAGCACCAAAGTTCAAATGCATTGATTCTTCTACGATCTTTCTTATTCGGTGTCCCACTTTCACATCCGTAGGAGGCCATGGAGAGTACCATGGGTTGAGTGAGGTGCGCCTTAGTCCTCAAAGTAACATCCTTGCTCTTCAATACTCTGTGGAGGTCTTGTGTGGCATGTTTACCTAATGCAATACATCTTTGGATCTCTTGAGTGCTTCTTCCATGAGCATTGATATGGATCCAACAAGATGAAATTTGTGACTTCAACCTTTTCTCCATTTATCATGTTACCTATAGGTAAACTGATAGACAAATGTTGGTCTTCCTCATTTACCACTCTGTATTTTCATTGTTGAGTTGTCTCTTACCAGCAACAAAATACTGTAATTCTGCTGTTTTTTTAATTCAGGTAAACTGCATATAACATACTGGTTGCCATTTTAAAATGTGCAATTCATTCAATATACAAGTGACATTCCCCATGTTGTGCAAAGATAGGCATTGTCTATTCTTAAAACATTTTCATTACTCCTAAGAGGTAGTATCATACTCATGAAGCAGAGGGTCTGCAAATCACAGTAGTTTCTCAGACTTTCGTGAACATATGGGTCCTCTGAGGCTCTCATTCAGTGAGCCTGGAATGGGGCTGAGACCTGATATTTCACAAGTTCCAGATGTTCCAGATGCTGCTGGTCTTTGGGCCACCAGTTGAATAAAATGGAAAGTTTTGTCTTCACAAAGGCGAATGACCAAGGAAGCTGTCTGAGCCGAAAAGAAAAGAATAAGGTTGTTCACTGTGCAGACCGGAGACAGGAGAGGGTTTTTTTTTTTTAACTATTGAACTTTATTCATAGAGGTAACTCTTTAAATATATCAAATAAACTGATCATTAATGACACTTTAAACATTGTTCTTGTTGCATATCTCTTATATTAATCCTCTTTTAAAAAATCTTTTTATTGGTGATCATAAGGCTCTTATCACAATCTGTACATACATCAATTGAGCAAAGCACCCTTATACATTCGTTGCACTCATCATTCTCATAATTCACCTTCCACTTGGGTTCCTGGAATCAGCTGTTTCCCTTTTTTCCCCCGTCCCCCTCCATCCCTGATCCAACCCCTGGTCCCTTGATAGTTTATAAATAATTATTATATCTTATCTTACACTCCCCGGCGTCTCCCCTCACCCGCCTCCCCATTGCCCACTTCCCAGAGAGGAGGTTACACATAGATCTCCGAGATCGGTTCTCCAGGAGAGGGTTTTTAAGCAGTAGGGGAAAAAAAATTTCCAATGGAGAGGAACTGACCTCTCTTTGAATTACTGTGAAAGGGTTACTTTCTAGCCCTGGAAACCATCCGTCTGCTTTCCGTCTCAATAGATTTACCTTTTCTAGACATTTTGTACAGGAGTCCTGGTGTTACATGTTGGGCTGCTAACCACAAGGTCAGCAGTTCAAAACTACCAGCCACTCTGTGGGAGAAAGACAATGCTTTCTACTCCCATAAAGCATTGCAGTCTTCTGAGGGCAACAAATGTACAAATGTGCTTGACATACAATGGATGGATGTATGAATTATGATAAGAGTTGTATGAACCCCCACTAAAATTGTTTTTTTTTTTTCAAAAGAGTAACAGTCTGGGAAACCCACAAGGGTAGGTATACCTGTCCTATATGGTGGGTGTCTATGAGTCAACCGACTCATTTTTAGTGAGTTTTTTTATTCTAGATATTTCTTATGAGGGAAAATTTACAATATGTGACTTTTAATGTCTGGCTTCTTTAATTTGGCGTAATATTTTTTGTGGTTCATCAAGGATTTAACATTCCCCCTCAGCAAAAGTGTATTGTCTATAGATAGATGACATGCTGTTGGTTAGCAGCCATCTGGTCTGGTCTACCATTTAGGTACCGTGCATTCCTGCATGAGTATTCATTTGAGTAATGTCTTTAATTTGGTTGAATGTATAGTTACAGGTGGAATTTCTGACTCATATAATTCTTTCTGCAACTTCTTTCCACACTTTTCCACAGTGGCTGCATCATTATGCATTCCCACCAGCGATGGACTATTGTTTTGACAGCTCATCCACATTTATTGTCTGATTCTATTATTACAGGCACTCAACTGCCATCAAGTGGTCCCCAGCTCAGAGTGACCCATGGACAATAGAATAAATGGTGCCTACTTTCACTTCTCTCCATAATCAGTCCCCAACCATTGTGATTCACCAACCTTTTTCCTTGGTTGCTTGTCTAAAGTAGATCTCCAAGACGTTCTTCCTAGCTCATCTTATTCTGGAAACTCTGCCGAAACTTCAGCATCGTAGCTACCCAGAAGCCTCCTCTGGTAGGCAGGTGGTGGTTAGCCATGAAGGGTATTGATCAGAAATTGAAGCCTGTTCTCTTGCACTGAGGGTGAGAATTCTGCCATTGAGGCACCAGCCTCCATGGGCATTGTAGTAGGTGTAAAATGCTATCTCCTGCTGATTTTTGACTTGCATTTTGTGCTTACGTGTGTGTGTCTAATGTCTTGAGAAACGGTGACTTCAGTCGACATCCTATTTGCCATCTAGAACCCCTATAGCGTGAGTAAATATCGTATAGAATGCAGTATGACCACCGCTATCGGGTTGATTCCAACTCAGAGGGACCCTGCATAGGGTTTCTAAGGCAGCACATGTTTATTGGAGCAGATTCTTTGTGTGTGTGTGTGTGTGTGTGTGTGTGTGTGTTACTGCCATCGAGACCATTCTGACTCGTTGTGACCTTATAGAACAGAGCAGAACTGCCTCTTTGAATGTTCAAGCTCTAATCTTTGTGGGAACCGATAGCCTCATCATTCTCTGAGGCAGTGACTGATGGGCTTGACCCTCTGACTTTGTGACAAACACTGACCTAGCAGCACCATCAGGGCATCCTCAATTTGATGTGATACTAATAAATGTTTCACACCTATGGGAATAATATCAGGCCAGTGTAAATGGCCAATGAGGCTAAATCCCCAACGTCCTATGGCTGAAGTTTCTTAATTCTGTTTTGTATTTATTTTCCAGATGCTCACAGCAGTAAGAGCCCCAGCGGCACTGTCTGTTAAGGGTGGCCTGCTAACCTTAAGGTTTGTGGTTCAAACTCAGCCAGCAGCTCTGTGGGAGTAAAAATGAGGTTGTCTGTCCCCTTAAATATTTACAGCCTTGGAAAATCTATGCAGTGTGGATGTGAGTCAGAACCGTCAGCTTGAATGGCAGTGGGTTTGGTTTGGTTTGGTTTGGTTTGGTTTGGTTTGATGGACAGCAGTAAAATGGACCCCTGCCCTGCTTTAAGAAGGCATGGGGTGGAGAGCAGATTCCCATAGTATGCTCAGATTCAGAAAGAAATCTAGGCGTTGTTTTTTTTAACTCCTTTTTCTTAGAATTGCCTCTTCTTACTTTGAAGTAACAGGAACGTGAGAACTGTGAGATGAGCCTGGAGTCCAAGAGGGACACATGCTCAGCCTGTCTCTGAATTGGGAAAGTGAGATGCGTGTGCCTCAGCCTTGCGCCCCGAGGGCCCGAGCGGGTTTCAAGCACAAAGCCTTGCAGTAATAAAATGCATGTGCTTCTCCCCCTCCTCCTCTGCGTGGGTCCTCCCTGTAAGGGCCACATAGGAAAAAGAATCCTCAACAGAACCAGATTAAAGCATTTACAATCCAAGGTCCTCTTTCTTTTGCAACCCGAGCAGCAGAGAAGCCACAGAGGGGTGATAAAGTCTGGAAGCAGAGATGAATAAATCTAATTTTTTAAAACGAAAGTCATCGAATCAATTCTGACTCATGGTGACACCATGCGTTACAGTGTTGAGCTGCTCCGTGGGGTTTTCTTTTCTTTATTTTAAAACATCATTTTATTGGGGGCTCATACAATTCTTAGCACAATCCACACGTCCATCCATTGTATGAAGCACATTTGTAGGTTTGTCTCCATCATTATTCTCAAAACATTTGCTTTCTACTTGAGCCCTTAATATCAGCTCCTCCTTTTCCCCCTCCCCTTTTTACCATGGTGCCACCGGGTGGCTTTGAACTACCCACCTTTAGGTCAGTAGTGAGGACAAACTGTTGACGCCACCCAGGGACCCATGTACCTAATAAAAAGTTTATTGACCTTCTGTTAAAACACATAATGTAGTCAGTGGCATATGTTTCCAGATGGGGTCCACATCAATGATGTTGTCTGCGTAGTTGGGTTCTTTACAATCAACTAGACTGGAAACCTGAGTCACAGATTACTAGGGAACGTCCTCTTAACACATCCCTCACTTGCCCAAATGTCATTTCACATCCCATGAGCAAGTTTTAAACAAATGCATGAAACACAAGTGTGAACAAAGTGCAACCTTTGAACATGAAAATAACATTTGACATAAGAAACTCTTTTATTGACAGTGGACTTTCAATATCAATATGTATACCCCTTGCAGCATTTGTCTAAGAGGAAGCTCCTTCTCCTGGCTCCCCTTCCTCAAAATCTCCATCCCACTCTCCTCTCCCCCTACTAAAGAAACCCCTGTAGGCTGGGTGTTGTAGACAGCCTCTCTCGTACAAAAATCACTTTTTTAAAAATATAAATCCTAACTCTCAGCATCAACTTAATGGCAGTGAAGGGCCTTGTTTTTTGTTTTTTTCTAATTGTAAACAACACTTTCCCTGAAAGGACAGAGGTTCAGACACCTAGAAGTGACTTGAAAGAAAGGCCAGGCAATCTCCATCCCTAAAAGTAGCCACTGGAAATCCTATGGATCACATTTCTTCCCTAACAAACATAGGGTCATCTTGAGTTGCTTCATGAGCTGTTTACGTCAACAGCAACCACTCACCAGGTCCTGCCAGCTGGTGTTAGGGAGACGTTCAGGAGGTGCCAGATGGAGCTGATCAAGGGGGAATGATAATAGTGTAGAATGGCTGGTTCTCAATAATCTAAAAAAAAGACATCTATGAGTCAAGAAAACTGTGTCTTTCTCAAATGGACCCATCATCTTACAAGTTGCCACTAACAATACCCCATAACTGTGGCAGTTGGTACCCCATAACTGTGGCAGTTGGTACCCCATAACTGTGGCAGTTGGTACCCCATAACTGTGGCAGTTGGTACCCCATAACTGTGGCAGTTGGTACCCCATAACTGTGGCAGTTGGTACCCCATAACTGTGGCAGTTGGTACCCCATAACTGTGGCAGTTGGTGTTAGCAGGACTGTGCGGGGCTCATGCTCAGCCTTGTCCTCGATGTCCTGGGTCTCAGTAAGTCTCATTACTAGTGTGGACTATGACTTCCTCCCAAGGAGGTGAGATTGATCTTTGATTCCTTCCCTCACTGTGATCCCCAGATTTTTGACCTGCTTAAAATATGGATGGATCATACATACAATTGTGTAACAAAAAAAGCAAAAGGAACTGACTGCAAGTGCTTATTATATACCAGGCACTGAAGTAAGTACACAATGATAAATTAGACCAGTCTTTCATGCGCTTTCCATGGAAGCCTAATGCATATGCTAAAATATTCTGTAAAATCATAGCTGGCGAATCAATTATGACTCATAGTGACCCTATAGGGAGAGTAGAACTTCCCCTTCTCTGGCTGCTGCCTTTATTGCTAATTTCCTTGGCCTCCTTGGCTGTTCAGAGGTGATCTGTCTGCTGCCTTATCCAAGTGGATATTTTTGGTGAGCAGAGATGGGGTTCTCTGTTAACTCTCAAATCACTTGTTGAGTGGAAGTGGGAGAAATGCAGAAATAAAGAGATAGGCTGAGTTTGGCCACTGACACCCGTGGATTTGGTTTACAGGAAAAAGAGAAGAAGACAAGAGCGGGTTGACTGGTCTAAAGTTCATGACCTAGCATGAGGGGGCTAAACTTGTTGAGTATTTGTGGTGAGCCCATGGTCTAAAAGTAAGGCGACCAATGGCACCCTGGTAAGGCTAAGTGAGGCAGCCCACAGTTAGTTGACCAGAACCCAAGCAGATGAAGTGAAGTTATTTGAGCCTGTGAACTGGTGCACACTGCTGCAGACTTCATGGATGGCCTGTACTGATTTGACTTTGCTTATTGATGCAGACTTCACAAGGTTCCAACTGGAATGAAGATTCTTCACACCGAAAAATGCTTTTCTCCTCAGAGCACAGGGTTGATGTAAATGGGGGAAATAGACCTATGTGCATATATTTATAGGTTGAGTAGTAGGGTAGGTGGACACTGGGCCTCCTCACATGCACTCCCTCAATGCAATAGCACCTTGTGCAGCTAAATGGTCATTCCATGATACCCACCTTCCCTACATGATCGCTGAAGACAGACATGTGCATAAGCAAACGTGGTGAAGAAAGCTGATAGTGCCCAGCTATCAGAAAGATATAGCATCTGGGGTCTTAAAGGTTTGAAGGCAAACAAGCAGCCATCAAGCTCAGAAGCAACAAAGTCCACAAAGAAGAAGCACACAAGCCTAAGTAAACACGAGGTGTTGAAGGGATCAGGTAGCAGACACCAAAGAACAAAAACCATCATTGTGTGATCACCTTCCTCACATAAATGCTGAAGACGAACGTGTGCATAAGTACGTGTGGTGAAGAAGGTTGATGGGGCCCGGTTATTGAGAGATATAGCATCTGGGGACTTAAAGGCTTGAAAGTAAACAAGCAGCCATCTAGCTCAGAAGCAACAAAGCCCACATGGAAGAAGCACACCAACATGTGTGAGCATGAAGGGCCGAGAGGACCAGGTTTCAATCAACAAAGGCAGGGGGGTGGGGAATCATATCATCATGAATGAGGAGAGTGCATGATGGAGACCCAATGCCCATCTGTAGACAACTGGACATCCCTTGCAGAGGAGTAGTGGGGAGGAGATGAGTCACTCAGGGTTCAGTGTAGCAACAATGAAACTCACAACCTTCCTCTAGTTCTTAAACACTTCCTCCCCCCAACTATCATGATCCCAATTCTACCTTGCAAACCTGGTTAGACCAGAGGATGCACAGCGGTGAAGTTGGGAATCTGGAAACACAGGGAATCTAGGACAGACGAACCCCTCAGGACCAACAGAGAGAGTGGTGATATCGGGAGGGAAAGGTGGGTAGAAAGGGGGAACCGATCTCAGGGATCTACATATAACCTCCTCTCTGGGGGATGGGCAACAGAAAAGTGGGTGAAGGGAGATGCCAGGCAGTGTAAGATAAGATAAAATAATAATTTATAAATTGTTAAGGGTTCATGAGGGAGGGGGAGCGAGGAGGGAGGGGGGGAATGAAAATGATCTGATTCTAGGAACCCAAGTGGAAAGTAAATTTTGAGAATGATGAGGGCAACGAATGTATAAGGATGCTTTACTCAATTGATGTATGTATGGATTGTGATAAGAGTTGTATGACCTCAATAAAAAGATTTTTTTAAAAGAAAAGAAATTGGATACCCAAGTGCTTTGCTTACAAACTTTCATAGGTGGGGAATATATTCATAGGATTATAGGCTTAAGGTGCATGTGTTACTTAACTGCAATTGTTAGACTAAAGAATTGTGTACAGGTGCCAAGATGGCAAGGGATGGATGGAGATAGTTGTTTATTGTGCCAACCTGGCCGATAAATATATGTGAGGTTAATTGAAGGGCAGAGAGATAAATGGGTCAGTGAGCTTCACCTTTCTAGTTCTCAGGTCTCTTGCTTTATGATGGTCCAACCAGGATGCAACTGCCTTAGCTAGTTCCCTGCTTCAGCTGGCAAGGTTCACTTCCTGAAAGACATCCCCAAAAGACATCCCACATGGACCTACCCCAATGCAGCCCTTGGTGCTGGAGCAGCCGTGTGGAGATCCCTGCCAGCATTGAGATGCTCACTGACTCGGCTTTCCTCCTGCAGTCGGCATTATTGTGTATGTTTTGTGAGATTGAGAAGGACTTTGTAGATTGGTGTCAGACATATGGGCTAATAATGTTGGACTTATGGGCTTGGGAAGCACTGGGTTGGGATGCTTATTGTACACTTACCTTTTATATAAAACTCTCTCTTATACATATGAGTTTCTGTGGATTTGTTTCCCTAATGTACTCAGACTAACACAAGTTCCTCATGTTGTGGTGACCCCCCAGCTATAAAATGATTTTCGTTGCTACATCATAACTCTAATTTTGCTACTATTATGAATTGTTCAATCCCTGTGTAGGAGTCATTCAGCCCCCAAAGGGGTCGCGACCCATAGGTTGAGAACGGCTGATATTGCCACTTCTCAACCAGAGTCCCTATTCTACTATAGCATATAGCAAATCATTTTAGTATAAAGCTGATCAAATCATATTGTGATAGGATTCGATGTAAATTATCTATGTTATTGCTTAGTGCCTCGTTGGTCACATATGAAGGACTTGGGAGATGTTTATTGAATGAATAACAAATGAAAGTTGGATTGTCTTAGAAATCTGAGACTGATGTTTGCTGCATACTTTTTCTCCTTGCAGCATCCCTATATTTACATTATCCTTAGAATCTAAATCTTCTTCCAACAATAGTTTTCACTCTCAACCTTCATACTGCAAATATTCCTGACCATGTCCTTATACATGCACAGACACATGCGCACACACACGTACACACACACACACACACACACGCACACGCACCAGGATTTTAAAATTCCAAAAGTGACCATTTGGAGCGATTAATGAAAACCTGCAGCTTAACAATGGAATCTCAGACAATATTCCAGAGAATGACTTGCTTCACTGTTTCTCTATAAGGCAGCCGACTCCCCCAACACGGTGATTTGGGAGTTAACACAGAACCACGTCTCTGCTCACCAAAAATATCCTCTTGGATAAGGCAGCAGACAGATCACCTCTGAACAGCTGAGAAGTCTAAGGAAATTGGCAATAAGGGCAGCAGCCAGAGAAGCAAAACAGAGACAAGGACTTTGGGAATCTGGCTCGTATATGCCCCCCTGAGATAAAAGAGAGTAACAAGAGTGAAAAATTGAGTGAGCTGTCTTCTGAAAGAATGTGGAAAATGAGGCTGTAGATTCACATAAGGGCTAGTACTCCAATGGCTGGGAGCTTGTTGGGACCCAACACTGGCTGCATGAACAGGAATGGAAGGACACATTTAAGGGGCAGGAAAGAAAGGCCTCTGAGTTTATTTCAGATTTTCTGTTGATTGTTTATACTGCTGTTAGTTACCATCCAGTTGATTCAACTCATGACAGATCCATGTGTGGACCACAGGGTCTTCAAAGCTGTGAACTTCCAAAAGCAAACCTCCAGGCTTGTCTTCCAAGTTGCTTCTAGGTGGGTTTGAACTACCAACCTCCTGGCTACTAGTTCAGTGTTTAGCCATTTGCTAGAACCCTGGATTCAACCAGATTGCTCATACTCTCATTTATTTACCATTTATTGACCATTTTAAGAAGAGTCAGCACAGAATGGTAAAATGTGTAACACGTATTCTGAACATAATGATCAGGTATTTAGAAGTTCCATTCTTTAAAGGTCTAGTCCTCTGACAATCTCAAGCAACCTGGCATTTCCTGCAGTAAACAACCAGAGACCACAGGAAATAATTTAATTTCTAGTTTCCAACCACTGTTGGTCAAAAGTTGAAAACTAAGTCTGGCTCTTATTAAACTTTTATTTATTTATTTACATTCATCTTCCTCATTTTATATTGATGTTCAGTGAATTTACATATAATTATTATGGGACATAATTTAATATAATATCCCTGAACACTCAGTAAATGTTCACCATGTCTGTTTGTAGGGATATTTGCAACTCAAATGCATAACCGATGCTGAGGACAGAACCTATTTCTTCTACTTCTACTGCTTCAATCCTTCCCATCCACAGTTTTTACAGTTGTTAGACGCCACCAGGTCTGTTCCAATTCATATTGTTCTTAGAGCTCTAAGAACAACAACAACAATAAAGTGAATGTTATTACTAGGGAGATACTCCCTTCATAGAACAATCAACCATAGGAGATCAAAAGGTCAGTCTATGCCAAAGGACCAAGATCAGAAGGCAGGGAGGCTTAAAGAGGAAGGAGGAAGCAAGTGTGCAATACAGTTTAGAAGAGGGATGAGCGATGTTACATTGTGGGAATTGCAATCAATGGAATGAAACTGTGTGTACAGATTGTTACAGGGAAAACTGGTTTGCTTTGAAACCTCCACACAATTAAAAATATATTTTTAAAGAAATGATTTGCTCTGTAAACTTTCACATAATCCACAATTTAAATTTTAAAACATCCTTGAATCCAAATTACAGGAGTTTTCCTAGACATATAGCTCCAAAAATTTGAAAGAAATAATGCAAAATATCCTGTATACTAATATTTTCTCTAGTACTGTTTACAATACCCCAAAGTAGAAATAGTATAAATACTCACTTGTTACATGGATCAATAAACTGTTGTGTATACATGCAATGGAATATTATGCTGATCAAAACATGAAGTTAATGCCTGATACTTTCTACAACATGGGTGAACCATGAAAACATTATGCTGAGTGAAATAAATCAGCCACAAAAGACACACCCCATATGACCCTACCTATATGAAGTATTTAGCATAAATAAATGTAAAAAGATCAGTATGACTACTAGAGGATCCCTGGTGGTGTAGTGGTTGCAAGTTGGGCCGTCATCTGCATGGTCAGCAGTTCAAAACCATGAGCCGTTCTGTGGGAGAAAGACTGGGCTTTCTACTCCGATAAATCGCTGCAGTCTCAGAAACCCACAGGGGTCGCTGAGTCACCACTGACTCGATGGCAGGGAGTTTGGGTTTGGTACGACAACCAGGGTGAGGAAGTGTGGTGAGGAAATGTATGACTGTTGCTTGTGACACAAGGAGCTTCTGGTAAAAGATGGGACAATTGAAATGGATGATGGTAATGGTCGAACAATATGATAAACAACTAATGTCATTTGGATTGTGCATGTCAAGTATGTTGATACACCAAATTATCTGTTACATGTATATTTACTGCAATAACGTAAAGGAAAAAATTCTAAGAGTTACGTAGAATGAGCCGATTCAAGCTAAGATTTGGTTTTTCTCTCCATTTCTGTTTCTAAAAACAGCTAAAGAACAGTTCTCAAAGTCGAAATGCCTCACAAATATATTAGTGTAATTGACTTTTTATCTTTATCAATCAAGGACATATATTAATGAAAGTCCCTCAGGCACTCATACTCTAATAAAAGGCGTTTCTGTTACTTTCAACATGCAGAGAAGATATGATACCTAACAAGGCGATTTCAAAGCAACATGATTACATAACATTAGAGCAAAGCAGAAGGCTCAATGATGCCCTTGGAAAGTACAAACTGGTCGGGGACGATGGTGGATGCTGGTAGCATAAGGTTATCAAAAGTCCATGTCATTTTTCACCTGCATAATGTCACTGGTACTCGTTACAGTATTTAGATACTTCATTTGGGATTGGACCCGAGCCCATTATCATTGAGTGGATTCTAACTCATAGTGACACTAGAGAACAGAGCAGAGAGCCTCCTTTGGGTTTCTGAGATTATAAATCTCTGAGCAGGAGCTGGTGGTGGGATCACACCGCTGCTCTGGTGGTTTGTAGCCCAGTCCATAACTCTGGGGCTACGAGGGCTCACAAGCACTGAGAAAGGATGTAGTTAGAAGCAGTTGGCAACAAGATTTTGGACTGACACAAGGCAAGGAAATCACGGCATATCTAACTCAACAGTCTAATAAATCAGATGCTCTGAGCCTCTACTTGATAATCCTCCTGGAATCCAATTTTAGTCAAGTTTAATTCCTTTGTTCTCTTATACCAAACATAAATCAAAGGATTACTGGCCTTTGAAATTGATCTATGTGACCAAAAAAGGCCTTAGGAAAATATCTTTTGTCTTTGCACAAATCCCTTCATTTATTATATGAAAGGAGGCCTTTTTCTTCTCCTTCGCAGATGAAGAACAAGAACGTTGTCAAGATCCCTAAGGGACTGGACTCTCCTTTATATAGTGAACTACAGAATCACGAGTCTTTTAAAAATTGGCATTAAAAGGAAGAGTTAACTTTTAAAAAGAATGTTTGGGTTTGTTGTTTTTTTTTTTAAGAATAAAGGATTTGAGATTTTCCAGGCAGATACTTCTCAGGAAAATAGGTAAGCATTTAGTAAGCATAGCTTTGTATTAAATTTATAAGAGTCTTTGTTAATTTAGACTCTCCCTTTGAATATCAAATAGTTTGAATTTACTCAAGGTTAGTAGTAAATAGCATGGAAATGGAACTGCATTTACCTTGATTTCCACATCCACAGACAAGCATCCACAGAGAAGAATTGACAGGTGGAATGGGGTCAAGGAGAAAGAAAAGCCACGTGGAAAAAGCATTTTAGAAAATTGCTATTTTGAAGGAATAGCAAGACTCAAAAACAAAACCGCACACACACACAGACACACGGATAATCTCACAAATATTTTAATATTCCCATTCCTAGGATAATAATATTTCACTCTATGGGTTTACTGAAAATGAGCCCTGGTAGCATAGTGGGCTATTCATGGAACTGCTAACCACAAGGTCGGTGGTTTGAATCCACCCTCAGCTCTGTGAAGGAAGATGAAGCTGTCTGCTCCTGTTGAGATTTAAAAGTCTTAGAGACCCCAAAGAGCAGTTCTGCTCTATCATACAGAGTACCGTAAGTCAGATTCAACTCAATGGCAGTGAATTTGTTTTCTTGGCTTTGAGCTTGATAAAATTTCATTGATGACCTGATGAAGAAGCTGACCAAATATGGCTGCTCACATCATCTTTCAAACCCATAAGTCATAAAAAGAAAACCAAATTCATAAGCTTCCATTAACTGGGAAATAGGTAATGCTATTACATGTCTGCCATAACAAGATTAATTAATAACATGAGCAGGAGGCAGTTCACCCCTCTCTGGGATACTGGTGGGCTTTTCCCACAGATTCTACAGTCTATATTTGTTCAATAGAATAAACTCTATGAACACAGAAACCTTTGGAAGGCAAGAACCTGTCAGGGAAGGGAAGCTCAAATATTTTCCATTGAAAATCAGGAATCAGGCACCAAAGAACAAAATAATCATATCATTGTAAATGACAGTGAGTGCAGAGCAGAGATCCAAAGCCCATCTGTAGGCAACTGGACATCCCTTTATGGAAGGGTCACAGGGAGGAGATGAGCCAGTCAGGGTGCAGTGCAGTGTAGTGTAGTAATGATGAAACATACAACTTTCCTCTAGTTCTTAAATGCTTCCCCCGCCCCCCACCCACTATCATGATCCCAATTCTATTTTACAAATCTGGCTAGACCAGAAGATGGACATTGGTACGGATAGCAACTGGAAACAGGGAATCCAGGACAGCTGACCCCTTCAGGACCATAGGCGAGAGTGGTGATAACGGGAGGGTGGAGGGAAGGTGGGGTAGAAAGGGGGAACTGATTTCAAGGATCTACAAATAACCTCCTCCCTGGGGGACAGACAACAGAAAAGTGGGTGAAGGGAGATGTCAGACAGTGTAAGATATGACAAAATAATAATTTATCAAGGGTTCATGGGGGAGAGGGGAGCAGGGAGGGAGGGGAAAATGAGTAGCTGATATCAAGGGCTCAAGTACTAAGCAAATGTTTTGAGAATGACGATGGCAACAAATGTACAAATGTTCTTGACACAATGGATGGATGTATGGATTGTGATAAGAATTGTACAAGTCCTCAATAAAATTATTTTTAAAAAATAAGAAACTCAATAGTTTAGTGGTAAGACTGAATCCTGTCAACACAGCGTGTTTCAAGACTGAAGGGCTCTGTAAAAGAAAATTAGCTGTCACTCACTTAGCACCCTATTGACAAGAAGGTGGATTTAATTCTAGTTAAGGTGAATAAAGTTTCAGGATTACTTTATCCTTGAGCAAATTCATAGAGGAGAAAAGATTGTGGGTCTTTGTCACAAAATGCAATTTTTCATAATTTGTGAAATCATGAATAGTATTTATCTGTCCTGGATAGTCCTCAGCAGCTGACACACCGCACGGCACACCTGATTCAAGCCCACCACATATTCCATTAAATATCCTTATATATGCATTGGAGCCCTGATGGCAAAGTGGTTATTCACTGGGCTGCTAGCCACAAGATGTGCAGTTTGAAACCACCAGCCGCTTGGCCAGAGAAAGAGGAAGCTTTCTACTCCCGTAAAGAGTTACAGTCACGGAGACCCACAGGGGCCGTTGTACACTGTTATACGGGGTCACTGTGAGTAGGAATCGACTCAATGGCAATGACATTGATTTTTATTTTTTGAGTTATTTCCCAGTTTTTTTTAACTTAGCTTTTGACAACCCCACCACCCTCTCCCTGCAAGGGGGAAAAAACCACCACCACCACAAACATTTCATCTTTATTCACGTTAATCTCCATTTGTTTCGTAAGTACCATTCATTCTGTTCCACATATATCTAAGTGTGACTTGTTAAGGGCCTTACGTCAATTTTGACTTTCAGAAATCCCATGCCACAGAATAGAACTGCATCACAAGGGTGTCAAGACTATAATCTTTATGAAAGCAAGTAGCTGGGGCTTTCTCCAATGGAACTGCTAATGTGTTTGCAGCAAAGACATTTCAGCAAGCAAGCGAGCAGTAGAGTCCTCAACAATTGTACCGCTTTTGTGTACAGGTATACACAGGGGCTACTTTGTGTGTGCACACACACGGTACTTACATGCAATTGCAAGTCACTGTAGCATCATAGTCTTCAATATTTTACCTGGGGAATTACTCACTAGATATTAGATTTCAAAGGCTTGGATTCTAGTTGTCCTGTTGGGGGAAATTGGATGCAAAAACAGTGAGTTCTATTTTGCACAAAAACAAAACCAACGTGTTTTGTCTCACTGAGTATTGACAGATATTTTAGAAATGTTTTCATCGACTTGTTATAGGAAGCTCTTTTCTCCTGAGATCTTGCTGACAGGTTACAATTGTGTGGTGCTCTCTGCCTCATTTTGATTTAGTGAACAGGTCCAATAATCTCTTTGTGCCTCCCAGGAACCAACCATCCTCGCCACTCTCCAGCACATTATATTTGAACAGCGTAAGGCCTCAGCAGAAGGGGAACTAACCAAAGGGCAAAGTAGACATGTTCTTAAGAAGGACGATTTCCTTCAAAAACACATAATGGCAGAAATGAAAAAAGATAAAATACCTAAAATAAGCGTCACTGCTAAGGATTGACGTCATGTCCCCCCAAAATGTGTTATGCACCCTATTCTCTATGCCTTGGTGTCTCCTCCCATTTTGGAATGGGTTGTCTTTGTTATGTTAAAGAGGAAGGGTTAGTGTAAAACATATCTTGAGTGGATCTCTTGAGATACAAAAGTACAGATGGGATAAGAGAGTTGCCAGGCCACATGTAGGTATCCCAGGAGCAGCATCTCTGAGCCAAAGGACCTCCCTGCAGAGCCACTTGGGTTACGTATTGAGCGGCTGACTGCAAGGTGGGCATTGGAAGCCACCAGGAACTCTGAGGGGAAAGGATGAAGCTGTTTGCTCCCGTAATGATGTACAGCCTGGGAAACCCACCGGGACCGCCCTAGAGGTCCTAATGGGTCGCTATGAGTTGGAATGTACTTGAGGACAGTAAGTAAAGGGACAACAAAGGAAGAAACCTTTTCATTAGGGCCTATACTCTGACCTTCAACTTCGGGTCTCCTAAATTGTGAGAACATCGATGTGTCTTCACTGAAGCCATCCGTTTTTCACCTTTCCGTGGAAGCAGCACCACTAGTGCTCTTGGTTCACCTCACACGATCGCTACCTCACAGTGACCCTGTGTCCAATAGAAGGAGACACTGCCTGCTCCTGTGCCGGGGATGCTCATAATTTTTGTTGTATTTGAACCCACTGGTGTAGCTGCTCAGTCAACCCATTGCATCAAGGGCCTTCCTCTTTTCTTCTGACCCAATATTTTATCAAGCATCATATTCCTTTCCAGGGAATGGTCTCTCCTGGTTGCATGTCTCACCATCCTTGCTTCTAAGGATCCTTCTGGCTGTACTCCCACCAAGACAGATTTGTTTGTTCCTCTGGCAGTCCATGGTATTTTCAATATTTTTCACTAATACCATGAGTCGAATGTTTTATCTCATCTTCTTTATTAATTGTTTAGTTTTTATATGATTATAAGGCTATCAAAATACCATGACTTTGGTCAGGGGTCCCTTATTCTGCCAAATGACACCTATGCTGCTAACACTTCAGAAGGTCGTTGCAGCGGACGTTCTCAATGCAGTGAGTCATCGCAACACCGGTCACTGTCAAGCTGTGCTTGTCCTGCAGCTCAGGGGAGAGAAAATTAAAGCTAGTGTCCCGGTGATGGGGAGGGGCCGTGGAAGATGCTGATAAAAAAGCAAATCTTCTGAATCTTTCCCTTTTTTAGAGGCCTTAAGCCTCCAAAGTGGGAGGGAAAGAAAGTGAAAGTAAGAAACAGCCGAAGTAAACAGCACACAACAAGCTCAACCCTAGGAAAGTGAACCTGTAGAAACCAACCTGCCTTGGATTTTATAAAGGACATTGCAGAGACCATCGCCATCCATCTGTCCATTGCTGGTCTGTGGTAGCTTATGTGTTGCTCTGTTGCTGAAAGCTGTATCACCAATAGTTCAAAAAAGCACCAGTCATCTGTGGTGGACAAGTTTCAGCAAAGATTAGCAAACTAAGAGGCTAGGTAGAAAGACCTGGAAGTCTACTTCCCAAAATAAACCACTGACAATCCTAAAGATCACAACAAAGTATCACTCCCTTGGGTTGGAGAGCACATACTGGATTAGCGTGTACTACCTCAAACTCAAAAGAAAAAGAAAAGCTCACTGCTTTTGAGTTGATTCCACTCATAACTCTTTACAGGGATAGAAAGCCTCTTTCCCGCATGGAGTATCTAGAGGTTTTGAACTGCTGACCCATGTGGTTAGCAGCCCAGTGAGTAACAGACTACACCACCAGGGGCTCCTAGGCATACCAATGAGGCAATATGTCACTCCACTGTATATTGGATTGCCATGAGTCAGAGATAATTTTTTTTGAAAACATTTTATTAGGGGCTCATACAACTCTTATCACAATCCATACATATAAATACATCAATTGTATAAAGCACATCTGTACAGTCTTTGCCCTAATCATTTTTTTCTCCTCGAGTCAGAGATAATTTAACAGCAACTAGTAACAACAAATGCTCAGATGAAACTAAAAGATAATCAATTTAGAGTAGGATTTTTTGGTCAAATTATAATGTAACTAAAATATAATTACAATAAAAGCCAGATTATACAAAATAACTCATACCAACTTCTAAAGATGTCCGTAGGACTATATTGTGATATGTGTTGATTCTGTAAATCATTCTGTTAAATAAAATGGATGGAGTTCCTACTCTGTGCCAGCACTGTCCTAGGCCCTGGGTATACAAAGCCATCAAGGGGAAGTCCTTCCCATAAAGAGCAGTCACTGGGGAAATTAGAATTCGGAAACCAACAATCTGCTATAATAAACATTTGAAAGAATCTTCTCATATGGAATTTCCTGAACTTGAACGT
This sequence comes from Tenrec ecaudatus, assembly GCF_050624435.1. Classification (NCBI taxonomy): domain Eukaryota; kingdom Metazoa; phylum Chordata; class Mammalia; order Afrosoricida; family Tenrecidae; genus Tenrec; species Tenrec ecaudatus. Next base: position 53,714,618 of record NC_134531.1, on the reverse strand, counting down.
ACATATGACTTTCTTGATGACTCTGTCTTTTTCAGAAGGTATTGACTGACACCAAAGAATCTATATTTCTAACAACCTCCTTAATAATGTTGACATTGCTGTCAGTGCTTTACATTTCTGGGAAAAACTAGATATCATTGAGTTTTCTTTTTCTCCCAACATCCTCATGTGTACCAGAGTAGAACTGTTTCTCTTAGAATTTTCCATGCATGATTTTTTTCTGAGGTGGATCACAAGGCCTTTCTTCCCAAATAGTTCTCGGGACACTCGAGTCTCCAACTTTCAGTTAGCTGCCAGATGTATTCATCATTTGCCCTACCCAGGAAATGCACACTTCAAATCAAAACAAAGAAATAATCCAGTAAATATTGTCATAGAGTCAACTCCAACTCTGAAGGACTGTGCTGTTGCTGCTCCTGGGTGTCATTGAGCGGGTTCCAAGTCATAGTGTAGGGACCCCCAATACAACGCGGGAGACACCGCCCAGTCCTGAGCCAGCCTGTGTCACAGCCCTCTGGTCAAGCCGCTTCTGCCCTTTTGCTGCCTTTCTGCTTTACTCAGCATGATGTCCTTCTCCAGGGACTGGCCTCTCCAGACAGTATTTCCGCAGTATGTGCAGTTACATCTCCCTGTCCTTGCTTCCGAAGAGCATTCTGGCTGTACCCATGGCAGATTTGTTTGTTCTTTTGCTAGTCCAAGGTCCTGTCAATATTCTTTACCAATAAGTTTATCTTCAGTCTTCCCTATTCAATGTGCTATGAGGTGAGTGAAAATACCGTGGTTTAGTCCTCAAAGTAACATTCTTGCTTTTCAACACCCTAATGATGTCTCATACAGCACATTTACCCAATCCAACACCTTTTCATTGTTAGACTGCTGTTTACATGAGCATTGATTGTGAATCCAAGCAAAATGAAATCCTTGACAAATTCAATCTTTTCTCCATTTATTATGGTGTTACCTATTGGTCTAATTGTCAGAATTTGTTTTGCTTTACATTGAGTTCTAATGCAACTTGAAGCAAATGCTTCAAGGTCTTCCCACTTTCAAGAAGCAACATTGTGCCATCTGCATATCACAGGTTGTTTATAATCATTCTCTTAATTACCATTCTCAGCATAGTCAACCATATGATTGATTTTCTGATTTAAAAGGGCCAATACCAGGGAATTTCAGCTCACTGACACCAAGGATATAGAACTTTATGAGTTCTACTTCATTTTTTATATTTTCCAATTTTCCTAGATTCATACTTAGTACATTACAAGTTTGATTATTAGATTTTGCAGCTGTTTTTTTCTTATCTTGAGTGGTTCCGCCATCAGCAAATGAACATACCCAAAGCCTCCACCCCCACAGGTTTTACTCCATTCACATCACCCTGGTTGACAATAATGTGAGAAAGCAGCTCCTCCTTCATCACATTTCAAGGGCCTTCCACCCCAAAGGACCCCGCCGCTGGCAAGCTCTCTGACAGTGGTCTGCTTCCATTCATTCGGTCCTAAGTATCTGACAATGTTTTCCGTGACTATTTCCTCTGAAGTGGGGATCCAAGTCCTTCTTCGTTGTCTGCTTTTAGTCTGGAATTTAAAAGCTGACACCTGTTCCCTCTGGGTGACCCACCTGTTCACCCTGACACCTGTTCCCTCTGGGTGACCCACCTGTTCACCCTGACACCTATTCCCTCTGGGTGACCCACCTGTTCACCCTGACACCTATTCCCTCTGGGTGACCCAGCTGTTCACCCTGACACCTGTTTACTCTGGGTGACCCTCCTGTTCACCCTGACACCTGTACCCTCTGGGCAACCCAGCTGGCATTTGAAATACCAGGGCCATAGCTTCCAGTGTCACAACAGCACCCAAGCCACCACATTAGGACAAACTGATAGACAAGTGGCAGAAGCTAAACTACCATATGAGAAATTGGTGATCTGGTCCACAGTCAGCCCCTGGCCTCCTTTTAACTGTTAATAGTAAGTTTCTCTGTCGTCTCTTCCCAAAGATGTAAGTCAATTTGATTTCTGTGTATTCCATCTGGAGTAGCCCATGTGTCGTGTGGCCATTTGTGTTGTTGAAAAGTTATTGGTTATTCACCTTGAAAAACTCAATCATGTGCCGACCACCCTCGTTTCTATCACCAAGACTGTATTTTCCAAGTACTGTTCCTTCTGATTTGTTTCTAGCTGTTGCATCTCAATTGCCAATAGTTATCATTCATCTTGATTGCATACTTGATCAATTTCCAAAGGAAGATGCTGGTGGAATTCTTTTCTTTTTGTTCTATTAACTTTAATTGTTTTGCATAAATTTGGATAATCATTGTATTGGGTGGACATCCTTACATGTAGATGGATATTATACTATCATTATGAATCATGCCTATCACCAAATGAAGGTCCCACAGACTATCCTTCCCGAGGTTTTACCCCTGGAGGCTTTGTTTCATTCATGTCATTGTGGATTGACTCTATTTTAAGAAGGCAGACCTTCCTCGGTTGTGGTTTAAGAGCTTTCTGATCTGAGGAACTCACCTTCTGCCATCGTCTCTGACAATGTTCCGCTGCTTCTCATGAGTTTTTCCGTGGCTAATTCCTCAGAGGCAGACAGCCTAGTCCTCTGTGCTGTCTGTTCCCAGTCTGGGAGCTTTGCGGACACCTGTTCGCTTTGGGTGACCTTCATCGAATTGGAAGTACTCGTGACATAGTCACCAGCATCAAAGTAACATCCAAGCCACCATAAGAGGACAAACTGACAGACAAGTGGTAGAGTGACTCTAGAACAGAATACTACTACCCACAGAATTTCCAAAGTTGTACAAGGTTACAAAAGGTTACAGAAAAAATTCTTTTTTTTCCCTTTAAATTTCATTTTTTCCTACTTTTTCAAGCCCCATTGTTATGTTATCTTTATGGAAGCAGATTTTCACAACTTTCTAATGCAGACTGGCTGGTGGGTAAGAATGGCCAGCGTTTCAGTTAACAGCTGAGGGCTGACCCATTTCACTAGCACAGTGGATTTCAGCTGTTTCCACAATCACAAGTGGCATGGGAATGAGAGGAAGTACATCTTTTGCTGAGTTGTGTGTGAAGCAGTAAAAATGGAAGTGTCTGTGACCTTTGACTTTAAACACAAAATATTCATGTGGGAGATGCTGCAGTAAACAAAATTCCTAAGCAAAGTCAAAGAAATATCGAGTGATTATCCAGAAAAGAAATCATATCTATGATTCAGTGTCTTCTACTTTGATTATGGAAACTACCACACAAGTATCTACTTATACTTTCAGTGTGTGTTAGTCCAGGTAGACTAGAGAAACAAATTCACAGACATACATATGCATAAAAGAAAGAGGTTTATATACAAGAGCAGTAGAATATTCAGGAGACATCCCAGCCCAGTCCAGATCAAGTCTTTAAGTCTGATATTAGCCCATATGTCCTGTACCAATCTATGAAGTCCTCTTCAGACTCACGAAACACATGCAATGACACGGAATGCAGGAAGATCACAGGCCAGTGATGGGAAGTCTTTGGAACCAGTGGTGGTGTAAGCATCCTCAGCACTAGCAGGGGTCTGCACATGGCTTCTCCAGTTCCTAGGGCACAGGGTCTATCAGCTTAGTGCCATGTGTCTTGTCAGTAGAGCATCTCCAAGGGAGTGAGCAGAGACAGAGTTTCCAAGGGAGTGAGCTTTGTCAGTAGTGAGTCTGTCTACCACCTCCAAGGAGGAAATCCAGGAATTCCCAGAATTCTCAGGAGAAGGCCACACCCACACAGAGGCCTCCTGGGTTTTACCTTGACAGGCCAGACTCCACCCCTTCACTTGTAATCATCTCAAATTGACATCAGATTGTGTAATTTACCACACAGGGGTGTGTGATATATTTACATATCCTCAACTAATTTCTTTTCATGAATATTTTGAAACTGAGTGCATTAGTGACCATTTTTCAGTAGTCCATTGGTTACAGAATACAATCATGGGAAAGTCAGAGGAATTAGATGCATGCAATCTATGAAGGAAGTTCTGGGCTTTCCCTATTTTAAAGAGAAGTAATGCTATTGGGTGACTTGTAATATAAAAGCCAGAAATAATATTTTCAACTGAACGTATATAAAAAGACTATCCAAAGAGTTTGATTGGAGGGAAAAGTTGTCATTTTGGTTTTTTTCCCCCTTTTAGCCACTATGTATTTGGACCATCTTCTTATATTTGGGAAATTCTCTGCTGTAAGTCCTTAGAAAGATATATGACCTGACTTTCACTATAGAAGCTAAAAACAATCTTCCTACAGCCAGACTTTGAGTTGTAAGCCAGAGACACAACAGAGAAACACACAACGGAGAGCATTGGGACAATGACAAAAGAGGGAAGGCTGTCCCGTGCTGATCACGTTGGAGACATAAGCTGCAGTACTCAGTGTTTGGTGAGGAAGGCAGATGTCTGTGAGGGTGGGGTATGTTTGCAACTGCCCCCAAGCCCAGTTTTCCAATTTTTTGGGTGACCCTGTTGCTGTTATTGTTAGCGGTTTTTGCGTCAGTCCAAACACAATAGAACAAATGTTGCCTGGCTCCTGTACCCCTGTGATCCTCGGGGTTTTCATTGGTTAGTTTTCAGAAACAAATCCCCAGACCTTTCTTCCTAATCTTTGTCTGGAAGCTCTGCTGAAACCCGCTTAAGAACACAGCACTACATAAGCCTCCATCGACAAACGGGTCATGGCAATAGATGAAGTGCATTGGCCAGGAATCAAGCCTAGATCTCCTGAATAAGAGGTGAGATGTCTATCACCAAACCATGAAAGCTTCCAATATGATAATGTAAGCTACCATATTATTGTTTCATAAATCTCCTTTCTGTTTACATCAGCACTGTCAATTTATGCTGAAACATCAAAAGACTTCTCTTGCCACTCTCCAGAACCCATGCAGGCCTCTTAAATATCTTCAAAATAACAGAGTTTGCTAATCTGTTCCATGTCTTACTTACTAGTGAATGAGTATTCATTTTCTGTGTTTTCTGACCTTTAACATCACTCAGATTACCAGTAACTGAACTTCCATTCTTCTCCCCACGGCCTTTGCTCAAAATAATAACTCTTTCCTTATGGCCATGTTTTTATTGGAAGAGATTCATAGTGTACTGTAACACTGAAATGATATGTTTCACCAAAATTTTGCATTTGTATTCTTTGTTCATGACAGATGTTGGGCATCATTTAATACAAAATACTGTGTATCTTGCTAAAACATACGGACTAGTATGAAACATATATGCTATTGAAAATGTAACCAAGATATCTCTTAATGCAATTAAATGATAAACAACAGATTCAGAGTGAAGAGGGAATCCTAGACTGCATTAAAATACCAAATTTACTTTGTGTCTACAAGGAGATGGATAGAAATCTTTCTAAAGAGATTTTAAAGCTTTTAGTACATACTATGACCAACACTGGTGCATTAAGAGATCGCAGGTCAGCATCCATTTGGGGTGAACACATAGCTTTTCTAGAAAAGTAATTTTTCTAGATAGAAATAGTTTAATCCTTTACTTATCAACTCATTTCCAGCTCTGGGTCAGCAGGGATTACCAGGTGCCACCTGTGAAGAAAAGGGTTTAGGAAACCCCTTGCTCATTCTATAGCTCCCACCTGAAAGGTTTCTTTGTCAGAAACTCTTCCCTTTATCTCCCACATTTAGATCAGGTTGTTGCAGGGAGTCCTGGTGGCAAAGTGGATCACAAAGTGCGCTGTTAACTGCAAAGTCAGCAGTTGGAAACCGCAGGCCACTCCACTCCTGTCAAGACACATAACTTTCCTCTAGTTCTTAAATGCTTCCTCTCCCTACTATCATGATCCCAATTCTACTTTATAAATCTGGCTAGACCAGAGGATGTACACTGGTACAGATAGGAACTGCAAACACAGGGAATCCAGGGTAGATGATCCCTTCAGGACCAGTGGTGAGAGTGGCGATACCTGGAGGGTAGAGGGAGGGTGGGGTAGAACGGGAAAACCAATTACAAGGATGTACATATAACCTTCTCCCTAGGGGATGGCTAACAGAAAAGCAGGTGATGGGGGATAGTGTAAGATATGACAAAATAATAATAATTTATGAATTATGAAGGGTTCATGAGAGAGGGGGAGTCGGAGGGAGGGGAAAATGAGGAGCTGGTATTAAGGGCTCAAGTAGAAAGCAAATATTTTGAGAATGATGATGGCAACAAATATACACATGTGCTTGACAAAATGGATGTATGTATGGATTGTGGTAAGAATTGTACGAGCCCCCAATAAAATGATTTTGTTCAAAAAAATTTTTTAAAAAGATGTACACTCTCAGCTCGACTCTGTCCTATTGGGTCACTAGGTGTTGAAGTAAACTCAATGGTAGTGAGTTCGATTGTTCTTCACTGCTGTACAGCTGCGCCCACCCAACTCTGCTGGGCGACCTCAGGCACAGCAGAGAGAAAGACACGCTGCCGGCTCTGCCGTCCCTATCATCACCTGTGAGATGGACTGTTGCCACGCAGAGTATTTCCTTGACTGGTTTTCATAAATATGTCACAAGGCCTTTTTCCCCAGTCTGTCTATTTTGGAAGCTCCACAGAGCCCTAATCAAGATCCTGCAATGCACATGCGACCTGCCAACCAGGGACAGACAGTGCTTGCACATGAGGTGCATGGGCCACAATAAAGCCCAGGTCTATCCCATGGAAGGTGAGAACCGCCAAGGCCTCTCAATGAGCTTTCTGTAGTCTGGTGCTAATGGGTGGCTAACCCATGTGCGCATGAAACCTCATTCCCTGGGCCTCTCAAAGGTCATGGCCTCTCAGAAGGATATCCCCAAGCCATAATGCCAAGCTACATGAAAGGAGTCCCCACATTATCACCTTGGGAAACTCTGTATAGTTTTGTTGAACTTTTTGTATTAACTTTTTGTGTAATGCTGGTTTTCCTCACTCATCAAGGAGCTAAATGAAGGCAGGAACAATCTGTCATATGTGTCACGCTGCCCCATGACACACGGTAGACTTTTTGTATATGCTCACCTAATTAGGGAACAAAATATCACTAAAATAGATTGTGCAATTGTTCTGGAGTAGGAGCACAAAAGCGTTTCTGTAAAAGCATTTAAAATGGAATTTTTGGATAAAACTTACAAAAGCCCATACAATGGATGTAATTAATAATGTAAGGTAAAAAATAAAATCTACAGCAAGTAATCAATTAAACAATGGTTTTCAGACATGCAGACGACCCTTTCCCTCCCCCCTCCCTATTTTCAAAATAACTGTAGGCCATTTCTCTGTACTTCTATCAAATTATTATGCAGAAGTCAGGTAGAGTAAGAAAAATAATGAGCACTGTTTCTTATTTATGATGCTTTAATACAGCCTTGAGATTATCTATTAACTACCATCAAGTTGATGTCAATTCAGGATGACCCTGTGGGTTTCTGAGAATGTAACTATCGATGAGAGCAAAAAGTTCTGACTTTCTCTTAAGGAGGCTGGTGGTTTCAAACAGTTGACCTTGAGGATCACAGCCCAAGGTGTAATCAGTATGCCACCAAAGTTCCTTTAAGGGACCTCGAAAAATCAATGGGAGTATGTAATTAAAAGAAAATGGAATATTTCCACAAACTTTTTGAAGCCCCCGCCCCCATAATACTATTGATCTCTGATTCCTATGAAATCTTTTCCATAAATGTTATTGTAATTATGACAGAAGAAACTATAATAGTATGTAATTGTGATATGCTGATATAATACAGTAATATTAAATAGATGCCAAAGTTTGGGGTTTTGTTATTAGTATATCCTAATTGAGAACATGAGTGTGGAAATCATGAAAACCAATTTCTCATTCTCATTTCTTCTAGCCCACTGTGGTAGATATATAATTGTTTGTCAATTTGAGGATTAAGAGTGTAGGGGTGGAGTCCAGCTTGTCAATCAGATCATGGCCTTCTCCTGAGAATTCTGGGAATTCCAGTACTCTCTCCTTGGAGGCTGGAGACGCTTCTCTCTCTGCCACCCCTGCGAGACATTGCAGCCAACGAGATAGATGGAACTACACTAAGTCGGAGAAGCTACATGGCCCTACCTTGATGCAACCAGACCTGTGAAGTGGAGAAGCCATGTGGGTGAGGACCCCTATCAGTGCTGAGATGCTTACCACGCCACTGGATCCAAAGACTTTCTACCCACTGGGCTTGATCATCCTGCATTTGGCGTCATTGTATGTGTTTTGTGAGTCTCAAGAGGACTTTATAGATTGGTAGTGGACATATGGGATGGATTGGACTTAAGGACTTAGACTGGACTGGCTTGGGATGCTTTATCAATGTTTAATTGCTCTTGTATATAAATCTCTTTCTTATACACATATGGGTATCCATGGATTTGTTTCTCTAGTCTACCCAGACCAAGACACTTACTGTGTGAACTCTATAATTAATGTGCATTTCCTCAAAGATAATGCCTGATTCACGTTTGTATGTGGGACATGAGGCTAGATGCTGTTGTTGTTAGGAATTGGCTAGTCCACCCCAATGCATAGCAACCATCAATACAGCAGGATGAAGTGCCATCTCTTCCTGCAGCATCTCACAGTCTTTGCTGTGCTTGAATCCATTTTTGGAGCTGATGTGTTCATCCATCACATAGAAAGTCTGCATAAACTTCTACTTTACCAAGCATGATGGACTTTTTAAGGTCTGCTCCCTCCTGAGAGCAGGTCCAAAGCACAGGAAGGGAGCCTCTCCTCCTTGAGTCTAAGGAGCATTGCAGATGTATTTTATCCTAAATAGATTAGTTCATTCTTCGGGAAGCCCATGAGACAGTCAATATTTTTCACCAGCATCAGAATTCAAATACACCAATTCTTGATTGGTCTTCCTTTTCACTGTCCAGTTTTTGTGTGCACGCAAAGTGGTTGAAAATACTAGGGTGTGATTCCAGAGCACCCAGTCCTTGAAGTGACTTCGTTGCTTCTTAACACTTCAAAGAGGTTTTGTGCAGCAGATTTTCCAAACGCATTATGCTACTTGATTCATTGACTGCTGTTTCTATTGGGGCTGATTATGGATCCAAGTAAAATGAATTATTTGACAACTTCATGCCCATCTCCATTTACATGTTATTCATTAATGCAGCTTTATTTTTGTTTTTCTTTTATCTTGGGATATAGCCCGTACTGTAGGCTGTAGTCTTTGATCTTCATAAGTTAGTGCTTCAAGATCTCCTCACTTTCAGCAGGTAAGGTTGCATCATCTGTATCGTGCAGCTTGTTAACGAGTCATCTCCCAATCCTGATGCTGTGTTCTTCTTTACCTGTAGTCCATCTCCCATGACCATGTGTTCAGCATACAGATTGAACGAGAATAGTGACAGGATCCAAGCCTAACACATACATCCACACAGTGTCTCTTGATTCTGTTGGAATGACTGCTTCGTGGGCTATACGTTCCACATGAGCACAATCGAATGCTCTGGAATTTTCATTCTTCATAATCTTATCCAATATCTTTTGATCCAAGCAGTCAAGTGCTTTTCAAAGCCAATAGGTAGATAAACAAGATGCTATGTTTCTTTCTTTCTTTCTTTCTTTCTTTTTGCTGAAAGGAAATCCATTCATTGTGGGGAAAGTGTGTGTGTGTGTGTGTGTGTGTGTGTGTGACAGAAAGGCAGGGAGACAAAGAGGCAAAGAGAGGAGAGAGAGAAAACACCTATCATAGGAAAATCAAATACATAAATAAAAGTTGAATTGTATGTTTCAGACTTCAAAGGTGGTAAGAGTTCAAAGAAGAGAGAACTGAATGTAGGCTGGGGTTTCTTAGGAAACTACCTGGAGGGACCTTGAGAGTGTGTTAAATATTGTTGCAAAGAATTGAATATATTCATTCTTCTCAAGAGATTAAGTTCTTTTTTTATTCCAATTGTGCAGCTCCTGGAAAAATACAAGCATTTCTTGTCTAGCCAGCCAACTTTGTGAAATCAAGCTTAGGGGTGAATGGGTTACAGATGTTGTAGTGTATCCTCTCCACATGCTTCCTTCAGGGAGAACACGGGAAAGGACTCCGAGCTCCATGATCAGGCGGAGGCCTGGTGAACAGAGAAAGCAGCAAAGAGACTGTGAACGTGGTAGAACTCAGTGTTATGTGTGTGCAGAGAGGTGAGGGGCTGGCCATGTGAATTACAGAATTGTTGTCTGGAATAGTTGCGAGAGGGTTGGAAAAGCCCACTGCAGCATAAATTAATTCAAAAGACAAGCCTAAGCTCCTCAGAGAAACGACTGACTGCAGGGCTGGGGCAGGGAAAGTCTACTGGGAGCCGTGAGCATCTTACTGTACTAAAGTCTAGACAAATGATGAGGCCATGTCCAAAGCATAAAGACACCAGCCTCAAAGGGCTCCCTCTAGAACAATATGAGACCATTTACATACACATACTGTTATTAATAAATAAAAATCTCCACCCAGTGTCATCAAGCTTATTCCTACTCATAGAAAACCTCTATGGGGTTGCCAAGGCAGTGGTCTTGACAGGAGCTGAGAGCCTCATCTTCCTCCTGAGGATGGACAACAGCCCACTGCTTCCCTGGCAGTGCCTCGGGCTGCCACTCTAATCCATCAGTATCTACAAAATCATTTTGTGTGTTGTACATTAGGGGCCAATTTACATTTCAGGTAATCAGTTTTGTGTTCAGCAACTTAGACTATTTATCAAGGCTCCGCATCGTTTTTCCTGCCTCCCCTTCAGTTAGCCTTCTCCCTCTTGTAAAATGTTATCCTTCCCTTCCCCCAGGTTAACATGGCTACCCTCTAGTGTATCGCTTCACTGGCCATTCCCTGACTCCCTACCTGTAACCAGCAACATTTGTTTCTTTGGATAGGAAAACATTTGTTTTGGTTTTTCCAAAACAAAGATTTGTCCTGTGATTCACAAGCTTCACTCAGCATGGTGTGCTTAACAGTTTGGTCATTATTCTTCAGCAATGTGTAATATTCCATTGTATGGATTTACCAAAGTTCATTCAGCCACTCTTCCACTATGGGCATTTAGGTTGTTTCTATCTTCTTGCTATTGTCAACTGTGCTGCCATGAACATGGGTGTACACATCTGCTTGTGCTTTGGCTATTCCCAGCAGAGATTGCTTGGCCATATGGCTATAATTCACTGTTTTTGATAGTGCATTATAATATACTAAATGAAGCAAAAATATGTAAATCTATTCTGACAAAGAGGAATGAATGAATGAATGAACAGAATTCTTTCTTGTTGTATACTTCCAACTTAAAAATATAGAAGGCATGATGAATTTAGAAAAGTATTAAGGAATAATTTAGTAAAATCAATAAGAGGCTTCCATCTTGAACCTTCATCCTAATTTTTTTAAGCAAAGCCTTCAGGCTGAGTTTCAATTTTTTTCCCTGGCTGCCCTCTAATTTAACTCTGATGAAAGTCCATATAGTCAATTTACGAGTATGACAAGCTACTTGCTTGGTCAACTCCCTTCTTTCACAAATATTTGAATTCCCTTCCTTAGGCCTCTATTTTTTATTTGGAAGTTTCTTCGATTCAGAAGACCTTCTGTACAATTAAGAACTTCTGACATGCAGATATTTGTGAACTCAAGTTAGAGGGTTCATAAGGCAAAACTGTACCGTGGAATAATTGAGAAATTTCTGGAATGATCTGGAGCCTTCAGATAAAATTTTTCTAAAGGGAGTTATTATATTCCTAAATTTAAAAAATCTCAGATTACATTGAAATTAGTTTGTTTTGACAGGTGACTAGAATGGATTAAATTCTGTTCCCTAATATATGTGTTGCAAAATCTAACCTCTATCAAACCAAACCAAACTCACTGCCACTGAGGAGAGGCCAACTCATAGAGAGCCTACAGGACAGGAAAGAACTATCCCGGTGAGTTTCTGAGACTGTAATTATTTACAGGAGTAGAAAGCCCCGTCTTTCACCTACAGAGCTGCTAGTGGTTTCAAACTGTTGACCATGTGGATCACAGCTCAAGGAGTAACCACAATTCCACAAGGCTCCTGTGGTTATAATCCCATTTGGGAAAGGTTTGTCTTTGTTATGGTAATTGATGAGGGAAAACAAGATAGTGCAGGATGATTTTCAGTCCATTTCTCTTGAGATATAAAAGAGATAAATCAAACAATTAGAAAAGAGCTGGGGGAAAAGAGATATCAAGCCTTATGAAGATCACCCAGGAACTCCAGGAAACAAGGACTTATCTCCTGTGCCAACAGAGATCAAAAGTCTTCCCCCGAAGTCATCACCTTGAATTCCAACTCCCCGATTCATAAACCTTTAATTAAAAAAATGCTGATTTGCAAAGTTACTGACTGTGTCATTTCTATTATAGCATCCCCAGATAACAGACACAGACATTTTACCAAGAAAGATTCTGACCAGGTACATTCAAACTCCTATAGATAATCCAGAAACCCGTAGATTTGCTTATTAAATTAGCAATTACTTCACAAGATCCATTGCTTCTTTAATTCCTCGACATGTGAAAGACTATTCTCTGATCACCTGGACAACCAGTATGACCATGAGTTCTGGCCATGAAAATGACATTTGCCATTTCTGCATGAAGTTCAAAGTGTGGAATCACAAAACAAAGTAATACGGATTCTTGAGTATCATATAGTATGTGTGATATTAAACGTATTTGAGGGAGACAAAATGGAATGTAAAATAAATGCCGAAGGTAATAGAAAGCTATCTGCCTTTGCTGTGATGAGCTAGATCATAAAAGATAAATAGGTTCTAAAAAGAAAGGGAAGTATGAGCAAAAAGAGGACATCAAGAGGGGAAATAGTGTGAGAAAGACAGGCTGTCCCAGAGCAGGACGAGACATTCCAGAAACCTTAAGTATCAATGCATGTATGAGAAAGGCAGGAAAGGAAGCCATGGAGCTGAACATGAATCAGATCCTTAAAGAGCTGGTGTCTACATGAGGAAACTTCAAGACTGCCATGAAACTTTAGGACATTTTGAAGTGGAGAGTGCTGTATCAGGTTTCCATTTTTGAAAAACCACTTTGGCAATATTGTAGAGTACAGCTCTGAGAGGGACCAGACTTCAGAGTCTGGCAGAGAAGCATTAACGATACAGTAGTTGACTTTTTCATTTTCAGCAAACAACCCTCCAATATCTGTGGCTTATGATAGCAAAGGTTTGTTTTCCCTTATGGGTCCATGCATTGGCTGAGCTTCCTGAGATCAGATGGGCTTGTTTAGGTTTGTCTGGCTTTGTCTGGATACAGCTGAGATTGCCTTGGCTCCATGTTGAAGTCCGGTTTATGCCTGCTCCACATGCCACCTTATTCTGGAAACCACAGAGCTCCTTGTATCTGTCATGGTCTTCTCATAATAGATGCGGAAACACAGGAGTCCAGGTCAACCCACTGCAGACCTTTGCACATTTCAGTATCACAGCAATACGCAGGTTATCGGTCTGTGACCAGCTGACAGATGGGTGGTGGTAATTTTCTGTTAGGAATATTAAAAGCTCTTAGAAAACTATGCTTCTGATTTTACAAATGTATATTTTAGGATGTTTGGTTTTAAACAGGAATAAAAATTTCACACATTTATTATAAAGTGGCTCAGTACTTGACAATGGCTGGCTCACGATACTCAGAAATACTTGTTGAATATCAAATATCGCTAGTCTACATATCTCCAGCCTAAACAATTATAAATAATAAATGTGTGTGCTATATCACACCAGGGAGAAAGACAGGGCTTTCGACTCCCATAAAGAGTTCCCGTCTAGAAACCCCCCAGGGGCAGTTCTGCCCTGTCCTATAGGGTTGCTATGATTGGAAGGGACTTGATGGCGTGGTCATGAGTTTGCTTCTTTGAGTTTTTATCACACAGACCCTAGAAGGCATCGTAAAATCGCCAGCCTCTAATGTAGGGGCTGGCCCAGGGGAGTCTTGACACTGACTGTGGCATGGATCATAAAGGACACAAAGAAAAACGATCCTCAAGATAGAATGCCTGATGGCTGCAAAATCAGTTTAAAGCTATAGAGGGTCGAGCTCTTATATAAACATTAAAGATTTGTCCCTTGGCTGGAAGGCATCTCTAGCCTCTCTTTGGAAACCGGAAGCACAGGCTAGTTCATGCAAAGTTGTATTTCATTTCCAAAATTCCTCTGGATAATGAATTAATTTCACTCCCTTCAGGGCCTATGTCACCTTGATTATAACTGAAAAGCCGACTTCCAACGTGAAGTATTAACAAGCAATTCAAAAAAGAGAAAGTGAGACAATAATTTCAAGTCCTCCCCTAGTAAGACACCTTGTCTTTATGGCCTCTTGGTAAGAGTCTGGGTCTGGAGTTGTGTCTTGTACAGTGAACAATGAGGCTAGTAACATAATCTGCTGCTGTAGTTCTCCTTCAAACAAAACAACACACACAAAAACAATTCACTGCCATCAGCTTTCATTTTGTGAAAACACGAAATAAAACAAAGAGAGTTGTGAAAGTTTAACCCATATTGCCATATTATGGTAACTACCCCTAATATTGGTTATGTATAATCTTATAGTTACACTTCTTGAAAATGAGTGATTTTACATGTAATGTTTTCAATAAATAATAACCTGATAATACTACCCAGCCAGGACTGTGAGGGTAGTTTTAACCTCCCCCACATGATAAATGTGCCTCAGTGAAGCATATCTAGAAAATCCATTTATTTTCCAAGTATAATATCACTCGTACATTTACACAATCCCTTATTTTATATATAAAGCAAGAATCTTGTAAAAGAAGAAGGTATGAAGAAGTTGTAAAATCAAATGGAACTACAGCCATGACAAATCTGGCCTCAATGAAACCAAGGTCAACATTTTATCACCCTCATCTTCAAGCCACCAGGGAGACAGTCTTTCTAGAACATGGATACAGGCCATCTCTCTGATCTCAACATCCTCAAGCCATTTTCTACAAACACAAAGATCTAATTACTGAGCTAAAGAAATATCATCTGGTGAAAATTGGCAACTGTGATGATACATGGGGAGGAACTGCAAAATCAACTCCACAGACTTCTTTGATAGAAAGAACTCTACACAAATTAGCACAGGAAAGAGCAAATGCTGTTCTAGTGCAGAAGCACTTTGACCTAGAAAACCAAGGAAACTTCTAAAAATACACAGGAAAAAATGTGCTATGTAGGTCCCCTAGCCTACTGCCACAACATCTCAGTTCTAGGGCACTTCTTCAAAGACTACTGTGTTAGTCTGGGTAAACTAGGGAAAGGAATCCACAGACACTCATATATATAAGAGAGAGTTTTATATAAAGGGTAAGTATACATGAAGAAAGCATCCCAACCCAGTGCTGCCCATGCCCATAAGTCCAACATTGGCCCACATGTCCGACACCAATCTACCAAGTCCTCCTCCATCTCACAAAACACACGCAACAGTGCCGACAGTGTTGGCAGGTGTCTCCACACGGGTGCTCCAGCACCCAGGGCTGCATTAGGGTAGGTTCATGTGGCTTCTCCTCAGGGATGTCTCACAGGAAGTGAGCCTTGCCAGCTGAAGCAGAGAACTGGCTAAGGCATCTGCACCTGGTCTGACCATCAGAAAACAAGAGATCCAAGAGCTAGAAAGCGAGGCTCACCAAGCCATTTATCCCTCCGCCCTTCAATTAACCCCACATTTGTTTATCGGCCAGGTTGGCACAATAAACCTTAACTATCTCAACTACCTTGGCATACAACATCAGGTTTCCTGAAAGAAAAAAAAAAGAAGGAATCAGAGCTGGGACTCAGAAAACTCCACCTCTGAATGAGTTAAACCGAGAGTACCTACGTAGCCCAAGAGGGTGACTAACAACGTCAGAGAGAGAGAGAAAAAATATTCTCTGAAGGGCAGCTTCCTCCCGGTGGAAGGAATTGGAGGCTTCATAATCACCCAGCTGCACTCTCTTTAAGCAGCTGCAATACCAACATGAAACTGCCTTCCGTGTTATATTCTTCACGTCACAGACACATGACCGCATGCAACTGAGCACGAGAGGCTTCTTTCAGCTGAGGATGTTAGACACATTGGGACTTTTCTGCTGAGTGTGGACTCACACACAAAAGGATTTTGTGAGGCTTCTCCATCGTGTTTTTGCCTTGGGTGGGGTTGTTTTAGGATACGAAGGAACTCCAAATGTCAACTATCATTTCGGGGGAACATTTTTTAAACCCTAAACAAGAGGAAAACAAGACCAATGCAAAGCTGCAACCGCTGGATGGAAGAGACCGTTGGGGAGGTCTTGATGGCTCCGAAGGCGTAGCAGAGATGCAGAAACTGACGAAGGGCATGGATGGGCAAAGTAGCCATTACAAAAGCCTGACCGTGTCAGAACAATACTTCACAGCTACAGAAGCAGGAAGAGACCAATGTGGGGATGCCTATGTTATCTTAGAAGAGCGTACAAGATCAGTCTAAGGCCTTCTGATCCAGGGAGTTAGGGCTTGACTCGTGACTATCTGACCCAAATATGGAGATCTCCACCGAGGACCCACATTTGGTGTCCAGCCATGCCATGCTGCAAATGCTTCCTTATTCTGCATCTCAGGCTTCATAGATGGATTTTCCCTAAAGAAGTTCTCAAGCCCTGATAAGAAAAATAACTAGTATTAAGAGTTGCTCCTAACATCTCCTGACTTGTTTTATTTGCCTCTGGCTCTAGTCTGCCTAGGGACCATGGTAAAAGGACAGAGGACCATGCTATTTCTCAGATGTGTGTGTGTGATCTCTTCTGACTACTCCGCCACACCTTACTTTGCTGAAAATAATCTCATGGGTACCAGTCAGCATGCTGGGTGATTCCCTTCGAGTGCCTGAAAATGTCCCCCAAGTGAAAAGAGTCCAAACCTGAAATGTGTGTTCAATTAAACTCTCCATCCAGGCTGATTCTACCTTACAAATCTGGCTGGAATGGAGGATGTACACTGGTACAGATAGAAGCTAGAAACATAGGGAATCCAGGATGGATGAACCACTCAGGACCAGTGGTGAGAGTGGCGATACCAGGAGGATGGAGGGAAGGTGAGGGAGAAAGGGGAACAGCTTACAAGGATCGACATATAACCTCCTCCCTGGGGGACGGACAGTGGAGAAGTAGGTGAAGGGCGACATCAGATGGTGTAAGATATGAAAAAATAATAACAATTTATAAATTATTGATGATTCATGGGGGGGAGTGGGGAGGGAGGGGAAAAATAAGGAGCTGATACCAAGAGCTCAAGTAGAAAGCAAATGCTTTGAGAATGATGAGGTAAATAAATGTACAAAAGTGCTTGACACAATGTATGGATTGTGATAAGAGTTGTATGAGCCCCCAATAAAATGATTTTTATAAAGAAGAAATATAAGCAAAACCATATCCTAAAATTAAATAAATAAAATGTAAAATACAAAAAAGATACTTCTAGCTGATTGATGGGATAAAGCATATCTTTTCAAAGGAAAAAAATCTTTCAAACGTGTTAGTTCCCTTCCCTAAACCCATCTAAATCTGAAAAATACCTTTTTTCAAAAGAATAAAGTATAAGTAAGTTAAAGTTATAATCTATTGCTCATCTTCTGCTCAGCTGTTGCATCTATAAGAACTGCTGCATGTTCCATGAGGTGTCTTGAAGATACAAAATTGCACGCAGGAGCACCTGGACTCTCTGAGGTCAGGTGCCATGTGTTGTTTTTATGATCGGTGGTGACTAGGTTTCCTGGTAAGAACTGTTGGGTGAGTTTGAACTGAGTCACACTACAGGAAAAAAAGAAGTATGAAATATTATTTAAGAATTATTATAGGAAAAAAAGAATCATTGAGTTAAAAATGGAATCAGCTTTGGAATGTACATCTTGTTTTTAATGTTATTTATATCAAGCCAAACTCACTGCTACCAAGTCATTTCCAATGCATACCACCCCATAGGACAAGACAGAGAAGAAATGTCTTTTTTAAAAAAATCATTTTACCGGGGGCTTGTACAGCACTTTTGACCACACATACATAAATCCATTGTGTCAAGCACATTTATTTGTACATTTGTTGCCGTCATCATTTTCAAAACATTTTCTTTCTACCTGAGCCTTTGATATCAGCTCCTCATTCTTTGCCTTCCCTCCACCACCCTTCCTCCCTCATGAACCCTTGATAATTTATAAATTATTATTATTTTTCAAGTCTCACACTGATCGATATCTCCTTTCACCCACTTTTCTGTTGTCTATCTCCCCAGGAGGGGTTATATGTAGATCCTTGTGTGATCGGTCCCCCCTTCTCCACTCACCTTCTGAGAAGAAATGTCTTTGTGGGTTCCCTAGCCTGTAATTCTGGGTGCGGGTAGAAAACTTCCCCCTTTCCCAGCAGAGTAGCTTGCGGTTTCTCACTGCTGAACTTGTGGTAACCCACTATGCCTCCAAGGCTCTTTGTTATTTACTTACTTTCGTATTTATAAATAACAAGGGTTTTAAAGGTGTTATTTACATGCAAAATAAGTTTTGAAATAGTGGTAACAAGTCTAGATAATGAGGGAAGAGGTATTATGAGCCTAAAGTATCCAATCAGAAGAGTTTAAGTAGAGAGAAGCTTAGAAATTACAAGTAGCTTTCTGCATGTGTAAGCAGTGATCATGAGTGAAAGGTCCCATAAAGTTAGTAAAGGACCAGGCTACAACCAACAAGCTTACACTTATAAATATAACAACCAACCAAGGTCGCCATCACTGGGTCCATGCCGACTCACAACAATCCAATAAGGCAGGATAGAACTTCCCCTGTGAGTTTCCGAGACGGTCCCTCTCCAAGAGAGTCACAAACTCCGTCTTTCTCCAAAGGGGCAACTGATGGTTTTGAACTGCTGACCATGCTGCTAACGGTGCAATACATAACTACTACATACCAGGGCTCCCCAAGCTATCAATTAAACTCTATACAATGTACACTGTATAATAAAAATTCACGACACTTAGGCAATTGAAGATTAACATCAAGAGGGGGCCCAAAGGAAGACAACTTTTAAAGAAAACAGCACATCACATAAGTCTAAGCAGTCCCAGAACTAACGCGAACTGTATAAAGATTCGTTTCGTATATGTGAGTGTAAAGTTGAACTACAATACTCAGTAAATTTTTTAAGCACTGAACTAAACATGTTGCCTATTTGTCCAAAGCCTCCTCTTATATTCATTGTGACTAAAGAAAGGTCTTACATGTTCCCTCTGGCGTTTAAGGTGACCTTGAAAAAAAATACTTAAACGTTAATTAATATACCAGAAATGGATATTTAGGTCCTAGGATATAGAAATAGTGTTTAGGAAAACTTATCTATTCTCTTCTAAACTCAATCTAAAATTTCTCAAGCTAGATTTTTGTAAAATATAGTTTCTAATTTACTCAAAGAAAGTCAAAGACCACACACTAAGCAACAATTACATCCCATGTTCCAAGTCTAAGTTCAACATCCATTTCAAAACTGCCCAAACCTAGGCTAACCCATAAGCACTACGTACACACAAGCCAAGCCCTAGTCATAAATAACAGCATGTTGCCAGACAGCTGAAGTGTACCATAAAGCCCAATGACAAGTCCCACTGATAAGAGACTCAAATGGCTCTTATCTCAGTTCCCAAGAAATCTTTTGACAGAATTAATTGGAAGTTTTTATTTCTGCCCTTAAGAAGAATGAGGACCATAAGAAATTCTGTGAAGAATAGAACAGCAGGCTACTGTCAACGCCCATGAGTCATATACAAGCATATTCTTTTCCTTTATAAAAGAGAACCACATCTCCTTTTCCAGGATTGCAACAGTTACAAGAAACATTTTCTCTTCCTTAAAGAAACAAACATGAGAACAAATGTGATACCTCGCTCATTTCAATTCTATGCAAATGATATTTGATATATACTCACTACAAAGGCATCTATCAGCAAATATATCTCTCTCACTGCAACTCAAATCCTCTGTATCCCCTAAATTTCCAAGGAGTTTGTGGAAATGGTTCTTGTGAACAATCCTTGACAGGGGAAGGGGTTACATACAGCAAGAAGAGCTGGAAAGATTGCTCCAAGTTACTGAATCGCATTCACTGGTGAAAATATTTTTCATATGTAATTACCCACAATTTGAACAAATAGAACCCCAACATGGATTTAAATCCTAATAATTAAAAGTCATATAGAAATGAGAACAGTTTCCAACCAATTATCTTCTTGAGCTGTGATGATTCTGAACCATTGCTAATTTAGAGCACGAAGTACTTCTAAAAGAGCACTAGGTTCCCTCTTCCTGCACTGGGAGTCTGAACAGCCAAGAGGTGTTGTGTTCGGTAACTGTGTACTCAAATATGAGCATATTTTTAACACTCCTGAACAAATAAAAAATGGGTCAGTCAAGTAGGGAGCCTGAGCAGCATGACATAGCATTCAATAAACTTCCATTGTTTTCCTTCCAAACCCTGCCACCATGTATCCCACACATACTGAAAGACATGTGGTACGTTTATACTTGGACTCTGTTGTTAGTCCTGGAAGCCAGGAATAAATGTTAAATTCTACCAAACAATACAAAGAAAACAAATAGATGTCCATTATAGACCATGCTCTATGTGTCAGTAACTTCAGTGTTGGCACAGGTTGCCCTCCATTTTGTTACACAAACACCTTCATGCTTGTTTTGGGAAAATGAACAGAGAAGCTTAGTTTTTGTCTCATCCAAATTAGGTATTATTGAATGGGGATTTCATGAGGAAGTGGGGTAGATGCATTTAGAAACTTAGTAAAATGGCATTATTTGGTTTGAAAAAAAATGTATTTCAAGCAGTGTGAATTAGAAACACAAATGAGAATCTATGGGTACAACAACTCCCGAAATTTTGTGAAGTCCCATTGCAGCCATACCGGAATCCATGAATTAGTTTCCGCAGAGGTCAGCCACAGTGGTCATGGGAGTGATGCAGAAATGTTCAAAAAGTTTGGTGAAACCAAGAGCAGATACCCAAAGGAAGAAATGATTCTTGATGTAACTTTTCCTAGCATTTCAGTCACGGAAGTCACAATTTGTAGGAGCCCAAACCTCCCCATCTCCAGCTGCTCCTCCTGCTCCCATGTTTCCCTGATAAAGCACTGTGGTAGGCGTAGGCGTCTGTGTTAACTAGACACCTTTGGCTAGGGGTGGAGTCTGACCTGCTAATCAAGGGGTAACTTGATGACATTTGCTTGGAGGGTGTGGCCTTTTGTATGAGAGTGAGGGACTCTGAGAATTCTCTCTCTCTCTCTCTCTCTCTCTCTCTCTCTCTCTCTCTCTCTCTCTCTCTCTCTCTCTCTCTGGCAGTTTGCTGGAAATTCATTGGAAGTCTATGCCTGCCTCCCGGGACAGTCCCATGTGAACCACCTAACGCTGACGGCTAATAGTGCCCTGACTCTCTCCATTCTGCTTTCTATTCTGACATCTCAAAGCACCTTAAAACTTGTTTCTCACCATGTTACATCCTCATCAAAAGCTTTGAAGGGTCTCTGTAACCAGTCACTTCCCATGTTAAGCCTTTCACCTAGTTTTATAGTTTTCAAGTTCCTTTGTTTCATAGCAGGCCTGTTCTTCTTACCCACCCAAATATGATCACCTTCTCCCACCCAGGACATTACCTTTTGAACCCAGTTCTCTATTGCTATTCTTATTCTTCTTACTCATAATTTCCCTCTTTGCCACCATATATTCTTCAAGTTTATTATTAAAGGCCCAAAACCACTTCCTATATGAAGCCATCTCTACCATCTCTGAATTACACAAGCTCCCAGTGACAGACCCTCTCATCAAAATCCTAAAATACTCATTCTTTGTGCAACAAATTTTGGGGTTAATTTTATTTTTTGAAAAAGCCATAAATTTCTCTGTGGCGTAACTGTCTGAACACTTGACTACTAGACAAAAAGCTAGTTGCTTGAATTCACTGCAGAAGCACCTGAGAAGACAGGCATTTTGATCTTTCCTCAAATGATCAGGGCCCTGGGAAGTATATGGAACAGTTCTTCTCAGTACCCACAGGGGAATAATGAGTCCAAAGCAAAGTGGCAAAAATTAGAAATGCCATTTACAAAACTGAATTACCTGTGTTATTGCTTAAGTTTTTTTATTAGCAATCTCAAGCAGCAGTACATTCTAGGTTGAGAAGGATATAAAGCCTGAAGAAAAGACACTGGAAGGAAAAGTTACAAAGCACCAGAATCTGAGTGTTTTAAAAAGATGTTAGTAAGTACCACTTCAATATCAAGCAACAGAAATATAGTTCAAATTGGCTTTTGGTTAAAATAGAAAAGATATTCACTAATATCTGGGACTACATTGAGTTTAGGTGTTAGGTACAGGGGCTCAGCTATATGGTTATTTTAGGTTCCTTCTCTTCTCCTTCCCCCATAGTCTCAGTGTGCTCTGGGTTTTTTTTTCTTTTTATCCCCTTGTTTTAATCTTCTCTTTTCTTTCTTATGCCATCACCGACCTCCAAGCCACTCCCTTTAGGCTAGGGCATTTATGCTTGCCCTCCACCCAGCTGGGAGAACTCCACCGACTGCAGCATAACCCAAGGTTGGGGAAAGTCCACTTTCTCCAGAGGGGACATTAAAACAGACCCTGATGAAGTCAAAAGGATAATTGAACAGTACTTCAAAGGACTGTTCTTCAATGAATTCATCAACTTGGAAGACATGGACAAACTCTTGGAAAAAACCATCCCTCCCTAGACTATCCCCAATGGACATCAAGAATTTCAACAGACCCATAGTCATAGAAGAATTGACAGGGTTATCAAGGGATTACCAACAAAACGTCCCCTGCACCAGATGTCTTCAAAGGAGAATTTTACCAAGCATTCAGGGTAGAACTAACACCAATCCTATATAAACTCTTCCAGAACATAAAAAAGACGGCAAACTCCAAAACTTCTTCTATGAAGCTAGTATAACTCTGTTACCCAAACGAGGAAAGGATCACACAAGCATAAAGAACTACAGAACAATATCCCTAATGAACATTGATGCAAAAATCCTTAACAAAATACTGGCCAATAGAATACAAAAGTATATAAAACAAATCATTCACCATGACCAAGTGGGATTCATACCAGGGATGCAGGGATGGTTCAACATACAAAAAAACCCATTAGTATTAGCCACATTGACATGGAAAACTATAACAACTGCATGCTAATATTGATAGATGAAGAAAAAGGATTTGATAACATCCAATACCCATTCCTGTTTAAGGCATTCAAGAAGATAGGGATGGAAGGAAAATTCCTCAATATAATAACAGCTATATATGAAAAACCAGCAGCCAATGTGGCAGTCAATGGAGAAAAGACAAAAGCAATCCCACTGAAAAAGGGAACCAAACAAGGATGTCCTTTGTCCCCACTCTTATTTAACATTGTACTGGAGGTCTTAGCTAATAGCATAAGGCAAAGAAAAGACATCAAAGGTATTCATCTGGGGAAGGAAGAGGTGAAACTATAGTTATTTGCAGATGATATGATTTTATATATGGAAAATCCCAAAACACCACAAGGGAAATTCTGGAATCAATAGAGGAATATGGAAGAGTGGCAGGATATAAGATCAACTAACAAAAGTCTATCAGACTGCTATACACATTGGACAACACCATAGAAGATGAGATCACAAAGGTGGTACCCTTCAAAATAGCCAAGCACAAATTGAAATATATAAGGATAAACCTGACTAAAATAACAAAAAATTTGTTTGAGGAAAACTACAGAACACTATTACAAGAAACCAAGAGTGACCTCAACAAATTGAATAATACCCCATGCTCATGGATTAAAAGACTCACTATATAGTAAAGATGGCAGTTTTGTCCAAGGTACTATGTAAGTTTAATGCAATCCCAAGACAATAACCATCATCTTTCTTCAAATAAATGGAAAAACTGACTACCAACTTCATATGGAGAGGGAAGAAGCCCAGAATTTGCAAAGAAAGCTTCAAGAAGAACACAGCGGGAGGGCTTGCTTTACCTGACTTTAGCACATATTATACAGCCACAGTG
Organism: Tenrec ecaudatus; assembly: GCF_050624435.1. Lineage (NCBI taxonomy): Eukaryota > Metazoa > Chordata > Mammalia > Afrosoricida > Tenrecidae > Tenrec > Tenrec ecaudatus. The sequence goes on along the minus strand of NC_134531.1, from coordinate 53,690,494 downwards.
GTCAAAATGGTTTTGGTATAATAACAGATACTCAGACCAATGTAAAAGATCTGAAAATCCAGAAATAAAATCATCAGCATACAGACAACTGATCGTTGATAAGAGCCCCCAAAATATCAAATGGGAAGTGGATGCCCTCTCCAACAAATGGTGCTGGAAAAATATGATATCTACCTTCGGAAAAATAAAGCCAGATCCCTATTTCACTCTCTATATAAGAATAAACTCAAGGTGGATCACAGATCTCAAAACCCCAAACTATTAGGGCCATCAATAAGGGAATTGGGACAAACCGGAGAACTTTGGCACAGGGAATACACAGGCTATCAGAAATAGTAAAGGACACAAACACAGAGAAGGCACAAATTGACTAGTGGGATATACTGAAGATAAAACACCTGTGTACATAAAAAGAATTCACCAAGAGAGTAATAAGAAAGCCCATAGACTGTGAAACCCTCTTTAGCAATGACACATCAAACAAAAGCCTTACTAATAAAATCTATAATACTCTGTTAGCTTCAAAACCCCAACTAATTTCCCACTAAGGAGGTTGGCAAAGGACCTGAACAGAAGTTTCACAAGGGCAGAAATCCGAATGGCCAATAAACATAGGAGAAAATGTTCATGATCATTAGCCATAAGATAAATGCAAATTAAAACAACAATGTTAAAACACCTAACACCCTCAAAGATATCCCAATTCAAAAAAACTGTAAAGCAACAAGTGTTGGAGGAGCTGTGGTGAGATAGGAACTCTCATCCACACTGCTGGTGGACCTGTAGGTATGGAAATCAATTTGGCGATGTCTAAAACAGATGGAACTTGAGCTACCATACAACCCAGCAATCCTCCTGTGGTCATATACACAGAAGAGGCAAGAAAAAAACAAAACACGGCCAGACATCTGTGTTCCAATGTTCATCACAGCACAGTTCACAATTGCAAGGAGCTGGAAAGAACCCAAATTTCCATCAACAGGTAAATGGATTAAAAAACTGTGGTGCATGCACATACAATGGAGTATCATACATCCCTAAAAAGCAGTGATGAACGCTTGAAGCACATCGCCGCATGGGATAAACTAGAGGAAATTATGCTAAGCGAAGTAAGCCAAGTACAAAAGGACAAGTACAACATGAGTCTGCTGAGGTAAGCTTTAAAAGAAAAAAATGCAAACGGGGTGTAGGGATAAAGCTACTGTACATACACATTTCTGGGGTGAGGTCCAGATAGTATGGTAGAGACCAGACCTAATCCAGGGATACATATGGTAGCCAATAAAAAGGAGGGGGTTAAAAGGAAAAAAAAACACAGGTAGCAGGGAACAGGGCATTAACCCACCCAAAGGGACAGTATTGTTTACATCTCTAAAGAGAAAGAGGGGCCAGACTTCAAACCGGTGCTCCAAGATGTGAATACAACATACTGGCACGACGTAGGGAACCAATAGAGTAGTCTGAGGGGTTGACCCAAATCCCAACTACGTGGACAGCTCCCCATCCCCACAGAAGAACTCACTTCAGAGCACAGCACTGAAGCTACAGCCAAGGGTGACCCATAGTGCTCTGGGAGACAACACTGGAAACACAAGGTGGGAATTGCGCCTGATCTGACCCCACCACACTGAGGCAAAACACTAAGGGTGTGCAACAGAATAGCAAGGGGAACACAGCAACGAAGTCCCCAGGGAATACCAAAATTAGACTTTGGAGACAGGACATCAGACTCAACCAGAAAACACCCCTAAATCTCAACAAACAGACCTTGAACTATATACAGACTTTTCTTTCTTTCTTGTCTTTTTTTTTGGTCATTGGTTTATTTTATTGTTGTTTGTTTTCTTTTGTTGCTTTGTTTTGCTCTGTCTTGTTTTTTGTGCATATTATTATCACTGCAGGTCTACCTAGATATGATAGGCAGGATTAACAATCTGGAGGAGAAAACAAGGGACTGACTATTCTGGGGGGACATGGAAAAGGGGAAGGCGGGGAAAAGGAGGTGGGTGTTAACAAACCCAGGGACAAGGGAACAACAAGTGATCCAAAATCAATGGCAAGGAGGGTGTAGGAGGCCTGGAAGGGCTGGATCAAGTGTAATGGAACCAAGAGGAATTATTGCAATCCAAATGAAGGCTGAACATGATAGTGGGACAAGAGGAAAGTAAAATGAAAAAGAAGAAAGGACTAGAAGGTAAGGGATATTTATAGAAGTCTAAATACAGACATGTACATATATAAATATATTTATATATGATGATGGGAAAATAGAGCTATGTGCATATATTTATAGGTTTAGTATTAAGGAAGCAGATGGACATTGAGCCTCTACTCAAGTACTTCCTCAATGGAATAACATTTTGTTCAATTAAACTGGCATTCTGTGATGCTCACCTTCCCTACACAATTACTGAAGACAAAGCGGGTACATAAGCAAATGTAGTGTAGAAAGCTGATGGTGCCCGGCTATCAAAAGATATAGCATGGGGGTCGCAATGGCTTGAAGGTAAACAAGTGGCCAACTAGCTGAGAAGCAACAAAGCCCACGTGGAAGAAGCACCAGCCTGTGTGATCATGAGGTGTTGATAGAATCAAGTATCAGGCATCAGAGAAAAAAATTATATTTGTGAATGAGGGTAGCGCGGAGTGGAGACCCAAAGTCCACCTGTAGGTAACTGGACATCCCCTTACAGAAAAGTCACGGGGTGGAAAGGAGCCAGTCAGGGTGCAGTATAGCAACGATGAAACAAACAACTTTCCTCTAGTTCTTTAATGTTTCCTCCTTCTAACCCCCTCATCATGATCCCAATTCTACCTTACAAATCTGGCTAGCCCAGAGGATGTACACCAGTACAGCTCAGAGCTGGAAACAAAGGGAATCCAGGACAGATAAACTCCTCAGGCCCAATAATGAGAGTAGTGATACCAGGAGCGGAAGGGGAAGGGGCGGGGGAGAAAGCTGGAACCGATCTCAATGAGCTACAGATAACCCCCTCCATGGGGGATGAACAACAGAAAAGTGGATAAAGGGAGACATCACACAGTGTAAGACATGAAAAAAAATAATAATATATAAATTATCAAGGGGGAGGGAAGGAGGATGGGGGAGGGAAGTGGAAAAATGAGGAGCTGATACCAAGGACTGAAGTAGAAAGCAAATATATTGAGAATGATGATGGCAACAGATGTACAAATGTGCTTGATGCTGTGGATGGATGTATGGATTGTGATAAGAGTTGTATGAGCCCCTGGTAAAATGATTTATAAAGAAATAAATAACTAGATATGAACAGGGATATTTAGATATGCAATATAAAAAGGGAGTCCAGAGATTTAGTTGGCTATGCATTGGGCTTCTACCTACAAGCTGAGAATCTTAAAAGCACCATCCATACTCCAGGAGAAAGATGAGGCTTTCTACTCTCATAGAAAGTTCTCAGTGTCGTTGAGTAGTGTCTGACAGACTCAGAAACCGCAGAGGCATTTCTTCTCTGTCCTGTAGGGTGGCTGTTAGTCGGAATCAACTCGATGGCAATGATTTTGGTTTGGGTTTGGTAATATAAACAGAATGTTAAAACAACTACTTGGAATTATAAGAAGTATAACTGCTGAAATTGAAATTTTAGCTTATTTTTTCAGTTACTTGTGACTTAGGTTTTAATTTCTTTATCTTAAAATGAACATAATATCTCAATGTTTAGGGTGCTTAAAAAACTAAAGAAAAGAATGTGTACGGTAGGGGTCTACATATACTACAAAAGTTTTAACAGAATTAGAGGCTCACAGCCACCAAGTCCATTTCAAATCATAGTGACCCAATAGGGCAAGGTAGAGCTGCCCGTGGGGGCTCTCTGAGACGGTTAGTCTTGACAGGAGTAGAAAACTTCTTCTTTGTCCTTTAGAGCAGCTGGTGGTTTTGAATTGGAGACTTTGTGGTTGGTTAGCAGGCCCAACGCCTAACAACCAGGCCTCCCAAAGACCAGACAAATTTCATGCCAGTTATGTTGCTTTAAAAATCAATAGAATAATTTGGGGTTAGTTTTATTTTTCTGATAAGTAGAATAAATAAAAATATTTCCCAATATGAATATTTGCAAAAATTCAAAGGCATCTTCTCTACTGAAAAGTGGAAAAAACAAAAGGCTGTCCTGGCCAGACCCTAAAGTAGTAGTTTCTAGACCTGAATGCATTTTCTTCACCAACAGTAGTTTTTCTTTTCCAAGGTGATGTATTTCTTATTTACAGTTTGATCTTATAAATATCCCTACAACAGTTTCAAGATCTAATTGGACTTCCTGCTAAAACACAAGCATTATTCACAGCTCTCTCCACTCACTCTTTCCTCTGTTCTTATCGCACCTCTGAGATGCAGTGAGTCAGGCTTTGCTCATCTGAATTTTGCTTTCCACCCACAGGATTACAGCATTCTCTAGGCCCTGGGGTCTGTGGTCCAGTTGTACTTGCTCCAGTTGGGCTATCCCAGTACAAGAAAACCATGGCACAGTGGTTCCGCATGAGGGTGACAAGCATCATCATCCCGTTACTGTGACTTGACTGTGACTTTAGGGAATATTGCCCTAGCTAACACACTTAGAGGGCATCTGCCCTGTGACATTCGGTTTTCTATGTTTGGATTAAATTTTAGATTCAAATCTTAGATAGATATGTTGCCCTTAGATTTCAGAAGGATTGTGGTAAATAGTGTGTGTGTTTATGTATATGTGTATATATATATCCCCAAATATTAACCTTCTAATCAAAATGATAGGTCTCAGTGTGGCCTTTTAATAATTAAAATGAACTATAGAACTAGAATAGTGAAAAGTGGCTCTCTTTCCACTTCAGCATGGTATTTTATTAATAAACAGCACACTAACAATGAACATAATCTTAAACTCAAGGCTGTAAACGGTCAAAAAGGAGTGATATATCCTCACCCTTCCATGCCAATTAGTATGCCGATACCAAAACGAAAAACTTCACTCAGTCCTCTGCGCTCAATCCAGACAAGCTCACTCTATCTCATAGCTGGCAAGCGACTAGGCGCCATCCTCTCCAAAAACAATCAACTACAATAAAAATGGACTCTGGATAGGAAGTTTTTAAGAGATAAATTTCTAGGGCTGACAAATGAATAGGTCTGGGCAATAGAAAACTGTGACTTAGATCTTAGCCATTTGGCACGTAGCATTTAAGATTCATTTTCTCCTTTTTCCCTCTTTTTCAATGCATGTCTAGCCGGCTATCAGATTGAACTGTTTTAAGGATGTTATCTTTCCTCTCCAGCACTATGACTTCTTTTTCAATTCCTGCTTCTCTGCACACCAACATGCTGGAACTTGGGCATTAGATTTGTTCTCCTCCAGGCAAGGCAGCCTCCTCTCTACTGAGCATTTGATAAGCATTTATGTACGTGTAATAATATGTTGTTCACTCTGCACAGATGCATAAAGCTAAAAAATAGCATTATCATACCATCTTCTAGCTTAGCTATTTTAAGGTAGCTGTACTCCCAAATTACAAAATCTTGCTATTTATACAACCATGCATATGAAAGATTCATTTCTCCCATGAGATTTCATATCAATATATGCAGAAGACAAAATTATAGTTCCAAAAAGACTATATGCACATTTTGACCTATATATCTCCTTTGAATACAAGTCAAGTTTATTAGTAATTTTTTTAAGTTTGAAGGAAAACAATATTAATTTGATAAAAGAACATAAAGAAGACACATAAAGAGAAAAGCAAATGATCTTAACCAAATAGAGGAACCTCCTGGGCTGAACCAGTTGGGGGAAAGAAGGCTGGGTGTTCTGACACTTGGTTTGCCACAATGTATATGTGTGAAGGCTTTGTCCCTTTGCTGTGTCTCAGTTTCCAGAAAAGCCAAAGAGAGTGAAAATGTGCTTCTTTTATGGCATGTTGGGAAAAGATATTCAAGGACAATGATGAAGAAATTATATTTATTTGACACTCCAGCTTATATGAAAATTTTATTTTCCAATTGAATTTGGTACATCATACTTATTCAAATGTTAGGACTACTGGAAACAATGGTGAAATTTGCTTACCAAAACCAATAGTCACAAGTACCAACGCTTCCACTCAATTTCTCTCTAGAACCTGAGAGAGAAAGCAAAGATCAGACTCATGACCTCTCGAGTCATAGGGTTCATGAGCATCAGATTCCAATTAGCAAAGACAGAGTGCAAATGATCTGCAGAGTGAAGTGCCTGACTTAGATTTATTTTGCCAAAAGACTCAAAAGGAAATGACTACACTTAATTTTCGCTTGGGCTGAAAGTCAAGGTCAGAGAGGAAGCCCAGAACTTACATGACCCCTATTTCCATAGATGATCGCCAAGAGGGAAAAAGAGTGAAAGATCAGGCCATAATGGTTCATATATTTCTTTTATTCAGAATATTTGTGGGCCTGAAACCTTACAATCGTGACCAAATTAGAGTAACACCTATCTGTCCTCTGGGCATTTTACACTGTTTATGACCCAGCTACAAAGGATTCTGGTCCTAGGCATTGAATAAAACCTAATCCCTACTTGCCATACTCTGCAGCTTCACTGCTAAAGGGAGAGTGGAAAAGCCTACCCTCGCATTTCTTTGAGCTGTAAAAGGCTCTTGTTACCCAGGGTGGGTGTCATCCGAGAGAGGCCTGTACAGTGGTGCTTCCTGCTCATCTTGTAATGGGTTCTGTCACCTCTCAGCCGTCCTCTCCTTCTGCCTGTGTACAGGTTCAGAAGGCGCTTTTCTCAGGGTGAGGAGACAGATTTATAGTTCAGGGCTGGGGCTCAAACAGAGTCTTTATTTGGGCAGTTTCGTGGGTTATGAAGCACTGGAAGGCTGCCATTCAAAAAGGCACCAGAGCACTATTTCATTCCCAAAGCAAGTGTTGCATATCCCAATCACTCCCGCAATTTCCGTCTAGAAGGAGGAAACGAGCCACTGCCCTGCTGGGTGAACTTGAGGAAGCAGAGAAGTTGAGGCTAGACTGACTTGTTTACAGTGTTTACAAGTAATATCAGAAGTAGGTATAAGGCTATGATTATTTTTAGATTTTATAATTAAGGCATTTTCCCAGGATCCCTTTAGACAGAGAACCAGTATCATTTCTTAGTTACAAAGACAATGTATTCTAGTCAAAGACAAAATAAGCAAGATATTACATGCATGCTATTAGAATGACAGATTATTACATCAGTGTTTTTTTTTTGGTGTGTGTGTGTGAGAGAGAGAGAGAGAGAGAGAGAGAGAGAGAGAGAGAGAGAGAGAGAGAGAGAGAGATCAGTATAATGCGTGTGCAAGTCAGAGACAGAGAGACAGAGACAGAAAGTTTGTATCTACATGAAAAAAAAAAAGCCTTTCTATGAACTGGAAAATTGGCCCATTAAAATTTGCAGAAGTTAGCTTGTTCTTTAAGTCATAAACTGTTTTTTGGCTATACTTACTAATAATGTAAGTCTTCCTTACTAAACTTACTTAATTTCCTGCAGGATGAGAAAGGAACTGGAATCAAAGGGACATCTGTCCCTTAGATTAGGGGACATCAACCTTAACTGCACAGTAAAATCACCTGGGAAACAAATCATTTCCAAAGTGAGGCTACACCTCTGATCAATTAAACAGAAATCTCTAGAAGGTGGTATGGAAACATTGGTAGATTTTTTGACCCATCTTGACGGTTGTGTACAAAATATAGTCAAGTTGAAGAACCATTCCCTTGTGCCATGGTGACCCTCTGTTGTACAGTTGATAAACTCTGCAATTGTGACTTTAAAAGCAATGAATGCATTTGGAAAAACATTTTTTGTATTGCATAAGCTCCATATTTCTCCTAATATATTTAACTGACAACTTAACCAACACATTTTATTAAGAAACATTTTCTTAATATGCCTATACATGTTTTTATAACTAATTTGACAATTCACATATAAAAGTTGACCACAATTATAACTGTGTTACTACTAATAGATTCCTTTCTTAATTTCCAAGTAAATTCTGGTTCTACTTATATTTTACTTTGTTTAAAATTACAGTTTCACCTCTGTTATCTATAGAATACCAAAAGACCTCAATCAGAAACATAGAAATAATCCAATTAAAAAGTGGGAAAAATACATGAACAAATAGTTCACAAAAAAGTATGTATAAATAGCTAACAAGATGATGAAAACATGCTCATGATCACTAGCCATCCAGAAGCCAAAGATCAAAACAATGGTGAGATGTCACATCACTTTACACAGATAATTATAGCGCAACTAAAAAAAAATGAAAACAACAAATGATGAAGAGGCAGCCTGACCTCTACTGAGCTTTGTTCTTTAGTAAGGTGAAGGACAGGACCAACTAGTGCCTGCCACATAGCATTGTCCCATGGTCACCTTAAATTGAGATATCCCTGAAATGGTGATCAGTGTATTTCAATGGGAATTCATGACCAGAGAAAGGAGGGATGGCTCTGCCTCTGATGTCCCTTCTGTTGGTGAGTAAATCAGAGGGCGGCAGCCTGTCATTAGGGAGAACATTTAGCTTCCATATGTAGACTCTCATTGGGAGAATTCTCATTGGGAGTATTTTGTTACCACTCGGGCATTTTTTACCATGCTTCTTTTTAGTCTTGGTGACCCTGGATGGATGCTGTAGGCTACCTGAATTTTAGATTCTGTCTTTTCAAGTTGTACAACATCCTTCATAGACCAAATCGGAATTATGGGATTTGGAAGCCCCACTAATGGAACTGGACTTTCCTTTAAACATACTTGTTGTAGATTAAAGGAGCTAAAATACTCCTTTGGACTTAACACTGAAGCATCTTTCTCAGTGTGTAGAGACGCAGAGGACTGTGAAGTCAAGGGCGTCGAACGGATGTCTGTAGATTTGGGTTCAAATCTCTTGCTTTGGAAGTTGCGTAAGAATTGGCAGTGCAATTACCACTCACTTGCTATTTTCATACTCTCCCTGCTTTTCGTGACATGCCTTCAGACTACAGACATCGTTTTGCCTTAGTAAAGTTAACACGTAACTAGACACTTTAAGAAAACAATGAGGGCTAGAGATGGCAAAATTTTCAATAATGCTCATTCACTAAGGCAAAATATATATTGAAAATTAGAAAGTGGGCTTGGATGTATTTGAAAAAATGAGCTTAATGAATTTTCTTTTGAAAATGCACCTTACAAAATTACAGGTACAGTGTGATCCTTTTTTTATTTAGAAATGAATAAACCTCGATAGCTACATAGCAAAGCAAGACCAGAAAATTTCTCCATCAAACTGTTTAACTGTATTTACATTTGGATTGGGCTTAGGATAAAGCATTGAATTGATGAAAGAAAATAAATGGCACATTTTACTTCACTTGTTCATAGTTATGTGTTATTTTCATAGGCATGTGTAGCTTAAACACATATTATCGTCAATGACACATAATTGGTTGCGATTCATTTAAGGGCTGAAACAGTGGCTAGAGCATGGATGATGTTCTGCTTCTGTAACGACGGAGCAGAACAAGACTACAGAGAAAACAGAGCTCCTCATTCATTCATTGCCATTTGCGACTTAGAATTAGTCATGTCGGTCTGGCCTCTGATGAGTCATGCGCTGAACTTCAGGCAAAGCAGGGACGTTTCAGCATTTCCTTTGGAGTTCTAGCAAGGGTCATGTGCAGGTCAGTGGACTGTCAAAATCACACTCCCCTTCCCCGGCTGTTTCTTGAAAATGCCATGGGAAAGTCTATCTAGCGGGACTAATGCCATCCTGATACTTTCCAACTGACTAATAATCACCCTTACCTCAAAATATCATAATCTGTAGAGGCGTCTGCTGATTTTTAGGTTTCTAAAATAGAAAGTATGATATACTACTGATTCCACCATGGAGGAAGGCAGGAATTTATTTCCACACTAACTTTTCAGCTTCGGCAAGTCTCCTGGCCTCTTATTGGCTCATATTTTACTCTAAAGAAACAGGATTGCTGATTCCCTCTCCTTTAGAGATAGAAGGCTATCTCACTTACATTGAAATAATGGAGATCTAATCTCTGCAGACTGGTCAACTCGGACCCATTGAGGGCAGCAGCTCCACACTGACATGGCATCTGAGACCGTGTCTGGCCTCCTTCGGCTTCACAATGGGAAGAAAAATCCATCTATGTATAGGCCAAGGCGAGCTGCCATAAGTGGGAGGTCAGCCAGGCCTCCCCCTCCATCTTTAAGCTATTGAGACACAGGCTGCTTCTCCCATGACACTCTTCTTTTCGGCTGGGTTCAATGCCTGACTGCCATGGTCACCCCAACTCTCAGTTAACACATTATGGGGTTTATTAGGGAAATTAGCAGGCTACCACAAGCCAAGATCAGAAAACAATGAGGATATAGTTATGGGTCCACAGCAGTACCTCCCCTCCACCAGCTGCCAAGTCTCACCTCTCTCCCTCTCACTCTGATTCTCAGTCTATCAGCCTCCAGGTCCCTTGACCCCTACCTCCATAGGCCAGGACGCCTGCCTGCTACTCTGCCTCACGGTCTCAGAGCTGCTCCACTGCCCTGATTCCTGGTCTCCTGCCTCAGTCTCTGGGCTTGGCATGGCGTGGCATGGCCAGGCCTCTGCCCTCTCTGCCACTGCAGGCAGGGATTCCCAGCATGTTTCCCTGGTGGCTCTTCTTCCTTGATGGTTGTGAGAATTCTCCCTCTGCTTCGGAGTCGTTTCTCCTATACACGGAGGACTGACAGCCCAAATGGACCAATCCCCTCTGGCAGTGTTTCGCATACCCTTTTTTCATGGTTGCACCCAATAATTTGGTGGGAGTTACAGGTTGGATAGTTTTTTGCTGCAATTGAGGTTCAATTATGCTCCCAGGAAATAGTGGGAAATAATCTGCCATTATATTTAATAAAAATAATTTTTGAATGAGATTCAAACCATTAAGCGGACAGTTCAAATATTTTTAAAAATCAACTCAATATTTTAACAGTTCAATAATCTACCACCACTACTGGATAATGTATTTTCTAGATTTGATGTCTTACTTAAATGTGCTTTTATATTATATTTCATCTTGACTGGGTTCAGGCAATTAAGTCCAAGTGTACATTTCACTTTGTTCTAAATAAGCAAACATGTAGAATTTATTATTGTTGTCATTTTATCGCTGTGTTTAGGATAAGTACATAGCTCAAGTCTTTGAATTAGGAGGATGGCCAAGTCTAAGACACATATATTGCTAATTCTGTTTCATTCAATTTTCCACAATAGTTGTCATCACAAAACCCTTGAAGGACAGTCCACTTGACTGAAAACATATGGCACATTTGCCTGCCTTCCCGTGTTCTTCTGTTGGTCATTGTGGTCTTGCCCTCATTTGTCACTTCTGACTAGTAGACTCTGAAACATCTCTGTCCTCCTAGGCTGACCTTTGAAATTTGGAGCTTTCTGAGATCAGTTATCGAATGTTTTGTCTCCCAGAGCACCCTCTACATTTATGCTGTCTCCCATATCATCCTCAACTTTCCACCCGAGTGCCACAATTCTTTGCAGTAGTCACACAGAGCTCACAGATGACACTCACAATCATGGGATTTATTAGGGAAGTTAACAGGTAACAATTCAAGTGAGAAATGCTCAGGAATCATTTGTTAGGTTAGTGCATTTCTTTTCTGCCATGCCTGCAGGTAGACTTGTCTCTGGTCCTGAGTCTCTTGACCTGGCCTCTGCCCTTTCTCAGACAGTGTTATGAATGCCAATAAATGTCTTAACATACATGCTATAGAAGTCCAAGCCTGAAGTTACTCAGATCCTACCCTGTGGGTCAACAAACCCAGATGCCCCAATTAAGTGCCCAATGTTACCCCACTCCACAAGCCAGGTTCCTGCCCCAAAGGTCTCAGCTTTGTCTGTCTTGTAGCCTGGGAACACCATCGTTCTGTCTCATACTCTGGCTCTGGCTTCCAGTTTCTGGCTCGTGTTTCTCCTCAGTGACTCCTCTGACATCAAAACCATCTCCTGGATCAAGGAAGTTCAATGAGCAGGGATCGCAGGATCCAAAAGACATGCTCCATGTGGGTTCTTCTCCCTTGGTGGTAGTGAGATCTCCAATTCTTGTTTCTGAGATGGCTCATTTTATACCCGGTATGATGGCAAGTGCAGAATTAGTTAATTACATAACGGAATTATATAATTCCATCAGTCTCTTCCCTACCTTCTTAGACCGATCAGAAAAATGCTAGTCATTTGGTGGAAATAACACAGAGCCATATTGAATAATTCACTGAAGTGCAAGAAGTCTCACTTCCCCCTATGTTTTCAGGTAGCTGTTTTTATTGAGTGCCATCCAGTTGGCGCCACCTCACAGTGACCTCGTGCACTCCAGAAGGAATCGGTGCCAGTCACGTGCTAGCGTCACTGCCCTTGCTGTGCTTGCCCCTTGTTGGAGTCACTGTGTCGATCCATTTCCTTGAAGGTCTTCCAGCTTTCTTCACCCTTTACTTTACAAAGCAGGATGCTTTTCTGGATGGACTAGTTTCTTCTAATTACGTGTCCAAATCAAGTTAGACAAAATCTCACTAACCTTGTTTTCAAGAACCATTTGACTGTGTCTCTTTCTATGTATATTTGTTTATTCCTTTAACAAATTTACTCAAAAGCAAGCACACAAACAAAAACCAACTCACTGCCATTGAGTTGATTCTGACTCATAGCAATGTCGTAGAACAGGGTAGAACTGCCCCTGTGGATTTCTGAGAATGTAAATCTAATCCAAGGGAGTAGAAAGCCTCATTTTTATCCCATGGAGTGACTGGCTATTTAGAACTTCTGACCTGTGGTTAGAAGCTCAACAAAAAATCCACTATGTCCCCCACTTCCTTTAGCAGTCCATGGTATATTTAACATTCTTCTCTAACATCCTAATTCAAAGGCATCAATTAGTGTTTGCCCTCCTTATCCATTGGCCAGGTAATGTGTGGACATGAGGGAATTAAAAATGCCCCGGCTTGGGGGACACACACCTTAGTTCTCAAAGTGGCATCTTTGCTTTTCAACACTTGAAATACATATGTACAAGAATCCCCCACCCCCCCATGTAGTAAGTTATTTGATTTAATGACTGCTGCTTCCATGGGTGAAGACTGTGGATGCAAGTGAAAGGAAATTCTTGACGATTCCTCTTTTCTCCACTTGTCATGATGTTGCTTCTCGGTCCAGTTGAGAGGGTTTGGGTTGTCTTTGTCTTGAGGTGTAATCCCTTCCTGAAGATTGCAGTCGTTGATCTTCATCAGCAAGTGCTTCTAGTCCTCTTGGCTTTTAGCAAGATGGTTTCATCTGCACATCACAGCTGAGTCTTCCTCCAGGCCTGATGTCGTATTCCTCTTTAGAAAGTCCCGATGCTCAGAGTACTTGTTCAACATGTAGCTTGAATAATATTGGTGGAAGGATACAACTCTGACACATATTTCCTAATCATAGACCATACAGTAGTCCCTTGTCTTGCTAAAACTACCTTTTGATTGGTATATAGATTCCACAAGAGCACAATTTAGTGTTCTGAGATTCCCATTCTCAATGTCATCCATAACTTGTTACATATATAATGCCTTGGTTTAGCCAATAAAACCTAGATGAACATATTTTTGCTTCTCTCTGTTTTCAGCCAATATCCATAGGACTTGAGCAATTATAACTCTTACATGAAGTCTTCTGAATCCAGCTTGAATTTCTAGAAATTCCCCATCAATGTACTGCTGCAACAGTTTTTAAATTATATATTGCATAATTTTATTTGCGTGTAATAGTAATATTGCTTGATAATTTTTACATTGCATTGGATCCCTTATCTTTGGAATGGGCATGAGTATGAATTTCTTATCTATGTACCTATTTCCAACTTTCTTGGAATAGACGAACTACATTCCATCTGTTTGTTGAAATATCTAAATTGGTATTTCATCAATTCGTGGGACCTCATTTTTTTCGGCATTGTGCTCAGTACAGCCTAGATGTCTTCCTTCTGCACCATTGCTTCACGATCACCTGCCGCCTCTCCTCTCCAAATGCTTAATGGAGTCTGGACCTTCTCAAAAGCTTTGTTGTTGTTTCCAAGTGCCGTGTTCTGGTTCCAACATATTGTTCCTCTTTGCACAGCAGAACAAACATTGCTGAGTCCAGGCTCAGCATTCTTGTTGCTGCTGGCCCTTGTTTGGTATTACAGCCCTTGTGCCGAGCCATCCTGTTAAAGGTCTTTTTTTCTGTCATCTGCCTCACCAAGCATGCTGATCTTCTCTAGGCACTGGTCTCTCGTGAGAACATGTGCAAAGTACATGGATGGGACAAGGACTCACCCTTCTTACTTCTGAGGAGCATTCTAGTTGCCCTTTTCCCAAGACAGATTTACTTGTTCTTCTGGCAATCCATAGTACTTTCAATACTCTTTACCAACACCATAATTCAAATACATCACTTCTTCAGCTGTCTTCCTTCTTTATTCTTTCACATGCATATGAAGTGATTGAAGAAACCATTGCTTAGGTTAGCGTACCTTAGTCTTTGTGATAGGTTTATGTCAACTTGGCTGGGTCAGGATTCTCAGTAGTTTGGCAGGTGAGACCTCCTCCAATAATATAATAATATAATACAATTAATGTATATTACTATAACACCACAGAACACAAACATAACATAATGAGATTTATGAAGGGATCGGCTATGAACTGTCTAGTACAGTGGTTCTCAACCTTCCTAAGGCTGTGACCCTTTAATACTGTTCTTCATGTGGTGGTGACCACCCCAACCATAAAATTATTTTTTTTGCTACTTCATAACTATAATTTTGCTACTGTTATGAATCTGGCGACCCCTGTGGGAGGGTCATTCGACACCCAAAGGGGTTGCAGCCCATAGGTTGAGAACCTCTGGTCTAGCAGTTGTGGGAAGATTATGGAGACGTGTTGCTCTCTTAGTCAGGCCAGAGCCCTGATGTAGATTGCACATCGTGTTGGTATTCCATAACAGAACTCTGGAGGGAGAAAAATGAAAGGTAGTTGGAAAGTACAAGCCTCTGCCTTTGAACTCAGTTGATGAGGCTTTTAGCAAGCCATATATCAACATCAGGGCGTATTACTCAACAAGCAAGAAAAACATGGGCTTATTGGTGCTTAGTTACTAGTCTATGGTGAACAATTTCACATGAATTACACCTCAGCAATGGATTTTTCTAAGATCGTGAACTTTACTCTCTCTTTGATCATGGTTCACTACAGATTAGTAGGCAAGTATGAGTTAGCCTGCACTTATCTTGGTTATAGAGTATGCCAGTCATTCCTGTTAGGGGCTGTAATTGGAAAAGAGGTTCTGATTACGTGGAAAGGTGCGGTGGGGCATTGAGAGATACATGTACCAGTCAACCTTCAAAGTAGAATCCTTGATATGGTGACAAAATCTGAAATTATGTTTTGTTTTTTTGTTTTACTACAGGTAAGTAAGCATAGGTAAGCCTATGCTTAGCTTGCTTACTGATTGGTCAGACAGTAATAAATGCCAATTTACTCCTCCTTAACCAGGGGGCAGATTCTATATATTTACTCCCCACTAAAATTGTTAGCTTCACTTCATTTTAATTGTTGAGACTATTGAATCTACTGACATGGATTAAGTTCATGGGCAACTTCATGGAAAACAGACTTGCTGAGTTCCTCCTGGACATGTTCTGAGGAGAGGTCAGTGTCTGGGGAAAGACATCATGCTTGGTAACATAGAGGGAACAGAGAAAAAGAGGAAGGCCTTGACAAGATGGACGGACACAGTGGCTGCACCAATGGGCTCAAACGTAAGAACAACTGCGAGGATGGAGACGGACCAGGACCTATTTCCTTCTGTTGTGCAGGGTCAATATGATTCAGAACCAACTGATAGCACCTAACAACAACAAGCACAATCAAGAGCTTTACCGAGCTGAAAGACAGACTGCAGACTCTCATCCTCCATGTGCGAGCGCGATTTCTGATACTCAGCAGCTGCTTCAGACCCTAGAACCATGTCACAGGACCCAATTCACTGTGGATATTATTGTTGCACCACCTTATGCCGTCACGCCCTGTCCACCCTATCCCTCTCCTAACTTAAGCATTTCTCCTTACCGCCCGGCACATTCTCGCGGGTACCCTCGCTCCACGTCTCATAGGCTGAAATGAAAGGGACAGCTAACAGGGCTCTCGTTTGGAGGCTCCACTAGGGGAAACGTGCTTGTAAACATCCTCAGGTTGTTGGCTGCCTCACGTCCCACAAATCACTCTCTGGTCTTTGCTATCGGGCCTTCTCCTCTGCTGTACTGAATTCCTCTCAGACTTCAAATATCTAGGTGTTCCTCTTGGACCACCAGCTAGAAGGGGAAAGCTTTGATTTGAAAGGGCTTATAAATTTTGAAAGAGGTCATTCAGACTATCTGTGTATTTTAAAAATCATTTTACTGGGGGCTCGTACAATTCTTATCACAATCCATACATCCATCCATTGTGTCAAGCACATCTGTACAGTTGTTGCCATCATCAGTCTCAAAACATTTGCCTTCTACTTGAGCCCTTTATAGCTTTTAAATCTTTTTGAGTGAGTGAGAGAGTGAGTGAGTGAGTGAGTGAGTGAGTGAGTGAGTGAGAGAGTGAGTGAGAGTGAGTGAGAGAGAGTGAGTGAGTGAGAGAGTGAGTGAGTGGGAGAGTGAGTGAGAGAGTGAAAAAGTGAGTGAGTGAGTGAGAGAGTGAGTGAAAGTGAGAGAGTGAGTGAGAGAGTGAGTGAGTGAGAGTGAGAGAGTGAGAGAGAGTGAGTGAGTGAGAGAGTGAGTGAGTGGGAGAGTGAGTGAGTGAGAGAGTGAAAAAGTGAGTGAGTGAGAGAGTGAGTGAGTGAAAGTGAGAGAGTGAGAGAGAGTGAGTGAGTGAGTGAGTGAGTGAGTGAGTGAGAGAGTGAGTGAGTGAGAGAGTGAAAAAGTGAGTGAGTGAGAGAGTGAGTGAGTGAAAGTAAGAGAGTGAGTGAGTGAGAGAGAGTAAGTGAGTGAGTGAGTGAGTGAGTGAGTGAGAGAGTGAGTGAGAGAGAAAATGAATGAGAGAGTAAGAGGGTGAGTGGGTGAGTGAGAGAGGGAGAGAGTGAGTGAGTGAGTGAGTGAGAGAGTGAGTGAGTGAGAGTGAGTGAGTGAGTGAGTGAGAGTGAGTGAGAGAGTGAGTGAATGAGTGAGAGTGAATGAGAGAGTGAGTGAGTGAGAGTGAGAGAGTGAGTGAGAGAGAAAATGAGTGAGAGAGTAAGAGGGTGAGTGGGTGAGTGAGAGAGGGAGAGAGTGAGTGAGTCTACTTAAGCCCTTTATATCCGCTTCTCATTTTCCCCTCCCTCCCCGTTCCCCCCTCTCTCTTTCGACTATCTGTGTATTTAAGGTCAATTTATTAATGTTTACTTAGGTTTGGTTGATTAAGCTAAGGCATTCAACTATGCAGAGCATGAAAACAAATCAAACCAAGACAAAAACCTATGAGTAGCCTCGAGAAGACTGGGGATTTCAGACCACCTCATTGTGCACCTGTGAAACCTGTGCATAGATCAAGAGGCAGCTGTGTGCACAGAACAAGGAAATCCCATATGCCTCAAAACCAGGAAAGGTGTAGATCAATACTGCATCCACTCACCACACTTATGCAATCTCTATGCGGAGCACACTGTACGAGAAGCTGGATTATATGCAGAAGAATGTGGCATCAGGATTGAGGAAGGCTGATTCACAACTCTGGATATTCCAGTACCAGAACCTCAGTTGCTGAACGTGAGAAGACTTCAGTTACTGGCTCATAAAGATCTAGGATTTCAGCCTTCGGTGCGGCTTACAACTCACTGTAAAGAAGACCCAAATCCTCATACGTAGACCGACAGGTAATGTCATGATAAGCGGAGCAAACACTGAAGGGCTCCAGGATTTCGTCTGCTTGGAGCCACAAGGAAGGTTCATGAAACGAGCATACAAAGGATGCACTGCTTTGGGTCAATCTGCTGCACAAAGCCTCTTTAGAGTGTTGGAAAGCAAGGGTGTTGCTTTGAACACTAAGGTGCACCTGACCCAAGCCAGGGTCTTTTCAATTGCCTCACGTGCCTGTGAAAGTTGGACACTGAATAAATAAGGAAGGCAGATCAAAGAAGCATGGATGCATTTGAGTGACGACGCTGGCAAAGCATACTGAACGGACCGTGGACTACCCAAAGAACACACCAAACTCACTCGGAAGAAGTACAGCCAGCAGGCACCTTAGAGGCAATGTAGGCAAAACTTTGTTTCCTGTACATGTTGTCAGGAGAGACTGTTTCTGGAGAAGGATGTCATTCTTGAGAAAGCAGAGGAAGGCCCTCTACGAGGTGGACTGATACAGTGGCTACAACTATGGTTCAGACACACAGACAGTTGTGAAGATGGCACCCGACTGGGCGGTGTTTGTTCTACTGTGCAGAGGGTTGCTATGAATCAGGACAGATGGAGGGGGGGGCAGATACTACAACAAAATGCTTATATTCTTCCCCAGCACCAGAGTTCAAATGCACAGATTCCTCTTTAGTCTTCCTTATTCAATGCTGACTTCCACTTACATTCGACATGATTGAAAATACCAGGCTAGGTCAGACCCATTCTTAGCTCTCAAAGGACCGTCGTGTTCTTGACCACCTTACAGCAGTTTTGCCCACAATCCACTGTGCTGTTTAATTTCTTGACTGCTGCTCCCAGAAGCATGGATTGTGGAGTCAAGCAAGATGAAATCCTTAACAACTTTAACCTTTCCTCCATTTACCAAGATGTTGTCTATTGGTCCAGTTGTGAGAACTTCTGTTTTCTTTAATTACAGTTGCAAATTCCCCTTTGCTATGCCCATGA
The DNA here is from genome assembly GCF_050624435.1 of Tenrec ecaudatus. NCBI lineage: Eukaryota > Metazoa > Chordata > Mammalia > Afrosoricida > Tenrecidae > Tenrec > Tenrec ecaudatus. The sequence goes on along the minus strand of NC_134531.1, from coordinate 53,671,584 downwards.
GCACCCTATGGGAGCAGCGATTAGGAGGTGGAGATTTTTGCCTGCCACAGCTTTTTATAGCATGTTCCAAGATATGCTTGAGCTGTTTCTCAGTGTTAGAGTAGGTGTACTGCAGTAACACATTTCAAAATCTTGAAGAACAAACACGATACAAGTTTACTTATTTCTCACCTTGTAGTCCTGTAGCCCAACCGGGGCTCTACTCCACATGGTGAACCAGAATCCTAGGGTTGTTTTTTTATATTTCTTTTTTACAATTGTTAACTGCTGCTCTGTCCTGTAATTTCAACCCCCAGAAGCATGTATGACAGATTGGAATTGTTCCTGGAGCTTTCTAGACGGTGCTCTTCACAGGAGAACACCTGCGCTTTCTCCTGTGGAGCTGCATTTTGTTAGCGGCCAAGTGCTTCATCATTATGTCACAGGCACCTTTTCTTAAGGCTAGTGCCTGCGGATCCTTAAAGCGGGATTTACACTAGCCCCATGCGTACCAGTGTAGGCCTCCGCTTCCTAGAGTTTTAATGGCAGATGTGTTTGATTTTAGATCACCAAGTCTCTCTTTCCAGACAACTCTAAGTGGACTTGAACTGCCAGTTCTTCTGTTACCAAGGGAGCTGACAAATGAAACATAGTCACATGAAAGACCTCTGAAAAAGAATTGATCAACACACAGAACTTTGAGAGAGAATAAATAAACGTGTTAGCCCTATAATGCTGAGCGTGACATTTTTGTAACATGTATTATATATATTTATAATATATTGATAACTATGAAAGTAAAGAATAAAAACAAAAATTTTTTTCCTGAAATTAAAATTTCAGGTGTTAAAGGGTTAAGGTACTAAGCTCTAATCTAGGTAATTATTCTGTGATTGATAACTGGTACACTGTAACAAGGGTCCTGAAACACAGACATTAAAATTACAAATCATTAGATGCCTAGGTACATGAGAAACTGCAGATAATTCATTGTTAGGAGTTCTTCTCTTTGTATCCATGTTTTCTACCGGCAGATAAGATAGCAAGTGGAAGACTTTGAAGGTCTGTTGCATGGTTGGTGCTGTTCATTAAGTTCTGGACTGCTTAATTACAAGGTTGGTTGTTCAAACCCGCTAGCTAGTCCATGAGAGAAAGGAGAGGTTGTCTGCTCCAATAAAGACTTACAGAGCCTCCCTCAGAAACCCTATATAGGAGCACTGTACATCAGCACCCACTAGATGGTATGGTTGACACCATTCCATGGGGGAGGCCTGGAGGTGACCCGCAGGATTTCCACTCACTGGCCACGTCTAGTCACATGACTGAATCTAATTGCACAGGAGTCTGGGAAATGTCGCTAGTGTGTGTGCCAAGAAGAAAAGAAAACTATTGGTGAGGACCTATTCCCTCCCAATGTAATTGCCTCTTCTATTGCTAGTGGTGAGAGGTCAGCATGTTTTGTAGGCTCGACAGAAGCCAGATATCTGCCTTTCTTTGCTGCCCCTCCTCCACCCACCCCCCAAATTGATTTTCTCTATTGTTTGCTTTCAAATCCTGAATTTAAACTGATGACCATGATACCAATGTCTGGTTTGAACTCCGGTTCATCCCACACATTACAATCTCTTCTGTGTCCCTGAGAGTCCAGTGGAGAAGTTTAATGACATTCTTGAAAAATAAAGCTCTTCCCGTCATCTTTTTCCCTCCATTGTTCTCTCTAAGGCCGTTGTAAAATGCCTCTCACTCTTTGACTCTGACACAACTAATTCACTATGGGTAGGGCAAGGAAGCAAGTCAGAACTTGACCAGGGTATGTGCACTTAAGAGACACACGGCGGACACAGTTACGTCTCTTAAATCTTACATTTCAAAGTCAGTGAATAGAGTGCTTCATGTTCAGTCAAGTATGACTCACACTAAACATGTTGGGGACATAATTTGCTTATAGTCTAAATGGCAATTGCTAATCCATTCATCCTAGTTTTGTTTGGGAATACAATATCTACATGATGCCACAGTCTATCGATTTACCTTTGTTAAATTTGGAACAGACACTGAGCTAAGGATCTAAAAAGATCACTCAGCTCCCTCTTGCCAGTTCTTTTCTAGATCCAGGTAAGAGTTAAGATCTTCCAAGATGGACTGTAACATTAAGAGCCAGCCAGGCTGTTGCTACCACTGTTTAAGATGACGAAACCAAAATAAAATTTATCATTTCAGAGGCATGTGATGCGCTGATCTAGAGGTATTATTTAGATTTAGTGTAATTTGCTTTTATAGGGCAATCCCCAAAAAGACTAAAGGAAGAAACATGATCACACAGCTTAATAGCATTGGTTTAAAAAAAAGTTGTTATTTGTCAGCTGTAAGCTTTATTTACAGAAATAGCATGCTGAAGGGCCAAGTTCAGGGACTTCCAAACAAGCAGGCTGTCTGGGGTGTAAATTGCCTGTTGACTTCGCAGTACTAAATGGCTTTCCAGTGAGAATCAGCCCTCTGCATCCCAGGATGGGACACTGCCTGCTGCAAGGTCCAGGATGCCATCGGTTCCGCAGGTTGCTGAGGAAAAAACGCATCCCTAGAGACAGTAGAAGCCAAAAGGAAATGGCAGGTATTGACCACACTGTGTCTGTGGACCTTTCCACAGCAGGAGGGCAATTTGGCTTTCTAACCCAAGTCCCAGGTCTCTGCCCCCAACTCCTGTGTTTGTATAGCCAGTTTTTGTTTTTTCCACTTAGGGCAGATTGGTGATTGGTGGGGAGTGCTGAAGCCAGCGGGGATGCAGCATGTTGATGTATGTGCATGAGTCTACTTTCCTGTAAAGGACAAAAAGGTAAAAATGACTGCAAGGCACAGTGACACATGAGCACGCTCCGAGTGCTGCTTCTACAAAGAAATAATGTTATAATCATGAGGGCAGCACAAGGAAGCTTCTTTCATTTCAAGGACAAGACCCCAGTGGAAGGGCTTTAATGCTTTAAAATGATCAGTAAGCGCCCACATGCCTCTGCTTACAGCCTTGCTAACCACTAAGTGGAGAATCAAAATTATATATTTGGATAAATTGTGCTTCAGGAGCCCTGCTGGCGCAGTGGTTAAATGCTTGGCTGCTCACTTCAAGGTCAGCACTTTAACCCTGCTTCTGCAGAGTAGAAAGCTATAGCAGCCTGTGTCCAGAGAGAGTACCACCCTGGAAACCCTATGAGGCCGATCTACTCTGTCCAGTACTGTTGCTATGAGTTGGAATCAACTTGGCGTGTCTATTGGTCTGTTTTTGGTTATGAATTATCTACCACTGCAATAGACTTCCATTGTAAATGTAGAAGTCAGGGCAAGGGTTTGTTTTCCTCAGCAATCACTTATCCATTTGGGGTTCTCTAAAATCTGAGGGTCCTCTGAGTACAAAAGTTACAAGACTTCCAACTATGGGGTCAGATTCCACATGTCACCATGAGTCAGAATTGACTTGATGTGAGTAAGTTTGGAGTTTGGGTTTTATGGAACCAGAATAAAGAGAATAAAATTCAGGTCAAAGGGGTTCCTTGCTCCAGCAGCTTCTAAAATTGCTAGGAATCTGAGGGAATTCTTATGATTAATTCCAAACCCAACTTAAAAGCCTTAGAAATATACCGGGGTCAGCCACAAGCCAAATACTTCTTGGTAACCCAAGCTTAAGCCACCAAGCCCGTTCGCGGCCCACAGCACGGCAGATACAGTCTCCTTCCAAAGCAACCATTCAATTCTCTGAACCACTAAAATCAGCCCTTGACCAGATGGAGTCTCCAAAACCTCAAGCAACAGAAACTTAACGATTTGAACTTTGAATCTTCAACTCTCTCTACCATGTGGGTCAGTGCCGTGTCCTTCAGTACAGCGTGACTCCAAGTGTGGTCCGGGGACCAGTTCCAGACTGAGAAGTGTTCCCACTTACCACAAGATAAGTATAGACATTAAAAACAAGTACTTAGAAAATGTTATTTCAATTTGCCAGAGAAAGTTTAGGTCTGTTTATTATAATAATAAGGCTAACCTTTTATATCGTTTTTATTTCGATTTTGAAGCAAAAGAACTCATTTTGCTTGTGTTATATAAAACATCAGTAAATAATGAATTGAAAGGCTAAAAAGAAATGCTATTTTACCATAGTTTTAAAAGTTCTTCTCTAATAGATCTAGTTTCCTCTTCCTCCTGAGAATGTTTTTGAGTCTTAGATGGGACAAATATAACTAGAGAGACATCAGATGAGAAAGACCATTAGTCTGTGGTCGTAATGGTGTCCAAGGCTTTGCTGAGATGGAGCACTTTTGAAGGACAAAGGAGGTCAACGAAAACTTACAAAAATATGGTTGGTAGCTGTTGGCTACATCCTTATTATCTGTGGAACTCCCAAAGCGGAACCGGGAGCGTGATTAAGACACATACATTATGTTCTACAGAAAAGCTTACACTATTCCTTGTGGCAGTCAGGACATGACTCCTAATTGTGTGACCTGCCAGTATGATGCTCTCCGTCAGGGACACACCAGATACAACCGACAGAAGACTGCCACTCTCTGGGCTGCTGAGGAGGGAGGGAAGAGAAATCAACTTTCTACTGCCTCCTCTCCGAGGACAAGGCTAGTCACATGCCGAGTCAGTGGTGAGAAGGAATTTTGTGGGCATCCTGCAAATGAATTGGGGACTTTGCCTGTCATTCATAGCCTTCTGCAAACTGGGTGTTGAGAAATAAACTTTGATGTGGGAAAACTAACAATTGTGCATCCCCAAATGACTCCCAATGTGTCTGTGTTTGCCATTTGGTCAGATGGCTCCTAGGGTTTGTCTGGGTTCTCTTAGAAGTAAACAATAAGACAGAATTCGATACGCCAGGTGGGGTGGGTGGGGGAGTGTTTGCTTGGTTGTTTGTGGGGTGGGTAGGAGAGCAGCACCCATGAGGAAACATGGAAGAGGAAGCTGAATAAGGTTGGCAAAATATCAAATCACCATGCAGGCCTAACCACCGGTGAAGAAGTTGAGCGAGGGAAGGGGGGAGCAAAGGAGGAAGGAAAGAGGAACGTCTTCGACGGTGCGGCATTTGCAAGGAAGTGTAAAAGCATGAGCTACTATGGAGCCGTTCATCTTTCAGTAATGGATCTGCCTTAGCGTCCTGGCCCATCCAGTCAGGCTCCGAGAGGCGAACCCAGGCAGTGAGGACTATCTGCAAACATGATGTTGACTTTAGAAGCAAAGCTAATTGGGTCTTTGTCCAGTGATAGTCCCTGCGGGAGGAGATCCGAGGGGCAAAAATTAGAGGTCACAATACTCCTCCCAACTTCATGAAAGCGAAGTCTTTTAAGGAGAAAGGAGGTGAGATGGAAGATCTGGTCCTTCATGGTCTCTTCACTCGTGCCTGTGAATTCCCCTAACCAGCGTAACCGAAGAACACCACCGGTTGATTCTCTTCGTTTCGATCTAGGGTCACAGAACTATACATGGAGAGGGGGGTGTTTCTGTTTCTACAAGTAATTCTGTTGTTTAGGAGACAGCCCATGATTGTCCTTTGAGCTGACTAAATAGTAGTTGGCAAGGAAAACTAAATTTTCTCTTAGATTTAGGACAAAAAAAGACATCATTCTACAAATCAACTTTATCAGTCATTTTCTCACTATGAGAGTTTTGAGGGAGTTGCCTAATCCATAAATAAACATAAGTAATTTTCAAAATCTTTAATTATGGTATGTTTTTACTTCTATTTCTCAATTGAAAGGAGCATAGGAGATATATAGGTGAGTGATGAGATCCACATAATTTCCAGAGGAATGTGAGCCTATTGATACTGATATGCTCCAAAATATCTTTATTACACTGAGTTTAGCATGTAAGTCCTACAATACATTATGTGCTTCTTAGCACTGAAAACAATAACTGTCTATAGATCACAGCAATTGCTAAATAAAGTGATGAAATACAAAACTTTCCAATTCACTAATCACAATGACCAAGGTCACTCAGAAGAGCCTCATTATGATGGGAGGTACTTGATTCTCTCACGTTTTAGCTATTTTAATGAATTTTATAATAGTTTATTGACATAGCTTACAAAGTCCAATATATCTACTCACATACAATTCTCAACCCTGTTATGCAATCATCAATGCTATCTGCTCCCCATCCCCATACCCCCCTCACCTCCTGCACCCTCAGCACCCTCAGTGACTCTTGTTACTGTTCCTGAAGTAATCCATCTTTACCGTCATGTACTGAACAGTCTTATACATACAAATTAATATATTCACTTATGTTGTTGTTGTCTAAAAAGAAAACTTGCTGTATCGAGTCTATACTGGCTCACAGACACCCTATAAGACAGAGTAGAACTGCCCTTTTGGGCTTCTGAGACTATAAATCCTCACTGACACAGAATCATGTCTCCTTGGAGGGCTGGTGGTTTCAAACTGCTGACGATGTGGTCAGGAGCCCAATGCATAACCCACTACACTGTCCGGTTCCTTGTGCTCTTGTTGGGTGCTATCAAGTCAGCTCCAAATGACACTGCGGCTGTGTACAACAGACCAAATCCATACCCCATCCTCTGCTAGCCTCTCAGCCTTTCTTATATCTGAGCTGATCGTTTCAAGCATTATGTCAGCCCGTCACACCGAGGGGCTTTCTCTGTCCTGCTGACCCTCTCCTTTACCAGGAATGACATCTTTCTCCAGGGACTGGTCCCTCCTGATGACATGTCCCAAGTCCCTGAGCAAGGTCTCGTCATCACCTTCAGGGAGCTTCTGGTTGCACTTCTTCCAAGGTAGATTTCTCTGTTCTTCTGGCAGTCCATAGCGTATTTAATAGTCTTTGCCAGTCCCATGATTCAGACATCCATTCTTTTCAGTCTTCCTGATTCATTGTCTATATTTCATATGCATATGATGCATTTAAAAATACCCTGGCTTGAGTCAAATGCATCTTACTTTTCAAAGTGACATTTTTGCTCTTTAATACTTTAAATAGATCTTTTGCAGTAGGTTTTCCCATTACAATGAATCGTTTTCTATTTATGACTGTTATTTCCATGCTTATTGATTGTGGAGGCAAGTAAAATGAAATGCTTGACAACTCATCTTGATATATCATAATATTGCTTATTAGTGTAGCTGCAGTGGGGTTTTGCTTTATTTATTTTAATATGTAACCCATACTTATGAGTCTAATCTTTGACCTGAATCTTTAAATGCTTCAAGCCTTCTTCATGTGCATCAACCAAGGTTGTGTCATCTGAATATTGCATGTTGTTATCAGTTTTCTTCCATTCTGGTGCTCCATTCTTTTTCATATAGTCCAACTTCTCTGATTACTTGTTGGACCATATTTATATGCATAGAAAGGGAATAGTATGGTGGAAAATACTTTGGTTTTCACAGAAAGAGATGGTAAGCAAAGAAATTTAAATGGAAATCCAAGCAATGACTCACCACTGAAGAAGTCAAATTAATGTATGGTGGGTTCACCACCCCCAATCATCTGATAGTCAATAAAGAGCACAAAAATTATGCTACAAAAGATGTAATGAATGTGCCAAATCTAAAGAATAAATGCCTGGGAAGTATTTTTATAAAAACTAGCAGAGAAATTGTGAGCTATATATAAAAATGTGAAGAATCATCCAACAACCTTTTAAAAAGAGAATATCCAGGAAACATTTTGAAAACAGCCTTCAAAGTCATCCAAAATCCATCTTCTCTGCAGAAAATTATCCTAGAAAATGGAGGCTAGCCAAGCCAGTCTTTCCTCTTCTGCTTTGTGATGATGCAGTATTTTTAGAGGGCAAATAGAGTCAATGAAACATATATCAATGAAAAGTCTACATCTTTGCCTAGTTACCAGTCCAGCTTAATAAAAAACCAAAATATAGCTTCTATTTTATTAGATCTGCTACAGGAAAAATAATTTCATGAGTTCTTAACTAGTAATAAAATTTTTTGTAGCCATAAATTCATCCATAAACCTGTATTTTCTTGGGATAATCCAGATAATTACCTAGCAGTCATCTAGCCCTCAAAAAGATGATCTGTCTGGACAAAAGGATTTTTATTCAAATATAGAGGCTTATTATCCCTAACCTATGATTAAAAACAAAGTCAAAGGTGCAGATAATAAAATGTAGCCATGTTTTCCGGGAATTTAACTTTTTCACTTGAAAGTAACTGTAAAAGAAACAACAACATTAATTCATGAAAAAATTACTTTATGTCAAAATTCAAGCTAAGAGGCAAAGAAGGGCATTATAGAGATTAAAGGGCCAATTGCACAAGCGGACATAACCATAATAAGCACTATGCACTCAGTGAAAGAGCCTAAAACTATATAAATCTAACAGAATTGAAATGAGGAAATAAACAATTCTGAAATAATAGTAGGAGATTTTAATACACCTCTTTGGATGGACAGAACAATTAGAAAGACACAAGAAGGACATGCAAGAATGAAACAACACAACCAACCTAACCCTAAAGACACATGCAAAACACACCACCTCAAAACAGAATGGCGTGCATTCTTTTTCAGTGGACACAGACGTGATCCAGAATAGATCGTATGTGAGGCCACAAAGCAAGCTTCAGTTAATTTCCCAACATTGAAATACTACAAAGCATGCTCTCAGGACACAATGGTATAAAGTTAGAAATCAGCATTAGGAAGAACTCAGGAAACTATCAAGCACATGGGATTTGAATAACACCCTGCTTAAAACCAGGGGCCTCATGGGAAAAAGAGGCGGCTGGTTACTTGTGTACAGATTTTGAAGTCTTAGAAAGCCAAAGGGGCAGTGTTACACTGTCCCAAGGGTCATTGTGTATCACTATCAGCACCAAAGCAGTGGGTGAAAAACTGGGTAATAGAAGAGATAAAGCATGACATATACAAATTACTTGAATCAAATAAGAATGACAACTCAACATCCCAAAACTTTTGTGACACAATAAAAACAGTGCACAGAAAGAGGGCAGTTATACCAATAAACACACACGGGAAAGAAGAAAGAGCCAAAATCCACACCTTCACCCAACATTTCCAACAATGTGGGAAAAAAAAGAAGCAAGATAAGCCAGAAAAATATACTGAAATCAGAGAAGAAATAAAATAAAACCAAATAAGCAACTGCAAAGAATTCATCAGTAACCTACATATGTCAGGTGGCCCGACTTAAGAGCACTCTCCTCAAAAGCTATCCGGAAGAAATGAAACTCATTTTCCTTTTATGATACCCCAATCAGGCCTGAGTTTCCATGGTTCTAGTTCAATGGTTTAAAAAACAACAACAACAAAACATATTCTCCTTTTGATGGAAATTCTATTTACTGCATAAGGAATGGAAATTATTCAAGGAACATCAAATATTGTACTTTTAGAATGGTACTTTGTACTAAATCAGTACTTAAACTAAATTATGTATAAAAACTGTATGCACTTTAATTTCTGGATATGTAATGCTCTCACCTATAATAAGAGTTCAAATTTGAATTTTCAAACCCATCCAAAAGATGATAGAAATTTATAATATTGATTAGTAATAAGTAAAAGTCAAAAATGTTAAGTGTGATAGTTCCATAAGCATCATTTATCTTTTCATTTTCATAGTTTTTTTGTGACCTATGATTATAGTTGTGTGATATTTGAGCTAAAGTGATTATGTTTACAGGAAGATATCTATTCTAATATGAGCCCGACACATAAGAGATTCCCCCCTTGAAGCATTTGCAAAACATGAAGCTATGCAGGAAAGACATTTAAGAAGCTCAATTCAAAGACTCAAAAATAGAGTAGAAATCTAAAATTCAACAATGCATGAAAGAATGTACTCAAGAGATATACCGATTAAGAGATATAGTCTATATATGTAAAAGAGGTTTAGATAGAGAAACCAATCCCTAACATCATCATATTAGAAATCTGAAAAAGAAAAGTTATATTATTGTGACAATTGATCCAGAAACAGAATTTGACAAAATTTAACACCCATTAATGATAAAAATACATTTGTAATCAAAGGGGGTTTCTGACATCTCATAAATATTAAGAGCTAGAGAACCAGTAGTTAACATCCAGGCGTTCTGGTGATTCAGAGGGCTATGCTTTGACCTGCTTACCAAAAGGTCTGAAGCCCAAACCTACCTGACACTCTGAGGAAGAGAGATGAGGCTGTTTATTTCTGTAAATAATTAACTACTCTCAGAAACTCAAAAGGGTTCTACTCTGTTCTGCAGGGTCACTGTGAGCTGGAATCAACCCAAGGGCAGTGATTTTGATGATGAGTTAACATCATGCTCTTTTAAGGGCCATCAGGTGGATTCTGATTCATGGTAACCCTATGTACAACAGAACGAACAATGCCTTCACCAGACTCAAGGGGCTTATTAAGCCCATTGGTGCAATCACTATGTCAATCCATCTTGTCAAGGACTGCCCCCCCCCCTCATTTTCTTCCTGCTGTCTTCTATTCTCCAAGAATGATGTCCTTTTACAGAGATTGGTCTCTCCTGACAACAAACACAAAGTTCTTGAGACAAAGTCTCACTACTCTCTCTTCTAAACAGAACTTCATCTGATTGTACTTCTGCAGAGCATATCTGTTTGTTCTTTAAACTACTTGCAAAACTCATAGCCAGCACCATGATTCAAATGCAACTATTTTTCTTTGGTCTTCCCTTTTCAATGTGCAGTTTTCACATGCAGATTTGAAAATACCATGGTTTGGGTCAGGCACAACTTGGTTCTCAACGGATCATCCTTGCTTTCCAACATGTTAAACAGGTCTTGTGTAGAAGATTACCAGATGCAATGTGACCTTTGATCTCTTGACTGCTGCTTCCATGAGCATTGATTATGGATCCAAGCAAGATAAAATCCTAGATAATGTCAATCTTTTCTGTATTGATCATGGGCATTTTTTGTTTTCTTTACATTAAGTTATGATCTACATTTAAGGCTGAAATATTTCATATTCACCAGCAAGTGCTTGAGTCATCCTCACATTCAGCAAACAAGGTTGTGTCAGCTGCATATTGAAGGTTATTTGTAAACCTTCCTGAAATTCTAATGTTCCATCCTTCTCCTAGTCTCTTGAAATGATCGAATGTTGACTAGTTCTTGTTGATATAATGACTCTGTATTCCTTCCATCTTATTTAAGGCTTATTAGATCATTCAACATTTTGCCCATAGAATCTTTTAATATTGCAATTCAAGCCTTGAATATTTTAGCTCTTTCAACTTGATATATGCTGAGAGTGTCCTTCCTTGTTGATTTTCACACTCCAAGTCTTTGCACATTTCATTATTTTTCCTTTGCTTTCTTGAGCTGCACTTTTAAATTTTCTGTTCAGTTTTTTCACTTCATCATTTCTTGCTTTACTTACTCTATGACAAAGCAAGTGTAAGACTCCCCTTTGATCTTGTCTTTTAAATGATCTTTGGCTTTCTTCATATATTATGTTTTTGATGTTATTTCCCAGCTCATCAAATCTTTCAGTAGTGTTCAATCAGTCAAATCTATTCTTGAGCTTTTCTGGAAATTCAGATGGAATAAGTGAAGGTTGTATTTTGGCTCCCTTGGATTTATTTTAATTTTTTTCCACTTAAGCTTGTATCTGAGCAGTGATGGTCTGGTCCATGGTCAGTCTCATTTTGGATGAGGACAATGAGCTTCTCCAACATCCCTTCCCGCAAACATAGTCAATTTGATTTCTGCACATTCTATCTTGGAGAAGCCCACATTCACAGTCATTGTTTACGTTGCTGAAAAAAAGGTATTTACACTGACTGAAGAAGTCCTTGGACTTGCAAATTTCAATGCTGCGATCCAGCTTCATTTTTATTACCATGGCCATATTTTCAAGGTATTTTTCCTTCTTCTTGTTTCCAACTTTGACATTCCAATTGTCAATAGTTATCAGTGCATCTTGATTGCATATTTGATCAATTTTAAACTGAAGAAGTTGATAGAATTAGATTTCTTCATCACAAGCTTTGGTGGTTGGTATGTAAAATTAATCATTGTATTGATTATGTTTCCTTGGATGCCGATAGATGTCTTACTTTTTATTTAAGCAAAGTTTTCAAAGGAACAAAAAAAAAGGTTATCTTCCATCCGGAGAGTTTTTTGTTTTGTTTTGTTGGGGGTGTTGTTTATTTGTTTTTTCGCAGGGGACATTTATTTGTTGTGAGGTCTTCTGTGAAATGTGTGTCAAGGGTAAGGAGATGCCAGTTATAGATTGCCTGCACTACTGCATCAACCTCGAGAGAACCGTGGAAAGTGCTTAGTAAATAGGATTTAGCCCTGACAGCTGAAGAGAAATTGCAGCACCAAATTCAAGACATGAAGTTCTTCAGTTTATTAGTGACAACACTTCTAAATGTTACAATAATGATTTTATGTGAGTGTTATCCATTAAGGTGTGTGTTTTTTTTCCTTCAGGAGCTCATCGCCCATTCATAAAAGCTCATAATCTTCCAGCTACTATTGACCTGTCAGCCATAGATGCTCTTGTGCTGCAGCTGGCACTCAGACACAGCCGCAGAACTGATGACCCAAAGCCATTGTTCCTTTAGGATTAGTGCATTCTGAGGATTATACAAGTGCCTTGTGTTTGGTACCATATTTCTACATTGAATTGCAAAGGATTTAGACATTTTCTTTTAATCCTCATGAATAGTTCTATGAGATAAATTAAGGAAAGGGCCAGAATTTTCAACTAATTTTTTTCTGAGAAGACTATGCCTTGCACGTAACCCTACCGTTTCTACTTACCCAGGCAAGCATTATTGTTAGGTGCCGTTTCTGGCTCATAGCAACCCTATGCACCACAGGACGAAGCACTACTGGCTTGTGCCATCCTGACCATTCTTCTTGTGTTTGAACCCATTTTGGCAGCCATTCTTCCGATCCATCTTGTGGCGCGTCTTCCTCTTTTTCCAACACTTTAAAGAGGCCTTATGCTGATTTTCCCAATGTAATGCATCCTATGACCTTTTCATTGTGGATCCAAGCAAAATAAAATCTTTGACAAAAACATCGATCTTTTCTGCATTTTTCCTGGTGTTCCCTGGTGGTGCAGCTGCAATCCATACAGCAAGCTTTCTCTCCCTCATTGCCATCAAGGCAACGTGGACTCAGCAACCCTAAAGAACAGGGTAGAACTGATGCTGTGAAATTCCAAGATGATAACTCTTTGGGGGAGTAGAAAGCTCCATCTTTCTCCTGTGGAGTAGATGGTGGTATTTCACTACTAACCTTGTGGCCAGGACACCAACCTGTAACAACTATGCCACCAGAGCTCAGTACACTAAAGGCTGTAATCTCTGATCTCCATCAGCAAGTATGTCAAGTCCTCCTCGTTTTCAGCAACAAAGGTTGTATCATCTGCATATCAAAGGTTATTAGTAAGCCTTGCTTCAAATTCTTGTGGTTTTTGTTAGGTGCCATAAAGACAGCTCCAGCACACAGTGACTCTGCATAAAACAGAAGAAAACATTGCCTGATCCTGTGCCAACCTCACAGCCCCCTTCTAAATAGCTACCTTTCCCCCCAATTCTACACAACTCTGAGGTTTATCCCAGCCTCAAGGTTCCTCATAAGATAAACCAAATCCTTCTCTGAGACTGAATCCCAACCTACCTTTCCCTCTGCCAAATTTCTCTCCTTCTATTCCTCTTTATTTATTAATACTAATAAGCAACCAGTCACCATTGGGTGGATTTTTTCCTAAACAATTTTATTGGCATATATTTCACATAGCATAAAATTCAGTAGTTCAATCATATTAATAAAAGTTGTATAGTTATTTCCACAGTCAGTTTTAGAACATTTACTTCTTTCTTATACTCAGCTCCCCACCTCCCTCCCACCTCCCCGGCCCTACCCCACAAGAAAGCCATGAATGCTGTCACTGTTTCTATAGTGCTATCCATTCTGAAATATGCAGGAAAGTCTAAATACAGGGGGGAAACACTACCCCCTGCATGATAACAAGGCCATTGGCATCCCTTGTCGTGATCCTAGGGTTTTCCCCACAGGGTTCCTCCATGTGGGGACCCTGTCAATGGATTTGGGGCTTCCACTGTCAGCCATCGACTTCTGAAAGCCGGGTGTTCACATTTTAAGCTCTGATACCATTCCCTTCTTTTTGCCTGGAATTTATTATTCACAATCTTTGGCCACACAGGTAGGCATGCTTCCCAGCTATTAGAAAGAAGAAAAAAACAGAGGCTGGGGTCTGAAAGGTTTGTCTTCAGAAAAGCAGCCATCGGGGGAAGTGTCAATGAGGCCCATCCAAGCACACGTGCTTCCGAGTAGACTTGTGCTCCAAAAAGAACATCTTGATGACTGTGGCCTGTCAGAAGCAGATTATCAGGCTCTTCTTCAGAGTCAGTGGTTGGTGGAACCAAAGCCTCAGCTTTTGAGTTAGTGGCCAATTGCTTAACTATTTGTGTCGCCCAGGGACTCCCAATAGCACCCTCAATATACCTTCTGCACACACTGTCCTCCTCAGAGTCTACTGTCTCGGCAGTCTACTCTCAACAGAGGGTGATATTGAATGTGCTTCACTTTGCAAGTTCCCAAAGAGAAGTTGAACTAACAAAAGAAAGACATAAAAAAACTAATTAAAAATAATCCATTAAAAGGAACTATTCATGACCTTACAAATATAAGTTTATACCTTATTTGAAGCTAAAATGAAATTTACTTCAGGACTAATTTAATCAAAGTCTGCTTCTTTGTTTTTTTTACACAGTACTAGCTAGCTATAGTGGTACAGTGCTGAAGTGCTCTATTGCTAACCGAGAGGTTGGCAATTCAGACCTAACAGTTGACCTCTGAAAGAATGATGGGGCAATTTGCTTCCCCAAAGATTCCAGAAAAATCAAACCCACTGCCCCTGAGTCAATTCTGACTAATAGTGACCCTGCAGGACAAAGCAGGAGTGTCTTGTGGATTTTGGGGGCTGTTCCCTTGCCTTTCTCCCAAGAAACAGCTGGTGGTTTTGAACTTCTGACTTATGTGTATCCCCTATTGCCTCACAGCTCTCCTCTTTGCAAAGATTATAAACGTGGAATATACAATAAAGGTAGATTTAAAACAACAATAAAAGACAGGATCAGGGCAATACATTGGAAGGAGTGCAAGAGTTAAAGATAACAGAGGTAAATACTGTTATTTGTTCCACACCAATGGAAGCTCTGAGTAGATGCATGGATAGACATGCAAGCTGATTGGGAGTAAGAGAGAGGGAGGACATATATACATGCAAATGTGTGTGTGTGTATACAGGTTTGACAAAGGATATTTATCGTTGTGCAAGTATATCCATGAATGTGGTGGAACACATGGAGAGAAATGTTCTAAACACTTCTTGGTTATAACCAAACACCTTGGGGCTTTAGGGTCTTGGTCTCAGGAAATACCAAGGGCACCTGACATACCACAGTCCTCAAAAACTGTGTCCTGTACCTTACTTTGGTGAGCAGGATGAATGGCAATGTAAGGTATAACCATTGGTATAACCATAAGTTATGACCATCTCCCTGACTGGAGGAAAGAAGAGTAATGAAAACTCAATGACATATGGAACCAATTAGCCCGTTGGCTTAAGGGACTACATGAATGTCAATCTCCACAACCCTGATACCAGAAGAAGTACATGAGGCCAGGCTACCACTACCAACTGCTTCAAAAAGCATCACATAACAAGGTCTTGGGTAGAAGCGGAGAAAGTTGTGGAACAAAACTCAAAATTATAAAAGATAGCAGGCTTATTGGTTAGATAGGGACTGGTGGAGTTCCTGAGACTATAGTCACCCTTCAGCTCTATAAATGAACTTGCACCTGTGGCTCAATTTCTAGCAAAAAAATAGCTAGAAAATAAAATAAAAAATAATTTTAAGTAAATTATATTAAAAATAGCTAGATTTGTTTGGGGTACAGTTAGGAGTCAGGTACACATGCCTTGTAATTATCAATCACTTGAGAACAAACGGACAGTATCTATCCAAAGATAAGGGGTAGGCAAGGAGGAATGGAAACAGAAAACACAGGAAATATCCTATGCGATATTACAATGAGAGTACTGCAATGAATGGGATGGAAGGCAACATATGACAATTTTAAAGCAAAACTGTTGATCTATCCTATAAACCTTCACCCAACTCACATTAAAAGTAGGTATGTGAGGGGAGACGCCGGGCAGTGTAAGATAAGATATAATAATTATTTATAAACTATTAAGGGACCAGGGGGAAGGGGGAAGCGGGGAGGGAGGGGGATGGGAAAAAAGGGAATCTGAGCTGATTCCAGGAACCCAAGTGGAAGGTGCATTTTGAGAATGACGAGTGCAACGAATGTATAAGGACGCTTTGCTCAATTGATGTATGGATTGTGATAAGAGTTGTATGAGCCCCAATAAAAAGATTTATTAATAAAAAAAGTAAAACCTTTAAAATGTTGTGAGAGAGTTTTACTCTGTCCCATATTGGGAATTGTTATGTCAGTAATGAGTTATCATGCTCTTGAAAACTGAAGGAGAAGACAAGCAATTTGGAAAAGAGAAACTTGAGACATAACAACCTCCTCCTCCAGTCACTGAGATCAAACATCAAGGTAAAGTGCAAGTATTTCTACAACGTAAAACAAAGGGAAAATACCTGTTGTACCTGTATCTTCACCGAGCTTGTCAAGGGACCTGGTCTAGAGGATGCAGACTTGAAGGTCAGGATGCACTCCTGGTCAAATATCAGTGCATTTCTTTTCAAAATATGTGAAGAGTTTCTGAGTTTCACTGAATGTATTCAAGAGCAAGAGCTATCCTTTTTAGAAGAGGGAAAACATCATGCTTAAATAGATTCTCTCCAGCTACGTATTATAAGTAGATAACATTACATAAGAAGAAAGAATTTTGTAGTTTTACCATAATGAAAGTATGTATTTGAGTCTTCTGATCATTTAACATTGCCGACTCTTTAAAATGGAATGTCATATCTATTTAATATCAGAATAAGGTGATACTACTGGTATTGAGAGACAAGAAACTGATTTGGTAAGAAAGGGTAACAAAGCAATGATTATCTGTGAGTTAGAAACTGGAAGATAAAGTGTACAGCCCCCATTTGTCTTTGAGACAGAAATAAAAGGATTTACTGGAAGGACATACAAAGAAACTCGTGATAAGCAAATTAACTTCTTAATTGCAATATTTATTGTGAAAGTATGTGTCTCTAATTTCTGTCCCCAAATTTGTGGCATTTTGTGATACATGATCTGACAGATGATTGCATAACACTGAACTTAGCAGTTTCCCAAGAAATTCACGATGCATAGTAATAAAAACTCTTCTTAACAGGATACTTGATGGAAGTGTTTTTTAGAACAGTAATTATTACCTGCCTCAAGAAAAATAGAAGAGTAACAGGGTAAAGCTTTAAAAGATGGATTCAGTGTGTACCTGTATCCCTGTGGTTAAAGTTGTAAGCTTCTGAAATCTCAACTTGGGAAATAGATTTTGTGAAGATCAAGCAGGGGAAAATAATCATAAAGCGTTTTTTCATTGGGCCAACCAACCAGAAAGATGATAATCCAAATTGGTCCCCTTGGAGTTGAAAAGATTTATGCATTTCAATAAGTTTTTCATAAACTGGAAGTAGTTGTGTGCAAAAGGACTGCCTGCTTCCTGTTGTTGCCGTTATATATCATCAAGTCATTTTTGATGCATAGAGACCCCATGTGAAAGAGGTATCTTTTGGGCTATGATTTTTAGGGAAAGCAGATCACCAGGTCTTTTGCCCATGGAGACCTGCCCCTCACTAAAACGTAAAATAAAAGACCATATTTGTCAGTCAAACTAGTAAGAAAATCCAAGCATAAACATAGCTTATGTTTACTAACCATTTTATCCAAGACTCTTCCCTCACGTCACTGTACTGCGGTGGTTTGTGTGTTGCTGTGATGCTGGAAGCTGTATCACTGGTATTTCCAACACAAGTAGGGTCACCCAGGCTGAGAATGTTTCAGTGGTGCTTCCAGCAAAGAACATTATAACAGGGATAAATACTGAAAACCTTATGAAGAGTGGGAGACCATTGTCAAGTACTGTGCCAGGAGATGAGCCCCCTGGGTGTTGGAAGGCACTTAGAATCGGCAGAGGAAGAGCTATCGCTTCACAGTAGCGTTGACCTTCATGGCATGGATAGAGTAAAGCTTTCAGAGCCTCTATTAGCTGATGACTCCAATGGAGAAGAAACAGCTACAAACATCAATTAATAATTGAAACATGGAATGTGCAAAGTATGAATCTAGTAAATGAAAATAATCAAAAGTTATATGGAAGGAATAAAGATTGATACCCTAAGCATGTTTTACTTTAATCAATGCTATTGAAGGAAGAAGTTCAAGCTACGCTGAACTTATTGAAACATAAAGCTCCAAAACTTGTGTATCAATTTCAGTGTTTCAGCCAAATCCTGAAGCACTATAAGCACTCACTCATTTATGTCAAGAAATTTCAAAGACAATTTCCTGACCGACTGACTGGATGGAGGAGATCCATATTTGTGTCCATTCCAAAGAAAGAGGGCCCAGCAGAAGGAAGATATTATCAGTCTCAGTGAATCATATACACGTAAAATTTTGCTAAAGATAATTCAAAAGTAGTTACAGCAATACATTCACAGAGAACTGCCAGATTCAGAATAGAACATGGCATGAGATATATCATTGCTGACAACAGTTGGATTTTTGCTAAAAGTAGAAAATACCAGAAAGATATACTTGTGGTCTCTGGACTATGCTAAGGCATTCAACTGTGCATTAAACTATGGATAACATTAAGAAGAATGGAAATTCCAGATCACTTCATTGTGCTCATGCACCCTGTACATCAACCAAGAAGCATTCATTTATTTAGACTATGGGACTGTTGCATGGTTTAAAATAGGGAAGATATGTCTCAGGGTTAGATCCTTTCATCACACTGATTCAATGTGCATGTGCTGAGAAAATAATCCCAAAAGCTGGACTGTATGAAAAAGAACATAGCTTCAGTATTGGAGGAAGGCTGATTAATAACCTGCAATATGTAAATGACACACTATTGCCTGCTGAAAGCCTGAGGGACTTGAAGCATTTACTGATGATGATGCAGGACTGCAGTCTTCGGTGTGGATTGCAACTCAATATAAAGAAAACTAAAATCCTCACAACTGAAACAAATAAGAATATCATGATAAACAGAGGAAAGATTGAAGTCATCAAGGATTTCAGTTTACTTACATCCATAATGAATGCCTAAGGAGGCAGCAGTAAAGAAATCATAGTATTACATTGGGCCGATCCGCTGCTCAAGACCCCTTTAAAGAACTGGGGAAGGATGTCACTTTGGGGACTAAGGTGCACCTGATGCGCACTCTATTCATTTCAATCCCTCATGGGAAAGTCAAAGTTGGACAATAAATAAGGAATTTCAGAAAAACGGATGCACTTAAATTATGGTCTTGGTGAAGAATGTTGAAAATACTGTGGTCTTCCAGAAGAACAAACACATCTGTCTCAAAAGCAGTACAGTCAAAACACTCTTTAGCTGCAAGGAGGGCAAGACCCTGGCTCTCGTACTTCAGGTGTGTTATCAGAAAAGGCCAAGCCCTGGAAAAGGGGAGCGTGCTGAGCAAGGTCGGCAGCCAGACAGGCAGACCCCAACAAAGTGGATTTGACACAATAGCTGCAGCGCTGGGCCCAAGCATGGCAACTGTGAGGATTGCTTAGGCCCCGGGCCAGTGTTTCCATCTGTACTACACAGAGCAGCTGTAAATTGCAACCTACACAACGGCACCCAGCAACAACCAGAACCGCTCCGTGTGAGATGTTGTGTGCCGGGTATTTATATCCCTTAACACGTCAGAAGGGTGCCTTTTCTCTTCTCTCTTGCCTGGGAAGCTTCCTCTGTAGAATGAGTTTTAGAGGTCTCTGTATATGTGGGTATGTGAACAGCCACAAACGCGATCCAGTTATCTGAGTGAAGAAACCCGGAGTGTTGTGAAGTTCAGAACAATTTGAGTATACTTTTGCCAGTATCTCTACTTGTGCCTTGTCCTTATTCTTTGCGGTGCCTTACCTTCACTGTCAGATATCACTTTGCTGCCATGATATAAAGTGAACAAAAACGGTCTCCAGCACATACTCATCAAGGGGTCGTGACCACCTTCCCTTGCACCTCAACTATGCAATTTTCTTTAACCAATCAAATTGGACAGGAAGGATTCATCCTGTTTCAATTCTGGAACAAGGCTTTGGAGACCAGGAAACTGCTCCATTTAGGTCTCGGTGGATTCTTGGGCAACTGTGTAAAGACAGCCAGCTATTCTGATGGGCAGAGAAGACATCACCCACCATTAGATGCGCAAATACAATCATTTTTAAAAGAAAACACTCATCGCCTGGTTTGCAGAATGCTATGGATGACCGTCAAAGCCAAAATTCCATTTGCAGAGTCCCCACAAGGACTAAGCGACCATGGAACATCTTCAGGGCTCCAACTGAGGGTGTGAACAGCCTTGCCCTCAGACAGCTAGACAGCTAGATTGCTGCAGATATAGCTAAGTTAAACTGTAACATATCATCATTTAATTTCCCCTTTAGCTAATCTTTTTATTTGTTCTGGTATCTATTCTCTTTTGCTTTCTCTTGGATTGAAGTTGTTCTGTGTTTTTAAGCAAACTTCTACCTTTTTTTCCAGTAGTCAGCTGAGATAAAACATGCTGGGCACTGTTGCTCACATCTCGCTTCAAGAAACTCCAGCTAAAGGTGATAGAAGAGGGAATTCATCTGGGCAAATATATAAAGGAGACTGCATATCCCTTAGGCAGTACTGAATACAACCAGCGCATTCATTCTGTTGAGCAGAGGACCTATGGACCTTAGGATAGCTCAATTATCATCCAGTTCTGTTCTGTGAACAAACACTGTCCTCAATTATTTATTATCATAAAAGAATAGCATATAACAAATATCACTTAGACGCCAGTATCCCAAATTCTAAAGCAGGTTGAAGACTAATTTCATAGAGCCCAACTACAGAGCAGTCCTTGTGATCTTTAATGTAACCTTCAAAAGGTCTGCAGACAGCAGTCCGACATCCCGTCATTGATGAACAAAGAAGACCTGTTCTCGTTTATCCATCTTTTAAGTAAGAGGTAATATCTCATTGCCTCCATAAAGGGCAAAATTTCCCTCACTAACTTCTCAGGAAGAACCACAATATCTTCTCCCGGTGGTTTCATGCAATGGTGATATTAACACTTTGACCTGCTCATCACAGGACACAAATAAGTATAGAAACCTTAATTCCTCTAGGCCATTCCACCCGGTTCCTCTTTTCAACTTCTTTCCCCAGTGCATGGGCCTGAGAAAGCTTCATCTTGAATTTCTTCCCCAAAAGAAACCTAGTTCTATTTCTAGTTTTATAAATTCACAAACTTATAGAAATCTTCCTTGCATGCCAAAATAACAATCCTTAGAAAAGGGATGAGGCAATACAGCAAATAATGAACCTCATTCTATACGGAGTAAATTAACCAATTGAATTTGGAAAGAGGCAGAGGAAGGAAAATCTTTTTATAGAGGAATTAGCTCTGAGGTTTATTTAGCACAGGAAATAAGAACATCTGCTGGTGCCTTCATGATGGTGAATTGTCTTGCAAGTGATATACCAAAACCTGGGGAGGGAACGGGCTAACAAGGGAGTTTCCATTGGTAGAAAATCCAAGGAGAACTAGAAGGAGATGACTTTCACACATAGAATAAGAAGTTCAAAGAAATAGAACAAAACTGAGTTCTTAAAACCAAATAAAGAGGAAATTACAGTGGGAAAGACCCATCATGTGTTTGAGAAAGGGCATTGTTGGTAATGGTTCTCAGGAATAATTAAGAGTTATTTAAACAGAAGTATTGTCTACATGAATACTTTCTATTTTGTTTTTAGTTATTATTTAGAATTTTGAGGTTCACTTATTTAAGTTGTTCTTAGGCACTATTGAGTTCGTTCTGACTCACGGGAACCCTCTGCAGAACAGGACAAGACACTGCAGATCTGCCTCATCCTTACAATATTGATGTGTTTGAAGCCATTGTTGCAGCCACTGTGTCTTCCGCCTTGTTGAGAGCCTTACTTTTCTCTACCAGCCTTCTACTTACCCAAGCACGCTGTCCACTCCAGAAATGTGTGCTTCCTAACAACATGTTCAAAGTAGATGAAGTTAGTTATATTTTCTAAAAGTTGTCTTATATGTGTGTGCGTCTGTTTAACTTGAAAGTGTATATAGTAAATTAGGATTCCCATTTAACAATTTATATATAAATTATTCAGTGAAATTGCATAAAATTTTCACAATGTGTCATGATTCTATTGTTTCTGGTTGTACCATTTCTAGTGAGCTAGTTTCCTCGTCCCCTTATCGTCTCATCTTCAGTTTAATTTTTGACAATTTTTGTCTCCTATAGAAGATTTTTCATAAAGAAGCTCATAACTCATGAACGATCATTTTGATTTTATGATTCACTCTGTTATTTAGCTGAAAGTTGACCCAAGGGATAATTATGGGCTAAGATTTAAAATGTATGTCAAGGCAATAGTTTCAGGGAGTCCAATAATTTCAACCAGTCCAGTAAGTATGGATTGTCGAGAAATTTTAATTGTTTGCCATTCTATCAGGATCCATTCAATGTAGCTATGATCAAAATCATTAGTAACGGTAGCTGTGCCTCATCTAGTTTTGGATTTGCTTTTTAATTTCAGGGTAGATGAAGCTGTGGTTTGTGTCAACTCTTCTCTGAGTCTGACATTTTCTCTCTTCTTGGATCTCGATGAATGAGTAGAGACTAATAGTGGTATATCAGATAGCCTCTCAAGAGCTTTTAAGACCCCAGAAACTACTCATCACTTGGGAATGAGTAGTTTATTAGCTACTACACTTTATTAACTATGTAATGCCATTTACTGGAGTTTTCCCATGAGGCTACAATCCCAAGTCTTCAAACCCAGAAAACCAGTCTCATGAGATGTTTGCCTATATCTAAGAAATATCTTCACCTGTGTATTTTATGTGATCTGTTATCTATATAGATATATATGAATGCACACACATACTTGTACGTACATATGCCTATAGATATTTAATTTGCCTTGATTAAGAAGTCAGCACTATTTTAATAAAGATAATCTATTTATTTAAAATGGAAAGGAACTCTATTTGTCCGTGCTGATCATGTTATCTCTGTGTCTCTTGAATTTGAGATCATTCAAATAATCATCCGTATTCCTCCAGGTCATCAGATGCATATCAGAAGAGAAAATGCCAAAAAGGTCATTTGAACTCCTAGATGTCAGATATCCATGAGAGACCAGTGAATTCTCTTTGTATAAGACATAAATAATATACTCAGCGTATGCACTGATTGCTACAACTGTAGCACCACTCTCTGCTTCAGGTAAGGACAACACCCTCTCCCTCTCCTCTGCTACTTCTTGTTTCTTAACCCCCACCCTACGTCTGTGCCCTTGTGAGATCCAGTATCCACACACTCCAGGGAACTTTTGATTTATTTGTGCTGTCACATAGACCATAACAATACCCATAATTAATCACTTTCCAGAAAAGGCCTGTTTCCCCTTTAGAACCTCATTTTCATTTTTAGAAAACCAGTATTCTAATCTAGGTTTCATTTCCTTATTTAGAAAGGGATTTATGCCCTTTGTGCAGGACAAATTAACGAATTCATCCAAAGATAGAATATCTGATATTTTGAAGACATTCTATGAGTAGTAATTGATTTGATGGTGGTGAGGAGTTTTTGTTCCTTTGTGCCAGACACAGTGCTACATTTTCTCACAATAATCCTTCAAGAGAGGTACAGTTATCTACCCCAGTCCATAGATAAAGACTCTGAGATGATATAATCTACCCTGGTTATGCTCCAGTGAGTGTCAGAGCTGCAAACCAATCCTTTAGTCCAACTCTAAAGCCTATTGCTTTATTAGAGTGTAGAAATAGAGACCAGTTTATCAGACCAAATCTCCCCAAATCAACTATCAGAGTGATTTCCACAAAATTGTTGTTGTTAGCGGCCATCGTGTCAGTTCCATCTTGTGGTAACCTTACATATAATGGAACCAAACACTGCTCAGTCATGACATCCTCAAGGTATTTCTTAAGTATAAGTCCATTGTTCCACCTTATGTCAATCCATCTCATCGACTGCCTTCCTCTTTTTCTTTGCTCCCCCCACCCCCCGCCCAACTCTACCAAGTATGATATCTTGCTCCAGGAATGGTTCTAATACCATGTACAAAATATTTTATACAAAGTCCAGCAATCCTTGCTACTAAGGAGCATTCTGGCTGTCATTCTACCAAGACAAATTTTACAATCATAGTACTTTCGATATTCTCCAACACCATGATTTAAATTCATAGATTTCTGAATGTCTGTGTGGTGGAGTGAAATTTCTTAAGGTTGCTCTTATACCCTCAACTTGTGAGCTACACTATCTGTGGGACACCCAACCCATGGACTGTGTCACTATAGTTTGAAGTTCCTTTGAGACCTGCTTAGTCACACTGCTGGTGTATAAATAACTTGAGCTGAGGACAGTCAGACCCTATCATCTGGCTGACTGTTGGTGACCTGCCCTGCTGTTTGCTGCCTGTGACCACCCTGCCTGTTTTGCTCTACAGAAGACTCAGCTGTCTGCTTCCTTGACTTGCACCCACCAGCCCTCATGAGTTGAACAACTGCCAGTGTATTAACGTCTCACACAAGTGAGTTGAACTGAGCCATTTGTATTGCTCTGTGGACTAATAACTTGTTTATTTCTTCATGTTGTATATATCTATATCTGTGTGTGTAAAAAATCATGTGTCCTGGTTTTGCTTCTCTAGAGAACCCTATCTAACACTAACCCTGTCTAACAGTCTCCAACACCCACCACATCATTGGGTTGACCATGCAAATAGAGTGTATATAGCATTAGGACAGGAAATTGATCACCTTTCATGACCACTCCCCTAACTACAAGGGGGATAAGCCATGTTTCATGAGCCATCTTTGAAGCAACAGTAAAGAAGAGAGAAACCCTGAGCACTCTTGGAAGAACAAGTTCAAGATCTGAAGTGTTTGAAGTGGCAAAGGCCACGGAGACCAGATGCATCACAGACTGTGGTATGAGGACGCAGACGACCAGCGCCGAGACTGTGGGTTCTTGTCTCCTAATCTGTCCTGAGACTGTGGATCTGTGGAACAGGTCGGTTGCCTTTCTGACCCATAGAGGCAAAGGTCAAAGATCCTCTGACTGAGCGACTAAAAACTGGAGAGTTGGTTAACACCTGGCTGAGAGGCAGAGAACTGACTGAAGAGAGACACTTGGCTGCTGACTGAGGAAATGAATGACTGTATCCTTACTATTTGCTAATGCTGACTGGAGGTAACCTATTCACTTTCTACAGAAACTCAAAAAATCTTACTGCCATCAAGTCAATGCCAGCACATAGCGACACTGGAGGACAGGATAGAACTGCCCCCTGTGAGTTTCTGAGATCATAACTGTTTACAAGAGTAGAAAGCTACAACATTTTCTTGGTGGTTTCTAACTGTTGACTGTGTGGTTAATAGATCAACACACAACTACTATGCAACTATGGTTCCCTAATTTCTCTAATATACACCTTCATCGTGAGTATTGTCTGTGGATTCTGTATGGCTATTGCACTGAAGTCCTGAACCCAGACTAGATAGAGAGTGGCAGGGGAAGAACAGTTGGTGTGTCATAATAGGTAAAGAAGGATGGACAATGTAGGCTTGACTGACTCTGGCATTAAAGAAGCCAGAGAAGATCAGATATGCTGCCCTTCATTGCCATTTACTGCAGTCTCATCCAAAACTTGATCTTAATTTCCCAAACAATAAATGTGGTTACTCCAAACCTTTTAAACCTCTGATTTATAGCAACTTTGAAACCAGTGACTATAGTAGAACAAAGTAGGGTTTTGTTCTCCATTTTCTTTGGACAAAAATGATACCTAAATTGATCCTAAATTTAGGAACCTAAAATGAATCACAGAGTACAATGCAGTCTGTGATACAATTATATCTATCTGCTTTCAAAGAAGTCCAATCCACAAAAATATTAGTCAAATCTTTGCACCATCCACAAAAACTAGTGATGATGAAATTGAAGAATTCTATCAACAACTTCAGTCTGAAATTGATCAAATAAGCAAACAAGATGCATTGATAATTATTGGTGATTGGAATGCAAATGTTGGAAACAAGGAGGAAAGAACAATAGTTGGACAATATGGAATTGTCAATAAAAATGAAGCTGGAGATTGCATGACAGAATTTTGAAAAACCAACAACTTTTTCAGAGAAAATACATTTTTCAACAATAAAAATGATGACTCTTCATGTGGACTTCTCTAGATGCAAAACACAGAAATAAAATTGATTACATCTGTGGGAAGAGATGATGGAGCAGGTCAATATCAACATTTAAAACCAGCCTAGGTGCTGACTGTGGAACAGACCATCAATTTCTCATATATAATTTCAAGATGAAACTGAAGAAAATCAAAACAAATCTATGAGACCCAAGGAACAATCTTGAGTTTAGAAGTTTGAGAACATCTCAAGAACAGATTTGCTGCATTGAGCACTAATGACAGCAGACCTGAGAGGCTGCCAGGGGACATCAAGACCGTCATCCATGAAGAAGGCAACGGGTAACTAATAAGACAAGAAGGAAAGAAAAGATCAAAGTAGATGCCAGAAGAGTCTCTGATACTTGCTCTTAATCCTAAAATAAAGCAGATGCAAGGAAGGAAGAAGCCAAAGAGCTGAATAGAACATTCCAAAGGGTCACTTGAGAAGACAAAGCCAAATATTATAATGAAATGTGCAAAGTTCGAGAATTAGAAAACCAAATTGGAAGAACATACTCAACATATCTTAAGCTGAAATAACAAGAATAAACTCAAGACTCAGGTTGCAATATTGAAAGATTCGTTAGACACAATATTGAGTGATGCAGGAAGCATCAAGAGAGGATGGAAAGAGCCCCTAATAAAATGTTAAAAAAAAAAAAGAGAGAGAGGATGGAAAGAATCTACAGCCACTGTACCAAAAAGCCCTAGCTGACACCACCACTGCAGGAGGTAGCATATAACAAGAACCAACGGTGCTGAAGGAAAAATAATGTCTCCACAACCTGATGAAAAAAATGGAAGCTCTTAAATGCCTATGCCGGGAAATTGAGAAGACAGCTACTGGGTCAAGTCACTGGAAGAGATCTATATTTGGGCCCATTCCAAACAAAGGTGACTCAGCAAAATGTTCAAGCTATAGAATGATATCAAGTGTGGGCAAAATTTTGCAGAATATCATCCAACAATGGTTGCAGCCATACATTGACAGGGAGTTGCCGCAGGTGGAGGCCAGATTCAGAGGAGGATGTGGGATAACTAGGGGTATCATTGCTGATGTCAGCTGGATCCTGGTGTAAAGCAGAGAATACCAGATGATATTTATTTGTGTTTCATTGACTATGCCAAAGCATTCAAATATGCGGGCCATAATAAACTATGGATAATCTTGAGCAGAATAGGAGTCCCAGAACATTTCATTGTGCTCATGGCAAACTTACACAGGGATAGAAGGGCAATTGTGTGAACACAACAAGGAAATGCCGCATGGTTTAAAATCAGGAAAAGTGCTGTGTCGTGGTTGTGTTCTTTCATCATTCGTGTTTAATCTCTATGCTGAGCAAATCATCAGAGAATTTGGATTATATGCAGAAAAATGTGACATCAGGACTGGAGGAAAGCTTTTTTAAAAACCTGTGATATGTAGATGGCAAACTTTGCTTGCTGAAAGTGAGGAGGTCTTGAAGCACTTGCAGATGAAGATCCAGGATCGCAGTCTTCAGTATGGATTAGGACTAAATGAAAGAAGACCCAAATCCTCACAACAGGGCCAACCGGTAACATCATGATAAATGCAGAAAACGTTGAAATGTTCAGGATTTTGTCTTGCTTGGACACACAGTGAAAGCCCTTGGAAGGAGATCAATAGAAGAGTTGCATTAGGTACATCTGCTCCAAAGGGGTTTTTTAGAGTGTTGAAAAACAAGGATATTACTTTAAGGATTAAGTTATGCCTGAGCCAAGCCATGGTATTCTCAAAAGCATGTGAAGTTGGATATTGAATAAGGAAAACTGAAGAAGAATTCTGCATTTGGAGCGTGGTGCTGGAGAAAACTGTTGGAAGCGCCATAGACTGTTAAAAGGACATACAATTTTGTCTTGGACGATGAAGAACCGAATGGTCCTTAGAGTTAATGACAGCAGGACTTCATCTTTGCACATGTTGCCAGGACAGAGCAGTCTCTGGAGAAGGACATCCTGCTTGGCAAAATGGAGGGGCAGCACAAAAGAAGGAGCCTTCAATGAGCTGGGGTAACACAGTGGGTGAAACAGTGGTGCCGGAATAGGAACAACTGTGAAGATGTCGCAGGCCCAGGCATTGTTTCGTTCTGGTGCGCACATGGGGTCAGAACTGACTCGATGGCACCTGCCAACCACAGTTCTTCCTCCCTCCTTTTCCCTCATGGCGCTACACAAAGGGACCATGCCAAGCCCGAGGATGTCCACCACCTGGTGGCAAAGTGGTTATACATTGGGCTGCTAACCCAAAGGTAGCACTTGAAAACTACCAGCTGCTCCTTGGGAGAAAAACAGACCTTTGTATCCCCGTAAAGTGTTAGTCTCAGAAACTCGCCAGGGCAGCACCGCCCTGTCCTCTGGGGTCATTATGAGTCAGTATCTATGGGATGGCAATGAGTTTGGCTTTCATTTATTTGTTTGTTTTCAATCAATTTAACAGAAAGAAGCCGAAAAATCTAAATTGCAGAGTCAGGGTAACTTCTCTAACCACAAAGGACCATTTGTTCTGGATTCTCTCCCTTTATCCTTCTAGCTAATTCTCCAACTTTCTGGATCCCAATGTAGTCAGCTAGTGGGACGCTGCGTGAGGAGAAAAGATACTGTGTTTCTCAGGCTGGTTGCTAGCATTCGTCACTGAAGACTGCACTGTCTCTTAGGAAGCTCTCTCTCTGCTCCCCCTCTCTCCCTCCCTCCAGCCCCACCTGTTCCTCTCTAGGTACCAGTTTACCTCTCTTTCCACTTGCTCCATCCCGACTGTTTTCAACATGCCCAGGGATACACACTGTCTACCCCTCATTGTTTTTTCTAAGCCTTGACCATACGTTTCTAAGCAGTCTTTTTATTAAACTCTCCACAAATTACTCAGTCTTGTGTGTCATCTGTTTCATGTCAAAATCATGACTGATACAATATTGGATATGTTAGCAAGAACCTATAAGCCTCACTAAAATATTGCCACTCTCTAAAATCCCTATTTAGGAAACAATCTCAAAAATCACTCATTTTGTAAAAGCCAGGCTTCCAACTATTGAGGGTCGATTACCTAATTTGGGGGGATCAGATGAAGAAAAGAGCGTCTCCTTCTTCTTACAATATGTAAAAATATTGTCAATATATGATGGGGCTTGAAAAAGTTCATGGAAACAGTCCATTATATTTTAATATATTTTCCCATAAATTTTTGAAGCCCCCTTGGAATGTCACAGATGATTTGTTTCCGTGCACAGGTTAGGATGCCCCGATCTGTGTTGCTTGTTTGGGAATCCAGAATGTCTCATATTACCCTAGATCCTCCATGTGCTCTTTTGTCCTCCTTTTTAATTCAGAGTAATAGAGAGACAGTCTATGTTGAGAAAAATGAAATCAAATCCTTGCTCTCCATCTAAGAACTCTAAACTCAACTATATTATATAACTCCCTTAAACCTTGAGTCCTCCAATTGGAGGTGGTGGACTAGATTACTCATATTGAAATACCCCTCTCGTTTACTATTTTGGCAGCCTTGGTCAAATTGCCTAATTGTACCTTCCTTTCCTCGCCTGTTTAGTAAGAATGCAAGTAATTATGCCTTTGACTTGTTGCAAGGATTGAATGAGATAATCCAGTCAATTACTTTGCCGATCCCAACACCTACCACACCTCAGTTAACAATAACCACCGTTATCGTTATCACCACGGCTATGGAAACACAGAGAAGGGCTGAGTCAGAGGGTAGAAAATTCAACAAAGGAGGTGATGAAGAAAGGAGGCAGAACCACACCCCTCTCGAACTCCTCAAACATCTAACCATGCTAGCCATGGAAGTACTTACTGCCTGATCTCTGATATATTGATACATAAAACAATAACACTAGTAAACAGCATGAATTCAATAATGTATAGTTTACATTATGAGCAATCAAAGAGTAAGTGTGGAAAGTGAGCTCTATCGTACAGGATTCAGGAGGTACTGCATGAGGTTACTGGTGGTCTTTTGGGGTGAAGGATAAGGGGAAGAGCTATTGTGGGGAACTAGAGAGATGATACTCTGAATTGTTTAATGCATATGATTTTCTTTATTCTGTTTTAAAATTAATAAATCATTTTACTGAGGGCTCTTACAGCTCTTATTATAATCCCTACATCAATCCATACAAAATCAAACTCATTTGCACGTATGTTGCGATCATCATTTTCAAAATATTTTCTTTCTGCTTGAGCGTTTGGTATCAGCCCCTCTGTTTTCCCTTCTTCCCCCGCCCTCCCACTCTCATGGACCCCTGATAAATTATCGTAAATTATTATGTTCATACCTTACACTGTCCACGGTCTCCCTTCACAAATGTTTCTGTTGTTCATCCCCCTAAAGTGGGGCTTATTCATCAATCATTATAGACGGTTCCTCATTTCTCACTCTTCTCCCTCCACTTCCACCTACCCTCATGGTATCACTACTCCCATTACAGTTCCTGAGGGGTTTGTCTCTCCTGGATTCCTTGTGCCAACATCTCATTCTGTATCATTGTAAATGTTCTGGTCTAGCCAGATTTGTAAGGTAGAACTGTGGTCATAATAGTGTGTGGAGGGGAACATTAAAGAACTAGAGGAATGTTGGGTGTTTTGTAGGTGATATACTGCACCCTGGATGACTCATTCCTACCTTGTGACCCCTCTGTGAGGGAATATCCAATTGTCTACAAATGGGTTTTGGTCTTCTCTCCAACCCCCATCATTTGCATCAATATATTTGTTTGGGGTTCTTTGATGCTTGTTACCTGATCCCACTGACACCTCATAATCACACAAGCTGGCGAGTTTCTTCCATGCGGGCTTGTTGCTTCTCAGCTAGATGGCTGCTTATTTAACACCAAGTTTTTAATACCAAGACTCTATATCTTTTAATAGCTGGGCACCATCAGCTTTCTTCACATTTTCCTATGCACCCATTTTGACAATACACTGAATTTTAAAACTCTTTTCTGCAAGATGAGTTGTCTTCCTGATTTCTGTAGACATAACAGAGGCCCTATCAGAATCTCAGAGGACTAAGCATACAGTAAACTTTAACACATCTCTACTGAATAATTAAATGCTGAGTAAGTGTCCCCCAACACTGTCAATCCATTGAAGAAAGAGAAAAAATTGGAGAAGTCATTTGATTGACAAGTACAGAATAATGAATCCAGGCAATGAGAGTTTGTCTCCAGAGAGAGAAATAGCTTGGAACAGGTTTATGACTAACTCTCATGATCCCAAAGTATTTGGAACTCTTTTTTTTAACTGATGTATTAAAATTTAATTAATGTCAACAGTTAGCTAAAAATAAATGACACTTACGAGTTCTTGGAATAGCCCAGGAAGAGATGTGGTGAATATTTCTGAAATGTAAGTGTCATTCTGTATTTTAAGGAAAATGGAAAATGTTTTTAATTGTGGGTTGGGACAACAGGGTCATGACATGCTCTCCCAACAAACTCTCATCACATGAACAAACCAGGTAATAAATTGTGCAATCACACCTCCTCCCTTCATGTTTATCTGCACATATTCATTCGAACAATATTAATAGAGTTCTTGTAGGGGTCACAACTTTGCTAGATCCTATTGTTGGGAATCTCGATGCACAGAGCACTTTAAAATCAAACTCACTGCCATTGAGTCAATGCAGATTCATAACAACCCTATGGGACAAAGTAGTCAGAGACTAACAGTATGTGGGAGTAGAATGCTTTATCTTTATTTTGATGAGGGACTTGTAGCTTCACACTGTGTACCTTGTGGATCCTTATTGGAAACATAAGGACTATGCCATCAGGGCTCCTTAGCAGACCTCTTTAGAATACTGAAAAACAAGGATGTTACTTTGAGTACTAAGATGCAACCAACCCAAGCCATGTTATTTTTCCATTGCCTCATATGTATGTGACAGTAGGACATTGACTAAGGAAGACTAAAGAAGAATGCATACATTTGAATGGTGGTGCTGGAGAAGACTATTGAAATACATTGAACTGCCAAAAGGACAAATACAACTGTCTTGGACGAAGTGCTGCCAGAGTGCTCGTTAGAGGCAAAGATGGTGAGACATTGTCTTATAAACTTTGGGCATGTTGTCAGGAGAGACCAGTGCCCTGTAAGGTCATTCCAAAGGAGGGAGGGGAGAATAGTCTGATGAAAAGCTAGATAAAAATGAAAGATATATTTAGCCTTATAAATTGTGGCATACATTCAATAAGTAAAAGGATCATCTTAAGGTGTGTGTTTCTCATATAAAATGGTATCCAAGACCCACATTTCTCCTTTTAGTTTCCCATTCCATTATCCTTCGGGAGTGCCTCCCTTTATGCTCTTAAAGCGACTGCTGGACTCCAGCCACAGTGCTCACGTTCCAGAGAAACTCAAGGGAAACACATCCTGGGGCACGTGGGTAAATGCTTCCTTTCTCAGGGAGCTTCCCAGAAGCTTACCCCAAGCTTGTGTTTATGCACCCGGGCTAGAACTCTATCCCGTGACTACCTTTATCTACAAGTAAATCTCGGAAATAAAGATGTCCATTGACATTATTCTATGGCTGACAGAATCTAAGTGTTTGTAGGAGTAAGGAGTGGTTCTAGAGTCACCCAGAAAGCAATTGGAAAAGTTCCTCCATGAAGGATGAAGAGTTTTTGTAAGCAATGAGCACTCTGAGTGGTGGACCACCTTCAAAGACTTTGACGAGGTGCTTGAAGCCAACGCAAACACTGGACGTTAGTCTTGAAGAGGGTGATCAAAAGACTGTCTGGGAGATCGTGAAAAACTTCATGCAGAAGATTCGGTAAGAGTAGAAGTAAAAAAACAAACGTAGAACTCGTTTCACAGGTTATACAATCCTGTGGAAACATGCTCAGGATGAGCACAACACACAATAGCATGTGGCAGCCAGGGAACCCCAGCTGGACTACATAAAGAAAGCGAGGGCATCAGGATCGATGGACTGTGCCAGAGGCAAATGACACAGCCTTGCCTGCTGAAAGTGAAGAGGACTCGAAGCGCTTTCGGTGAAGATCAAAGACTTTAGCCTTCAGTATGGAGTGCAGCTCAAATTTTAAAAAGCAAACATTCCCACAATTGAACAACTAAGTAGCATCGTGACCAATGGGGACGAGATTGAAGTTTCCAAGCATTTCTTTTTACTTCTACCGATAAGCTTGAGTGCAGAAACACAATGAAAGGTCGCATGGGACACATCTGTGGCACAAGACCACTTTAAAGTGTTGAAGAGCAAGGACAGCCCTGAAAAAGGAACAAGGTGCACCTGGCCAAAGCCATGCAGTTGCCCCATATGCCTGCGAAAGCAGGACCGAGACTCAGGAAGACCAAAGGACTATCCGTGCCTGCAGACTACAGGGCTGACAAAGACTGCTGCCGATGCCTCCGACTGCCAGTAGAATGAGCGAGTCTATTTTCGAAGAAGTACAGCCAGAATGTTCCTTGGAAACAAATCTGGTGAAACTTTGTGTCTCATTCTTTGGGCATGTTATCATGAGGAAATGAATCTCTGATGAGAAGTCTCATGCTTTAGAAAGAAGAGGATCAACACCCCACCCCACCCCCCAAAAGAAAGGCCTTTAACTAGACACAGTGATGCCCACAACGGACTCTAGCAATTATTATGGGGAGAGCGCAGCACAGGAAAGTTTGTGTTCGGCTGTCTATAAAATTACCTTGAGTCTGAACAGATACAACGTCGCCTAACGGTAAAAAAAAACGGCTAAAACAAAGTCCTACATTCAGTCCTTCCAAGTTCTCTAATTTACTCACCTCAAACAAGACCAGACAAAATCCTTGGTTCAAATTTAAGATCACAAGACTTATTCAAGAAGCCGAGGGTGTATTCTTAATTTATACTAAGTCTGTTCATTGTAATTGACCTCCATTTTCTCCACAGAAAAAGGGAGAGATTAGACCAGAAGAGCCTGAATATTCCTGTCAGCTTTAACATTCTATGATTCCATACTGACCTGGCTAAAAATCCCTTCAAGCTTCCTACAAGGAGTTGGATGCTCCCAAAGTAATGCTCTGTGACATGATAGGGAACAATGGCAGAAGGCATGGCTTGCCCACGTGCTATGAAGCCACTATAAATAGGAATCCCAGAATATCTATTTATAAGACTAGCAGCTGGTAGCTCATCAGCTGCCTCGAGCTGCTATAGATTCAAAGGAAACTTTTTTTGTTTGGCTCTTCTCCCCTATTTCTAAAAGTCAAGTAGCTAATTTAAGATTTAGTACTAATAGATCTATGCTTTATGAGGCTTAGTACACTGACAAGCCAACTAAACTAGGTTTATTGCCTCTGCATTCGAGGTTTGTGACTTTCCAAAAACAATTTGGGCATTAGGCTCTATCTCTAGCCAGCCCTATCAGGATACGCTGGCCTTGCCATTGAAAACAAGGCTGTACTGCAGCCAATCTGAGACGCATATGGCAGTCCTCAAGATGAAGGAGAGAAAGGTGCAGAAGGGAAAGACCATGACACAACACAAACATGCCGCTCTTTTGTCTCCTCACAAAGTTCCTATCACTTTGTTCTAAGTGAAAGACCCACTGTCTCATCTGTTATTTGTCATACTTTGGTGGACTTCGAAATGAAGGCATGTTAGGGGGGGAAACAACAAAGGAGCAGTTTCCTTCTTCTAGAAAAACTGGCAGTGAAAGCCTTATGAATAACTAGCAGCTGGACACCTGGCTTAGCGCCCGAGAGCTGACGCCTGCAGGTGAGAAGACACTCAAAATACAAGAACAACTGCCAACCCAAAGCCCAGTGGATCACAGTGCTGGGTGTGCTTGGAGCAAAGCTTTCAGGACCCTCCTTGCTGATGCGACACAACTCAAAATGAGAATAAAAATACTGAAAATATCCATCAGCAGTAGGAATGTGGAATATACAAAGTAAGACTCAAGGATCACTGGAAGTCGTCTGAAACGAAATGGAACTCTTGACAGTGAGATTCTAAGCATTAGAGAAAGGGCGCGGTGGTTTGGTGGGTTAAGCAATAGGCTGCTAAATGCAAGGTCAGCACTTTGATACCACCAACTGCTCAGCTGGAGAAAGAGGAGGCTTTCTACTCCAATAAGCGTGCATAGTCTTGGAAACCCAAGGGGCAGGCGTCCTTTGTCCACACTCGCTGGGAGAGGGCATCAACTGAATGGGGTGGGTGAAGCCTTGGAGAACTGAATGTACTGGCACAGGTGACATTGATTTGAATGGTCATGTAGTCTACTGTGGCAGGAATGGAAAATGAAAAAGGAGCAGCATTCCATTGACTGTCGATAACATTCCGTGATGTGTCCTGAAGTACAACACTGTCATAACAGAATAAAATCCATACACATATAAGGAAGTTCAGTTAAACAAATATGGTTCA
The DNA here is from genome assembly GCF_050624435.1 of Tenrec ecaudatus. Lineage (NCBI taxonomy): Eukaryota > Metazoa > Chordata > Mammalia > Afrosoricida > Tenrecidae > Tenrec > Tenrec ecaudatus. The sequence continues at coordinate 53,635,708 of NC_134531.1, read as the reverse complement.
AATTTATGCACCAACCGCTAATGCCGAAAATGAAGAAATTGAATATTCTAGTCACTTCTGCCAACAATATACCATCAAAATGCTTTGATAATCACTTGTGAATGGAATGTGAACGTTGGAAAGAAAGAAAAAGGAACAGCGGCTTAAAAATATGGTGAAGTTTAAAAATATACGGATATCATACAGAATGTATTAGAAAGTGGATTCTGACAGATACGTTGTTTTCATCACTGTGAGGTGCCATTGAAGCAGCATCAACAAATAGCAACCCATGACAGCTATAACTAGGTGAAAATCTAACACCGTATTTTTTGATCCCTTTGAAAGTTGTTCTAATTTTTAATATTTTCTTTTCAACTGGATTTTTTCCTAGACTTGATTAACTTCTTTGACTTTTTGTTTTGTATTTTGCATGTTTTTTGCTATATGAAATCCAAAATAGGTGAACCTATAGAGATAGTAACTGGATTACTGATTCCTTGTTGTCTGGGGGTAAATGAGGAGCTATAACAAGGGTTATAAGAAAGAAAAATGTTCTAAAATCAATTGTGGTAATTCTTGTTCAATACTTCTTGACATGATTGAACTATTGAATTGTATGATGTTTGGATTATGTCCCAATAAAACTTTATAAAGATATGGTGATAGAAGTGATGCTGAGATCACACAATAGACCAACTAATTCTTCACAAATTTATCTTTTTCAACAGCAATAAAAGCAATAATGCATGTGAACTGCCCCAGGTGGAACACAGAGGAAACAAAATACCTCCATCTGTGGAAAGAGAAGATGAGAAAGCTTAATATCATCAGTCAAGGTTAGAGACCAATCATGGAACAGACCATCATTTGTTCATACACAAGTTCAAACTGAGGATAAAGAAGAATAGACCATGACAGTCAAAATGTGACCGTGAGTATATCCCACCTAAAGCCATCTCAAAAGTGGATTTGATCTGCTCAAGCACAATAACTAAGATCAGATGAGTTGCAGGATAGCATTAATAACATCAGAAATAATTTTAAAGGAAAAACTGCTCTAAAGGCTTTGGTCATAAAAAAATGATTAGGGCAAAGAATGTACAGATGTGCTTTATACAATTGATGTATGTATATGTATATGTATGGATTGTGATAAGAGTTGTATGAACCCCTAATAAAATGTAAAAAAATAAATTAAAAAAAAACAAGGCTCCAAGAATTGAGAGAATATTAGTTGAAATGTTTCAACAAATGAATGAAATGCTGGAAATGACCAGTCATCTGTGCTCTTTATTCTTTAGTCTTTCCCCTGTCAGATGAAATAGAGATTGGCCAACAGCCCCCTGAAATTGCAATCCCCTTAGTCTAGTGAATTATGCAGGCATGAACCATCAAAGACACTGTGTCATAGATAACTTGAACTGTGGCATTAAGGGAAGAGCTAAATTTTTTAAACTTCTTTGGTAAGAGAAAGTCAAAGAAGTTATAAGAATTTTGTTGTTGTTTTTGTTGTTCCCGTTATGACCGTATGCACCTCCTCATTCTTCAAGGGCGGTCCTAAGTGAATCTTATTGTGAATCCTTACTCCAACTTTTCTACACCCTAATATTCCCCCTTAAAACTTAATTGTTCCTAAAACTCAAAAGACACTTATAATAGGGTATCTCTGTCCCTCAGAAGAGCCAAAATACCCGTTTGAATCGAAGTAAATCAAATCGCACAGGATACTTCAATAGAACATTCGAGAGATGCAAACATTGCTTTCACAAGTGGATAGAACTGGCTGGAGGATGTGTCAAAAAACAATAGCTTCACATTTTTATATTTTTGTTTAATAAAAATTTCTATCATTTTGTAGCAACACTTCTCAGGCTCAAAACATTGTCGCAAAGTAACATCAATAATTAATGCCTTTGAATTATGTTGACAAATCTTGAATATTTCATGAACCTCCTGATAAAGGAACAAGTCTGTTTTAGAAGAAGCACAGTCAGAGCACTCCTTAGAAAGATGGTGAGGAGACTTCATCTCGTGTACTTAGGACACATTATGTGGAGGCACACGTTCCTGGGAAAGGGTATATTTTGTGGGAAATAGAAGGTCGGCAAAAACAAGGAACCCTCAGTGAAACGGATTGACTTAGTGGTTGCAATAATGGGTTCAAACATTGCAACAATAATATGGATACTAAAATTATGGGTGGCAATATGAAAATCAGGAATTCCACAACATTCCATTATTATCATGCAGAACTTGTACATGGACAAATCAGAATTTATTTGAAAAGAACAAGATAATATTACGTAGTTTAAAATCAGAAAAAGTATCCACCAAGGTTGTGTCCTTTCACCATACTTTTTTCAATCTATTCTCTTATCAGATAATCCAAGAAGCTGGACCACATGAAAAATGTGACCTCATGACTGGAGGAAGATTCATTAGCAATCTTCAACGTGTAGCTGGCACAACCGTGCTTGCTGAAAGTGAAGAGGATTTGAAGCACTTAAGGATAAAGAATGAAGTTCTCAGTGTGAGTTACAGTTTAGTGTAAAGAAAATAGAAAGTCTCATACCTAGACAAATAGATAATGTCATAGTAAATGGAGAAATGTTCTACTCATCAAGGTCTCTTTTTTTTTTTTCTTTCTTGGATCCACAATCAACACTCCTGGGAGCAGGAGGCAAAAAAAAAAATCAAATTAATTGGGTAAATCTACTGCAAAAAACTTTAAAATCCTCCTGAAAAAGATATCACTTTGAGGGCTAGGGTGTACCTGAGCCAATCCATGATATTTCCATCAATTCATACGTATATGAAAACTGGGCAACAAAAAAAGGAGGACTGGTGACAGCTTGATGTATTTGAATTATGGAGCTATAGAAGAAAATTGAATATACCTGACTGCCAGAAGAATGAGAAAATCTGTCTTGGAAAATACAGCCTGAACACACCTTAGAAGCAAAGATGGTGAGACTTTGCCTCATGAACTTTGGAAATGGTGTCAGGAGAGACCTGTCCATAGAGGACCCAAGCTTGGTAATGTAGCGGGTCCATGCAAAGGAGGAAACACACATGGACATGGATTGGCAAGCAGTGGAAAAGACAAGGTCAAACAACAGTGATTGTGATGATGACACAAGTCCAAGCAGTTTTTCATTCTGTTGTGTATAGAGTCATTATGAACCAGAACATTAAAGAACCCAACAATAACAACATTGGCTGCAAATAATCCCATAGATTGCCAGGTAAAATCAATGTGTAAGTCTTAGAGGAAACACAACCAGAAACATTTTTTCCTTAAAAGCAAAAGTGAGAAGATTTTGGTTTAGCTTGCTGATAGCTGATATGTTATCAGGAAAGTTCAACAGCCAGGAAAGGCATTGCATTTGGTAGAGATCCAATAAAAATGAAAGACCCCCTCGAGGAGATAGGTTGAAAATGTAGTCATAACAATGGCTTCCAACATCTCCATGTACTCCAGTACGGCATGGCACGGGGCACTGTTGAATTCTGTGATTCGTGAAGTCACCATGAGTGGGCAACTGACTGCACCTACAGCAACAAAAGCAGGTGATGTGAAGGGAAGTTAGAAAGCATTGCTACAGATTCATTGAAGTCTAGTGAATGCAAAATATTAAAATGTGAAGCTATTGTGTCTTGACATGGCCTCCATCTAGGGTTATACACTTTTGAAATTAATATGTTTAGCTCGTGAACCTTTCCCCGAAGCAGTATGCCCTCTTTAATGTATACTACTTCAAAAGAACCAGAATGGCCTCCTCCAGAGATCCAAATATATTTCTTTAAAATATTCTTTGCCTTTTGAAAACAAAAATGAATTCTGTGGAGGCAGGATCAGAGCTGTAGGCTGGATGCGGTAAGCTTCACCAACACAATGCTTACAGTACAACGCTGACTACTTTGGCAGAATTTGCAGGTGCATTGTTGTGATTTGGACAGGAGGAATTCCTCCACACAGCTTTTCCCGTCTTCTTCTCACCAATGTAGCCTCTATTTTCTTAAAATTTCTTTGTAATAAAGGCCCTTAATTATCTTGTGTCCTTCAAGAGCGCCCCTTTAAAGCCCCACGAACCAATGGTCATCACCTTCTGAGCTAACCTTAGCCTTGAATTTAACCAGACAGCAGATCTTCTCAGAAGGTACTGTTTTGATTGGACCTTTTTTTATTGATGATAGGACTTGTCTGCACACACCCACTGATCCAAACATGTTTAAATGTGTTATCTCATCTACCTGTGTGTGTATGAACTGAAGCCCTAACAAACCGAAAAACCAAACTCACTGCCACTGGGTTAATCATGACTCATGGTGACACTACAGGGCATAGTAGAAGTGCCTCTTTATGGGAGTAGAAAGCCTTGTCTTTCTCCTGAGGAGCCTCTGGTGGTTTCAAATTGCTGAGCTCACATTTCAGCGGCCCATGAACAACCACTACCCCACCAGGGCTCCCTCAGAGCTCGAATAGCAACACTGCTTTACTAACCTAACATAAAGGGCATCAACGGAAGGTCGTAGGATGCCTAGTGGGGCTCAATCAAGGGAAAAGTAGCAGCAAGGAATTCCTACACCTGAAGGCCAAACATGATGGTGGGACAGAGGGAAGTGAAAAGGAAATAGAGAAAAGAACCAGGAGGCGAAGGACATTTATAGAGGCCTAAATACAGGTGTGTGTATGTATATGTATATGTATATGTATATGTATATGTATATGTATATGTATATATATATAATATTGAGAGGGGAATAAAACTATATACTTATATCTTTATGTTAAGAATTAAGGTTGCAGATGGACATTGGGCCTCAACTCAAATATTCCCTTAACACAAGAACACTTTGTCCTAACAATGTGATATTCTGTTGATGCTCACCTTCCCAACATGATCGCTGAAGACAAAATGGGTGCATAAGCAAATGTGGTGAAGAAAGCTGATGGTGGTCTTAAAGGCTTGAAGGTGAACAAGTGGCCATCTAGCTCAGAAGCAATAAAGCCCACATGGAAGAAGCACACCAGCCTGTGCGATCACGAGGTACCAAAGGAACCAGGTATAAGGCATCATGCAAAAAAAAGAAGAATATGTGTATATAAGTATATATGTGTGTCTGTGTCTGTATATGTATATATATATATGTATATATATATATGTATATGTATGTATATATATATATATATGTATATGTATATATATATATATATATATACCATAGTGAATGAAGGGGGAAGTACAGAGTGGAGACCCAAAGCCCATTTGTCGGCCACTGGAGATCCCCTCACAGAGGGGTTTAGGAGAGGAGATGGGTCAGTCAGGGTGCGATATAGTACCGATGAAGAACACAGCTTTCCCCCAGATCCTGGATACTTCCTCCCCATCAACTATCATGATCCGAATTCTACCTTGCAGGACTGGATAGGGCAGAGGTTGTACACTGGTGCATATGGGAGCTGGAGGCACAGGGAATCCAGGGTGAACGGTGCCTTCAGGATCAGGGGTGTGAGGGGCGATGTTGGGAGAGTGGAGGGTGAGTGGGTTGGAAGGGGGGAACTGATTACAAGATGGACGGCAGAGAAGGGGTGCAAGAGAGACTCTGGATGGGGCAAGATATGACAAAATAACAATCTATAAATTATCAAGGGCTCATGGGGGAGGGAGCAGGGAGGGAGGGGAAAAAAGAGGACCTGATGCAAAGGGCTTAAGTGGAGACCAAATGCTTTGAAAATGATTAGGGAAAAGAATGTATGGATGTACTTTATACAATTGATGTATGTATATGTATGGATTGTGATAAGAGTTGTATGAGCCCCTAATAAAATGTAAAAAAAAAGCTGATAGTGAAGAAAGACGGCTATCAAAAGATATAGCATCTGGGGACGTAAAGGCTTGACGATAAACCAGCAGCCATCTAGCTCAGAGGCAACAAAGTCCAGATGGAAGAAGCACACCAGCCTGTGGGATGATGAGGTGTCAGTGGGATCAGGTATCAAGCATTTAAGATCCAGAAAAAAACCATAACCAAGGTGAATGTGAGGTGGGGGCATGGAGTGCACACCCAATGCCCATCTGTAGACAATTAGATATGCCCTCACAGAGGGTCACAGGGAAGAGATGAGCCAGTCAGGGTGCAGTATAGCATTGATGAAGCACACAGCTTTCCTCTAGCTCTTTGGTGCTTCCTTCACCCCATTATCATGACCTCAGTTCTACCTTACAAATCGGATTAAACCAGAGCATGCACACTGCTACAGACAAGAGCCCGCAACACAGGGAATCCAGGATAGATACACCCCTCAGGGCCAACAAGAAGAGTAGAGATACCAGGAGGATTAGGGGAGGGTGGGGGAGAAAAGGGGGACTTCTATCACAAGTATCAACTTAGAACCCCCTCCCCAGGAGGACGAATAATGGAAAAATGGGGAAGGGGAGATGGAGGACGATGTAAAATATGGAAAAAATAATCTGTAACTTATCAAGGGTTTGTGAGGGAGGGAGGGGGAAGAAATGGGGAACTGATATCAGGGGCTCAAGTGGGAAGAGAATGCTTGAAAATGATGATGGTAGCAGATGTGCAAATGTGTTTGACACATTGGAGGAATGTATGAATTGTGATAAGAGATGTAAGAGCCCCAAATAAAAGTATTTTTTTAAAAGCGTTAGAATCAGTAAAATATACCAGGAGATATTGCTATCTCCAGCACCGAAAATACCTGGGAATCTTTTATTTTGTTGTTCTTTCTCTGATTTGGCAAACATGAATAGACCCAAACCCAACTTCATGTGACTTCTCAATTCAAGTGCCCATCAGAGAAAAAATTAAAGTCTGTGTGTCCCAATTTCCGGGAGAATGGATTTTATGGGTCCAGCCTGATAAAATCAACCACAGTGCCAAGGGAATGATCAAGCAGTCCCTCTGTGGCTTCCTGTGGAGCCGTGGGAGAGAGATGCTCTCTCAGAGTGGGAAGGACATGAAGCACATCACTAATACACCTTGCACTCTAGAGGCCTGGAGAATTAGTCATTCCGGAAAACTGTGTTTCAGAGAGCTGAGCTTTTACATAAGCCCCCAATTATGTTATTGCCATCATATTTATCGGAAGAAAAAACACCTGAAAGTGTCTGTTAAAGTTCCTTGCCACCCTCATTAGTGTGCTGTGGGCACACTGCACTTTCTCTCGTATGAGTCAGGCATCCTTCTCACTGCCATGTCTCCTACATCCTGCAGTATAGAAAAGTCTCTTCTCCTTTTAGCCCAATGGAGCAATTTGTGCCCACAGCAAATGGCACAGATTGTGTCTTAAGGCTGTTTATCTCTCGTCAACAACTTCCTGTTGCTCTCTGTGTACCTTTTTCTAAAAGCACTTCTTCCCATGTTTCATTTATTAGAGTCACAATCCCTGGAGCTTTGACAATTAATTCACTCAGGCTATTTGTTCGAGTCCATTAGGCTGCAAGGAATCGTCATACACTTGGGGTCCTCAGCTAATGGAGCAAAATACAAAAATACACAGAAATGTCGGCAGCTCGTCAGTCAGAGTCATGGGCTGCGAAGAACTAGAATGTGGTCCAGAGGACACAGCCCAGCTCTCCTGGTGCAGCTGGGTTCCCTGTGGGGAAAACAAAGGGCTGGGTGACCCCACCGGGGACACAAATTAAATGATGAGGTGGCTAATGTACCCATCATCCAACATGGTTTTGTTGTTGGCTGCTGCCAGGTCAAGGCAACCTCATTGCTACAAAGAAGAATTTCACCATAGGATTTTCTTGGCTGTAATCTTTACAAGAGCATTTCACCGGGACTTTCTTCTGAGGAGTCTCTTTGGTTTAGCAGTCAATTGCACACTACTGGCAGTGTTTGGGACCCTTTAGGATCAAGTGCAAGGGTTTGGAATGCTTCTAAATGCAGCCTGTGTTCTTCTTTGCTGTTGTCACTGCTGTGTACTCCATGCACAAAGGAAAGAAATGCTGTCACGTCTCGCACCATCTCCATACAGACCATCTGATCCACTTGGTTTTCATTGGCTAAGTAGCCAGAACGAATTAGTTCATCTCAGTTTTGAAGCACCATCGAAGCTCTTTCAGCATCCTGGTAACGCGCAAACCTCTCCAGGAAAGGGGGCTGTGTACGGAGGTGCTTAAGTCAGCAGTGTCTTCAACTGGACCACCAGGCTCTTCCAATTTTAATGTGCTTGTAAATTGTCTAGTGATCTGGTTCAAGCCCAGATCCTAATTCAGTTGGTCTAGGTGGGGCCCGAGCATCTACGTGTAGAACAATCTTCCAAAGAATGCTGATGACAAATCACACTGAGCAGCCAGAGTAAGTACGTATGTGCAGATGTGGCCTATGGGAGTGGTCACCTCCACCTGTGTCCAACATTCTTTGAGAGGCCTTTAAATTAGACATATTCTTCTGGATGGGCTTAAAAAAAAGTGGGAGACAGATTGTCCTAGGAGTGGATAAATTAATCGGCTGGCTTTTGAAATGGGACATTGACTTTCCCTCAGGAGAGGGACTCCTCTCTGTGAATGGCAGCTCGGAACCGCATTGCCAGCTTCCTGGTCTTCTCATTCTGATGACCTGCATGCAACAAGCTTTCTAACACACCCAGGACGCTCCAGTCTGCCCCTAATATGCTGATCTAATCACCTTCCCTATAGCCCAGTGGCTCTCAACCTTCCTCATGCCGTGACAATTTCATACAATTCCTCATGTTGTGGTGACCCCTCACCCATAACATTATTTTCATTGTTCCTTCGTCACTGTCATTTTGCTACTGTTATGAATCTGGTGACCTCTGTGAAAGGGTCAGTCAACCCCCAAAGGGGTTGTGACCAACAAGTTGAGAGCCGCTATCACCTCAGATCTTCCCTAGATCCCACAATTGCATAAAGCAATTGTTTGAAATGAAGTCTTGTTTGTCTATATTATATATCTATTCTTCCCCAACTCTCCTGCATCAGTGTCTTCTACTGAGGTGGTTAGTGTGCTGCTGAGATGCAGGGAGCTACGTCAAGAGTTAGTGAATCACAACAGAACCCTGTGTGGTATGTGCCAGAACATTCCCACACTCAGAAGGCAAGAAGGAAGGAGTATTTGAATGGCATTCAAAAGCAAACAACCAAGAACACTACCAGCTACAAACATCTGTTATTATCCAGAACATAGAATGTATGAAGCATGAATCCAGAAAAAAAATGAAAATCGTCTAAAATGAAACAGAACACTTAAATATCCTACATATTTGTGTGCAGAAATCAATGACGATGGACCATTTTGGACCAGACAATCAATCATACGATCTACTATATGGGGGAGACACATTGAAGAGGCATCCTGCTCATCATCAACAAATAGCATGTCAAGATCTGTCCTAAAGTACCATGCTGTCCATGAGAGAACAATATCCAGTGCCCTGAGAACTGTATTTATTAGTCTCACCCATTAAATGCCAATAGCACACTACCTCCCACAGATATGACAATCAAAAATGTCTCCTGATGTGATTGAACTATTGGATTGTTTGATATGTGAATTACATGCCAATAAAGCTGCTGGGGGGAAAAACAAAGTAATATTCCCACCACCACTCCCCAAATAAAAATAAACACCTATAATAGAAAACAAACAAGCATGTCTCCAGACCTTGGAGGACAAAATCACTCCCAGCTAACTACTGTCTCACTCACATGATAGAATGTGTACTTGCATTGTGAATTTGCTCTCTGAATGCTTCTAACTGCAAATCCTCCAGAAAAGCAGTTCACAGACACTAGTTGAAATCCAGTCAAGGATTGAATTGACCCCGAAGAGGGAGTTCTCTCCCTCTGGACTAAGGAAAAAGCGAGAATAAGGAACTTAGCAACATCTTCAATACATGTCAAATCCAAAGGCGAAGGTCTCAAACCCAAACTGACCGCACTGCCATCATATTGATTTTTGACTCATAGCGACCCATCGAATAGGACAGCGTAGAACTGCGCCTGTGGGTTCTGAGACTATAAGTCTTTACAGGAGCAGAAAGCCTCATCTTTCTCCTATAGACTGGATGGTGGGTTTGAACTGCTGTGATTAAGGATAAAGAAGGTAAAACTCAGTGCCCATATTCCGGAGGCAAGGAGGAAAATGGCTCACAGATAAGATCCATCTTATTAGTAAAAATGAGAGAGAGAACCTTTTCAGGATTAAGTTTGCTCTTGTCCATCTTTTAAATGTTTCTCAAAGTTCTCTCAGATGACCCTTCTTTTAGCACTCGGCACGGGATGTAGATTATTTCATCTGCCTCAATGGTCTTAATAAGTAGCTAGTACCAGTGGATATCAGTTTTATATTTCTAGCTCAGATCTCTTCCCCAGGCTCCAGACATGTGCCTCCACTTTCCAAGTGGGCAGCTCACTTGGAGATCCCACAGAGTCCTCAAACCCACACATCTAAAACCACTCTCAAGCAAGAAATGGTATCGGCTTCAAGCCACAAAGGCAAAAATTTGGGGTTGAACTGTCCTAAAACCATAGTGGGAAACAGCCAGGAAGAGCTAAAGGGGATCACAAACCCATTGTCCATGAACACCAACGTGTGTCTGTGGTCTGCCTCCTTGAGGCGTGGGTTCATGGTGTGTGGCTGGCTAATTAAAGACCAGCTATAAAACAGGCAGGAATCATATTCAGAAAGGTTCCAGCCAGCTCTGGATGAAGAGATTTTCGTTTCTTTAAAGGAAAAAAAAATTAGCAAAGAGACCTAGGGGATAAAACTGTACATAAAAACAAATTTTACATTTCAGCTTATTTGCTATAAAAACATAAGATCACATTCCCGGTAATAGCTCTAGGAAGTTAATAAATTTATATGTTGTGATGCCAAGTTTCATTTGAGTTGGACCACCCATCCTGAATGAAAGATGGTGTAACTGTAGGTCCTTGATCTGATTAAATTTATTTCTTGCCAACTGGGCCCTCTGCTCACATTCTAGTATCTCTTGACTTTGGCACGAAGGTTCCTGAGAGTAAGAATGAGGAGCACTGTGTTCTACCATTAATATAAACGGAAGGAGGCTTTTTTCAGGGCCCATCACAGAAAGTGTTGACACGGGAGTTGCTTTTAAAAATCGGCCCAAGCAGTGACATTCCCCAAAGGGTTGGCTGCATGGTTTGCGTTGCCATCCATTGGCTCCCATAGTACTCCCATGATACCAAGTTGAACTACAATGGCAAATTTTAAACAGGCTCCCTTCAAAACAAAGCCTCCATTGAACTACTAAGGAAAGCCACTTGGAACAATGCATTTTTTATCAATCTCATAAATTTTATATTTTCTCAGCATAGTATAAATTAGGGATAACCCTCCCCTTGTCAGTGAGTCAGCTCACACTCACAGTGACCCTATAGGACAGAATCGGACTGTTCCAGGGAGTTTAGGAGGCGATTGTAAATAGTAACAGAGACACACCACCTCGTCTTTCTCCTGCAGGGCAGCTGGTGGTTTGAAGCACATGCCTTGTGGTTAGCAGCTGAACACTTCACCCACAGTATAGAGCTAATGTAAAATACTCATGCGTTCTTTGTGAATGCTTCAGAGCCATACCATTTATGGAGCTGAACTGTGCACAGTTTGTAAACCATTATTGCTGCTAATGCCTCATGTTACATTAAAGAAATTGGTTCCCATAGAAGTTAACTGACTTGGCAAAATCACCCAACTACTAGTAGAGGAGCTAATAGGACGTAATCTTCTAAGAATCAATGCATGTGAATTATGGTGCCGTTGAAGAATATTGAAAGCACCATGGAGTGCCCAAAGAGCCAACAAATGTGTCTTGGAAGAAATACAGCCAGAATGCTTTCTAAAATCAAGGGTGGCAAGACTTTGCCTTCTGTACCTTAGACATGTTATCAGGAGGGACCAGGCTCTGGAAAAGGGCATCGTGCTTGGTACCAATGTTTATTATTGTTTCATATTTATTCCTTTCATTCAATCACCATTCACCTTTTAGCCCTGTATTAGTACGAGTTGACTAGAGAAACAAATTCATACACTTATATGTGCATAAGAAAGACCTTTGTATAACGAGTAATTGTATATTTAGAAAACATCCCAGCCCAGTCCAGAACAAATCCATAAGTCTGATAATAGCCATATGTCCAATACCAGCTTATAAATTCCTCTTCAGACTCATGCAACATATGCAATGACACTGAATGCAGGAAGATCACAGGCCAGTGGATGGAAAGTTTTATGGATCCAGTGGCAGTGAAAGCATTTCAATGCTGACAAGGATCTCCACGTGACTCCTCCAGCTACAGGGCTCTAGAGCTCCAGCGCCATGTGTCTTGTCAGCAGGAAGATGAAGCAGAGAGTCTTTGTGTATCTGGCCTCCAGTGAGCTATTTATCTCTGTGGCTCCTCCAAATGAGGTCATCAAACCGCGACCTGATTGACAGGCTAGACTCCACCCCTTTGAAAGTTGACACCAGATTATGTAACTACCAGAACCCAATATTGTGTGGTGGGGTTATTCAAATAAGTCAATAGAACTTTCAACTTCAAGATACGGCTCTCTGGGAAAACAGATGAAAAATAAATGGTTAGGTCGTAATATAACAATGTTTAAGGTTCATAAAGGACAGAGCCCAACTCTGTCAAAGATAAATTTCCTATGAACATAGCTTTTTGAAAAAAAGAAAACTAATCAGTCAGAATTTTATAAGGCAGAATGCAGCTGTAATTTGATGAGCTCCTAGTCAACAGTTTTATAGTTGGATGGCAAGTAAACTAGAATAATTCTTTACTAGTATAATGCCAGCAATAGTCTCCTTCCTCTTTTCTGTTCTTCATATTGTTCAGCCATCCTGCTATGCAAAAATGAACTATTAGGGTCATTATGCCTTTGACATACAACCTCTGCCGCTGCTAATGCTGGTGCTGTCAAAATGGAAAACAGGAGAAATCACTCACATGCATGGTTTTCAAAGAATAATATCTTTCGGGACAGAAAGGAAAATGTTCAATTCATTCCTAATTTATAGAACAAAATATTATTTAGCACAAAACTATGTTAAAGATATAAAAATCTATTCCAAATTGCCTTTAGTATATGGCTAGCTTCGTGAATAATAACTATCACCCTTTCCTCCAGTTGAAACAAGGGTTGTGCTAATGAGTCCTCTTGCCTCTCTACCTCGAGTCTGTAGATATTGTAAAAATAAAGTTTCTAAAAGAGTGGGAGTGTACCTCAAAATCCATACGCTTAATTTTTGGAAATACATACACCCATATCTCTAGAAGGTTTAGGGTCAACCTGAACCCCATCTAGTCAGCTTCCCATCATTAACTGATAATTAGTCCTGAACAACCCTGAGAGGAAGGTGAATAGTCATTACAATCACTTGATAGACATGAAAGCCAAAATCAAACTTACTAAATTAAAGAATATCAAGGAGTAATAGTGTTAGTCTGGGTAGACTAAAGAAACAAATTCATAAACACGCATATGTGTATAAGAATGAGCTTTACACACAAAAAAACAATTGAAGATTGAGAAAACATCCCAGCTAAGTCAAGATCAAGTCCATAAGTCTGATATTAGCCCATATGCCTGATACCAATCTATAAATTCTTCTTCAGACTCATGAAACACATGCAATGATGCTGAATGCAGGAAGATCACAGGCCAGCGGGTGGAATGTCTTGTGGATCCAGTGGCAGTGTAAGCCTCTCATCCCTGGTGTGGGTCTCCACATGACTCCTCCAGTTCCAGGGCTCTTGCTGCATTGGTGTAGCGCCATCAGGCTTGTCATCAGTAGTGTCTCACAGAGGGTGAGTGTCCTGCCTCCAATCAGCTATTTTTCTCCTTAGCAGCTCCAAATGAGGGCAACAAGCTGTGAACTGATTGACAGGCTAATCTCCACCATGTGGCATTTAAATCTCAATTGACAACAAATTATGTAACTGCCACACAGGTCCAAGAACCAGGTGTTTTTTCTTATTATTTTAGAAAGCTTTAATCCACATAAGCATTTGCCAAACATTACTTGTGAAAGGCAAGGCCATCTGTTAAAGGTCAACTTATAGAACAATAACAATGATATCACATGAAAGTAAAATTTGGCTGAAGATTATTCAAAAATGGCATTGGCAAGGAGCTGCCAGAGGTTCAGGCCAGATTCAGAGGAGAACGTGGAACAATAGAAAGGGTTGCTGATGCCAGATGGATCTTGACTGAAAGTAGAGAATACCAAAAAGATGCTTGTGTCTGTTTCATTGATTATGCCAATGCATTCGACTGTGCGGACTATAACTAAATATGGATAGGCAGGAGAAGCATGGGAATTTCAGAACACTTCATTGTGCTTATTCAGAACTTGTACACGGATCAAAAGACAGTTGTGCCAACAGAACAAGGGAATATATCATGGTTTAAAAAGAAAGAAATGTGTACATCAGGGTTGTATCCTCAAAAAGCAGCGAAGCTGACTTATATTAAGAATATAGTGGCATCAAGATTAGAGGAAGGATTCTTAACAGCCTGCAATATACAGATGCACATCCTTGCTTGCTGAAAGTGGGGAGGACTTGAAGCACATGCTGATGAGGGTCAGGGATGGCAGCTTTAGTAGAGATTGGAACTCAACGTGAAGAACACCAAGATCCGCACACCTGGGCCACTAGGTAACATCATGATAGAGAAAAGATTAAAGTTTTCAAGGATTTCATCTTGATTTATCCATAATCAATGCTCATGGAAGCAGTAGTCATGAGATCAAAAGATGCTCTGCATTGGATAAATCTGCTGCACAAGACCTCGTTAGAGTAATGAAAACAACAATGTTTCTTTGAGGACTAAAGTGTCCTTGACCCAAGCTATGATACTTCCTCTTGCCTCAAATGAATGTGACAGTTGGATATTGAGTAAGGAAGACAGACGAAGCATCAATGCCTTGGATTTTTAGTGTTGGAGAAGAATATTGAAAGAACCATGGGCTTACTGCTAAAAAGACAAGCAAGTCTATTTGGAAGAAGCACAGCGCAGTTCTCTGCCTCCAGGAAGAGAGGGCAAGACTTTGTCTTACAAACGTTGGACACGCCAGGAGAGACCAGTCAGTCCCTGGAGAAGGAGGCAGTGAAAAGAGGAAGGCCCTCAAGGAGATGGACTGACCCGGGGGCTGCACCAATGGGCTCAGGCACAGGAACAAGTGTGAGGATGGTGCAGGACCAGGCCGCGTTTTGCTCTGTTGTACAGAGCTGGCTGCTGGTTGGAACTGACTTGATGGCCCCTAACTACAACATAATATCATTGGATCCTTGAGTGATACAAATAGTTAATGCTCTCCCTTTAACTGAAAAGTTGGTGATTCTAGTCTACCCAAAGGCAACTCAGATGAATGGCCAATCGACTTCGGGAAAATCCCTCATTGAAAACCTTCTAGAGCACAGTTCCACTAGAGCCCGAATGGGAGACAGATTACAATGAGCCAAAGTCAGTCCAATAATACCTGGGCTTGGGGTGATTCAGGATACTACAGGAAAATGGAGTTTATTCGATTCAGGTGTCTTAATTATTCAGGACTCCTAGTTTATATATCTGCATCTCCTTACTTTTCATATTATTTCTTATACAACTTAATTGTCATTAGAGTAAGCAAAGCTCGGTTAGAGGATTTTTTTGTTGCCACCACTGAGCTTTGCATCCTCTATCATTTCAGTCCTATTAGGCCCTGAAGTCTGGGTATTTTCACGTTGGTTCGTGATAGCCCATCTGGATATTGAATCTGTTCACTAGTCAATGAAACTGGAGAAAAAAAATACATCGCCTCTATTTTAAGGGCCGATGCTGTTACCTAATTTTCAGTTCAATTTCTTGCTAGGTAGCTACCGGCTGCCATGCTGAGGGTTAGCGTCATTGGTTGTGTGTCTACATGTTTATGAAAGCAGAGTTTTAATGCTTCCTCGAGGCACGTTAGGGAGACTGGGGGAGACGAGGATCTAATCACAGTGAGCACAGAATGAAAGAAATGCTCTAAAAGTAATTGTGGCAATCTTGTACAACTCTCCTTGATGTGACTGAACTATGGAATTGTATAATATGTGAATTATATGCCCCCAAACTGTTGGGTGTTGGCGGGGGTGGCGTGAGTGGGGGGTGGGGTGGCAGGGCAACAAATCCAGGGACAAGGGGATAACAAGCAATCTAAAATCGATGCTAAGGCAATCGTGGAAGTTTGGTGGGGTTTGATAATGTTCAATGTAGCCAAGAGGAATTTCTGAGAGCCGATTGAAGGTCAAACATGACAGTGGGACAGGAGGAAAGTAAAGGGAAATAGAGGAAATACCTAAGAGACAAATTACATTTATACAGGTATAAATATAGGGTTGTATGTATGTAAATAAATTAATATAAAATGATATGACTGTAGATCTATGTACATGTGTTTATATGGTAAGTAAGTATTAAGGTAGCAGATAGACGTTGGGCCTCTACGCAAGTCATCCGTCAACACAAGAACAACTTGTTCTAATAACCCGGCATCCTGTGATGCTCACCTTCCCAACATGATCACTGAAGACAAAATGGGTGCATAAGCAAATATGGTGAAGAAAGCTGATAGGGCCTGACTATTAAAAGATATAGCATCTGGTGTCTTAAAGGCTTGAAGAAAAAGCAATAGTCATCTAGCAGGGAAGCAACAAAGCCCACATGGAAGAAGCACATCAACCTGTGTGATCATGAGGTGTCACAGGATCAGGTATCAGGCATCAGAAGACCAAAAACAAATAATCATATCGATGTGAAAGAATGGGGTCAGAGTGGAGATCCAACACCCATCTGTAGACAATTGGACATCTCTCACAAAAGGGTCACAGGGAGGGAGGAGTCAGTCAGAGTGCAGTATAGCCCCAAGAAACACACAACAATCCTCTACTTCTTTAGAACTTTTTCCCACCCCTCCCACTATCATGAACCCCAGTTCTACCTTACAAACCTGGCTGGACCGAAACACGTATACTGGTACATATAAAAGCTCTCAACACATGGAATCTAGGACAGATAAACTCCTCAGGAACAGTAATGGGTGTAGTGAAACCATGAGGGGAACGGGCAGGGGGTGGAACGTGGGGAAGGGGAAACTGATTGCAGTGATTGATATATAACCACCACCAACAACAACAACCCGCCAGGGGGATGAACAATGGAAACATGGGTGAAGGAAGACTGCGGATGGTATAAGATATTAAAATAATAATTATAATTTATCAAGGGTTCATGAGGGTAAGAGGGTGGGGGAGGGAGGTAAAAAAGAGAAATTGATACCAAGGACTCAAATAGAAAGAAAACGTTCCCCCCCCCCCCAACTACCATGATCCGAATTCTACCTTGCAAGACTGGATAGAGCAGAGGTTGTACACTGGTGCAGATAGGAACTGGAGGGACAGGGAATCCAGGGTGGACAATACCTTCAGGACCAGGGGTGTGAGGGGCCATACTGGGAGAGTAGAGGGTGAGTGGGTTGGAAAGGGGGAACCGATTACAAGGATCTGCATGTGATCTCCTCCCTGGGGGACGGACAACAGAGAAGGCGGTGAAGGGAGACACTGGATAGGGCAAGATATGACAAAATAATAATCTATAAATTATCAAGGGCTCATGAGGGAGGGGAGATGGAGGGGGAAACAAAAGAGGACCTGATGCAAAGGGCTTAAGTGGAGAGCAAATGCTTTGAAAATTATTAGGGCAAAGAATGTACGGATGTGCTTTATAGAATTGATGTATGTATATGTATGGATTGTGATAAGAGTTGTATGAGCCCCTAATAAAATGTTTTTTAAAAAAAAGAAAATGAGGATGGCAACATATATACAAATGTGCTTGACACAGTGGATGAATGGATGAATTGTGATAAGAGTTGTACAATCCCCCAATAAAATGATTTTTAAGCCATGAAAACAATGATTTGTGGAAAACAAGAAAATGAAAATGAAAAATAAGGTGCAAATGGTTGCGTAACTTGAAGAATGTAATAAATGTCAATGAATTAAACATAGGGAAAAAAAGAATGGAATCACAGATTTGACCAATGTATTACATGTAATGGTGGTTGCTTTGAAGGTAATAGATTGTTTTGTAAAAAAAATTTAAATACATAGCTTTGAAATACATATATATTTTTTCATAACTAGTAGGAATAATCCATAAATATACATTATATGTAACTGAAAGATTTTGCAACCTAACCAGAAAGTGCTATTCTATTGAGCAAGTTTCGAAAGGAAAATAAGAAAACAACAGATTCTGTGTTGATGGTTCACCAGTTGTTTTTGTTTTGTTTCGTTTTGTTTGGGGGGAGGGGGTTGTAATTATAAATTAGATGGGGTTTACGCTATGGATCATCAATGTTTCAAACTTCTCCAACCTTTCAACAGTTTAAGCCACTAATCACCCACCCCCAGTAGTTTACGCCACGCCTGCTTCCTGATGTCTCTTCTCCTTCTGTGCCCTGCCTTCTTCCATGAACCCCAAGTTATCTGCCAACAGTCTAGCCCATTGCTTTACCTTGCTTCTCTTGCCCTCCCCCAATGTGGCAAACTCCAAAGTCTGTTTCCTTTGGTACAAAAGTCTTTGACTTGTCTTTTGCTGCTGTTCTTTTTCTCTATAGTGGTTTCACGTAGGATCTATTCTCTGTGACTGGCTAATGCCCTCAGCATAATGTCCTCCAGGTCCAGCCAGGCCATGAGGTGCTTCATGGTTTCATCCTTCTTGCTATTGTGGGCAGTGCTGCATGGGTAACAGGGGTGTGTGCCTGTCTGCTTGTGTTTTAACTCTGACTTCTCGAGGATATGTACCCAGGAGATTAATCCCTGGATTATACGGAATTCCTTTTCCCAGTTGTTTGCCTCTCCAACATTTGTTATGTTGCCTTATTTTTCATTAGTTTATCATTGTCAATGGAAGGTTGTTGCTTTTGAGTTGATCCCAACTTGAAGCCATTCCATAACCTGTCTCCCATTGAACCTATATACTATATGTAGTGTGTAGGAATGCCAAGGTTATAAAGTTTTATGAGAGCAGATAGCTGCCTCTATGTCCTGAGGATTGGTTGGGGGATCTGAACTGCTGACTTTAAGGTGAGCAGTCCAATGTTTACCTAATAATGTCTCAACTGCCAAAAAATGAATACAATGTAATGCATTGCCAAAGCCATTCATCCATGTTGAAAAATAAGAGAGCAAATGCTTTGAGAATGATTGGGGCAGGGAATGTATGGATGTGCTTTATATAATTGATGTATGTATATGTATGGACTGTGATAAGAGTTGTATGAGCCCCTAATAAATTGTTTAAAAAGAAAAATAAGAAAATAAAAATGTCTCATATACAGACCAAGGATCCCCTCTCAGAGAGAAGCATATGAGGTGATCGCCATGGGCTGTGGAGTGCTGTGAGGTCACGTATAAATGGAAAATCCAGAGCCTGGACAAATGCCATCATGGTATAATATTATAATAAATACTTTATGAAGGAAAACAGGGAACATTTCGCATTTGGAAGAAAGCAAGGAGTGTATCTCAACAGGGGCATGTGGTCTGCGAAAATAAATTTCCTCCGTGCCTTTCTCTTAAAACAGAATCAAATGAAAACCAGAATGTCTTCTGCTCGCCTTCCCACATCCCAGGTTATAGCAAGTTGCTCTCTGTGCTGCTACAGGGGCAAATCCTCATTAGCTGCTCATTCAAAAGGAATCAAAGCGTCCTTGATAACTTCCCTAACTTGCTCAGGATCGTCCTGTTAGAATGGAGCATCTTTGCCTATTTCATCGGAAAATAAGGTAAATGATGGTATGGAAAGGATCGTGGTAATGTAGTAATGAAATGCTCATCTGCCGACCTAAGGTCACCTCCTCAAACTCGCCAGTCCCTCTATGGGAGAAAGCTGCAACCATCCACCTCCATGAAGATTTCCAGTCTTCAACACCACACACTGTCCGATAGGGTCATGATAAGAAAGAATCAACTAGACAGAAATGGGTTTTTGATGACATGGCCATTTTACTTTATGCTATTTCCATCCTGGACAAAAGTACGGATTTAGTAGCAAACAAAATCCCAGAGTTTCTGGCATCCTATGATCAGAAGAGACACGAAGTCTTCCCAAAGGACTTGGACAAGTTAATCACTGATGTCCCAAGTCCATCGTCCTGTCTTATTTTTCTTCCTTCTGTCTCCCTTCTTCTCTGCTTCCCTTTTTATTTATATGCTCCTTCGACTGCAGAAATCTGTCTATAATTACGTGGTGAGCTGTTTGACAATTATCCCCGTTAGAGAAAAACATCATTAACAGGCAATAATTAACTTGCGTATCAGAGTTGTGGGTTCAGAATGGGGAAAGGGATGACGTTTTGCAGAGACAGACAGGAGAGGACACTTTGTCATAGAAACTTGTTAGAATCAACAGCGAGCCCCACTCTACTCCTGCTGCCTTTTCTATCTCACTCAGCTTTGCGCTCCAGGAGCCACTCATTAGAGGTGAGCATCTTCTGCTTCTGTGGGTCGAACTCCTCCTAAACACAACTTTTGGCGGATTTATTTAGGAACCTCCTTCAAGCTGTAGAATAAAAGATAGATCCAAGAATATATTTAAAAACAGTGTTCCTGGCTGTAGGAAGCTTACACTCCATCAAGGGAAGAAATGATACATAAATCGTTATCTTACTGGTTGTAAGATAGCACCATACAAAAGGTAATGGTACTGTGTAAGGGCACACAAAGGGGATGCTGCACTACAGTGAATTATATCACATGGCCCTTCTCATCACAGGCCTACATTTTGTGATGTACTATAAATCCAATCTGTTCCTCTGGTTATAGTTCCATTTGGGAGTAAGTTGTCTCTTATCTTGATTGCACAGTGTGACGGTGGGGTTGTGGTTTGTCTTCCTGATTTGCCGGCAGGTATTACTCATTTCCTTGGTGATATAGGCTGCAATTTAGCCACCGTTTAGATATTATCTATTTTACCTACGTCAAAGCAAGAACTCTCTGTTTTAGGCTGTTCCTTTATTGAGTCAACTGCCAGGTTCCTAATTAATTAAGAAAAGCAGGATACTGGGGTCAAAAAACTGCCTGAAACCATCTAACCTGCAACCATATAAGCAAAGAGAATCTGCCAGGCTGACACCTAAACTGTCAATTAGAGATTTGCGGCCTCCGCAACCACATAAGCCATTGCTTTGACAGCTGTGTGTTCTGTGAGATGTTGCAGTGAGTTACAGAATCCTAGGATGTGAGAGAGATTACCGAGATGAGGAAAAGGTGTTTACATCAGAAAGAATAATGGTGGCATTTTGGAAGAGTTGAAGATTTGGGACAGAATTGACTTGATGGCAGCGAATTCAGCTTTTGAGTTTAACCTCCACCTCTTAGGAATGAGCTTTATGTTTATTCTTCTAAAAGAGATTAACCATGAAGGGCTTGAGTGAGAGATTTTATCCACCTCTTTAGAAGTCTTTGACTTTTCTAGAAGACCACCAAATCTAAAGGACGGAAGACCCTAATGATGTAATTTATTAATCATAAAAGTGATAGATTATCCTTAGGCATTAGTCTAATATCACGATTTTCATTAGGCATAAGTCTTCCTAAATGTCTCAGATTCCTCTGTTAACAGAAATCCATCTTGCTCATCCAGAAGGTCTGCCTTGCAAATATGAATAGCAACCATTAATATTTGAATGTTGTCCAAAATATTGGTTTTATACAAAAATTAAGCATATGTATATCTTATAAAATATAACAACACTAAAGATATGAAATCATTTTACATATATGGTTAGGAGCTATTTGAATCAGAAAATTTGAATGTAGATAAAAATTACGACCTTGGGAACTCACCCTACCCTATAGGATCATTATGAGTCAGAATTGAGTAGATGGCAGTGAGTTTGTTTGGTATAAAATATGTCCATCAACTATCTGACAAACATCCTATGGTGGCATGTATGTTGCTATAATGCTAGAAGATATACCACCAGTATTTAAAATGCCACTGAGATCACCAATGATTGACAGGTGTCAGCAGAGCTTCCAAAGTAAGACTGACTAGGAAAAAAGAACTATCAATATACTTCTGAAAATTAGCCTATAAAAGGCCTACTTTCACAAAATATTGTCCAAGACTTAAACTCCATTACTTTGAATATATATCATCATGAAGGATTAACTGCTGCTGAAGGATGTCATGTTTGGTAAAGTGGGGGTGAGCAAAGTTTAGTGGGGGGTCACCTTAAGATACTGGATGACAGTTAGTAACAACATAAAATATCCAGGCCAGCCCATTCTCTGTCTATCTCTCCCCCTCCCCACCCCTCTCCCCAGCAGCATGATCAAGCTGCAGGCAAAGCACATTGAGAAGGATGGCAGCCGCCTTTCTAGCCATTCACATACTTCCCGAACCACAGAGCTCTCCAGGCTGACAGACAGACGTCAGCAATGCAACATAAGCTCCCAATGCCAACATTTAAAGAGATTTTTAAAATCCAAAGACACCTCCATCACTCTTTCCCTCTCCTACTCACTGAGCCATCTCGCTCTGAGAATGAGAATTCCAATCCCTCTGTCTGCTGTAGTAGAGGAGAAAAAAGGAGCTTGATAGGAGAATGAAATCAGCAGTTAAACTTTCCTCTAATATATTTTTCATTCTGCAAATATATGAGTTTTTTGCCCTGACATTTTATTTTGTGGAGTAAGCAACATCTGAAAAAAAATCTATATGTATGAAAAGTCTCTTTTTCACCCCTTAAAAAACAAGAAAATGTAACCTATCTAATTTTCTTTCTGCAGAAGCACTGGGGCAGAAAACAAAAGCCTTGGAATAGATAGAAGAAGTCCTACCATTAGTCTTCACCGTGTCGCCTTTCTTGTCTCCTCTGGGCCAGGACTAGATTTATGAGGCCTAAGAGGTATTGCCATGCAAAAGATGTTCAGTGGCTCCTGGAGTGGGCAAGTGGGAAGCCAATTGCGGTTTGTTCTTAGTGTGGAAGCTCTGATAAAACCTCCCCAATTTGGTTACTCTGGTGGCATTTGAAATATCAGTGACATGGCTTCACATCACAGCAACACACAAGTCACTACAGGTCAACAAGCTGACAGACAAATGGTGGTAAAGAAGAAAGAAAGAAGAGCTAGAAAGAAGAGCCCCCCCCCCACACCCCATGAGAAGGATTGACACAGTGACTGCAACAATGGGTTCAGGCATGGAAACAATTGTGAGGATAATTCAGGACATGTCAGTATTCCATTCTGTTGTGCATAGGGTCACTGGGTTGGAGCCAAATAGATGCATCCTAGCACCAAAACAACAATAAGGGATATTGCTTACCCACAGCAGCCTCTGGGGCATTAAAAAAAAATCACATTTGTACAATGTGACCCATACCTTATCCTCAGCCACCGCCAACTGGTTCGAAAATAGGTTCCTTTCCAAATGGTAATCCATTTCTATCTCTGACTTGATGGCAAAAGATGGCCTGAGCCAATCAAATTCCTTTCATCAGAATTTGACACTAGTAAACAGTGAAGTTGAGACAGGTAGAAATAGGAAAACGGCTAAAAGGGGGCATCGAGACCTGTTATGGCAGAGAGAAGAGAGTAGCAAGTTAATGCATTATGTATGTTGATCTTATATTTTTGCCATTGTGTATGCAAATTTATGAGAAAGGAATAAAATGGAAGTCAGTCAATTAATAAAGATAACATCCATTCTCTACCTCAGCTCATCCATTAAATTATAATTCCCACATTTTATTTCCTTTCCCAAGTAGACCCTGTTTGGTATGGCTTTAGGATCCCAAATTATAAGCAGCCCTACTGCTTTGTCTCATACTCTATGGGCCACTGGGTTTTCCAGGTAAATGCTAACAGGTGGACTGAAAAAATACAGTTTTATCTAGAATGATGGAAGGCATAGAATGCAACAGACAAATACTTAGATAAGGAACCAATGAACACTTTATAGATAGAACAAAATGTTGGCATTGCAATGCTTTATAAAAACCATTTGCAGAAATGAAATAGTTTTTCATGTATACAGCACTGTTCCAAGTGCCCTTACCAGCCCTTCCAAGCTGAATCCTCTTCAATGCTTTAACTTACCCTCTCAAATCAGTTTTCCATTCTAATTATGGTATTCCTCCAAGTTCAATTCTATACCTTGTAGTCTTCAAGAAATCCTCCCTGTGACCTCCTCCTCCTTGGGGGACGGACAACAGAGAAGGAGATGAAGGGAGACGCCAGATAGGGCAAGATATGACAAAATAATAATCTATAAATTACCATGTGCTCATGTGGGAGTGGGGAGAAGGGAGGGAGGGGAAAAAAATAAGAGGACCTGATGCAAAAGGTGTAAGTGGAGAGCAAATGCTTTGAAAATGATTAGAGCAAATAATGTATGGATGTGCTTTATACAATTGATGTATGTATATGTATGGATTGTGATAAGAGTTGTATGAGCCCCTAATAAAATGTTTTAAATTTTTTTAATAAATAAATAAAGACTTCCTAGATTAGAGTAAAAAAAAAGAAAAACTCAGGCCTGTTCTATCTCTAGTATCCCAGGATTCTATGGGTTACAATGTACCAAGGAATTCTTGCTTGGTTCCACAATAATGCTCCTGGAAGGAGCAATTAAAAGATAAAACTTGATAAGTGGAAACAAAGCAGTAAAAATGTTTTGGCTTTGTTTTTAAGGATCTGTATGCTTCTAATAAAAACTTCATATTGAAGAATCAGCTTAGGAAGCAGATCACTAGTCCTCTCTCCCAACGGCCATGCAGTGTTTGAACCATCAACTTTTCAGCTAGCAGCTGAGCTCTATATTGCTCCAAGACTCCTTGCACAAACCCTAACATTTTATAAATATGGAATATAAAATTCACGTTCTCTTCCAATAGGAATACCCAACATGAAGAAATTCAGAAAAACTGAAAGAGAAGGAGAGCCGGTACATATTGCTTTGAATTTTACATCAGAAAACCCAACTTCCATGGAAGGATAAAGGGATTTACAGTATTTAGAAATGTAAACTATTTAGATGAATCAATCAAACGTATTAACCCTAACGATGATGTAATCGTGTGGGGAAAAGAGGAGCGCAAATACAGGTGAAAAACACAAGTATTCATGACCCCTATTTCAGAGATTCTTGTTATGCTTGGTTCTTTTTTGCTTTTACCTATTGAAGAATAGTTTTTTTTTCAGGTTTAGCTGTCCACTGAAGTTTTGACAAGTTTTAAGTGAGAATGTGCCTTAACACACATGGTGGATGTTGTTAGGTTCTAGGCAGTTCCCTTATAAGGAGAGACATTCTCAGTAAAAGAAAGCCGCCTGTTCAGACAGCTTTACCATGGCAGCACTCTAGCGGAAAGACCAGGGGCAGTGGTAGTTCATTAGCAGAATTCTCACCTCCCATCCAGGTGATCCAGGTTCAATTATCAGCCAATGCATTTCATGAATGGTAACAACCATCCATCTGTCAGTAGAGGCTTCGCGGTTGTTCTGATGTTGACGAGCTTCCATACTTACGACTGAGACTTCAAACCAACTCCTTCCAGTTCAAAGTGCAGCCCAAGGGAGACTAGGGGGGAAAGCTTGGTGATGTATTTCTCAAAGTCAGGAAATGAAAACAACTGTCTGATCCGCAAGTGATTATAGGATGGTATAGGACCAGGCATCTTTCCATTTCATTCAATGGCACGTGAGGTCACCACACCAGGGGTGACTCAGTGGCAGCTAACAACCACCACAGTCAACAGGAGAGAACTCTAGGCTTGGAGAGGCTTACCGGAAAAATCAAAGTCCGCATAATTTTCAATGCTAGCCATATACAACCAGTGGAAATGACTCGTTTTAGTCATCTAAAACAAAGCATATTGTGGAACAGTTCAAATCGCACCCATTCTCAAGCTTGTGAAAGATAAATATGTGCTTTTCTTTATTTATCTGAAGGAACAGGGTATCTCCCCCAACCGCTCCCCTCCAGAACTCAGCAGACCACCTCTGTGGGAAGAGAGGACTTGGAAACATAGGGGAGCCATATCTCAGAAAATTTCAGTACACAGATGTCAAATCATATTAGTCTTGCACTTTCCCCTTCATTGCACCATAATTCAATATGAGTTTTATTATGCAAATTCAGTGCAAAGCAGAGCGCTCTACATCTCTGCCAAATGCTCTTGGTGCCATAATGGCAGTCAAGCCGTTCTCATAAGAAAACACTGCATCTTGAGAATAAGAAAGGAGCCAATATAAAATTTTGAAATGTTCATCTTGCCTAGCACAGTGATAGCTTGAGAGAGCACACAATAAATAACACTTGAAGGTGGAGTCACTCAGTGCCAAGTTAACCAGAAGGAAAGCGTGTTCTAGGCCTCGCTTTGAAACACTCATCTTGGAAATAACTCTCTGGCTTTACAAGTTTCAGTACACTTTGCTTATGCCTGTTTTTTGCTGTTGTTGTTCCCTTTAAACAAACACACATTTCTTGCTTGCTTCTTTTTCTAAGTACTACCATATGGATGGAGAATGCTTCAACATTAACTTCCAGGCTTATTGCAAACAGTTCAATGTATTCTTCACATTTGTCATGATTTCTCAATTGTAAGAGTAAGGTGAGCCCTTAAAGAAGATTTTCTTGCATGCGTGTGCACCACACAGGCTAACAAAGTAAGTTGAAGAATCGATGCTTAAGCACTCTTCTCCAACCGATAAGTTAGCTGAGCAATTTCCCAGGAGCCTAAATCCACTTTGAGAAACTTAGGCTGTCTAGCTGCATAATGAACTCATTAACTTCATGAAAGTGTAATAAAGCTCACTAATGTTCCTTAAACAGGGCAATTACTCCAGTCCCCACTCCTGGTAAATGTTGTTCCAACAGTGCCTCCATGGCACAGGATTGGAAATCTAACAAAGGATGAAGGACTTTGGGAAGGTTGAAAATACCCCTATTGACACAGTATAGGTCAGGCAGTTTTTACACATTGAGCTGTAAGGTAAGCAGTTTGAAATCACTAGTTGCTCTGAAGAAGAAAGATGGGGCTTTCTCCTCCCATTAAGAGTTGTAATCTTGGAAACGCACAGGGGCAGTTCTATCTTGTTCAAAAGGGTCACTATGAGTGGTACAGTAATTAATGTGTTCAGCTGCTAGCCAAAAGGACAATGGTTCAAGTCCACGAACCATTCCCTGGGACAGACATGTGACAATATATGCTTCAGTAATTATTACAGTCTTTGGAAACGACCTACAAGGTAGTTCAACTCTGTTCTACAGGACCACGAGAATCCGAATTGATGAGATGGTAGTGCATTCTGTTTAGTTTCTTTGAAATGTTTCATTTCAAATACAGAACATTTTATTTCTCTGTTAGAACTAATTTCTAATTAAGAGAACATAAGCCAAGTGCTTAGTACATGAGCACAATGCAGCGTTCTGGAATTCTCATCTTTCTCCGAGCTGCCCGTAGTTTCCTATGATACACAGTTGAATGCCTTTGCACCGTCAATAAAGCACAAATAAATACCTTTCTGGGATCCGTGTGGCATCAGCAACGATAACTCTTGTTCCACATCCTCATCTGAACCGAGCCTGAACCTCTGGCAGCTCCTTGTCAACGAACTGCTGCGACTGCTGTTGGATGATCTTCCACCAAATTTTATTTTCGTATGCTATCAGTGACAGTTTTCTATAATCGAGCATTCTCTTGAGTCGCCTTTCTTTGGAATGAGTATAAATATGGATCTCTTCCACTCAGTTGGCCAAGTAGCTGTCTTTCAAAATTCTTGACATGGTCCAATGGGGCTTTTAGTTCTTCATTATCTTGTAGAAACATTTCAATTGGTATCCCATCAATTCCTAGAACCTAGTGCTTGATTAATGCTTTTAGTACAGGTTGAAATTCTTCCTTCAGAACCATTGATTCTTAATCATACAGTACCTCTTCAGATGGTGTAAGGTCAAATAGTTCTTTGGTACAGTGATTCTGTGTATTCGTTCCATCTCTCTTGATGCATCCTGAATTGTTCAAGATGTTGTTGCCCATAGTACCTTTCAATAGTGCAACTTGAGGCCTGCA
Organism: Tenrec ecaudatus; assembly: GCF_050624435.1. Taxonomy (NCBI): domain Eukaryota; kingdom Metazoa; phylum Chordata; class Mammalia; order Afrosoricida; family Tenrecidae; genus Tenrec; species Tenrec ecaudatus. The sequence continues at coordinate 53,607,603 of NC_134531.1, read as the reverse complement.
TTTTTTCTTACCTTCTTTTCGTTTAACATGTGCTGAGCACATGCTCCCTTCTTGCTTTTCTAACTCTAGGTCTTTGCGTATTTTGTTACAATAGCCAGGTCTTCTGTCAGCAGTGTCCTTCCTCCCTTTTGACCTATTTTAAAGTCATTTCCTTTTTTTTTTTTTTTTAGGAGTGAAGGGGAAATCCATATGGATGAAGGCTCTGGTGAATGCCCTCTGACCATGGACCAAGGATGTGAACAGCCTTGCTATCATTCAGAATGTCCTGGAAAATGGATTGTTGAAAATGCAGCTGGGTTAAAATTTAGCACCCTAGCATTTGATCTCCCTTATGATCCATTTAAATTTGTTCGGTGGTTTGAAGTTTTCTGCTTCCTTTTCAATTGAGGTTTTTAAATCTGTTTTAATTTATTGTTGCTAGATTTTGTTTATTATGTTTTATGCTTTTCTTCATATGAAACCTAGGATAGGTAAATCTGTAGAGACAGTAATGGGGTTAATGTCTCATAGGGGGGAAGGATAGGGGAGTTGGGGGAAATAGGCAGTTAACAATGATGAGTACAAGAATGAAGAAAATGTTCTAAAACTGATGTGGTGATTATTTTACAGTTCTTGATATGATCCAACTATTGAATTGTATGATAAGTGAACTATAGGCCAATAAAACTGTTAAAGACATTTTTAAAAATAGCATCATACATGAAGACAGCAGAGTCATTAAAAGGCAAGAAAGTAAAGCTTGGACAAGTCAAAGGAGAGTCTGAAATGTCTTGAATGTAGAATAACTAGAGCAAATGGAAACGATGATGTCAACGAGCGACACAGAAGGTTTCAGAGGTCAGCTCAGGTTGGTAAGGAATGCAATGAAATGTGCAAAGAACTGGCATTAGGAAACCAAGAAGGAAGAACCTGTGCAGCGTGTGTCTCAAGCTGAATGAACTGGAGAAAAAAAGGCAAGCCTCAGGTTGTAATATTGCAGGATCAATGGACAAAATATCTAATGATGCTGTACCATAAAGAAATCATCGGCATTTTCACCATTTCAAAAGATAGCAGCACATAATCAAGAACAAGTGTTACTGAAAGAAGTAGTCCAAACTGTACTGAAAGCATTAGTGAAAGAAAAAAAAAAACACCAAGAAGTCTAGGAACTGAGAAAGCACCAATAGCGATGTGTCAACAAATTGATGAAATCTTGGAAGCATTCACTCACCTGTGCCAATTGGGGTAATTTAGAACACAGTTACCTGGCTAACTGACTGGAAGTGATATATGCATATTTTTGCTCTTAAAAAGAAAGTTGACAGAACAGAATTCAGAAATTATTATTCTACTTAATGTATAATAAATTATAATAAAATATCATTAATACTATGTACAAGTAAAATTTTGCTGAGGGTCCCTAAACAATAGTTGTGGCAGTATATTGTCAGGGAACTGACAGAAATTCAGGCTGGTCTCACAAAGGACATGGAACAAAGGATATCATTAAATAGATCTTAGCTGAAAAACAGAGATTACCAGAAAGCTGTTTTCTTGACTATACAAAGACATTAGACTCTATCATAACAAACTATGGATAACTTTGAGAAGAACTGGGATTCCAGGGTACTTCACTGTATTCATAAGAAACTTGTATGTGAATCAAGAAGCAATTGTTCAAACAGAAAGCAAATGTTTTGAGAATGAGGATAGCAATAAATATAAACATGTGCCTGACACAATGGATTATATATAGATTGTGATAAGAGTTGTATGAGCCTCCAATAAAGTGATTTAAAAAAAATAATCACAAAATAAAATAAAGGTAAATCAGAGTTGTGTCCTTTCACCATACTTATCCATTCTATATACTGAGAAAATCATTAGAGAAGCTGGATTATATTAAGAAGAACATGACATAAGGATTGAAGGAAAGCTTATGAACAACCAAACAGGCAGATCACACAAGCTTGCTGCTGAAAGAAAGGAAGACTTAAAGCACTTACTGCTGAAGATCAAGGATTGCCACCCTCACTGTGGACAGCAACTCAGTGTATGGAAAACCGAAATCCTCACAACTGAATCAATAGAAAACATCATTATAAATGGAGAACAGATTAAATTAGTCAAGGATTTCATCTTGATTTGATCCATAATAAATGCCCATGGATGCAGCAGTCAAGAAATCCAAGAACGTCTTGGATCGGGTAAATGTGCTGCACAAGACCTCTTTAAAGTATTGAAATCTAAGGGTGTCACATGCAGAATGAAGGTGTGCCTGGTTTAAGCCACGGCATTTTCAATGCCCTCATACATTTGAAAATTGGACAATGAATAAGGCAGACCAAAATAGAACTGATACATTGGCAATAATATTCAAAATACCACAGACTGCCAGAAGAACAAGCAATTCTGTCTTGGAAGGAATACAGCCAAAATGCTCCTTAGATGTAAAGATGTTGAGACTTCATAGAAAGACTTCATCCTTTGGACATGTTATCAGGAGTGATCAGTCCCCTGGTAAAGTAGGATGTCAGGGGAGGAAAGACAGTCAAGGAGATGGATTGACAAAATGACTGCAACAATGGATCCAGGCATGACAATTGTGAGGGTGATAAAGGAGAAGACATTGCTTACTTTCACTATAAATAGAGTTGCTATGAATTGGGTCCAGTTTGAAAGCACCAAACATATGTTAAATTCCTTGTCTACCAAAGATCTGAATCACCTGGAGGTCTATTTCTATTATCAAGGTGTGTGTGTGTGAGAGAGAGAGAGAGAGAGAGAGAGAGAGAGAGAGAGAGAGAGAGAGAGAGAGAGAGAGAGAGAGTTAGTTTTGTCATTCATCTATAATCCCTGGTATGCCTGACACATTTTTACTGACTCCCAAGCACTGTATGAAACACTGAGACTCTGGAGAATGTTATCTTTTCCAGATTGGTTTAGCTTTTTCCTTTGCTAGGACTTCTAAACACAAGTTGGTGGTTCAAACTCATGAGTGGCTGCAATGGAGGAAAATTAGGTTATCTGCTCCCATGAAGGTTTATAGCCCTGGAACGCCTGCATAGAGGCACTGTGAGTCTGAATCAAATTGATAGCAGTGGGTTTCTGGTTTAAGTTAGATTAAACATAGTCTGATGATATTAAGTCATTCATGGACTTGTTTGTCCACGGGTGGGTTACAGCTCTAGTTAACGGGCAATTTCTTATATAACCTAACTCCTGTGTTGTAGAACCCTGGGTTCCGTATGAAAACCATGGTGCCCACCATACCATCTTCCCCTTGCTGTAGCCCAAACTTTCACTCTTGTCTTCTTGCTCCATGCTGTTGCTGGATGCCATCCAAACAGCCCTGACCTAGTATTGCCTGACTAACCACTGACTGTTCCGGAGCCATCCTGAAAACTGTTGTTACGTTTCCAAATCTGAAGGAGGGAATGGTAGCACAGCTTACATTATGAACACCTGGTTTACAGAAGGATATGGTCAACAGTAGAAGCTCAAAATGCATTTTCAGTGTCCACACATGGAGTAAGTAAGGCTCAAGTAAATCCCCTCTTACCACAGTCAAGGGGTGTGAGTGCCCTTGTTACAAGGCAGAGAACATTGTAAATATGAATATGGTAAACATAGTTCAGTTCAAATATAATATCTTATGTGAGCTCCCATTTGCCCCATTAAAAGTTGGTTCAATGTTTGCTTGTTGGTTGGTTGGTTGGTTTTAAGTGAAAGGGAAAGACACATGGTCTAAGCCCCCGCGAATGCCCATGACCATCGACCAGGGAGGTGACTAGCTTTGCTACTGTGCAAAGAGCTTTGGAGAGTGACTCATGGCAGAGGCATGGAGGTTCACGGCTCACGCCTTACCGCTGGATCTTCCTTTGGACCTGTGTTCACGTTTTCAAGGTTTTAATAGCTTCTACCTCATTTTCAACGTACGGTTTTCTCTGCTTTACATCTACCCTCCTACTCGCTGAGCATCGGAATTTAACAAATGTCTTGAATAAAAGAGCCTTAGCAATGCTGTCCATTGGTAACTCCACTGTTAACTTTAAGGTCACCGATTCACACCCCCCAGCCCCTCCACTGGAAAGAGATGAGCCTATCTGCTCCCCTCAAGGGTTACTCTACCCGGAGGACTCCTACAGCGGGACGCTGGGAGTTGGAAGGGACTGAATGGCAATGGCTTTGGTGTTTGGGGAAACCTTGTGTTCAGTTTTTCAACCGGTTCTGCCTAAAGACTCTGTAGTTTTCCTTCCAGGCTCAAGATTGGCAGAAGCGCTGCTTGTTTCCCTCCCTCTGAGCACAGCTCTCCACCAAGGCAATGTCCGTTTACAATGGGCAAATGTCCTGAGATAAAAAGAATGCAGAATAGTGATCCACTCCGTTTACTCTCAGGTTTTGAACCCTTGATTATTGTTTTCTTCAGAAACCTCCTGCTTTTTTATTAGAAAGTTTTGAATCTGTTTTCTTTATGTTTTTTTCATCTGTTTTCCTAGTTGTTCTTAGTGGGAGCACTGGCTTGCTGAAGGTAATTCATCGTAACTGGAAGCAGAAGGTCAAGGTTCGTGAGCAATACACAGAAAAGCACTGGTCGCTGAGGGACACAGAGGAGCAGGAGAACAACCTCATGAGATGAGAGGACTGACCATGAATACAAGAAAATGCCACTTGACACCAGATTAGGAAAACTGATTACAGTCCTATAATGGAGAAGTTAGATTTAATCAGCATAACTTGTGCTCTACTTCTAAGAATATAACCTGCCCTGTCCATTTTGGAAAGCATCTGTGTGAAATGAACTCTTTATGTAGCCTTTTGTCTTGGTTCTTTGAACAAACAGGTGAGAAGGATTTCTCCCCCTATGTTTGGAGGAGTTCTTTTGACTGAGGCTTCTACCCCAGAGGATTGTCACATTTTCTTTTCCAGGTTGATTGAAAAGATGTAAATAATCTGTAGTTCAATACTTCTTGTCTTGTCCTGGGCTGCAGCCTGGCCTATGCTGAGAATCTCTTGCAGGGATCAGTGAATAGACTATGGACATGAAGTCATCTGTGGTCTCCTGACAGGGGATTGGCAGTTTGTGGCCATGAAGGGGAAGGCTATGCCTTGAAGTGAACCATGAGTGTGAACATATGCATCCGATTGCACATAGACTTTCAGACAGAAGGAAGCATGAAGCCAGAAAGCAGCAGAAAGAAAAAAGAGAGAAAAGGAAGAAAGCAAGGAGGCAAGGAATCTCCCTACAATGCTGAACACTGACCAAGGCTGTGTGCTGAAGATGGCCAAAGACCTAGAAGGGGTCCGGTAGCAGAGTCGGTGTTGACAGACAGGAGGGCCAAAAGGAGGCTGAGAGGAGCCCTCCCCCGTATGGCTTAGAAAAGACCTGCATGGTCAAGAAGAGGTTTGCACAGCAGAGAGGAGGGCCTGCATACTTGTTTGACTAGGGGGCGTTGAGAGACCTGTTCGCGCTGCAAGAGAGTTGTCCTCTCCTCTTTAGGAGGGTCTTCCTGACTTGGACAACGTGCTTCCTGGTTCTGATCCGGAGGTGTACTTGGTTTCGTCCTGAACAAACCACGGAACTCTAAGAATGGTCTCTGAGTGCTGTGTGGCCATTAGCGAATCCAGAAGACAATTGAAAAGTGGTGCGGGAGGGATCGCTCAGGTTAGAATTGGTAAAGATATTTGAGGATGGAGATATCTCTCATCACCGCCTCACAGACAGACGCTAGTCGGATCTCCTTTGAAGTCAGAAGAGATCTGACTCTATAACTAGTCTTAACCATTTCACACAAAGTCCCAACTCAAACTCACTGCCACCAAGTCATTGATGATGCAAAGTGACCCTCCAGGGCAGGCTAGACATGCCCCTGTGACTTCTGAGACTATAACTTTTACCGGAGTAGATAGCTCCTTCTTTCTCCCAAGGGGTGGCTGGTGGTTTTGAACTGCTGACCTTTTCAGACTGCAGTCCAATGCGGAACTACTATATTCACTGAACTAAATATTATAAATTCCCTCTTACCCAGTGATCCCGCCTCTGAGTCTGGAAGGGCACATGTGTAAGTATGTTTGTCTTGTATGTGACCATCACTAGGGCAGGAGTTAAGTAAATGCACACTGTGGAATACCACACCCAAACTCCACCAAAGCCACTGATATCGAGTCTGTTCTGACTCGGTGATGTAGCAACTAGGCAGGGTTTCCCAAGCTGCACCTCTTTACAAGAGCAGAACAGCATCCTTCTCCTGGAGCAATCAGTGGGCTTGAGCAACACTGCAGTTAGCAGAGCAGTGTTTACCCAACAGCACAACTAAGGCTTCTCCTGGAATATCACGAGCAGGTGGAACTAACTGGACATAAATATAGACAATGGAATACTTCTGAAAAGCAGAGCATTGGCCGAAAAGTATGAAACACAATGTAATGTATAAGCCCAAACCTAGTTTAACACACAAACCCCTCCGCAGACCACACACCTACTTATTTTAGAAAAACATATGTACATAAGGACACTAGCCCTTTAGTGGGAGCCTCTGGAAGTACCATACGTATTAAGCACAAAATAGTAGAATGGCCTGTTCAAGTTCACACAACTAATAAGCAGAAAAAGGAGACGTTGGAAATCTGGAGAGTTTGTGCTGTGCTTTGTCTTCTGAGAGTCTTCGGATCAACAGCAAAATGCTGAGGAAGATGATTAATTCAACATTCCATCCCTGAGGTCTCAAAGTAATAAACTAATTACCTTATCTGCATGTTATCAAAGGAGACTGTCTTGGTAAGAGTGACTCCATTTAGAGTTTCAGTTAATTTCCACCAGAAACTCATCTTTCTTGAAAAATATTTTCTTTATTTCCCCTTATCATAGGATCTAAGCCCCTTAAATTGGTAAACAATGATGGTTGGGTAGTGATTATAATCTCTTCAGACTCATTCACAAAGCAGAAACCAGAGTTTTGTGATGCGTGCTTCTTTTATAGATAAGCCCCACACTGGCCCCAGGAGAATAAAATTTTCAAAGACAAATATAAAGAACACACTAAATGGTCCGGAGAAATGTCAGTGAACGAAAGGTCACGGCTTTGATACAATTAAAAGGAAGCTTCCTTGTAGGAGAAACATCGTTCCAACATAAGGACGTCGTGGAAAACCTTTGATATTTTCTGGGTCTGGATCCTGAGTCTGGCTCATCCATCTCTGGTTCTTTGGACTTGAGTCAACAGCCTGCCATATTGCCTGCCAATTGTGGGTATCATCAGAGGCCTGCCATCTGACATTGTATTCATCCACCTTTGCAGCCACCAGGCTGCCAGCCTGAGATATTTCTGCTGATCTTGGGTTCCCCAAGCCCCACAACTATGAGACTCAAGAGCCGCCTCAAATTTAACATCTGACTCATGGACTCACAATCTTCCTGGACTTGGACTCTCGGTTACTATGGCAATGTGAGCCATTTTCTCAATATAAATTTCTCTTTCTGTATGCATACATGAGTGTCACTGTTTTTGCTTTTTTAGCGAACCCAGCCAGAGACCATGGACAAGGTCTATATTATCAGTCAGATCAAGGTCAGGAATAGACTGTCAGTTACTTCTATGTAAATTTCCAAAGAAGAAAATCACTGCCATCAAGTCAATTCTGAATCATGGTGTCCCTACAGGACAGGGTAGGCCCCGGTGGGTTTCTGAGACTATAACTTATTAAAAGAGCAGAAAGCGTGTCTCTTTACCCCAGTAGAGAGACTGGTGGTTTCAAACTGCTGATCGTGTGGGTGGTTCATAGCCCAACTTTTAACCACTACACTATCATGAATGCTTAAGTTGATGCAAAGCATGATCCTGAGCATATGTCACCTGAATTTAGAGACGATCTCGATATTGCTTGGATGAAGTGAACACTAATCATCTAAGAGTAGATGGGTGTGGGGTGATGTCAAGGGCATCATCTATGAAGAAAGAAAAGTCATTAACAAGACAGGAAAGACCACAATGAATATCAGAAGGGCCTCCAAACGTGCTCTGAAGCGTAGACCAGCTCACACAGAGGAAATGATGAAGTGAAAGAGCGCAAGAGCACATTTCAGAGGGGAGCTTGAGAAAACAAAATAAAGTATAATAAGATGTGCAGAAGCCTGAAATTAAACAAATAAAAGGAAGGAACTATATCAGCATTTCTCAAGTGGAAAATATGTCAAGCTTAGAGTTGTAATGTCAAAGGACTTTATGGGTAAAATATTGAACAATGTGTTCTTGTCGTTAGGTGCTGTGCAATGTTTGAGGCCATGGTTGGAGCCACTGCGTCAAATTTGTAATTGAGGATCTTCTTCACTGATGTTCTACCACGAATGCTGTCCTTCTCCAGGGATTAGTCCTGATAACATGACCAAATTCTGTAAGATGAAGTCTTTCCATCCTGGCTGTACTTCTTCCAAGACAGACTTACTTGTTCTTCTTGCAGTCCTTGGTATATTCAATATTCTTCCCCAATATCTATTTCAAAGGCATCAATTCTTCTTTGATCTTTTTTATTTGTTGTCCATCTTGTGCATGAACATAAATAACACAATTGAAAATACTATAACTTTGATCAGGTAAACTTTCGTGCTCAAAATGACATCTTTGCTACCTAACACATTAAACAGATTTTGTGGCGCAGATTTGTCCAATGCAGTGTGTTTGGTTTTGAGACTACTGCTTTTATGAGCATTGATTGTAGATCCAAGTCAAATGAAATCTCGACGACTTCAATAGTTGGTCCCATTTATCATGATGTTGTTTATTGGTCTATTTGTAAGAATTATTTTGCTTTGTTTTGTTTTCTAACACTGATGTGGGATCTATACTGAAAGATGAAGTTATGTGTCAAAACCTCTTCCCTGTGAGTTAGCAGGTTGTTTCATCCAAATATAGATTTGAATGAGCCTTCTTCCAAATCTGATATATCACATTCTTTGTCATATGGTTCGATTCTGGGATTATTTTTGAAGCATATAAATGGAATAATCATGGTGAAGGGATATAACTCTGACATACACTTTCCTGATTTTAAACCTCCCAGTTCCCTTGTTTTGTTAAACTAACGGTCTTTTAGTTTATGTACTAGTTTCACCTGAGTACAATAAAGTGATGTGCAATTCCTGTTCTCTGCAATCCTAGCCACAGTGTCCTGATCCACACCTTGCATAGTTAATAAAATATATATACATAAATATCTTGAATTTTCTACTTTATTTTTTCTTGTATAATCATTTTATTGGAGGGCTCTTAAAAATCTTATAGCAATTCATCATTCAATGGTATTAAGCACACTTGTACATATGTTGTCATCAACATTTCCAAAACAATTTCTTTCTACTTGAACCCTTGGTATCAGCTCTGCTTTTCTCCCCTGCCTCTGCCACCCTCCCGCCCTTGTGAAATCTCAATCAATTATATCTTATTATTGTTCTTTCATGTCTTACACTGTCCATTGTCTCCCTTCACCCATCTTTCTGTTATTCATTCCCCTGGGTGGGTGTGGGGGGGCTAGACATCCAACCTTGGGATGGGTTCCCCCTTTCTCCCCCTTTCCCACCCGACTATCCCCCTGCCCTCATATTATTGCTACTCCCACAACAGTTCTTGGGGGAGTTATCTGTCCTTAATTACATGTGTCAAGAGCTCTTATCTGTACCAATGTATGTACTCCAGTCTAGCCAGATATGTAAGGTAGAAATGAGTCATGATAGTGTTGGGGAGGAAGCATTCAGGAACTAGAGGAATGATGTATGGTTTGTCAGTGGCATGCTGCACCCTGGTTGAATCATCCCTTCCTTGTAACCCTTCTGTGGGGGGATGTCCAATTGTCTACAGGTGGGCTTTGGGTCTCCACTCCAAACCCCTCTTTCACATTGATATAATAGTTTGTTCGGGATCTTTGGATACCTGATCCCATTGACTCCTAATGATCACAAAGGCTGGTGTGCTTCTTCCATGTAGGACTATTTGCTTCCCTGATAGATGGACACTTTTTTAACTTCAAGCCTTTAAAATCTAAGACCCCTACATCTTTTGATAGCAGTACGCCATTCGCATTCTTCACCACATTAGCTTATGCACCCATTTTATCTTCAGTGATCACGTCGGGAAGGTGAGTATCAGACTGTCGGGTTATTAGAACAAAATATTCTTGTGCTAAGTGACGCCTTGAGTAGAAGCCCAAAGTTCACTAGCTATCTTAATACTTAACATAAATATATGTACATTCTACACGCTGACATCAGCAATGATATCCCTCCTGGATTCTGTTTGAATTTCTGTTGACATAGTGCTGCAATCATTTTTAATTAACTTTGGCAAATTTTTACTTGCATGTGTTATTGATGATCGTGTTAGGTAACTTCCAGTTTCTGTTGGGTCATTTTTCTTTGGAATGGGCACAAATATGGGTCTCGTCGAGCCTGTTGGGCAAGTAGCTATCTTCCAAATTTCTTGGTATAGATGAATGTATACTTTATCGGCTTGTTGAAATATTTTAATTGTTATTCCCAAAATCTCTAGAACTGTGTTTTTCACCAGTACTTTCATTGAAGTATGGCCTTCGTTCTGCATGACCATTACTTCTTAATCATGTACTACCTCTTGAAATGAGTAGATGCCAACCAACTGTTTTTGTTATAAAGACTCCGTAGAGTTCACTCATCTTCCATTGATGCTTCCTAAAGGATGAATTGCAACTGATTTAATGGTACCCAACATCAATAAATGGTAGAATATCCAGGATAGAATCCAATCTCCCCCAAATGTGTATAATTTTCTAAATTACAATCCTCAGTATTGAGAGATTGTCCTTCATCTTATCATCTGATTCTACTATCCTCCATTTAATGTGCAGTAAATTCTAACCTTTATATATTAATGAGGCAGCATTAGTGTGACATGTATCATGAGTCACACCTTACCAGAGAGTATGACTCATTTCCCACCTTTATTCAAATCACAGCCTTGCACATGACATGCCTTTTATCTTACAAGAGATAAAAGGAAAGCGAATCAGGGAGAGGGGCCACACTCCTATCAAAAAAGAAAAGCTGAGGCAGACAACATCTTTGGACTCATGTTCTCTGCACTGAAAATCAGGGGTGGTTGATACTAAAATACATGGAGATCTCCATGTAGCACTGGACCCAGAGATGGTGAAAAGATACAAAACTTTCATCTAGCTCCAGCACTCTGAATGTGGATATCTAGCCTCCTAAACTGTGAGAAAATGAACATCTGTTTGGTAAAGCCATCAACTAGTGGTATGTATGTTGTGGCAGTCCTAGATAACTAAGACATGGAGAAAGTATCCAGGTAGATCCATGGTAGTCATATTCATCATATTAAATAAACGAGGTTACAGTGGAAGCTATGACCACAGAAGCGGAGTTCAGAATGATATGGTTACTGATTGAGAGCCAGCTTGAGATCTCTAGAAGCTGAAAGGGGCAAGAAAACACATTATCCTCTAGAGCCCACTGGTTCCTGACCCTGTTGACACCTTGATTTTAACCCCCTGAGGTCCATTTTAGACTTCCACGTGCCAGACTAGAAGTTGATAATAAATGTGTGTCCTTTTCAGTTACTAAATGTATTCCAAATCACGACAGCAACATACAATATTAATGCATCCAACAAGGATGATCTGCAATAGGGACAGAACACCTAGTCTAGAAAACAGGGAACCCTGAAGAACTGTAGGCCCTCCTGGGAAAGTCAAAGACGTCGTGGTAACCGAAGAGCCAAGGAATGGAAAGTATAAGAACTCCACCAGCAGCCAACAAGTCTCAACGCCAGGTCTTCATGGCACACGCGCGGACATCCTAATCCAAAATACAGACTGAGGGAAACTTAAGTCAAACCTATATGGCAAATGAAACCAAATCCACCAACTGCCCTTGAGACAATTCCAATTCCATCATGGAATATAAGGATGTTACTGGTGTTACCTTTTATTATATTTCACAGTAATTTCTCCATGAGCAGGAATTTCCCAGTAGCATCAATCACAAAGGATTCAGCTGTGAACTAAAAAGTTGTAAGTTTGAGCCCACCTCGAGCCAACTCAGCAAAAAGTCCAGGGTGATATTCTTTCCAAAACGCAGCCATTGAAACCCCTATGGAGCACGTTCTCTATTGACATAAATGGAGTTGACTTGAGTCAGAAACGGCTGTACATCAAGATTTTTCTTCTATGAAGATCCAAGGGAAACTGTTTTTTTCTAAATTTCAAAACCAAACTTGCCATCAAGTCAAGGTCAACTCACAGCGACCCTATAGGACAGGGTGGAAATGGCCCTGCGAGTTTCTGAGACCGTATCTTTCTTTGGGAGTAGAAAGCCATGTTTTTCTCCTACAGAGTGGCTGGTAGGAGTGCACGGTGGACTTGGAGGTCAGCAGCCCACCCAGCAGCCACTATGCCACCAGAGCTCTGAGATCAGTACTGAAATGATCATTGCTCCATCTGCTTGCCTGGCTTCTTTCATTGATTGATTCTTTGAAACTTGTTCAGGTCATACTTTACCTTTCCAGCTGGCTACCAGGTATAGGGACAAAGTTGTGGCTTACTTCTGATGACAATAGAGACTTTGTGACATCGCTTCTGTCAGTTAATCTCACTTTTGACTTTGTTGTAAATTTCTACCTCATTTTCCTTTCATTTGTATTTTTTATTTAAAATATGTGATGCGTGGTGCAATGATTAAGCACTTAGCAATTTAAATCCACCCAGTGTCTCCGTGAGAAAAAGTCCTGCATCTGCTCCTACAAAGACTAAGGCCAAGAAACCCGTATGGCATCCGCTCTGCTATCTCCTGAGGCTTCCGTGAGTCAGAATGGTTGGACTCAGGGACACACCACATTGACTGGATGCACCATCATAAGGGAAATGGTGGCCATTGTGAAACAAGATAGAATGTCAATACGAGGAGGCTTCACGAAGTTCATAGAAAATGGGATCGAAAGACAATGGAATTTTTCCAAAAGTTGTTTGAAGCCACCTTGTGCGTGAAAGAGCAAAAAAAAGAGTTATGAATAATGGATGCTGCTGGCAATAAAGAATGGAGAGAAATGCTAGAAATGCATGATAGTTGCGCAACACAATGAGTACAGCTAGAATCACTGGGTTATAGACGGGAGAGTTATTACCTCCGGACAATAGGATCAGGTTTCCATGGACTGATTTTTGGAAGACGATCATCAGGTCATCGGCACTTTCTTCCTATTTTGTATTAATCTAAAAGCTCCACCAACACCTGTTCAATATCATAGCAACACACAAGCTTTCACTGAGAGACCAGAGGGTGGCTCTGCTGGAGGTGCAGCAGCTAGAAACTGGCCTGGGTTTCCTTTCTAGAAGATGAGGTTCCTACCACTGAACTGCCATGGCCCATATATCTTTAGCGCAGTTTAAAAGAAGAAGATGAGAAGAGAGATTTTGCAAGCAGGCTTTTATAGTGGAGTGCAAATAGCCAAGTTGCAAACAGCTGCTATTCATGATGATTATTTGAATATTTATAATATGCAGGACATAATCACTCTCTGAATTAACACTATAGACGAAAGGCATCGGGTAACTGATCTTCAGACCAAAAATACCTTAACAGCAGGGAGCATAATTGCTTATTTATACAAATGGTCTGTGCATTCAGGCAGTCTGTGTAAATAGATCATTAAAACCATTTCCAAGACATTATAATCCATTAAGTAATTATACATGCTTTACAAACCTAATGCTGCCATCCCATGACCATGGAGTTCCAAACACATGTGTGCTATTCCTGTTGCAGGCAGGCCTAGACCTAAGTGAGATCATTGGACTGAAAAGGATACCAAGTTCTTCTATCTTGAGAAAAGACCAAGAGCAGACTCGCCATGTTCAGAGAAAACATGCTTTCCATGTGCCACTGAGCGAAACATTTCTACGTAACCAAACCCTACATCTAAAGTCCAAAATGCATGACCATCTACATCAGCCCCAAGTCAAACTGTTCATCACATAAGGCTAATGGTTTTCTTCTAAATAGCTGGAGTAGATTTCATTCCCTTCTGGCTACTGTGACTCCAGATTGCCTAAGAATAGTAACTGCCAGGCCTCTTCCTGGATTAATCTGGCAGCCTCCAAATTGGCCTCCTGGCCTCTGTACTAATCCAGAACTTGGGGTGATAATTCCCTGCGAAAAAGTAGTATTTTTCTTTGCCTCATTGGTTCATGGATCTGTGTCATTTAGCCCTTAAAAAAAAGAAATCATTTCCAGGATGAAACCTATCCACTAATTATTTGTTTTCTACATCCACGGTGACATGTTTCTGTGTGCCAGGATGGTCCCAATTTGTGCCCATTGTTCCACACAGGCCGGGAGAGCATTCCCTTTCAGCCTGAAAAATGTCCAGGTTTGGATCTTAGTTGCGTTGTTCAAATATAAGTCAAAACCATTTGGTTTAAGGCTGACATATACTCTGAACAAGAGTTACTGTGAGGGAAATTGTGTTAAACTCAAGAACGGGACACCAGGAAATTTGGGGAAGGGGGAATAAATAATCACTCTGCCACCCATCACTCTCAGCACCTACAGGATAAGGGGCCCTGGCCTTTAGAGTCATGGAGCTATTCAGCTAGAAGAGATCTTCCCGTGTAAGAGGAGAACCTGAGACATGGCCAGCTGACAACTGAACCAGAGCTAGGCCTTCCTGCCACCTAACTCTTGGCCCAGACATGTTGCATTCTGCAAAGACTGGGCACATTACCAGGATTTGAATTTCAGGAAACAGCCCCACTGGCCCCAATATTAGAAATACATTCTAGATTGAACTGTTGACGTTTCTGCATGCCCAAAATCTTGACGGTTCTTAAGAGAACTCTGCGGGGTTAAGGGTGCGATCTGTTCTTGTAAGGCAGTAAAGTTCAACGAATCAGAGAGAAATCACACTCACAGCCTCAATCGCATTAGCGCCACCTGAGCACGACCCAAAGCAGGAAACTTAAGTGCATTTTAAACAAACAAACAAACCAAAAAACATCCCTGGGGCCTAACATCCAGAGGCTGCCCAAACAAAATTATAAATGTGTCTCCAGCTTCTTCGGTGAATTTATTTCCCTAACCTTGGATTCTGAATTGGAGATTGACTCTTGGTCCCTCGTCAGTCTCTTTCTCCATTTGCATCCTTCCACCAAGACTAGAACAGGCAGCTGCCAAGCCTCCGTCTCTTTGACCATTTCTGTGGTGCTTCCAGGGTCGCACTAGCGGGAAGAGTGGAGACAAACCATGGCTCAGCTCAGGCAAATGATCTCATTGTGCATTCCCTTCTCTGCTGTGAGGCTGGTGCTGTCGAGCAGCTGCAGCTGACTTTTAGGAAAGGCTTAAAACAGTACACTGAGTGTGAAGGCCAGTGTTAACCGAACTAGGCGATGGGCCCCAGTTGTTCATTCAAACATCTTTCTATCTATTGCTGTGACTTAATTTTAAATGCAAGTAATTCCATACTCAGTTGACTTTTAGAGAAGCTACCTTGGAAAATATTGTATTGTTAGCTGCCCCTGAGTCTGCCCCCCAACACCCTCTAGCTCATGACAATCCCATGCACAATAGAAGGAGGTACTGCCTGGGCCTGCACTGTCCTCATGATCCATTGCAGATGAGGCATTGTGATCCACGGTTTTCAATGACTGAGTGTTGGAGGTGTATTGCAAGCATTCTTCTTCTTCCTTTCTTACACTGGAAGCTCTTTAACTCATCAGTTTAACAGCAACACACAAAGAATTCTAGCTCAACCTGATTTAATCATTTACAAGATAATATGCTCAGATTTCTCTGAAGAAGAAATTCTACCTATTACTCTCACCTTCAGTTCATACCCCAGAGTTCCACGCTGTCCCTCTTGATGACCGATCTTGGGGCTTCCTTGGTTTGGGACTTGCCTTGCCATCCCTCAAATCATGTAAGCCACATCCTTGCAATAAATTTTATATAACTCTTACTGCTCTGATTTTCTGGGTAAGCTGATTAACACAGGAAGAACGGGGGCCTTTGGCTTTCTTTCCTGGTCTGTAACATAAGAGAATGAAATACATTTCCAAGTGACATCTATTTTAGGCCTAGCCAGGTGCAAGCATTCAGCAGGTAATCAGATACAAGTGAAAAGAGTCTCCTCACCAAAGTTCATCCTCCTCCCTCTTTTCCAGCCAGTCCTCAGATCTAAAACCTTTGCCCAACACAGCTCTACGTAATCAAGACTTCACAAATGATAGGTTTCCTTCAAGTCAGCCAGTTTCCATCCTGGCTTCACTTTAGATCCACCTGGAAAGATTTAAAGGCACCCTGTTTGTGGTGTGGGATAAGCATTAGGCTGCTCATCTGAAGATCAATGGTTCAAATGCACCATCTGCTCCTCGGGAAAAAGATAAGGTTATCCGACCTCGTAAAGTTGTACCGTCTCAGAAACCCTAAGGCAAAGGTCCACCCTGCCCTATGTGGTCACTATGAGTCAGAGTTGAATGGATGTCATTGAAGCTGAAGTGACCTTTCACAACACTGAAGCCTGGACATAAATAAGACTCTCTGGAGTTGGGGCTGGAGACATGAATTTTTATACGCTCCCAGATGCCGCTAATGTGTGCCAATATTGAAAGCAATGGCTTTCAACTAGCCACTTAAATTGTAATCTCAATGTCAACTGAAGACACCCTGCCCTTGAGACCTAGAAAAGATTGCCTGAAGGATCTTTCCACCACTTGTGGAAAGTTCTGTGCCTTGCCAAGATTTCTGTAAATTTGCTAGGGCACATATGGGCCAATGAAAGGGTTGCCAGATTCAGCAAAGGGGAAAGCAAAAACAGGACACGGCATTAAATTTGCAAAATAGCTCCTTTGTAAAATATCTGTACCTTATTGAAAAAGGCTGAATAAAGGGTAGTTAGGGCATCCAGAAAGCCATGGTGGCACAGTGCTTAAAGTGAAAGGCTGCTGACCAAAAGGTGTGCAGGAGAAAGACATGGCAGTCCACTTCCAAAATATTACTCATTACTGTCAAGTCCATCGCTGCCAAGTTGATCCTGACTTGGAGTGACCCAAGAGGACGGAGCAGAACAGCCCCAGACAATGCCCATGGCCGTAAACTTTACAGAATCTGATGGCTATAACTTCTCTCCCAAGGAGCAGCTGGTAGGTTCTGTCCTTAGTGGGAAATTACCGCAAACGTATCGTCATGAAGGAAAGAGGTTTGTATTCAGTATATTCAGCAAGGAGAAAAACAAATGTGTGAAATGTGTAGACTTGTCCTCAATAATATCTCCCCAAGTCCAAGAATGTTTACAAAACATTATATATATATATATAATTTAAAATCAGTAAGAACTCCAGCCTCCTACAGATAAGCTAAAGCCATTGGGTCACTTTGATCATTTTTCAAATGATTATTGGGACAAACTTGCATTCACAATAGCCAGGAGGGTTCCATTGGCCCAATAGGCTAGAAGGGGGAAGAAGACAAGAGTTATAATTGCCCTTCGTTTGTATGTTTGTTTTTTTCTGAAAAGGCCAAATGACTGATTTCTCTGTGTGAGCACTAGTTGATCTACTTTACCTGAGTATAAACTGCCTCTCCTTTGTTTCCCAGATTTATCATGGTCACTTCCTCTCTCTACTTGCCCAGACTTACTAGGAATTGCCACAGTCACTTTGGTAGTTCAGTGGTCAGAAGTTTATAAAGAACTCAAGGTAGTGGCTGAATATAAGTCAAGGCTCAAAACGGAGGTAGTGCTCTGACCGTGGGCCATAGCCTCCTGCAGACCAAATACGCTTGGGTTTCAGGCTGTAATGTGCACAGAACTGCTGGCTTTTTGGTTGGCAGGCAAGCAAGCAGGCACTTAACCAATCTGCCACCCGGGCTCATAGGTGAAGACTCAGCCTGGGGACTCTATGGGCAGCCAGCTCTACTCTGCCTTGCAGGGTTGCTGAGTCAGAATGATCTCAATGGCAATGAGCCTGCTTTTGTTTTTTGAGAGAATCCTGAAAAGTCCAAATCAAATGCAGAAGAGGTGACCTTCGGGCCAAAGTAAATCCCTAAACCCAAAGTCCTTTGCTCATTATATTGGTTTGATTTATTAAATCCACTTTAAATCCTGTACGCTCTGTCAGGATTCTGCACATGTGAATCCAGAGATACATCTCACTTCCTGCCTTCTGTTCCCTAAAGTAATACAACGCCTTGTGGATGTAGCAAACTTTGTTAAAGATCTGAAGAAAGAGGGAGGGTTGAGGTTGCAGCAATTCAAACAACTCCAAATTGAACACGAACCACCCTGTGCCACGTGACTGATGCCAGTCCACTAGTCTTGGATCTGTTCCTCTTTCTCGTTTCTTCTCCCATCTTTGTTCTCCCTTCTCTTCTCTTCTCTTTGCTCTTCCCTAAACACAATTCCCCATTCTCTTCTAATTATGAATTGGTTGGTATCTTACGATGGGTTTCCATGGGGTGCATTTTCTGGGAATTGAACCTGAGAGTCTGGAATGGAAGGAAAGAATCGTACCATTGAACCTTTAGGAGAGATATCGGGAACACCTAGAAAGACTTTTCATATCTCCTACATTAATAAATGTTCATTTAAGACCTCGACGTGGGCTGGGAGCCCTGGCGATGTCATGGATTATGCACTGAGCTATGAACTGCAAAGCAAGCAGTTTGGACCCACCTCTGCTCCACAGGTGAGAGATGAGACTTTCTGTCCTGTAAAGTTGAATAGCCTCTGCAGTGCACGTCCATTCTGTATGGACTCGGTGGCTCAAGAGCAGTGAGTTTGGTTTGGGTTTGGAGTGTGGAGAACCATTTTCTGCATGTCAGATGTTCACTGAGGAAGGACTGCCTCCATTTCACAATTGACACTGGCCTTGAATGGACCGATTTGAGCTAGAAAAGCTCAAGTACCTACAACTGCGTAGTCCATTAGCCTGAGTTGGTAGCTGGAGTCTATTCTGCTACTGTTAGTCCTTTTGTGTAAGGTACATTAGCTGAGTCTGTTAAAATACAGTTTCCTATTTCCATCTCAGACTTAGGGAATCACATCCACTCTCAGAGAGGATTCTCCAAGTTTGGTAAGCAGTGCTCTAAGAACTTGACCCCAAAGCACAATCACTGCATCTAGTAGGTTCTGACTTATAATGACCCTATAGGACAGAGTAGAACTACAGGGTTACAGAGGCTGCTAAGTCTTTGTGGAAACAGACTACTACATCTTTCTCCTATAAGTAGCTAGTGAGTTCAAACTGCAGACCTTTTGGTTAGCCGTAAGACACTTAAAAATCGTGCTATGATGGGTCCTCTAAAGATTTGAAGACCCTGTGAAAACGCAAATAAAATTATTTCTGATGTAGAAGAAGTAAATATAAACTGGATCACGTCAAGAGTGGAGATCCAGAGGAACAATTCTGGATCACCTTCATCCCCAAATCTAGTTCTCATCTGTCCAATGGCTCAACTAAGTTGACCTCTAGAAAGCTCCAACTCTGAGTCACCATGACCCAGTAAATCTCTATAATGAGGTTTGCAATCTATAATTGAGGAGACTTATACATGAGGGGAAATACAGCCAAGAAAAGGTCACGTTTCAGAGGTCAAGGAGGGAGTAGGAAATCTCAGTCTTGTTGGAAAGGGCAAGCTCAGTCACGGGAACCACCCTGGGTGATGGTGAGTCAGTGGGGACATGACGACGACAGATATTTGAGGGAGGAGGCAGTGACTCAAGGAGGCAGGAGGCTCTCTAGGGACCTCTGCTCTCAGGCCTTGAGGCAACCTTGCCCACTGCACCCCCTTTACCTCTTCACATAAAATGTAATGGTCATTAAATTTTCACCCAAGATAGAATTTCTTTCTTTTTTTAAATTAATGGTCAGATGTCCCCAAGGTATAGGCCAGCCTCCATCTTCTGTCAACGAAGTATGTAGCACAGGTATTAGAAGGGAGGACTGGAGAGTGAGACATCACTGAATTATTGAGAGCGAGTGGATATGTTATGCAAATACCTCAAGGTTCTGCTCAGAACACAGTTAACACATGTACGTGGCTGACTGCGTCCTAAAGGGCAATATTTAAAAATTTCTCTGCAGCACTTTTTAAAATGTACTATTGAGAGAAGTAGGTAAAATTCAGGATTGGGGATTCAGCGAGAATAAGGAGAAAAGGACCATTAGAAGCACGGGTTATACTTCTAAAAATGGCTGTGTCTCACCTCAGGTAGGACTTTCCAGTGTGTAACCCAGTACTCAGAAACGATTTGATGTCAGAATAATTGTTGAATAATTCAGGAATGAAAGCCTCAAGTCACTGATATGACATAAAGAAGCCAGCAACAGCATACTACTGTTCACACAAGGTGGGTGATTCTGGCATACTGTCTCAAGTCAGCCAATTCATAAGGCAGAGGCAGGAGGGAAAATGAAGACTATTTATTGAGTATCCGTATCCAAGGACACATAGTGGATCTTGTCCAACAAAATCTGCTTCCCCTGGTAACACAGCCAGGGGTGTTTTATAGGCAAGGCTTGGAGGCAGGAATCTTCCGCAGCAAACAGGCGTGAGTTGGGCCGTCTGGTTCTTCGATTGTTCTCTGTGTTCTGAAGGGTGTGCTCTAGTGGGTTACACATTGGGCTGCTGACCTCAAGGTCAGTCATGCAAACCTACCAGCTGCTCCATGGGACAAAGAGGATGCTTTGTATTCCTGTAAATATTTACAGCCTCAGAAATTACAGGGGCAGTTTTACCCTGCCCTAGAGGGACACAGTGAGTCAAACCCCATGCAATGCCACGAGCTTTGTGTGGACTTGCGGCTCACATTCCCGCTGTAGGTCTTGTTAGTGAATTCTGCACTTCAAATGCAGGTGGATTCATTTCTGTCTTATGAAGGAAACTTCCAATTTAACATGAATTCTAACAGAATTACAAGGTTGGAATTAAGAACAGCAAAGGTACACGAAGCCCCAGCCTAATGTGACATCACCATTTAAAGCTCATTGTCCAATAGAAGGGAGAAATATAGAATGCAATAAATTCCAAAAGAGGAGCTGTGACTATTCCAAAGAAACACAATCAAAAAATTAAGACTGGTAATCAAGGGAACATTTCAGGAAAGACTATTCCATCCTTTAAAAAAGGAAGGTGATGAAGTAATAGTCTATGAGTGTAATGTGTTAAGAGAAGAACACATTGGAAACTTTTTCAGTAAACAGCTTTTGGAAAACTCACTGCCATTGGGTCCCCTCTCACTCTTAGTGACCCCATGGGAGGTGGTAGAACTACCCCTGTGGTTTCTGAGATGGTACCACTTTCTGGAAGTAGAAATCTTCATCTTTCTCCAGCTGATTAGTTGATTAGCAGGGCTCCTTGCAGCTTTGGGAAAGGAAAGAGTGCATTGGAGGGGGGAAATACTCACTGCCTTTGAGTAAATGATGACTCAGGTGACTCTCCTGTGCGTTTCTGAGACTGTAACTGTTTACAGGAGTAGAGGTCCTAGGCTTTCTCCAGAGGAGCTGCTAGTGGTTTTGAACTGTTGACCGTGCGGATCACAGTTCTAAATGTAACCATGCACCATCAATTGAAAGAGAAAGAAGGAGGGAATTGGTGCTCTTCTGTGGATCAACTGGCTACTTCAGAATGAGCATCATATCCCTTGCACTGAGTAATTTAGACTCGTGACCCTACATAAAGTTCCTAGGGCTTTGAACTGCTGTGGACAAAGACAGCCTCGTCTTTCTCCCTCCAGCGTGGCCACTGGCGTGGTATAGTTAGACCCTGGCTTTAGCAGTCCCCATGAGAATAGCCAAGAATCAAATAGAGCAAATCCACGAGAGAGCAAGGAGTTCAAAAGTCCACATTCAAAGGCATCCACTTAATCTTTGTGGATATGTCCAAGCAACCTGGTTGCTATGCCTATTTCCTGGTTGCTATGCCTATTTTGTTTATTGAAGAATGCAGCTATGATGTCAAGCTCACTCTGTAGTCAAAGGGTTAGAATTTTTTTTAACATTTTATTATGGACTCATACAACTCTTATCACAATCCATACATATACATGAGAAGTTCGGCAGGGTCTCGGTGGGATAGTGTGGTACACATTGTGGGGCTAAACCACCCGGTCAGCAATTGGAAGCCAGCTCTGCAGGAGAAAATGAGTCATATGCTATGATGTCTCGTTTTAATCATCAAAACCAACTACCAATTTCAAAAGTCTATAGACCAAGAAACAAGTTAGCCAAACGTTAAAAATTGGAACGTGTGGAAGACAAATGGGAAGACATACTCTAGGCCTGAGGGGCTCCCCATGAGGGTTCTGCAGATGCAAAGGAGCAACCACCCAAATTGAACCTCAGAGGTACTGACTGCAAACTGGACTCTCAAAAGTGCACCCTTGAAGGATTTCTGGCAGTATGTATTTCTAACAGCACCCACTCTTTAGAGTGATGACTTTCTGAGTGTGAAACTATGCCTCCCTCCTCACGTCACCATGTAATATTGGGCACATAGCTTAACTACTGTGTGTATTATTTCCTCACATGCATGAAGGTAAGTCACGAATTATTCCTACCAGACTATACAAAGCTTTAGTCAGCAAAAACATAAACATGCGAATAAAGCAATTTTGCCCTTCTTGAGATGAAATACAAAAACAATCAAATTGTCTGTCTACAGCTATGTGTGGAAAGATGGGGACTTCTCCTCACGTCAACAGTGGCTGTCGCAGACACTCACAGGCAGCTCTCCCCTGTTCCACAGGGCTGCCCTTAGTTGGCATCAACTCTATGGCAGTAAATTTGGGGTTTGGGGTTTTAGTGCAAAAAAACACAATGGAGAAGCTCAGTATTAGCAATTAAAATCAGGCCAGTGGCCGACTGTGGAACGGCTCAGTCGTTGTCATATAAATTCAGGTTGAAGCTGAAAAAAACTCAAACAAGTCCACCAGAGCTAAAATCCTGACTTGATGCTATCTCACCTAAAGTTTGAGAACCTCTCAAGAACAGATTTGATGCATTAGACACTAATGGCAGAAGACTCGAGGAGCTGTGGGAGGACATCAAGAACTTGGTATATGAAGAAAGCAAAAGGTCATTCAAAATACAGGAAAGAAAGAAAAGATCAGTTGCATGGGAGAAGCCTCTGAAACTTGTTCTTAATAATAGAGTAGCTAAGGCACATGGAAGAAATGATGGAGTCAAGGAGTGAGCACAACATTTCAAAGGGCAGCTTGCAAAGACAAAGTAAAATAATATAAGGATTTTTCTTTAGTTCTTTCAGTTTAAGATATTCTGTGTGCTTCTTTTGTGTTTTTGAACTCAAGCCTCAAGTTGAAAGAGCGAAGAATTCTATGGGCAAAATATTGAACAGCCACTGTACCAAAAAAAACTAGTTGACATTCAGCCATTTCAAGAGGTAATATTTGAAGAACTAATAGTCCTAAACGAAGACGTCCAAGCTGCACTGAAGGCATTAGCCAAAAACAAGGCTCTAGGAATTGATGAAATGCAACTGAAATATTTCAACAAGCTGAAGAGTCACTGGAAGCACCCATTTATCTATGCCAGGAAATTTGGAAGACAGCTGTTGAACCAACTGACTGGAAGAGATCCATAGCCATACACCTTCTACAGAAAGGTGAGCCAATAGAATGCCAAGATTATAGAACAATACCAGTAATATCACCTGTAAGTAAGATTGTGCTGAGGTCCACTGACAAGGAGCTGCCAGCGGTTCAGACGGGACTCAGAAGAGGATGTGAACAAGGGGTGTCACCGCTGACATCAGATGTCAGAGAATTCCAGGAAGATGTTTATTTGTGTTTTGGGGGCTATGCAAAGGTATTCAATTGTTTCGACCATAACAAACTATGACTAGCCTTGAGAAGAATGACCATTCCAGAACACCTTATTGTGCTGATGCAGAGCCTCCACATGGATCAAGAGGCGGTGTACGAACAGAGCACAGCAATACTGTGTGTTTTGAAATCAATAAAGGTGTGTGGCAGGATTGGTTTCTCTCACCACACTCATTCAGTCTGCATGCTGAGAACTTGGACTCTGTGAAGAATGGGCATCAGGGTGGGTGGAAGGCTGCCACCTGCAGACGACACAACATTGCTTTTGGAAGTGAGAAAGCATGCGGTCTTCAGTATGCATTACAGTTCCAGTAAAGAAAAATATCCTCACAACTGAAACAATAGGTTTCACCATGATAACTAGAAGAAAATATTGAAGCTTTCCAGGATTTCGTCTCACTTGGATCCACAATCAGTGCGCATGGAAAGAGGTCAAAGGACACATTGCATTGGGTAACTCTACTGCACAAGACTTCTCCAAAGTGTTGAAAGTAAAGGATATTACTTGGAGGACTAAGGTGCACCTGACCCCAAGCCATGGTATTTCAATCACCTCATATGCACGTGAAAGTTAGACATTGAATAAGGAAGACCAAAGAGGAATCGATGCACTTGAATTGAAATGCTCATAAAGAATATTGAAAGTACCATGGACTGCCAAAATAACAAATAAAAATATCTTGTAAGCAGTACAGTCAGAATGCTCTTAAAAAGTAAGAGTATCAAGCCTTTGTCTGTCCTTTTTTGGACATTTTCTCAGGAAGGACCAGTCCCTGGAAAAGCACAGCATCCTTGGCAGAGTGGAGGCAGAGACAAAAAGAGGAAGGCCCTGGGCAAGATGGATTGGCGCTCGGCGCAGCGATGGCCTCAAGTATAACAATTGTGAGGACGGAACAGGAGTGGCATGTGTGGTTCTATTCTGTATTCACGAACCCCACACATTTTGTCTAAAACAGACCCACGGCTATATTAACTGAAATATTAGTAGCAATACTTTCGACTTATGCTTGTACAGCGGAGATAATGCTAGAAATTTTCATAGGATTACTGTGATGATTACATATGGCCAGGGAAGAAAACTATCAAAATTTCATTGTTATTACTATCAGTGGTATTTACTCAGGAATATTCCACAGAAGCACTGAGTAAGCTTTTTAATTGCTTTTTATATCTTACCTTTAATTACTAATTACTAATCTGATTGACTAAGTCTTTCAAAATCATAGATGAGTTAGTCTTAATGCTTTTGCATATTAAACCAAACCAAATCAGCTGCCATTGAGCTGATGTTGACTTGTGACAAACACATGCACTTTCTAGAATTCTCCTTTATAAAGTAATTTTAAATACACATAAAATAGATTAATTTTTAATAGTTGTTGATCCCCCCAACTACCATGATCCAAATTCTACTTTGCAGGGCTGGATAGGACAGAGGCTGTACACTGGTACATATGAGGGCTGGAGGTACAGGGAATCCAGGGTGGATGATACCTTCAGGACCAAGGGTGTGAGGGACGATGCTGGGAGAGTGGAGGGTGAGTGGGTTGGAAAGGGGGAACTGATTACAAGGAGCCACATGTGACCTCTTCCCTGGGAGAGGAACAGCAGAGAAGGGGGGAAGGGAGACTCCGGATAGGGCAAGATATGACAAAATAACGATGTATAAATTACCAAGGGCACATGAGGGAGGGGGGAAAGGGAAGAGAGGGGGAAAAAAAAGAGGACCTGATGCAAGGGGCTTAAGTGGAGAGCAAATGCCTTGAGAATGATTGGGGCAGGGAATGTATGGATGTGCTTTATACAATTGATGTATGTATATGTATGGATGGTGATAAGAGTTGTATGAGTCCCTAATAAAATGTAAAAAAAGAAAAGAGGAGAAAAAAATGATTAGGGCAAAGACTGTACAGATGTGCTTTATACAATTGATGTATGTATATGTATGAACTGTGATAAGAATTGTATGAGCCCCAATAAATTGTTAAAAAATAAATAAATAAA
This sequence comes from Tenrec ecaudatus, assembly GCF_050624435.1. Classification (NCBI taxonomy): domain Eukaryota; kingdom Metazoa; phylum Chordata; class Mammalia; order Afrosoricida; family Tenrecidae; genus Tenrec; species Tenrec ecaudatus. Next base: position 53,581,741 of record NC_134531.1, on the reverse strand, counting down.
ATATTATTCCAAAAAAGTTATATTTTATATATATATAATTGATATAGTAAAGATAATTGATAAAGATAATTACTATCATATTTGAAAAACCAGTATCTGCTTTTTTAAATCAAGCAACTAAAAACTGGAAGAAAATTCCCAAACTACATTTTGAATACCAAAAATCAAATAAAAAATTACAAACATCACACTGACATAAATTGAAGTATTCACCAAGTAGGTTGAGGGACAATCAAATAAATAATTTTAAATAGTTTTGCATTAGACATAAGAGAAAAATACAGAGAATTCAGTTGAAAAAGAACACTGGAAACAAGCAGATGCTCAAACTCCAGGCATTTTGTGAAATTTCATCTAAATACCACCAACACCTCCCCCCCCCCAAGATTTTGTTTGCAACTCACAGCAGCAAATAAGGGATCCCCATCAAGGCAGTTGTCAAGATGGAGAACTTTACTACATGCTCCCATAATTCCATGTGTATACACACCTCTCCTTAACATTAGAACTGATCTAATGTCTAAGTCTCTACCATCCACATTTAGCCGCCAAGACTGATCCTGACTTCCAAAGGCAGTAACCGGAGGTTTGCAACCTTAGCTGGGGACATTTTGCCAAAGAGAGTCAAGAAAATTTCAATCACTTGAGGTTCAGTGCAAACTAAATATGTTTCTAATCAACATGTGTTTTAAAAAAATCCTCACTGATGTTGACATTCTTGGCTTGGAAAGTACTTGGCGTCTTATCGCTAAAGAAGTTGAGTCCATGAACAGGATTGCAGTCAGATTGCCATAGAATTCTATGAACCTAACTATCACAATAAGTTAATGAATTTTGAGTTTTCCATTAAAAAAAAGAAGAAGAGAAGAAGACAAGCATGTTTAGAATTACCTGTATATGTAGAGTCTCTTCTGATATTTTTGGTTCAGATGAACCAAATCATGTGTCCTTGTTGTTTAAGTTTTATTGTTGAGGGAGCGTTGCGCATTAAATCACAGTTAAAAAGCATAAATACCGCCCTTAGAAATTGATGTCCCAAACATTCAAAACAGCTTACAGATCCTTAAAAAATGATGTGTGAACATTTTAAAACAAGCTAGTCCCTTCCCAGCTGCACCAACCAGGGCCCTAGTGTCCATCCCAACGCTGTCAGCGTAGAAGTCTACTTTAGAAGTAGCTGGTGTGTCTTCTGAGGTGCCTCGAGGGCAGATTTGAGCTTCAATCTTTCCATTACAGCTGCGTGTGGTCATTGTTTGCACTACCCAGTGGTTCCTCTCCAGGACAGTGTTGTTGCTCTCAGTTAATACCAACTCCTAGAGACCTTTGTGTGCACAGAGAGCTGCTCCACGAGGCTTTCAAGGCTCCGTGGGAAGCACAATGCCAGGCCCATCTTCCCAGACACATCGGTGTGGGCTTAAACAACCCACCTTTCAGCTAGTAATAAAGAACTTAACCATTTTCCTAAGGCAGGGATTCCTTTAGAGCTGTAAGACCATAGAGTTCCCTAAACAAACTATGCTAAGACCTTCTAATGGAACTTTAAAAATTCTGTTTATAAGTACTGGCAAACCTATCAACCACAGGGTGATTTTAAGCATGTTAATGAACTTGTCAGTGATTTACTACTTTAAATTACCATTTTACTTCCACTTCTTATCAAGGATGTATCTTAGGGAATTTCAGCTCCAAAAGGATTATTTTAAATAATTTTCTCAAAATGTATCTAGGGGTTTTTTAAATTAGATATTTAAACCTTTAAATGTTTATGTTGCCACACTGTTCACAATAAATCTTTAAGAGGGATCCCTGACCACTGGTCCAATGATCACCAATTCTTTTTTTTCTTTGCCCAGAAAATTGGTTCATTTATTAGTGGCAAAGACAGAAATCCAAAACCAGGATCCAAGCAAGGTGTGAGGTCCACCAAGAGCTCCTCCTGTGGTAGGTGTGTTCCCAGCAGGTCAACTCTGGGTGTTAAATGAAGTAGCTCTTAAAAGGCTTTGTGACTGGTTGTCCGGGAGACCTAAGTCAGGAACTTGTCTTAGAGCAGTCTTGAAATTGTAACTCCTGCAGGAACGCAACACATGCAATGACGCCGAATGTGGAAGATCACAGGCCAGTGGGTAGAAAGTCTTTGGATCCAGTGGCATTGGAAACATCTGAGCACTGGCAGAGGTCTCTGCATGGTTCTCTGCACAGGGAACTGCCTCAGGGTGGGTCCATGTGTCTTGTCAGCTGCTATGTCTCCAAGTGTGTGATCACCCATTCTTATAGTCAGGTTCATTAAAGAAAAAAGACTCCTCAATAAGAAATTCCAAAGTAATATGATAAATGCTAAGAACCGGGATGGAATTCCAGAATACTGCAGGAGAAGCACCCCATATGGGCGTGAACCAAGAACAGAGGCAACTGTACGTAGCGTCATCCTAAGAGGATATATAGAAACGGCTTGCACAGCATCTTTCAAAGTGTGGTCCAAGGACCCAGGGGGAAGTTTAAGACCCTTTCAGAGGTTTTTCGTGTATTCTCGCCTTTTCCAGATGGATCTTGGCTGAAAGAAAGGAATACCAGAAAGATATTTACTTGTGTTTCCTTGACTGTGCCAAGGCACAGTCGACTGTGTGAATCATAAACTATGGATCATTTTGAGAAGAATAGGAATCCCAGAGAACTTTACTGTACGCATGCAGAATCTGTATGTGGACCGAGAGATAATTGTGTGAATAGAACAAAGGAGCTTAAAACCAGAAAAGATGTGTGTCCAGGTTGTAGCCTCTCGCCATACTTATGCAATCTGTACACTGAGCACATCGTGAGAGAAGCTGGATTACATGGAGAAGAGTGTGGCATCAGGGTTGGAGGAAGGCTTGTCAACAACATGCAGTATGCAGAAGGCACAACCTGGCTTGCTGAAAGTGGGGGAAAGTGAAGCGCTCGTGGATGAGGATCAAGCATTGCAGCCTTCAGTAGGGATTACAACTCCATACTGTAAAGAAAACAAAAAAACAGTTTTTTTCACAACTGGACCAGTAAGCAACAACATGATAAATGGAGAAAAGGTTAAAGTTTCCAATGGTTTTGTCTTGCTTGGATCCACAATTAATATTCACGGAAGCAGCAGTCAAGAGATCAAATGATGTACTGTATTGGGTGAATCTGCCTCACAAGACTCCTTTAAAGTATTGAAAAACAAGGATGTTACTGTGAGGACTGACCCAAGCCATGGTATTTTCCATTGTGTCATATATTTGTGAAAGTTGGACATTGAATACAGAAGACCAACGCAGAATCGATGCATTTGATTTGTGGTGCTGGGGGAAAATATTGATAATACCATGGCTACAAAAAGGATAAACCAATCTATCTCGGAAGAAGTATGGCCAGAAAGATCCTTAGAGGCAAGCATGAAAAGATTTCATCTTATGTAGTACGTTGGACATGTTGTTAGGAGAGACCAGTCCTTGGAGAAAGACATCGTGTTGGTAAAGTGGAGGCACAGGGAAAAAGGGACAAGGCCCTTGAGGAGACGGATTGACACGGTGGCTGCAATGATGGGCTCAAATATAAGAGCAATTGTGAAAATGGCACAGGCCTGGGTAGTGTGTCCTTATGCTGTACATTGAATTGTTATGGGTTAGAATGACTAGATGGCACCTACCGCCACCACCAACAGTGATTGTAAATATAATCTGAGTTCTGTGTGACCAGTGCAAGGGATTATTGAACCCAGCAGAGTGCTACTAGGGGACAAACGGTTGATGTCCTAGTAGGATGAGGAAAGATGGAGGTGGAGTCATGGTTACCCTTGCCTCGTGTCAATAGGGAAACCAGATGAGGTCAGATGTGCCTGCCCTGCTTCCTGTCACTTTCTACAGTTGCACAAAACCTCTTGAAGGTGGTGAAGAGCAGGGGTCACTTGGAGGACCACGGTGCACCAACCCAAGCCATGGTATTTTCAACTGCTTCATGTGCACGGGGAAGTTGAACATTGAATCAGGAAGGCGAGAGGAGCGGTGCGTTTGACGGGTGATGCTGGTGAGGAATCCTGAAGGTGCCATGGACGGACGGCCTGAGGAACGAACACATTTGTCTTAGAAGTACTCTTGAAGCGAGCATGGAGGGACTTCATCTCACATACTTGAGCACACTATCAGAAGTGGGAAGTACAGGACAGGGCAGCGTTTCATTCTGTTCTACATCAGGCTGAAATCAAATTACCTTGATGGCTTCTAACAATCCCAACAAGAATTCCTTAGGAGGCAAAAATTTGAAGCTAGTGAGATTCTGTTAACATTGCTATTTTCTTGGAAACCCACAGGGACAGTGCCACCTTTCCCTCCAGCAGCAGCTCTCACCCTGTGGGTCTCGACCTCTTTGGGGGTCAAATGACCCTTTCACCGGGATGGCCTGAGACCATTAGAAAGCACATATTTCCGATGGCCTTATGAACCAAGACACCGTGCCTCTATCCATCTCCAGGTGGGTCTGCCCACACGTAGATACGCCCACATATGAGTACCAGGCATAAAGACTGTTACCCATGCTACACCATGCCACCATGCTTCAAGACAAATTTTCATTTATTTGTCATTAGAAATAAATAATTCACAATATGTAATTACATGTTGTCTCTATGATTCATCACTATGCTTTCTTATGTTCAATTTGTAACGATGAACATACATCCTGCATCTCAGATATTCACATGACGACTCATAACAGGAGCAAAATCGCAGTTATGAAGTAGCAACGAAAATCATGTTATGGTTGGGGTCACCACAACTGCATGAAAGGGTAGAGGCATTAAGGAGGTTGAGAACCGCTGCCTTCCAGGTTGCTATAAGCTGGCCTCAACTAGAGGAGAATGAGTTTAGAGTTACAGCGACTTCTTGAGGAGTATATCTTTTACAATGATTTTGCCACAAGCAGTGGTATGTTGCTGTTGTTGTTGTTGTATGCTGCTGCTGTGTCAGTTGTAACTCATAGGGATGCTATAAGACATTGTGTCGTCCCTTGTAATTGATTCCCAAACTCAAGACTCACTGCCATCATAGTGACCCTGGAGGATGGAGAAGAACTGCCCCCTTTGAATTTCTGAGTCTTTAAAGCTTCATGGACATCAGTAGCCTCGTCTTCAAACTGCTGGCCTTGTAGGTCACAGTTCAGTGTGTCATCCCCAATGCCAGCAGATCTACCTTCACAGCAGCAGATCCTTAGGTCTTGTGGATTTGAACTGATGACCTCTGTGGTTAAGACGAATAGCTAACCATTGTGCCAACGGGGATCCTCAAAAGGGCATCAGCCCTCAAATCCCTTGCCATGGAGTGGCTTCGGACTCAGACTGAGCCTGGAGAAGAGTAGGACTCTTACATAGTGTTTTCAGGACTGGAAATCCTGAAGGGCACAGACTGCCTCGTTTTTCTCCCACAGGGCAGGTGGAGGGTTTGAAATGACAAGCTTTCTGTTTGTAGCCCAATGCTTAACCCGCTGTGCTACCAGGGATCCCTCCTGAATGAAACTGAGGTTCTGTTGGGAAGAAAGAAGGCAAGATATTTGACTGGGAAACAGCCCATAGTGTCTACCACTCGTTAGTTTAAATGCAATAAAGGAGACACCAATAAGAGGAAAACTTATAAAAACCAAAGAAGGACTAATGCCTACTTCCAGCCCCGGGTTCAGCGAACTTTTAAGACTGAAGGACTGCTACTATTCTTAACAATTAAAAAGCTATATGAGGGCGAAAAATACATTTTACAAACAAAATTACCATGATCTGAATATCCTCTAAAATGTAATAAATGAAGCTAGAGAGTTTTATTTTCCTTTTCCATTTTACTCGGAGCCACGTGGACGAACCGAGAGAGAGAGAGCCACATCTGGCTCCCATGTTTGCAGTCCATGTTCTTGTCACTGACTCAGTCCTGAAGCAACTCTTCTCGGGTTTCCACCCGCTCTGTGACTGATTTGGCTCAGGAAGACCATCTCATTTTAATAGACCAAAGCAACAGGCCATTGTGAAAGTTAACTCACTATAGAAACAATGATTCAAAGCTGATGGTGACAGCTTTCAGAATATCGGTTGCTTGGCATGATCTGATCCTCTGCTGCTTCTGCTTATTTGCCCCCATGGAGAAAGATCCAATAACCCTTCTTCAGCCTTTTGCTCCATTTCCAGCTCGTCTGTATGTTCCCGTTCCCTGCCTTTCCCAGCTCCCCTCCTTTCAAAGCCATAGCATGGAAACTGTGTTTCCTTGTGGCTATTTTCCAAGCCTCACCTCATACAGATAGGCCCAGATCTGAGAGGAGAGAGGAAGCTTGCAGGCTGAGGGTTTGGTTTGTGGCTGAGCAGGGACAATGATGTCCTTCAGTTTCTGTTGTGTTTTTCACTAAAACAGCTTGGGCTTTGAAACTGTCAGCATGAAATATTCTAATTCCCCCACATGACTCCTTCTGGAGCAACCCAAAGGTCAAGATACACAGAAGGAATTGGGACTTCACAAAGTTGTCTCTTCACTGAGCACAATGAAACACAATGAGAGTACACAGTCTAGATTAGCGATTAAATGAAACAAATCATTCTATCAGGACTCCAATCGGCTCCTTGTTTGACTCATGGAATTTTGGAATTAGAAGAAAAGCTCAGAGACAATCTCACCCTCTGTGACAGGCTGAGCAATGCCTTCCCCCAACATGTCCACGTGCTGATCTCTGGAACCTGTGGCTACTGCACCTTACGTGCGAAAGGGACTTTTCAGCAGTGATGACCAACCTCTGTTCGTCAGCAGTGAATCCCGCTATGGTGGCTTCGGTGTTGCCAAGGTCTGGGGAGCTGTGCTACTGATATTTCCTATACCAGCTGGGTCATCCAAGATGGATGGGTTTGGGTGGCCCTTCTCTATCAATACAGAGTAGGAAGAAAGGCCTGACTTCCAAACCTTTGCCTATGGAAAGCTTCTATACCAAAATAGAAGTGTGGGCTGCATAAGCCTGGGAGGTGAGTCTACTAGATGGAAAAGTCAGATGCAATGACCCCCACGATGGATTCCAACACACGAAGACCATGAGACGAGGACTGGGCAATGTTTCACTCCATTTTACAAGGGTACGTCCAGGGTTCGGGGGAAAATGGTGTTAAAGGGGAATCACAGTAGAAAGACCTGGATAGAGGAGAGAAGAATGTGGGACAAAACTCAGAACTATGATGAAAGAGATCAGGCTTACTGGTCAAAGTGAGACTAGGAAAAATGAGAAATCTATGTCCCTTAGTGCGCTTCAGGCCTGAAATTAATGCCAGAGGTTCGAATTCCATCCAATCCACACACGAGGAGATGAGAAACTCAAGCGTCGGAATCCTCAGCCACGTAAGATACAAAGAGCAGCATGTACCCAGAGCAATGTTCGGAAGAGTCTGGAAAGGAGGGACTTCGGAAGTAGAAGGAAATCGGACACACAGGGAGAAGTGAGATACGTGAGAGTGCACGAAGGTGGTTTCAGTGAGGAAGGACAATAAACTGCACAGGGCTTATTGAATCAAAACCTGATCATCTCCTCCATAAACATTCATCCAATTTATAAGTAAAAGTTTTTTTGTAATTAATCAATAAACAAGATCCTTTTTTTATATATCATGGAACTTTTCCTCGGTTACTCGGTCACCAGAATCAGAGCTGACGGGACCCCGCTAACAGCAGACACGATTACGCGCAGCAATTGGACAGGGAAACGAGCTTGTGTTATTCAGGTGGGCCCCACGTAGCCACAGGGTCCTTATAATCCAAAGAGGACAAAGGAGTTGGAACTAGAAATGCGTCAATGTAAGCAGAAGCAATGTGAGGCCATTCCTGGCTGGACCTAACCTGGAACTCACGTGAGCAACCTTCAGAAGCTGGAAAAAATGAGAAATGAATTCTTCCCTAGAGCTCCTACAAGAAACCCAATCCTGGCAAACCATTCCAGACTTCTGGCTTCCAGAGTGTAAGGTAATCAGTCTGTGGTTTTTGTTTTGTTTTGTTTTCCCACCCTTCCTTCCTCCATATTTTCCTGTTTCTTCCATCTCCTCGCCCCAAACCCCACCCCACCCCTAGCCCCCTCCCCCACTCCCCTGGCCTCCTCATAGTCTTCAAAGTTTTATCCTTTGGTAGGAAAACCATTTTTCTTTTTCTTTATTTTCCTGTATAATAAGGGTGTTATAAAATATTTATCTTTATGAGATTGACTAACTATGCTAAGCATAATGTTCTCTAATTTTGTCCAGATCTTAAGGTGTTAGACTCATTGTTTTTTAATGATGCATAATATTTCATTGTATGAATTTACCAGTTTGTTTATCCATTCCTCTATAGTCAGTTTTTAATTGTTTCTATCCTTTTGCTGTTGTAGAAATTGCTGCAACAAACATAGATGTACCTAGTCTGATTGTGTTGTCTTCTTTATTTCTGTAGGGTATATGGGTATACCAAGTTGAAGTCTACAATGTTTTAAGTCACTAACTTTTTAATAGGAAACTAATAATCTTATGCCTTATTTTATAAACAAATCCTTGGCCCCAATACCAGCCCTGTACTGATTTATTTGTACATAATTCTTTTATTTCCTTCAATGACAGCACTTTTCATGTGTCTTTAAAGAAGCAAAATCAGTAAAGTGTGTATACACCAGGAGGCTTCCGAAAGTTTGTGGAAAAACAGAATTGGAAATGAATGGAATTTTTCCATAAACTTTTTGAAACTCCCTCGTATGTGGTATGTGTGTGTGTGTGTGTGTGTGTGTGTGTGTGTGTGTGTGTGTGTGTAGAAACACTTATCTCACAGAAATGGTTATTTGATTGTGTAGGCTGGCAAGACCCAAATCTGTGAGTCAGGTATGACGCTGGATGCTTCTCCTGACTCATGTGATTAGTGTTGACAAACCTACAATCAGAAGGTCAAATGACAAGCTACTGGCTCACTGGGCTGCAGAAGTTGGGGGATTTTAGAATCAGTAGGTCAAGCAGGTTGATAGCTTAAGTCCCAAGAACCAGAGGTCAGATGTTGATGAGTTAAATGCAGGATCTAGAGGAAAGGAGAACCTTGGGTAACCCTCTTGTATAAGAAGAATGAAACATTGCATAGTAGATATACTGGATACTGGCTATACCCTGAAGGAAATCCTCTTCCATCAGAGTAAGTACATGACTTCAGGGCATGACCTGAGTGAAAGTATGACCCTCCTAAAGGTGAGATTTGAGTACGACTATGACTTGAGTCATTGTCTCCTTTCACTCTATGACTCAAGCAAGATATACCTCACACCAATCCTGTGTCATTTACATAAAGAAAAAGACAGTGAATGTGTTCATGATAGACTATCTTGTCCACTTTCATCTCCTATAACATCTAACCCAGTTACAGAAATCACTGAATAAATATCAGGTAGCTGGAAAGAAACCAATAATTTTTAAAAATATTAAATTGATGTCCAACCTCTGAGTAGAGATAGTTGGATTCAAAAATCACAAAAAAATAATTAAAATATTACCAATTTAGAGGTTATATGTTATCATCATGCCAGAACTGACACTGCTGGTTCACTTAAGAAAAATCAATGTCAAGATCTAGTTCTAATATGAGCATGGGATGTGAATGCAGAGGTATAGCGCTGGTCTTTGAACTTAGGGTGGAGTGCGTTTGTCAACCTGAGCAGATGAATCGTCGGTAAGACTACATATGGCCCTAACAGAAGAGCATCATTGAAAAGCAGTGTGAAGCCCAGAGTACCCATACACATGGATCCCCACTGCCCACTCCTCATGGGCACTCCCTATTCCTCAGCAAGGACAGGAAATATTGAGACCACAGGGCTTGGTACAAAGGGTGGGTGCATAATCCTAGCTGGTCCAAGTGTGCTATGAATACGTTATTGGCCATACAGTTTTCTGGAACAACAAGAATCAAACTCGGGAAAGGAAAAAATTTGTCATGCTCAGTCCTCAATTGCAGTCATATAATCAATTCTGACTCACACAGTCCATAAGAGTCCCTTCAAAGAAAATATATCTAAAGAAATGCCCTCCCCTCTGTGTACCTCTTGGATCATGCTACCCTCCTCAAACAATCTATGGCCAATACCAGTTCATTTCAACTCACTAGCACCTGTGGCCTTAAGGACAGGAAAATGTGGCCATGACAGGATTTCCACGCCATGTCCAGAAGGCTAACACAGGGCTGATGCTGGCAGAGGTAGACTCATATATATCCCATCCCCCACGGATATTTCAGATGGTTGCTGGGAGAAAATATTTTGTCTTTCTGGGTGTAAATTAGAAGGACGATGCTTAGAAGTGCCAGCTGTCATCATCATCCCCAACCCATGAAGACTGGGAGATGACGTCTAGAGTCAGAAATAGAAAGAGATGAAACAGAGGTCCTGACAAACTACAACCTGAAATTTGGCCTGGCTTATGAACTTCTGCCTTGAACTCTGAACTACACCAATATTTCTCCCTGTGGTTTAATCTGCTTAGAGCTAGTTGCTCATCACTTCTAACATATTTTTAAATTTTAATAAATACACATATTTTGTAATTTTATCAATTAATATGTGTCCCAGTATCAGACAATAACATCTACCTACTTATCTATCTGTCTATCTATCTAATCAAATCTAACTAAATTACTAATTTAATTTAGTATATATATAACAGCTTGTACTTTCTCTGGCTTTTTATCAGAAAGTATATATATTTTTTTATTGAATTCGTCTATAGTTAGCTAGTTTAGTTAGTTAGTTAGTTAGTTAGTTAGTTAGTTAGTTAGTTAGTTAGTTAGTTAGTTAGTTAGGTAGGTAGGTAGGTAGTTAGTTGGTTGAATGCTATTGGCAGGTGGGAAGTCCTGTATATAGGGGGAGGACTTGTGGTCTCACCCCATATATTTTAGTCTCTGACCACAAGCCCTCCCCTCCTATTAACAAGACTTCCCCTTTGCCAGAATCAGGCCTGTGTTAGCCTTTTGACCACAATGTAGAAGTGCTGCCATGCCCACATTTCCAGTGACCCTAAGGCCATAGATTGTAGATGAGAATAGCTGGCTGGGAGAGGCTAACAGACAGGGTAAGTGATTCCTTAGATACAAATATTTGCTTTGTAAGGGACTCAAGGGGCTGTCTGAGTCACAACGAACTCAGTGACAACAGGTAAGATGTAAGCACGACAGGCTTTTCTCCTTTTCTTGACCCCCAGTTCTGGTGGTGGTGTCCCAGAATACTGAGTGGCAGATAAAATGCACAGACAGAGCAAACATTCATGAAGGGCTTCAGAGAAGGAGGGATGAGGGAGGGGAATTTCTTGAACAATGCTCTTTTATTTGGTGAACCACTGAATTGCCTCTTTCGGCTGGAGCAGAGTCATTAACAAAGTTTCCAGTTTCTGAATCCGGCTTTCATTCTTTTCAGCCATCCCCACTGAAGTCTGAAGGATGTCTCCAGCCCTTGGAATGGGGCCCATGTCTAGCCTCCAGTGCCCAAGTCTCCAATGTGCTGATCAGAGTTGAAAATCAACCCATAAACATTTCCTGAGGACTAGTCATGCACATGCCGCTCTGAACTCCGTGGGCTCCCGAGGATCCAGGGGAAATTTCCGAAAGGCATGGGAGCCACCTTCATGTGGCTGGAGTCGGCTCTCAGATAGACAGTAATAACCATCACAATGACGGGAGTAGCTGGCGTGTATTGGGTCCACTTGGGCTACAAGTCCCTTGGTGTTGCAAATGGCTAATGCACTTGACTGATAACTAAAAGGTTGGAGGTTTAAGTCTGCCTACAGGCTGTTCCTACAAAAGGATGATTTACAAGTGGAAAATGAGCCATTAAAAACTCTACATAAAATGTAGAGGATTGAGATATGGGGACTGGCAACAGGAAACACGGGGAGGAAATGGACTAACTGGAATAATTGGAAGGGTTTCAACAGATGAGTTCGATCACAGTGGGCATGGATTGTTGAATGAAAAACTGTAATTTGCTCTAGAAATCTTCCCTTCTCACACACACACACAAAAGCTTAAGGACAAGAAAACACTAAGGAACACAGTTCTGCTGACACACTTCATGTCATCCTGAGTTAGAATCCACTCGAGTGACAATGCTTGATTTTCCCAGGCTGATAGGAAAAGACAGTTGTTCTAATTCAGGTTTCTTTGTCAAAAAGAATCAAAGTCTTTATAGCTTCACTTGCTTTTTTGCATGTGCGTGTGAACAATCTGCTTATGACTTCTCTACTTTCTCTAAAGGGCAGTGCCTCACACTGATGGCATCTTCAGTAGAAAACCCTGAAAACAAGATTCGGAAGCAAGAAACTTGGTGAAAACTCTGCTCCAACCAGAAAAGGCAACCCACTGCTTTGGCGAATATTAGCTTTTCATGCTCACATGTAGGTTTCTCATTGGAAATTGTCCTCCATCTACAGCGATTGTCTCATCCATGCTTCCTATCTTATGAGGTAGCCCAGGACCAAAGACTGGATCGTAAAAGGCCTGGCTCCAGCCTGCATCTGAGACAAATCTAAAGGTCATCTCAGCCCCAAGACTCATAGTAAACTCAGGTAACCCTTGAGTTGCAATCAATTTCTGTGCCACCTTCTTCCTTTGTCCAATCCTGCTTTCCTCCCTTCTTTACAGGAATCTATTCAGAGAGCACTCTCCAATAAATCTATTGCACACATCTCTTCAAGATACAGTGTTCATTCTTCTGTCCATTCATGCCAACCCCATAATTCAAAGATATGAATCTTTGAATCTTGGTCTTCCTTATTTATTGTTCAGCTTTCAGGTGCATATGAGGTAAATGCAATATCATGGTTTGGGTCAGGCACACAATCGTCTTCAAAGTGACACCTTTGCTTTTGGACACTTTAGGGGACTTTCTGCAGCAGATTTCTCCAATGCAATATGCCTTTGATTCCCTGACTGCTGCTTCCATGGGCCTTGATTGTATATCTGTATTGGACAGGGTTCTCTAGAGAGACAAACCAGATTTCTAGTAATTATCTATAAATATATTTATAAAGATAGATATATAATTCAAGAAATAAACCGTTAAATAATATACAGATAGATAATACAAGAAATTAACAGTTAAATTATAAAGCCGTGAGACACTAGCAGTCCTTCAAGTTTTTGAGAGCTGCCAGTTACTAGTCCCCTTCTGTAGAGAGAGCTGGGCTATATATGCCCAGGCAGCAAACTGCAGGACAGGTCCCCAACTGTCATCAACTGTCAGTCCCCAGCTCCAGAGATGAACATTCCAATCGTGTGGGCTTAAAGGGACCTCAACTTACAGCGACACAGTCCACAGGTTAGGCATCCCACAGGTAGTGTACCCCTTTAAACTGAGGCACAGAACAAGCAAGCCATTTATCCCTATGCCCTTCAGTTAATCCTACTTGTGTTTATCGGCCAGGCCGGCACAATAAACTATAGCAATATCCAAGCCAAAGGAAATCTTTGACGACGTCTACCTTGTCTCCATTTACCATGATATTGCTTAGTGGTCCAGTTGTGAGAATTTTGTTTTCTTTAGGTTGAAGGGTAATCTATATTGAGGGCTGTAGTCTTTGACCTTCTTCAGTAAGAGCTTCAAGCCCTCTTAACTTTCGGCAAGCGAGCTGTGTCCTCTGTGAATGGTTGAGTTATTTATTACTGAATCTTCCTCTCATCCTGATGGCGCCTTCCCCATAGAGTCCAGTCCAGGGCTTCATGCTCATCCTACAGATGGAGTCAGTGTGGTAAAAGGGTACACCCCGACACACACCTCTCGTGTTAGCCGGGAGTACCCCTTGCTCTTTCCCAATCACCGCCTCTGGATGGCTTCTTCGTGAACACAATGAAGAGTTCTGGAATTCCCGTTCTTTCACCATGTTAGCCATTCTTCGCAATGTTAGCCAGAATTCTGTGGTATGACCCACATAAATGCATTTGCATTGTCACTGAAACATCTTCACATGGAAAATGGAAATGAGGATGGCAAGACTTCATCTCACATAGTTTGGATACATCATCAAAAGGTATTAGTCCCCGGAGAAGGATCAGTGAACAAGAGGAAGACCATCAGTAAGGTGGATCGGCATGGTGGCTGCAACAAGAGATTCAAACAAAGAAACGACTGGGAAGATGGCACAGGAACAGGCTGCGTTTTGTTGTTGTACAACAGCTGTGCTGCTTCAGACCTGAACTGACCTGACGGCACCTAACTGTGAAATCCAGGCCCACACCTGGACGGGTTCTGAGGTTGTGTGTGTGAGGGGTAGATCAAAGAGACATGAGCCAAGGAATGCAAGTACTCACCTTCGCCCTGGCATCAGGAACCATGCCTGAGCAGAGAGAGGGCATACTATATTTTCATGAGCTTCTATAAGCTCAGGCATGCCAGCCACTGAAGGTACCTATGTAATGCGAAGGGCTTGTATTAGAGGGATACACGTACCATCAGGTGGACAGATCTAGGGGTGTGCATGCAACAGGAATGGGAGGCACGAGATGCATACATGTGACAGGGAGGTGCATATGGAACAAGATCCGGTTTGCTCGAGAGCTAAGATGGCAGCATAGTTTTAATCATCTCTGAGCTGTCTTGACCTTGGGTGTCTTAGAACTCTTCTCCTCTCCAGGGGAAGAATCTAGATCCTTATTAGAAAGGAGTGGGCCCTACTTAGGGTGGGACAGACCATAGGGTCTGATTGCTCTCTAAGGCAAACAACCTTCAGACAAGTAGCCTTCAAGCAGTTGACCTTCAAGCGCATATAGAAGCAACCATGTGCTTGCAAGAACCTTAAGATTGGCATTATTATGGGGGACATGATGGGGAATAACTTTTACTTAGGAGAATGTGAGTAGGTCGCATCTCTAACTCACAAATGTGAAGGTCTCCATCCACGGGAAGCCCACCCTCAGACTCCTTAACAAATTATCGGTGAGAATTTGTCCGCATACATTCTGTTCCCAGTTCTGTTACCCACACCTAACAACACCACACCCCTCCATCTCAGAGTCTGTTTTCTGAAAAACACGCATCTTCAAACATAGATTCATTGATAATTAAAAGTAATATATTTACAGTTATTAAATCTTTAAAGTATAGGTCACACAAAACTTTTATACTGCTGCCCATAATACAGGATAAAGTATAGGTTTCTGTTTTTGTAGCCCCCCCCCCCCAGTCATTCCAGTGTTCCCAGGGGGGGGGTGGTATCACCCATTTGGGAAAACACTGCTTTAAAGTGTCACCTACTCACAATTTGTTTTAAGATAACTTAATATTCACTATTGATCCACTCACTATTATCACTCAAACCTTTTATATTGTTCACATTTAACTGATACTTACAGACGAAGACATGTGCTTTTCTAAAGGCATATGTATTCTGCTTGATCCTGGTGATTTTAATCACAAAGGCCATAGGTTCTGGAATCCAAAGCTGTTTATTCAGACCCCAAAACAGCACTTATTAAATTACCAATCCTCTCCAGGCTTGAGCGGTCCCCTTTATCAAGGCGGGATGACATTAATGCCTTCAGCATAGGGGTGATTGGTCAACGTAAAGATGTGGTTCTCCTACACAGTTAACCCTCAGCAAATGTTATTTTTGACGATGGTGGTGGTGATGACAACCTTCAATGAGCGAGATAACGTCAATGCTGAACCCACTGTAAATATCCATCATTGCTCTGAAGTCTATACATGCTTTCATTTGAAACTATAGTCCAAAAATGATAAAAATAATTATCAAGAATGAAGGCATTTACAGACATTTATTTATATCCTCCACCTTTCCATAGCATTACATAATTTCATCCAAACCCAATTCTAATCTAAACTATGTTCAAATAAAGAATTAAGAGTAGTCATATTCATAATGCACTGTTTGAACTATAAAGAAGCCTGTATGGCATCTCCCTGAATTGTGTTTCACGATGTGTCTGACTCTACATGGGCTTAGATATAAAGCAATGCCAAGTTCTGGACACGTGGCTGCTGCTACTTCTAGCACCTCTGTATGGTGTCTAGAAAAGAGTCCCCAAAGTCATGACAGAAACTGAACAATTCTCTGAGGTTGAAAGCCAAGAATAAGCCTTCTGTCACCAGAGTCCCTGAGAGAACAAACTAATTATGAGCAAAGGCTTACTTAGAAGTTACATATTACTTGTTTTCCCTCTGATGTCTCTCCTAATTATTCCAAAAATAGTTTGTACAGTTAATGCTCTCAACACTTCTTTATGCTTCAGACCCACAGGAAGCAGACAAGTAAATATTAACATACCAATCTTTCAAAATGTCAGCATCTTCGATCTTCTATTTGTGGGTTTGAAAAAATATGCTATTCCGCTCATTGACCGGGGGACATGGAATGTCGATCTAGAAAGACTTCATGACCTCAGAAGGATTCACTCCAGGACTGCAGCATAGTCAAGCTAGATTTGGACTTCAAATAGCTATTTATTCTACTTCCCCCTCAGCCAACGTGAAGCATTTCTAATGCTCACTTAAAATAAGTATCAATCAAGTAAAAGCAGGGGGACTAAAGGCCACGCGGTGCTGTATACGTTATTTAGCTTCTTAACTACTCAGTGTATTATTTTCCAAATCCTTCATAGGTAGGGAATATGTAACATGCAGTACCAACCCATGGACATGGGAAGCAGAAGAGACATAACCGTAAGCACTCAGAAGAGTGCCTGGAACATATAAAGATGATGATTGTCGTTGTTGGGTGCCGACACATCGGTCCCAATTGGCATCATGTGACAGAGTAGAATGTTCCTCTATGGTTTTCTTGGCTGTCATCTTGATAGAAACAGGTGGCCCGATCTTCCTCTCAGTGAGCATTTGGGTGGGTTCACACAGCCAACCTTTCTGTTGGCGGCCACGTGCTTCACCTTGTGCCACCTTCTAAATAGGGTTCCACTGTTACTGTTACAAACTGTAAGCCGCGCCCTAAGGGCCTTACATGTGAAAACTTGCAATTGTTGCAGTTATTTACATCAGGCCCTGGTTAAAGTCCTTTCCTCCAGTTCATACCGCTTTTCCAGCACAGATTTATAGAAGTTAATGAGCTTCACTTTGTGTCCTCTTCACAGAACCAAATAAAGCTGCGTAATTCTTTCTGCATAAGAGCAAAGAAAATATTTAATTCCTTTTTATTTTTAATGGAAAACATTTGCTTCACTCCTAATTGAAGAGCTTTACGACCCCAGATCTGGAGAGATTTAAAAATAGACTTCATTTTACATCTTTCCAAGTATCTGCAGGGCAAATGAATGGCAAAATGTGAGGCATAACGAGACCAAACTTCAGCACGATTGCCAGAGCTGATCAAAGGTTATTGCATTTGAAAAACACTTATTTTCTAAATTCAAAATGTGTCATTTCTAAGTCTTCTGATTGATTTTAGGCAAAGTAAACAAATAAATGAGGAGCATAAATGATGCAAAGGTCATTACAGCTTGAAAGTCAGAATTTTCCTGTTAGCAGCAAGTGGTGATTGGAACTTAGCAAGACTTACGGGCAAGCAGGCAAAACGTCGAGCAGATCATTGCTACTGCCTGGTAGAAATCTTTTAAGAAAAAAAGTAGATTGGAAGAGGTAGGTTGGTACCGTGACACTCAGGGGGAAAAGCACTCTGCCACTGTGCCAACCTATCCCCTGGCACCAGTTTTAGGTTCCTACAAGCTCTAAAAAAATTTTTTTCAAGTTCTTCAAAATGAAATTCCACAGTTACTATAGTGTAAACTTAGTTTTTATATGCACGGGAATACCAAAACTATGTGTGATCTACTTTATTGTGATAGACCTTTCACTGTGGTAAGGAATTAAATTGATGTATATCTCATTGGTATGCCTGTACTAATTTTTCTATTAAAATAATGATCTTATTTCACGTTTTCTGTATTTTTCTGATATTGATAAAAGTGTGTTACCTGATAGATATTAATAGAAGGAAGAGAAAAGCTCATAAACTGAAGGAGATATTTAATATTGAAATAGATGTTCCAAGAAATTCCCCTATTAAAGAGGAAACATTTTGAAATGTGAAAAAAAAAAATGGTGATTCGCGGCGGGGAGGCAGAGAGATCAAGAAAGCCAAGTCCTTGTATCCGAGCCGCTGGGCACGGCCACACAAGTATCCCGCTCCGTTCTGTTTGTCCAGACAGAAAGATGATTGGGCAGTTCTGGTATGAGATAAAACGGTTAATCCCACCAAAGATGTCTTTGGTCTTCCCTTGGCTTATGAGTCACAGTCACAATGATGTATTTACTACTCCCTCTATTCACAGGGGCCCTGGTAGAATTGCTGGGTAAGCATTGGACTGCTAAGTTCATGATCAACACGAAAAATCCACCAGCCACTCCAAAGAAGAAAGATGGACCCATCTGCCCCTACAAAGATTGACAGGTTCCGGAACTCCCTGGAGTCACCATGAGTCACAACTGAGTGGATTGCAATGGGGTTTGAGGTTTAGGCTTCCCTCTCAATAGCCCTGCAAACTTCTGCTTTCAAAACTCCTCTTTCCTAGCAAAATGGGAAAGGGTCCTGTGTCATTTGACATGAGTTAAAGTTCATTCGCATTAACTTCTTTACCCGCTCATCTGAATTTCCATCTTCAAACTTTTACCTTAATTTCTGATGGTTGTAAAAAAATTCCCACCAACTTCATGGCTTAAGGAATACAAGTTTATTACCTTAGAGTTTGAGAGGTCAGAAGCCCAGAACAGGTTTTATCTGGCTAAAATACAAGGTGCTGGCCGAACAGAGAATCTTCAGTTCTTGCCTTTCCAGCTTCCAGAGACGGCCCACATTCCTGACTTCCCAGTGCTATCGCACTGACCTCTGCTTCTGCGGTGCTGTCTACTCTGATTTGGTCCTAGAATGTTGTTAATTATGCTGAGCTCACCTAAATAATCTGGGAGGACCCTCCCATGTCAAGATCCTTAACTTTGACAAAAACCCTTTTGCCAAGTCAGGTTTCTGGGATTAGAACATGGACATCTTTGGGGGGGGAGGCTGGTGAGTGGGGAGCATTATTCTACTTACCCCTCCAAACTCTGGGTTAGAGTGGAGCATGTTAACTGCTGACACCCTCCAGTGACTCCCAACGAACACAGCAGATGGAAGTATTTTGGAAAATGTGATAACGGAGTCAGATATTTTAATTTTTTGTTTAATTCAAAACAGAAATCCTTGGGCTTAGAAGTAAATTCATATTCTTTATTTAAATTCAGGTCTGAAAATTTTGAGGCTGTCATGTGTTTCATACATGCTGTGTCCTTTCTGAGTTTGTATCTTTGTGGTTGTTGTTTTGTTGTTGTTGTTAGAGGCTATCAAGTCTATTCCAATTCATAGCAACCGTATGTGCAACAGGATGAAACACCGCCCAGGCCTGCATCCTCCACCTAACTGTTGTTGGGTCTGAGCCCATTGTTACAGCCTCTGTGTCCATGCATCCCATCAAAGGACATCCTTTGTCACCATCCTACTTTCCACCAAGCCTGGTGGCCTTTTCCAGGGACTGGTCTCTTCTAATAACATGCCAAGTACGTGAGAAGAAGTCTCACCTCCTTGTTTCTATGAATAATTATGGATGTATTTATTTTTGCTTTTGGCAGTCCATGGTACTTTCAGTGTTCATCACCGGCACCTTAATTAAAATGCATCAATTCTTTGGTCTTCCGTATTCAAAGTCCGAGATAGCGCTGTTCGTTTTTCTGGCAATCAGTGGTATATTTAATATTATACTCAAATATCCTAATTGAAAGGCATCAATTCTTCTTCAGTCTTCCTTATTCATTTCACAAACAAATGAGGCAACTAAAAATACCAGGGATGGCTCAGGGCAGACATCCCTTAATTCTGAGGGTGAAATCTTTACTGTTTAATGCTTTGAAAACGTCACGTGTAGCAGATTCACCCAGTATAATACCTTCATTTGATGTCTTGACTGCTACTTCCATGGGCGTTGAGGGAATAAATATTCAAAAATTGCTGATTTAAACCACATATTAAAATATATTTCAGAAAAGAAGCCTACGTAAGGATCAAAACTTAACTCATTTAGAAAAGAGTTTATTTTTGAAACCAAATTCATACATTCAAAGAGAAAATAAAAAGCTAAACGTTATGCTTACCAGCCCTTGTAGTGAGGCCCCCTCTTGTCATGCTGCCTCTCAATGACTCTTTAACACTGTGCTCTGACTGCTTGCCTCAGCAAAGCACACCTCACTGACATCAGTTCACTGTGTTCATGCGGAACTCACCCCATCGCCATGTACTCCCTGAGCAAACAAATTACAATCCAGGGGTTCTGAAGGAGATCTCATTTTGAGTGAAGTCATGCCCAAAATACCAAGAAGACCGTGTAAACTGGGGATTCCCCATCCCTCACAATTTCTAATTCGACCAGATCACACCATGGGCCTGCATACACAGTCTGCCTCAGTTGGGAAGATGTTAACATTTCTTCTATTTATCTATTCTTGGGATATAATTGATAGCTCTGACAATCATAAAGATTTCTTTTGCAGATACAGTTAAGCTAAAATGTAATACTTTATCATTTGATCTCCCTTTTGACCCATTTTACATTTATTCTCCTTTTTAATATTTTCTTTCTTTTCCACTGAGAACTGTCTCTGTTTTACATTGATAGTGTTAGTGTTTTATATGTTTTTCTGCATTAATGGTTTCTGAGAGGTATGGGAAGGGATGTAGGAGAAACAGAGAGCTAAAACAATGAGTACAAGAGTGAGGAAGATGTTCTAAAATTTATTGTGATGATTGTACAGCTCTTCTTAATATGTTCAAATTTTCAAATTGTAAGACTTGCTAATTATATACCAAAAAGTCTTTTTTAAAAGATAGCTCTTTCAGAAATATTTTAATATGTTTATATACAGCAAGGGTGGGGAATGTCTGGCCTACAGGCCATATATAGCCCATGAAATCATCACACACCTCACCTAAGAGAAGCAAGTCCAGCCATCATATTATGAACAAAACTCACTGACATCAAGTTGGTGCCAACTCACAGTGACCACATAGGAGCTTCCCTTGTGCGCTTCTGAGACGGTAACTCTTTGTGGGAGTGGAAATCCCCGTCTTTCTCCCAAGAAGCAGCTATTGTGTTCAAACTGTTGACCTTCTAGTTAGCAAACCAGTTAACAATGACTACACCACCATGGCTCCTGGCCATCACATCAGAGGTGAGTTAATTAAATGTTTGACCAATATGACCGGTGAATGATGTTATAAATATCCAAATGGCCCTTGGCAGAGAAATGGTCCCCAACCCCCACTACATAGTCCGCTACACCACAGTTCTAACCCCTTTATAAATAATAACTTATCCCCATGAATTTTATCATGTCCATTTCATAGATGGAAACACTAGTGCAGGCAGAGGTGATCTTTCCTATCCAAGGTCATTTGCTGGGAAATGGAAAACACAGGAAGTCTGGATCCAGCATCCAACTCCTAACAACTTACTGTATATTACTTCCTCCTGTGTTATCGCCCAGAGCCCTGGTGTTGTCATGGTTATGCACCGGGCTGTGATCTGCATGGTCGGCAGTTTGAAACCACCAGCAGCTCCTCAGGAGAAAAATTGGGCTTTCTACTCCCTTAAACAGTTCCAGAAACTCACAGGGAAGTCACTGTGGGTCAGCGTTGACTCAAGGGTGGCCATGAGAATGTCAGAGCTCACAGAGATGACTTCAAGAAAGGATGGATGAAACTATAGACCACAGCAGACGCCAGGTTGAAGGAGGAGGACCAGCAGGCTGAGAAGATAAGGGGATGAGCTTCATAGGTGGAGAAGGTATCAAGGCTGACACTCTGCTCACAACACAAGCCGTTCTTGGGAACTTCAGTCTTCCCAATTTCTCAACTCCCTCCCCCTGCCCCCTGCCGCTACCCATAGACCAAACATATCTGATGGGGACACCTCACAGGACTATTCCCCTTCTGACTCACAACAAGAGAATGCTCACTTATAAAATCCTCTGCCTCCCAATTCGCAGAGATGATATGGATTCATAAACTGAAACAAAGCATGTATCATTTATAAATAATTTCTTTACCAGCTGCTGCATACATGGACACTTCCCCTGAGCTGGCAAAAGGAAAACAAACCGAAAGAAAAAATAGGCTCAGTCTTGTATCCCAAATGTCTATGACACCATTGTGTAAGTGGGCCCTTTTTATTTTTTCACATGTTGCAAAATTTGGTATTCAAATCGTGTGGTTATGCATGGGCCACACTCGTCTATGGCTCTTTTGTGTAACTGCAGTACATATCTCTATCTTCTCAGATTCTGGTTTATATTCTATAAAAACTCAGTGGTAATGAGAAAGTGGCAGCGTTCAAGCTGAGGAATTCCAGCTATAATATGCATTTTGGTTCAACCTGAAAAAGACTAATTGTGTCCCATGCTGTGCCGCAGTGGCTCCCTCCCTCCTTCCCAGAGTGCTTACTGAACAGTGCGAACCCTCTGGGTGGGTCCCTGCTAATAATGATATGGCCATCTCCATTCCATCCTGGGGATACAGCAGGAGGGGAGCAGCACCCGAGTTTGCAGTAACACGGGACCGTCATTAGAGGGATGACGTCAAGAACACGTCTGGGGTCTTTCTCTCCTGTTCTGACCTGAATGTTCTACAACTCTGATGAAAGGAGCGCCCTTCAAAACTCTGGGTACTTTTGAGGGCTCTTCCTTACAGCGAGCTCTCCTCTGTGGCAACGTTGGTTTCTACTATGAGGCTGTGGCTTTGCAGACACTTTAAAGACTCCCGCAGATAACATTTGTGATCACATTCCAATAAGGACCATATTTTGAATATTTACCCCAGGACCTCAGCCTTTCAAACAAAGGAGAGAGGGTGGGAAGCAAGGAGGCTAAGGGGATTATGAACCATGTATGGATCATCGCCTTCAAAACCTGGAGTCCCAAGGTAGGTGCTACTGTCATGTTTCCGTGTGCTTTCCAACCCAACCTCCTGGTACAAAAGAGTATCTAAAAATTTTAATTGGGGTTTCTATTATTTAGCATCTTTTATTATATTTAAAGAGTGTAAATGAAAGAGCTTTTATATTTCTTGCACCTTTCTGCTCTTAGAATATTAGTATTTCTTACTGGAATGTCTTTTTCCCATAAACCTGTACATAATCACTATATAGTATAGGTTAATTCTTCAGCTCTGTTACATATTCCAAGTATTTGCTCCTAGCTTGATGTTTGTCATTAATTAATTAATCTCTCTCGAGGATATACAGTTTAAATTTTCAAGTGGTAATGAACATATTTTAATATTCTCCTAATTATAAAAATTTTATAAAAATACAAAATTTCTTTGTCTCTTTCTGTCTCTCTCTCCCTCTCTCTCTTTCTTTCCCTTCTACAATTTAGGTTTCTCTTTGTCTATAATTGAGCCAAACCAAACCCACTCCTATCGAACTGATTCTAACTAATAATGACCCTGCAAGATAGAGTGTAAATGCCCCATAGGGTTTGCAAGGCTATAAATCTTTAGAGAAGCAGCCTGACAGATCTTTCTCCCAAGGAACAGCTAACAACAGTTCTTTCCCCACTGTGCCACCAGGGCACCTTATGACGCTGAAGAGTTTCAGCCATTGCGTTGAACAAGTGAGTGGACATTTTCGATCTGAAAAAACAGTAGATTTGTTCAGGAAATACTCTTGAATATCTTTAAAATGTCTTCCTTTCTATTTTCTCTCTTCTCTCCAGGATATCTTAATCTCTATAAATATATCTATCGATCTATCCATCTACCCATCCATCTCTAACTCTCTTTCCCTTTGATCTCTTATTTTCTATCTTTTGGTCTTTCTGTCATATTGTTGCTGGGAATTTGTCTTAATTTATATTCCAAATCCTCTACTAAAATTTAACTTTCTGTTTTTATATTTTGGATTTTCATGTACAATTACTTTTATCCTAATGCTTTGATTTTTATGCTTACTGTTTTTTACTTTGTTAATAGAATGCCCTAGATTCCTCAGTTTATTAATGATAGTGCGTGGACTTTTTGTTTATTTGATTTTGGGTTCTATATTAAATTTCCAGTTCGCTGCACAATCCCTTGCATAGCCCCCAGGTTCCTTTTGTCTATTGCTTTCTCTGACTTTCATGTCAGATCTCCCCTCAAATGTCGAGTGATGCCCACTCTTCACTTGCGCTAGTGGGTTTAGGACTCTGCAGTGGACTATAAACTCTGTCCTGTGACTTCTCTGTGAGAGGGAGTGTTGGAAAAGCCCCAGTGTCAGTCTTTTCGGGCTTTCTCTTGAGCTGTTCAGGTGCCATGCTTGGAGAACATAATTCTGGCCAAGCATTCTAGTAGCCCAAAACAGGAGAAAACTGACGGTTTTAACTGTCAGGATGTATGGCTTTCCTTAACTCCTTACCTTCACCCTAAACTATGCCTGATCCCCTTAGTCTGGAACTCGGTGGTTACACTTCAAGGAATAATCCTGCAGTGTCTGCCATTTCTAGAGAGACCGGGTGCTCCCAATGCCTGGGATACAGAGATTTCATGGTGCACTTCAAGTTTCTTCATGTTTCCTATTGGCAGTTTAAAATTCAGCTGTCTCTGTTTTGCTGGACAAGCAACTGTTGTTCTTAAGAAGCCAAAACAAAAGACCCCATAGACTCATTGAATCAATTCTGACTCATGGTGACCCATAGCACAGACTAGGACTGCTCCTGTGGGTTTCTGAGACCGCAACTCTTTAAAGTAGTAGAAAACCTCACCTTTCTCCCATGGAGCAGCTGGTGGTTTTGAACTGCTAACCTTGCAGTTAACAGCCCAACTCATATGTTGAATGATTTTTTGCTTTCTTCATGAATTATGTTCTTGTCATCCCACAGCTTATCAGGTCTGTCATCCGTGTTCAGTGTGCCAAATATGTTCTTGAGATGTTCTTGAAATTCAAGTGGAAAAGACTCAACATCATATGTTGACTCTCATGGACTTGTTTTAATTTTCTTCAGCTTTATACTGAATTTATATGTGAGCAATTACTGGTCTTCCCACAGTCAGCCCCTAACCTGGCTTTAGTTGCTAATATTGAAATTCTCTATCGCCTCTTTCCACAGATTTAGTCATTTTGATATCTGTCTATTCCATTTCTAAAAGTCCATGTGTATCACAGCCGTTTGTGTTGTTGGAAAAGAGTATTCCTAATGAAGTTGCTGGTCTTGCAAGACTCTATCCTGTGATTTCCAGCTTCCTTTCGAACACCGAAGGCACATTTTCCAACCCCTGTCCCTTCCTCTTTGCTTTCAACTTTGTCATGCCAATCACCAATGGTTATCAAAGCAATTTGATTGAGTAACTAATCAATTACAACAAAAGGACATTGGTAGCATTCCAGTTTTTATTATGAGCTTTAGTGGGTGATGCATAAATTTAAAATCACAGCTGTATTGACTGGAATTCCTTGCATACAGATAGATACTATCCTATCACAAACAGCATTGTACTTCAAGAGAGATCTTGAAATGTCCTTTTTGATAATGAATGCGATGCATTCTTTTGAATGCATTCACTCCTCTTGAATCCGTTATTACTGGCAAAGTAAGCCAAAGAATGTTCTGATTCAAAATAGCTAATATCAGTCCATTTCAGTTCACTAATGCTGAAAAATATCAGTCATTATGCATTCAATTTCATTTTTGATGACTGCTAATTTTCCTAGATTCATGCTTTGTACATTCCAGGTTACAAGTATTAATAGATGTTTGCAGCTGTTTCTTCTCATTTAGAGTCATGTCCAATTAGCAAATTAATTTGAATCATGCTCTATCAGCAAATGAATATTTCACACCCTACTCCATATATGTCCCTATGGACAACTCTACTTTGAGAAGATAGCTCTTCCTCAGTCATGAATTGTGAGCCTTCCAACCTGAGGGCTCATCTTCTGGCACTGTCTCTGGCAGTGCTCTGGTGCTACTCCGTGAGGCTTTCAGTAGCTAATAATGTCCCACTGCTATTTGCGTTACATACTTGGGAGATGTTGTCAGGAGAAACTCTCCCTGAAGAAGGTTATCAGGCTGATAAAGTAGAGGGCCAGTACAAAATAAGAAAGCCTTCAGTGAGATGGACTGACACACTGGCTGCAGCAATAGGCTTATCGTAAGAACAATTGTGAGGATGGCACAGGATGGGGCAGGGTTTCGTTCTGTTGGGCATTTACTCACTATGGGTTAGAATGGACTTGAGTACACCCAAAAAACCACAATGCCTTGGAGATGAGGGAAAAGAAGAGATGCCAGAGAAAAGGAGAAAATCCCTTAGTCTGATGTCACTGAGGGATTAACATGAAATCAGAGAATGAACAATCAAGTTTAAAAAGTTGTTCATCATTATTGAAAAATTAACAATGGTCTTGTGGGAGAAGTGGTTAAAAGGGGTTAAAAGAGGAATGGGAGATTAAAAATTAGAGACTAAGAGTATAGCTACCTCTTGCAAGAATGTTGTAAAGAAAAGCAGAATATAGGAAATTTTGCCTCATACAGAAAGTAATTGGAAAGAGAATGTGGTATCAAGGAATTGCTTTTACAAGACTGGAGTCAACTTCTGGGAATGATCTGTACAGGAAATATTACGTGATGATGCAGGAGGGATAGTAGGTAGGGTAGTCTTAGAGCAGGGAAAAACAGAAGGAGTCTATAGAATACGTAGAGATATTCACCTTCGTTAAGAAATTAAACATTGGACCTCCATTCAAGTACTTGCTTAACGCAAGAACAATTTGTTCTACTAACAAGGCACTCTGTGATGTTCACCTTCCCTGACAGGATCGCTGAAGACAAATGTGTGCATAAGCAAATGTGGTGAAAAAAAGCTGATGGTGCCCAGCTATCAAAAGATATAATGTCTGGGAACTTAAAGGCTTGAAGATAACCAATGGGCCATCTAGCTGAGAAGTAATAAAGCCCACAAGGAAGAAGCATACTAGCCTGTGTGATCAAGAGGTGCCCAAGGGACCAAGTATCAGGCATCAAAGACCCAGAAGAAAACAAACAAATCTTATCAATGAGAATGATGGGGATGGAAAAGTGGAGACCCAAAGCCCATCAGTGGTCAATTGGACACCCCTTGTCAGAAGGACCACAAGGAAGATATGAGCCAGTCAGGGTGCAGCATAGCACCAACTAAACATACAATCTTCCTCTAGTTCTTTAATGCTTCCTTCCCCCCTCAAGCCCCCAATCCCCACTCCCTACTATCATGACCCCAATTCTATCTTAAAAATCTGGCTAGACCAGAACATGTATACTGGTACAGGTAAGAGCTTTCAACACAGGTAATCCAGAACACCCAGGACCAATAAGGGGAGCAGTGATACTAGGAGGGTCAGGGAGGGGAGAGAAAAAGGAGGAATCAATCACAATAATCCATGTATGATCCACCTACCAGGGAGGCAGACAGTAGAAAAGTGGGTGAAAGGGGACAGCGGTCAGTGTACAACATGGAAAAAAATAATAAGTTGTAAATTATCAAGGGGACATTGGGGATGGAGGGGGGGAAGGGAGAAAAAATTAAAGAGGAGCTGATAGTAAGGGCTCGAGTAGAAAGAAACTGTTTTGGAAAAGATGATGACAACATATGTACAGATGTATTTAACACAAAGGATACATGTATAGATTGTGAAAAGTGCTGTGAGAGCTCCCAACTAAATAAAATTAACTTTAAAAAGTAGTTTAAAATCTTCCACTGTAGGTTAGTAGATGGGAATTTAACAATGATTTCTCAGCTATGATACAAGAAAGCAGGAGTCCCAACAGCAAAAAGTGAAAATTCCAATTTCAAGAACATTCAAACTGTATCCATCAAAAAAGTCTATCAAGAAAGTGAAAAAGACAACAGAAACATGGGTGAAGGGAGATGTCAGACAGGGTAAGATATGACAAAATAATAATTTATAAATTATCAAGGGTTCATGAGGGAGGGGGGAGTGGAGAGGGAGAGGGAAAATGAGGACCTGATGCCAGGGGCTTAGGTGGGGAGCAAATGTTTTGAGAATGATGAGGGCAATGAATGTACAAATGTGCTTTACACAATTGATGTCTGTATGGATTGTGATAAGAGTTGTATGAGCCCCTAATAAAACGATTTTTAAAAAAAGAAAGTGAAAAAGGCAGAATGAGAGAAAATACCTGATAGCTGATACAAAACAACTAAAAACAAACAAACTCACTGCCATCTAGTCAATGCCAACTAATAGCAATTCTGTAGACGGGGGAGAACTGCCCTTATAAGTTTCCAAGACTGATTCTTCATGTCAGTAGAAAGCTCAGTCTTTCTCCAAAGGATTGGCTGGTGGTTTCAAACTTCTGACCTTGACCAATGGGCAATAAGGATCTAGTATGTAAGGTTATATAAATTATTTCTACAACTTGACAAGGAAAAGACAAATACCCCAATTAAAAATATAGACAAAGGATTTAAATAGACATTTCTCCAAGGACGATAGACAAGTATCTAATACGCTCTCGAAAGGGTGCTTGGCATCACAAGGTCCACTGTCCTCAAAGCAGTTCTGCTCACAGCAATGGAGGACAGATTAGAATTGCCAAATAGGGTTTCTAAGGCAGTCACATCTTTCTCCTATCCAGCGGCTGGAGCATTTGAACCATTGACCTTTTGTTCACACAATAGTTAACAATTGTGCCGCCAGACCTTCTCAATATTATTAGTCATTAGGAAAATCAAACCCCCCAAAATACCGCTTCACCCCCACTAAAACCAAAATCAAAGGTGCCTATTAATGGGAGGAATTGAAGGTTAAACACCAAACGTTGCTGAGAATGTGGAAATGTTATAAATGTCTTTTCATTGCTGGTAGGAAGATAAAATACTTCTGCTCTATGGAAAATGGCTGTGCAGTTTCTTAAAAAGTTAAACAGAATTACCTGGAGACCTAGTGATTCTACTCTGAGGTTTATCACAAAAGAAAAAAGCAAATATTTGTATACAACTATTCATAGCAACGCTGTTTACAAGAGTCAAAAGACGGGGTGAGATACACAGAGGGAGAAAACCAGTGCCCACTAAAGGATGGATGAATGAACAAAGTTCTGAAAGAGCCTACAACGTGGGTAAGTCTCTAAACATTATGCAAAGCGAGAGAAGCTAGATACAAAATGCCATGCACCATGTGAGTCTGTTCATATAAAATACCTATCCAGAACGGAAAATCTTCAGAGGAGGACAGTTAGGTAGTTACTAGGGTCTAGGGAACACAGCAAAACTCACATCTTTTTACAATCATTTTATTGGGGCTTATACAACTCTTATCACAATTCACCCATACATCAATTGTGTAAAGCACACTTAGACATTCGTTGCCCTCATCATTCTCAAAACTCCTTGCAGAGGGGGAGTGGGGAGGAGATGAGTCACTCAGGGTTCAGTGTAGCAATAATGAAACTCAAAACCTTCCTCTAGTTCTTAAGCGCTTCCTCCCCCCCAACTATCATGATCCCAATTCTACCTTGCAAACCTGGTTAGACCAGAGGATGCACAGCGGTACAGATGGGAATTGGAAATACAGGGAATCTAGGACAGATGAACCCCTCAGGACCAGTGGTGAGAGTGGCGATACCGGGAGGGAACGGAGGGTGTGGTGTAGAAAGGGGGAACCAATCACAAGGATCTACATATAACCTACTCAACATCTTTTAAGTAGGACTCGTCATTTAGAAAAATATAGACACATATGTCTCCACATGAAAGTCATACCAGAAACAGAAATAGACACATACTCTTTTGTACCACTAAGAAGAAGCATGTGATTGAAGTGATATAAATGAAACTCAAATTACCCAACCCAGGTGATGCATC
Source organism: Tenrec ecaudatus (assembly GCF_050624435.1). Lineage (NCBI taxonomy): Eukaryota > Metazoa > Chordata > Mammalia > Afrosoricida > Tenrecidae > Tenrec > Tenrec ecaudatus. The sequence continues at coordinate 53,551,851 of NC_134531.1, read as the reverse complement.
AAGCAGTGATCAGGCCAAAATATGTGGTATGGAGAGGAGCTGGCAGAATGTCCATCCAAGGTTTAGCACTGAACCCAAACACTCCCTCAAGTAGGAAGGAAAGGAGGAAAACAATTGGCATCGGCAGTCATCGCACTTCTGGGACGTTCCTCTGGGTCGCCTTCTCTAAAAACACTCAAGCTGGATCGCTCACTGTGTCCACTGTTCTGAGGCTAACACACGCCCTGGAGCACATCTTAAGGAACCTTGACTTTCACCAGTAAGGACATTTCTCATGCTCCCTCTCATTCATACTTTTTCACACCTGTCACGTGAGTTTGAGATATCTTTTGGTAATGGGCTTTGTGCCTTGTACTCAGTATTTCAAGCAAAACCCTTAGGCTATTGAAAAAAATAACAAATTGTAATTTATTTAGTGTGGCAATCCCTCCAATAAACCATAACAGACATTGTGGAAAGACACATTGCTCTCAGCACTGGGGAGAAAGGATTTGATGATAAAGGTTCCTGCTTGCCCAGAATCATTCCAGGGTTTATGTGCCAGGGGGGGTGACCTCACATGCCCTAAAGCACTGGTGGCAAGTCCATGCCTGGAGAGAAATTTGAAGAGGAGAACTGCATCCTGGACCACACAGGCCCTGGCTTCCTGTCCATCGCAAACGCTGGGCCGAATACAAACGGTCCCAGTGTTTTATCTGCCCGCTCAGGTGGAATGGTTGATGGCAAGCACGGCATCTTCGGCCAGGTGGAAGAAGGCATGAGCATTGTGGAAGCCATGGGTGGTTTGGTTCCAGAAATGGCCAGACCAGCAAGATGACCATTGCTGACTGTGGACAACTCTAATGAATGAGATCGGTATTTTCTTGTTTCACCTTAAGCACCCGACCATTCCTGTGTAGCTTAGGAAACCGCCCTTTTATTCCCAAGGTGCTTGCAGTGTCGTTTCATCTTGTGCTCTCACTCCAGTTCTTTGGGTTTCTACTTTATTTATTCCCTCTATAAGTCCAGCTGGAAAGCAGAGTTAAGTTCACGATTATGAAATAAAAGCTAAAAAATAATTTTAAAAATACTCGAAACCTCATTTGCACCGACGTCTCTGAGTGTTCTCCACATCTAGTGGGGAGGACCGAATGGGAGTAACCCTGGGATGGCAGTGTTGCTGGGTACTATCAAATGGAGTCCAGATCAATGTACTTCTGTGTGACACAGTAGAAGGCTCCTCGGCGGTAATCCTTAAGGAAGCAGACGTCCAGGTCTGTTCACCCTCAGACCCACTGGTGAGTTTGAACCGCCAACCTTTTGATTAGCAGTCAAGCTCCTAACCATTATGGTACCAGGGCTTCTTGTTTCTAAGAACAAGGTTTTATTGTGAGGTGATGAAAATATTTTTTAACTAGATAGACGTGATGATGGTACAGTGCTGCAAATACACAATCATTGAATTGTTTGATTTTAAGTAGTTCTACATTATATGAACTTCTCCTCAATTAAAAAAAGATAACAAAATGCTGCCTAATTCAAGGTCAGACACTGACACGTGATGGAGATTTCTGTGGCACAAATTTCATAATTGGCATAAAACCACAGGAGCAAGACTAACCCATTACAAATAGCTAATTCCCACCGGACTACACCATATAGTGAGTACAGAATGCGTATGAGAATTTGCAGTGAATACTTGGACGGTCTTTTTTGTGCAACGAATCCCTAATAAGTAAGAAAGCAACCCTAAGCACAGTATACAGCCACAACTGCACAGCCATCCTGCAGATCATGACAGTGAGGATTTCCCGGTGTGCTAGGGCGCCTTTCAAAGGCTATATAGTGGCTTTAATCTTCTACCTTAAAATAACTTCCTCATTCCAAGACTCATCTTTGAAACCTGTCAAATAACTGAATTTGGGCTAAAATAAGAATCCATTTCAGGGTTCTTGCATTTTTAGAGACACCATAGTATTGGAACCAAGAACTTACATTACTTTCTTATTGTTGTCTTGTTGTTAGTCTTTTCTGCATTCCCATCCAATGTTGAGAAGGCCGAGCACATTTTGCAAGCCGGAGATGAGGGAGCAGACATGGGGAATGCAGGTCCTGTGCTCATTGCATAGAATTGCAGGAGTTACGTGTCTCAGAATTTATTTTTTGGAGAAAATGAGATTCTTCCTGAAATTTCTTTTTCAAAACCTTAGCTTGAAGACCTGGGATACACCCAGCATAATCTATCTCCTAAACTCCCATATTACATTCCTGTACACACACCAGGGCCACCCCAAATCACACATCACAAATCACACACCACACTCAAGATTCTTTGCTGGGAACTAAGTCCAAGGGATTACCACCTAGTTGTCATGGCAACACAGTAGCCTCCGAGGGCCTAATACCAACTGATACTCTAAAAAAAAAAAAGACTTTAATCATTACAAACAGAACTGAAGGGATCTTTAATCTAAGATTAGAATTCACTTGTTACAGTAGACATGATATATCTCTTAGGATCAAAGATTTAGAAGCAGCCTCCAAAATCCATTGAAAGCCATCAGAATATCTATATTACACAGAAAGTTGTTCTTAGGTGCCATTGAGTCAGCTCTGACCCATACTGACTATGCACAACAGAATGAAATAGTGCACGGTCCTGTGACACCTTCACAATTGTTCTGTACCTGAGCCTACTGATGCGGCCACTTTATCAGTTCATCTTCTTGAGGGTGGTCCTGTATCTCACTGTCCCTCCACTCTACCAAACATGATGTCCTTGTCCAGAAACTGGTCTCCCCTGACAATTTATCTATCATACAGAAGACAAAGCCCTGTCATCCTTGCTCTAAGGAGCACTCTGGGGTTACTTCTTCCAAGACAGATTAATTTATCCTTTTAGCAGTCCATGGTACTTTCACTATTCTTTTCCAGCCCCATAATTCAAATGCATCAATTCGTTTTCAATCTTCCTTATTCAATATCCAACTTTCATATGCACATGATGCAATGGAAACTACTGTAACTTGAGTCAGGCGCACTTTCATCCTCAAAGTAACATCCTTGCTCTTCAATACTCTAAAGAGGTCTTGTGCAGCAGAGTTACCTAATGTAATACATCTTTAGATCTCTTGACTGCTGCTTCAAGTGAAACAAAATACTTGACAACTTCAATCTTTCCCTATTTATCATGATGCTACCTATTAGCCCAGTTGTGAGGATTCTTGTCTTCCTTACATTGAGTTGGAATTCATTCAAAAGGCTGCAATCCTTGATGTCATTATCAAGTATGTTAATTCCTCCTCACTTTCTACAAGCAATGTTGTGTCATCTGCATATCGCAAGTTGTTAATAAGCCTTCCTGAAATCCTGATGCCACACTCATCTTAATATAATCCCCTTCTCTGATTATTTTCTCAGCATATAGATTGAACAAGTGTGGTGAAAGAATACAACCCTGACACACACCTCTCCTGATTTTAAACAATACAGTATGCCCTTGTTCTGTCTGTACAACTACCTCTTGATCAAAGGGCAATTTCCGAAAGAACACCATGAAGTGTTCTGGAATTCCCATTCTTCTCAAGGCTATCCACAGTTTATTATGGTCCACACAGTCAAATGCCTTTGCATAGTTAATTAAACACAAGCAAATATCTTTCTAGTACGCTCAGATTTGAGTCAAGATCTATTTGACATCAGCAATGATATCCCTTGTTCCACAACCTCCTCTGAATCCGGCCTGAACTTCTAGCAGCTCCATCTCAATATACTGCTGCAACCACTGTTGGATGATCTTGAGCAAAATTTTACTTGTGTGCAATATCAATGATATCACTCTATAGTTTGCATATTCTGTTGGGTTACCTTTCTTTGAAATGGGTACAAATTATGCCCAATCAATTGACCAAGTAGTATTATAGAGCAGGACCCACTTAGTCCCACATAATTGTAGCTTCTTGGTTGTTCATCTGTTTCACTTGGTATCTGAGAATAGCATCACAGGGGCATGATTCTTGCAATATTTGATAGAAAGTGTTTTCTGATTCTACCTGTTGTGATCAACTTTCCTTTTGCGTGTTTTATCACTCACCCTCAAAGAGACATGGTGGGACCGGAGGCCATACATTGAGCTGCTAGAACAAAGTCAGCAGTCGCAACCCATCAGTCACTCCATCAGAAAAAGATGAAGCTGTCTGTTGCCATGTAGATTTAAAGTCTTGGAAACCCAAAAGGGCAGGTCTACTCTGTCCTACAGAGTCGCTATGAGCTGAATTGCTTTGACGGCAGTGAGTTTGGGTGTTTTGGTTTTAGACCACCCATCTACTGTATAGACTCCTACATTCTCCTACACAAACACACACCACTTGCAAAACCAGATATCCCCATTCCTCAACCAAATATTAAAACTCAGCTAGAATATGTAGGGGAAGAACAATTGCCAGTGTTTAAAAATATCTCATTTACAACCATGATACCTTGAAAAGCACCTCTCAGCGAACTGTGCTTCCAACTCCTTGTGGATATTCACAGTCAGGAAGTGGTGAAATAATATGAGGGGGTACACACAAAAACAGGAATTGTTCTGGGTGAAGTGGATCTTTTTTAGTATGCATTTTTCCCACTAGGCGAGGATCAAGCAAATCACTCTGAGTTAGTGCACCCAGTGGCATCCCCTGGGAAGGTTCTCTGTGGTCACAGTGAATTTTTTCATAAAAGCAGTTTCGCTTGAACCTTTTTTTGTGTGGGACAGGGGTTGGGAGGTGGCTGATTTAAGAGAATAGCATGTATCTGTGAAATTTTGTTTTCTGCTTTGGAAAAAATGCCATAGAAACTGTTGTGATATTAAACACAACTTACAAGGACAGCACTAAAACTCAAGGGAAAAATTCAAGTGTATGAGTGGTTTTCTTATTTCAAAAAAAGGTAAAATGTCAATTTATGACAAACCTCGTTTTGGACATCCATGAACTTCCTGAATGGACAAAAATGTTGACTCAGATTGAATTTGTAATTTGTTCCACCAGGTCAGACTGTTAATCAAGCTTTCTATTTAGAGGTTCTAAAAAAATTGCTTAACAGTGTGTGATCAAAAAAGGCTTGATTCGTTATAGGTCGGGTACTGATTTTGCCATCACAACAATGCACCTGTTCATGTAGTCATCTCAGTGTGCCACTTTTTGCCTAAAAACAGCATGCCTCTCTTGCCCCACACACCTTACTCACCTGACCTCTCTCCATGCATGAATAGGGACATAAAAAGACAGTGATTTAACAATGTAAAGGTGAAGACATGTACAAGAGGTGAAGAAAAAAACAACAGATGAGCTTGAAAAATGTTTCCAAGAATGGAATCACAGATTGGAAAAAGGTATTAAGTGTAATGGAGAGTACTTTGAAGGTGATAAGGTTATTTTGTAGAAAAAATTTAAATACATAGCTTTGTGGGGGGATTCCATTTGGGGGGTGCCCTATATCAGTCAGAGCCAGCTCTCATGTGATAACCAAGTCCTTTCAGCATCTCAACCATCTCTTCCCTCTGGAAACTCCCAAGGTCAAGACACACTGTCAATGCCCCCATGGCATACACCATTTGCTCTGCCAGACCTCACAGGGCATGAAACAGGGAGTCACTATAAAATGCTTCTTGGGGGGGTTGGTTTCATGTGTAACAGAAGTGTGGGGATTTCTATCCATGATGGCGTTCCTCATGGTGTACACAGTTAATGCATTTGGCTATATTAACCTAAACATCAGAGTGTCAAGTCCACCCAGAACTGCCTCAACAGAAAGACTTGGTGACGAAGTTCAAAGAGTCTGTCACTGACAACCCTGTGGAGAACAGCTCTTCCCTCACCTTCATGAGTACGACAACTCACGGTCGCCACAAGTTGAGATCAGTGTGATGGCATATGGTGGTGGTGGGTATGGCGGCTATCTGGCAGAGAATTCAGATCTCCATTTCTAGCCCAAGCACAGATTCAAACTGATACATTCTTGCACATTTAAAAATAACAATTGTAGATTATGCTTTCCACGTGTAAAAGGAAATCTCATGGTGCCATTGCTATCTGAGTATGTCTCAGAGTTATTATTCTTCTAAAATGTCCCTGTAGTATCAGCAGAACAACAGTTGGTTTGGAAGATATACTGCATTCTATAATCACTACCCCATGAGCTTTTTCTTGGGAAAAGTTACACTAGGGCCACCCATACATTGGAATCTCTAGTAGACTTCATGATGGGGAAGAGAGAAGCCAGGCTTAGGAAACTCTCAGAAGATGGAAACGAGGAGAGAAAAAGAAAGCAGCTATGTACAAACTTCATGTTACTCAAGTTTGGGGGTTTGTTTTCCCTGGGAAAATATTCCCACATTTCCTTGTTTAATTGGGCTTCACCTTTTCCAGACATTACTCATGTCTGTGTGTGGCCAAAAAGGGGTTGAGAGCAGCTGGGTGAGGCATGCTTGCTCTGGCTATCTCCAGGGAAAGCATAAAGACCAAAAAAGCACTGATGATTTGCCACCTACAGACAGCTCAACACACACACACACACGCACGCACACGCATGCACGCATGCACGCATACCGAACACTAGAGCCTGTCTCTTGACAACCACTCAGTTTACAGACAGCTTCTCTACTGTTAGAATGGATGGTCAGAGATTTCTAGGTTACAACAGCTCCTGCTTCTTCCTCTCTATCCTATGCTTCCATCTCAGCTCATTCTTACTTCAAAATAATTCCATTAAGTCGGAGTTTCCACCCAGGTCTGCTAAGTAAAAGCTCCACTAGGTCTCTTATACAGTATTCTTGCAAATGGGAAAACTTACTGAGCTTCCATAAGGCAATCCAATGAAGACTATATTCCTTTTGGGAAAATTAAAAGGCTGTGGCACTATGTGTAACATAGCATCTAGGTATACATGGCTGCTTAAAAGCTGGCAACCGGCTTTTTGTGTTTGCAACTTCCTTGTTTAGCTCCAGATCTGTTACCCTCCCTTCTATGGTAGACAAAATAATGGTCTCTCCAAGATGTCCTCATTTTAAACCCTAGAAACTGTGAATATGTTATCATGTATGTCCAAAGGAACTTAATGGATATGCTTACCGGTAATTTAAGACTCTTGATTTGGGGAGGTTATCCTGAGTTATTCAAATGGACCCAATATAATCACAAGAGTCTCTCTAAGAAGAAAATATGAAGGTCAAAGTCAGTACCTTTTACAAATAGAAGCAGAGACTAGTGTGATACACTTTGAAGATGAATGAATGGGCCACAAGCCATGGAAAACAGGCATCGTCTAGAAGAGGGAAAGGCAAGGGGCAAATTCTACTCTGAAACCTCTAGAAGGAATATAACCCTGGAAATTCTGTGACTTTGACTTCTGGTTTTTAGAACTATAGGAGAGTACATTTCTATTCTCTTAAATTCCCGGATTATACCTCAACAAAAGAAAATAAAAATTCCCACAATTATACCAATGAGCAATATCATGATAAACAGAAAATCTTAAGTTGCCAAGGATGTCACTTGGATTCACAATCAATATCCATGTGAGGTAGCTACATAATCTGGTGTCAATTTGGGACTTTTAAAGATTAAGAGTGAAGGGGTGGAGTCTTGTCTGTCAATCGGATTATAGCCAATGAGGCTTCTGTGTGGGTATGGCCTTCTCCTGATAATTTTGGGAACACCTGTATTTCCTTCTTGGAGGTGGTAGAGACACTCTCCCTAATCACTCCCTTGGAGGTTCTCTACTGACAAGACACATGGCACTATGCTGATAGACCCCATGTCCTGGGAACTGGAGAAGCCATGTGGAGACCCCTGCCAGCGCTGAGATGCTTACAATGCCACTGGATCCAAAGACTTTCTACCCCCTGGCTTGTGATCGTCCTGCATTCAGTGTCATTGCATGTGCTTCATGAGTCTGAAGAGAGCTCTATAGAATGTTATCAGACATATGGGCTAATATAAGACTTATGGGCTTGGACTGGACTAGGTTGGGATGCTTTCTTAATGTACAATTACCCTTTATATAAAACTCTCATATGTGTGTGTGTGTGTGTTTGTGTGTGTGTGCGTTTGTGTGTGTGTGTGTGTCTATGAATTTGCTTCTCTAGTCTACCCAGACTAACACCCCATGGAAGTAGCAGCTCAAAAAATTAAACAATGGATTGCATTGGGCAAATTTGCTGCAAAAGATTTCTTTAAGGTGTTAAAAATCAAAGTGCCATCTTTAAAACTAAGGTGGCCCTCACCCAAACCATAGTATTTTCAATCATTTGTGTGCATGAGAAAGATGTTCTTGAATTACGGTGTTAGTCAAGAGTATTAACTATACCATAGACTGGCAGAAGAATGAACAAATCAGCCAGGTTAGGCCCAGCTGTCTAAAGAAATAAATCTAGTGACACTCATCTATGTATAAGAGAGAAGTTTATATTAATAATTAATTACATATCAGGAAGACATCCTAGCCCAGTCCAACTCAAACCCCTAGGTCTGATGATAGTCCCTAAGTCCCTCCCCAGACTCATGTAGCTGCAGGAGGCAGGAAAATCACAGGCCGGTGGGGACAGAGTCTCATGGATCCAAAGTTAGTGGAAATATGATAGGGTGCCAACAGCTCTCAAGCTCATGCAATGTACACAGGCCACCCATGGTGGAAGACACAAAGCCAAAAAGACAGGTGATTCCCTGAGTACCTCACTCTCGTATAATAGGCCACACACCCCCAAAAAAAGTGTCATCAAGCTGCCATTTGATTGACAGGTTTGACTCCACCCTTAGCCTGGAGTGTTGGGTTGACATGAAATCATCCAAATACCACAAAAGCCTTGAAAAAGTACAGCTAGAGGGCTCTTTCGAAGCAAGGATGTTGTGAGTCTGTGTCCCATGATTTGGATATGTTATCAGGAAGGATCCGCTCCTGGAGAAATATATTATGCTTGGTAAAAGTAGTTGTTGCTAAAAAGAGGAAGCCTCCCAACGAGATGACCGGAGCCAGTGGCTGCAGCAATGGGTTGCAGGAGAGACTGTAAGAAGGGGACAGGACCTGGCAGTGTTTCTGTAGATTAGAGTCACTGGAAGTTGGCGCCAACTCCGTGGCTCCTCACAAGCATACTGTTCATAGTACTTTTCACAGCAGCAAGAGGCAACGAATCCACCTCCCTATTCTCAGTCATTCCGCAAACTAACCCCTGAAAGCTATTTCCTAGGCTTCTTGTTCCTGGCTTCCAGATCAGTTCAGCACATGGTGGCCCTGGAAAGACTTCGGGGGTTATGAGAAAGGAGGATGTGGCGATTATAACTCTTGAGAACCTTGTGGAGCCCACTTCTACACTTGTGCATGCATCTGGATCGTCACACGTTGGCCTCCATTTGTTGGCCACGGGTTTGATTTTGCTTTAGTAAATACTTCACTTGGGTTATGCTTTCCTGGCCATGTTCTTTTCAGAACAACCATGTGTTTAGTGTCTGATATGTTTACTTCCCACGTTAATGTTGCTTGTTCACTGGTGACCGGGATGACTCCCACATATGTAAATTTCTCCCCTAAGCCTTTAGATACTCCATTGGAGCAATTTTTTTTTATTTTAACAATTTATTGGGGCTGATACAATTCTTTTCACAGTTCATACATATACATACATCAATTGTATAAAGCACATCTGTACATTCTTTGCCCTAATCATTTTTTTCTCTTTTCTTCTTTTACATTTTATTAGGGACTCAAACAACTTTTACCACAATCCATACATATACATACATCAATTGTATAAAGCACATCCATACATTCCCTGCCCCAATCATTCTCAAGGGATTTGCTCTCCACTTAAGCCCCTTGCATCAGGTCCTCTTTTTTTTTTTCCCCCTCCCTCCCCTTTCCCCCCTCCCTCATATGCCCTTGGTAATTTATACCTCGTTATTTTGTCATATCTTGCCCTACCCGGGGTCTCCCTTCCCCCCTTCTCTGCTGTCCCTCTCCCAGGGAAGAGGTCACATGTGGATCCTTGTAATCAGTTCCCCCTTTCCAACCCACTCACCCTCCACTCTCCCAGCATCGTCCCTCACACCCTTGGTCCTGAAGGTATCATCCACCCTGGATTCCCTGTACCTCCAACCCTCATATGTACCAGTGTACAGCCTCTGTCCTATCCAGCCCTGCAAGGTAGAATTCAGATCATGGTAGTTGGGGGGAGGAAGCATCCAGGATCTGGGGGAAAGCTGTGTTCTTCATCGATACTACCTCACACCCTAATTAACCCATCTCCTCTCCTAGGCCCCTCTATGAGGGGATCTCCATTGGCCGACACTTGGGCCTTGGGTCTCCACTCTGCACTTCCCCCTTCATTTAATATGATATATATATACACATACATATGTACATATACACATATATACACATACATACACATACTTATATCTTTTTTTTTTGCATGATGCCTTATACCTGGTCCCTTGGGCACCTCGTGATCGCACTGGCCGGTGTGCTTCTTCCATGTGGGCTTATTTGCTTCTGAGCTAGATGGCCGCTTGTTCACCTTCAAGCCTTTAAGACCCCAGACACTATCTCTTTTGATAGCTGGGCACCATCAGCTTTCTTCACCACATTTGCTTGTGCACCCATTTGTCTTCAGCGATCCTATCATGGAGGTGTGCAGTCAATGATATGATTTTTTGTTCTTTGATGCCTGGTAACTGATCCCTTTGGGACCACTCGATCACACAGGCTGGTGTGTTCTTCCATGTGGACTTTGTTGCTTCTGAGCTAGTTGGCCGCTTGTTTATCTTCAAGCCTTTAAGACCCCAGTCACTATCTCTTTTGATAGTCGGGCACCATCAGCTTTCTTCACCACATTTACTTGTTCACCCATTTTGGCTCCAGCTGTTGTGTCGGGAGAGTGAGCATCATAGAGTTCCAATTTAATAAAAGAAGGTATTCATGCATAGAGGGAGTGTTTGAGTAGAGGTCCAAGGTCCTTCCGCCACCTTAATACTTGACCTATAAATATAGACACAAAGATCTATTTCCCCAACCTCCTATATATATTTGCATGTACATGTCTTTGTCTAGACTTCCATGAATGCCCTTTGACTCCTAGCTCTTTCCTCCATCTCCCTTGACCTTCCTCCTGCCCTACTACCATGCTTCATCGCCACCTGGGCTAGAGTATACCTCTTCTCTAAGCAACCTTACCCTTGATCATTTCCCACCAGGCCTGCCACTCCCCCTTCTCTACCATTTGGGGTCCCATGTTTTTCCCTTGTCCCTGGGTTTGTTAACACCACTTCCTTACCCCCCCCTACCCCCCCACCCCAAGTCCCCCCGGAACTGTCGGTCCCGTTGTTTTTCATCCAGATAGTTCATCCAGCCTGTCCTATTCAGACAGACCTGTGGAGTCACTAACATGCACGAAAACTAGACAGAGGAAAACAAAGCAACAGTATACAACCAGACAACAAAACAACCAAAACAAACCACTGAAAAAGAACAGAACAAAACAGTTCACAAGAGAAAAGCTTGTAGTTAGTTCAGGGATCTTTGCTGGCCCTTAGGAGCGTTTTCCAGTCCAGTCTCTTGGGGCACCACGCCCTGGCCCCAAAGTCCACTTTCAGCATTCCCTGGGGACCTTGCCACTCCATTCCCTTGCTGTTCCGCTGCACTCCCCCAGTGATTTGCCTCGGTGTGGTGGGATCAGGTCAGGTGCAATTCCCACACTGTGTCTCCGGTGCTGTCCCCTGTATCGCCCTTAGTCACTGAGGGGCATCATGTCTCATAGTAGGGCCAGCCATGTTGTTCTCTCTGTGGACTGGCTGCTCTACTCAGGAACATCATCAACACGGCCTGGTGGGCCAGGCTGTGCTCCACTCTCTCCTCCTGCCCCTTCATCTGCTCCCGCGTGCTCTGATCAAATATGTCCATCTCCCATAGCTGCAGAGTCAATGTCGTCCTTTGGAACAAATTCTTTTCGGACGGCTTCCCTGGGGACTGACATTCCTTCCCCTAAGCCCTGTTTCTGTCAGAGCAATGACTTAGATAACTCCTGCCGACAGGGTACAGTTGCAATTTCATTAGCGTATGCAAATTGGCATCTCTCAGGTGTGAACCCATCAGCCTCTTCCTGTGACCTCGTGCCCTGTAACGATGAGAGCGACTATGATCAGTGAGGAGTTCTTTTTAATTCAAATTAAATTTCATTGTCAAACCAGACCTTAAGTCTGAAACTTGTTCTCCATAATAGAGTAGCTAAGACAAATGGAAGAAATGCTGAAGTCAAAGAGCAGGCCGAATCTTCTAAAGGGCAGTTTGGGAAAACAAAGTCAAATATGATGATGGAATGTGCAAAGACCTGGGGTCAGAAAGCCAAAAAGGAAGAACATGTCCAGCGTATCTTAACTGAAAGAAGTCCAGAACAATTCTGGTCATCATAGTATCCGATGCAGAGTTTGAGGCCCTGAGGGATGGCTGTGTTTTATAAGATTATATATGATAGGTACTTATATATACATGTCCACCAACCTCACCTCTAATACCACATGCCATTCTCAGCCATGCAAAAAAAAAATACAACACAAAACCTTTCTTTAAACCAGCTCAAAATGAAAAGTACATAGGTCACAACTCCTAAAGAATATTTTTTGGGTCAATCTAAACTAATTCAAGGGCACTGTCCTCACATCTAGAAACAAAAAGTAGAGCCTTGTGAACAGACCGGTTAAGAACTCAGTTGCTCAGCAAAAGGTTTCTAGTTCAAAGTCACTAGCTGCTCCAAGGTTTGTACTGTTTTGCTTTTTAAAGCAAAAAGAAACCCAAACCCAACACCAAACACACTGCGTGGAGTCAGTTTTGAAGCACAAAGACCCAATAGAGCCCAGTAGAACTGCCCCTGTGGGTTTCCCAAGCTATAAATCTGTAGAGGAGCAGGTTAAATGCCTCTTCTTTTGCCTGTGGAGCCACTAGTGGGTTCAAATGTCTGACCTGGAGGTTATCAACCCAATGGGGACTCCATTGTGCCACCAAGTCCTTTAAAAGGAGATCAGTCAGACCAAACGAAAAGACAACTGTTAATGGATTTCATTTATTAAAGGAACTCTTTATCAGATATTCTTGATCTTCACCCTCCACATATTTCTGAAAACGCAGGTACCATGTATAAAAATTAAAGGATTCTTATTTACACTAATTTTCTGGAACTGAAAGATATCTGATAGGAATATTGTAAAGGGAGAAATGTAGAACAGGGGCTCTGAAGGTTGTTGTTGTTTTTTTCTCTGCAGGTACATTTTCAGCTGGCTGAAAGAATTCCAAGTGGCTACCTGTGTGACTCAGACACATGGACTTATAATCCAGCCCCATTAAATAAAAATATGTGGTCTGATTCTGTGTACACTCCACTCCAACTTACACACCCTGGGTTTGTGATGTCGAGCCAGTTCTGTATGGTCCCATCGCAGTAATCCTAAACAGCTTTCTGACTCATTCCTTTTTCCTGGTAAAATATAGCAAGCATTTTCCACATATGCATGGAATAAGGCCCTTTTGTGAAGTCTAGGAACTGCAGAAATAATGGAGAAACAAATAATCCTTTTGAGAAATAAAGATGTATGCCCATCTCAATCTTCTGTGAAGCACACACAGAATAAATTAGTTGATTATAACTTTCAAATAGGAAACATTTTTATAGCCTGTGTAGCATTGAGCACAGGGAAGCAATACATGCTGGCCTTTGGATGGACCCATATTCTTTATTATTTCTTTATTGTGTATTTGTTCCCTCCCAAGGATCACACATAGTAAATCATTAGGCAAGAAGTCTTTCCTTCCTTTTCTAGTTTACCACAGATTTTTAAAACGCTGGCCCTTGAACCCACAAAACCATGCAAAACAAGTCCTGTAAACTTACTCTGCCTGAAAAGTAACAGGCAGAGGCAACTTTATATTCCAGTCATTGCCTAAACCTGTATATGTGGAGATCTGGAACCAAGCTGACAACTTAAGTCAGAACAAAAGGCATTTGCAGCCCCATATGTCTGGGAGGAAATTAGCATTTATATCTGTAGTTGCCAGCCCCATGTGGGCTCAATGGAGGTAAAATGTAGGTAATTTCCGTTGCTTCCATTACTGTTTCCTTCCCCTCACTCCCTCATAAGCATCTCATAGCCATTCCGTTTATGAGTCTGTTTCCATTTTCAGAATGTTCTCCCTTACTAACCTTGAAACTCAATCATATATTTTTAGCTGGAGCTTCTTCTTTAACATTAAGAACCAACAATGACTAGCACTCATGACAGCCATGAAAATAGTATAAGGCTTAAGGCTTCAGAGTCAAACTGAATTCCAATCCTAATGCCACCACCAATGCCACCATACATTGAAATATGTGAAATTACCTTCTTACCTTCCCATAGACCACAAAGCTACCTAGTAGCTACAGCTACTAGGTGTCAAGGGATCAGGGATCAGGCATCATCAGAACAAAAATCTTACCATAGTGAATGAGCGGGGGACTGCAGAGTGGAGACCCAAAACCCATTTGTAGGCACTGGACATCCCCTTACAGGAGGGTCTTGGGGAGGAGATGAGACAGTCAGAGTGCAACGTAGCAACAATCAAAAATACAACTTTCCTCTAATTCCTAAATGCTCCCTTCCCACCCCCACCCCCACTGTCATGATCTGAATCCTACCTTGCAAGCCTGACTAGACCAGAAGAGGTACACTGGTACAGATGAGAACTGGAAACACAGGGAAGCCAGGGCGGATGATCCCCTCAGGACCAGTGGAGTGAGTTGCGATACTGGGAGGGTATAGGGAGGGTGGGTTGGAAAGAGGGAACCTATTTCAAGGACCTGCATTTGACCTCCTCCCTGGGGGACATACAGCAGAAAAGTGGGGGGAGGGAGATGTGAGACAGAGCCTGATATGACAAAATAACAATTTATAAATTATCAGGGGTTCATGAGTTAGGGGGAGTGGGGAGGGAGGGGGAAAATGAGGACCTGATGCTAGGGGCTTGGGTGGAGAACAAAAGTTTTGAGACTGATGAGGGCAATGAATGTACAAATGTGCTTTACACAATTAATGTATGTATAGATCGAGATGGGTGGTGTATGAGTCCCTAATAAAATGATTTAAAAAAAAGAAGTGGGGGAAAGTGGGAAGATACCATTATATTTTAATTCATATTTTTCTACACTTAAAAAAATCCCCTCATATTATACTTAAACTTAAATAATACATTATTTAATGGTATTTTTTAAATATTATATGCCATCTATGTGGAAAAAAAAGAAAACGTTTTGAAACCAACTGTGGTAGCAATTGTACAATACTGTTTTATATGATTGATGGAATGTCATGATATATGTAAGAACTCCCAATAAAATATTTTTAAAAATAAAAAATAGAAGTGAGCACAGCAAAACAATTTTAAAAAAAGAAGAACGCATAGGAGGCACTATTTTAAGCGAGAGGTATGAACCAAATACTATTTGGAGAAAAACACATCCACTTTCTCAAGTCGATCCCAACACATAGGGACCAAAATGATCTGCTCCCCAAGGTTTCTGAAACTGTAAATCTTTAAGAGAATATACAACCTCATCTTTCTTGTGTGGAATTACTCGTGGATTTGAATTGTCAACCTTGTAGTTAGCAGGCCCACTCTTTGTTAATTAAGGCATGGAAGCAATTATTTCCAGTAGTGAAGCTGGGGAAAGCTTCTGTAGAAAACTATGAGTAGGCTTTGCCTCTCTGAAAGGATGTGAACAATTGGGGCAAAACTAGAATGAGTGAAAACAAGAATTCAGAAGTTGTTTCCCAGCGTTAGCCAAGGCTCCAGCCCACTGCCAGTGAGTCCATTTTGGCTCCTAGCAACCCTATATCACAGGGAACACTGCTGCCCTTTTCAGTTTCCACGGCTGATAATCTTTACAGGAGCAGAAAGCCTCTTCTTTCTCCCAGGGAGTACCTGGTGGATTTGAACTGATGGCCTTGCCATTAGCTGCCCAATGCATAAGCCACTCTGATACCAAAATTGCAAATACCCAATACAGGCCATAGGACTTTATTTCTAAAGGAATAGAGAGTTGTTGGCTATTCCTGAGGTGCAAGGTGGCAAGATTTTTTTCCCATTTTTAAACTATTGCCATCAAGCCGATTGCAACTCAAAGCAACTGTGCATGTGTCCGAATTGAACACGCCACTCTCTCCACTGTTTCCAGTGGCTGGTTTTTCAAGGCTTTTTTTTCCCCCAAGATGCTTCTGTAAAAGACTTAAATTGTCAACCTCTGACTTCACAACCGTGAGCGCTCACTCTTTGAGTCACTCTGGAAGTCCACCAGCATTACTTAATTCCGCTTTGAGGACTACAGTTGTTTGTCGATGGAAGCCGAACTCAGACAGACATTGGAGAAGCATTCCTGGGTCCAGACACAGAATCTATGACTGGGAGCCAAAGCCTTACCATAAGTCGGGGAGAGCCTATTTTCTGTGTCTGCTACATCAGAGGGGGAAAGTGGCCAGGCCCACCCCCAGGTACTGAGGCGATCCGTAATTTCCAATTTGCTTTGTTTTTTAAATCAGTCATTTTGGAAACTTTCTGTGAACCCACAAAGGCATTGTTGCTCTCAACACAAATCCGTTCGTGTTCTTGGTCTCATAAACGGAAGAATGGACTCACAGACCCTGAAACAGCAAGCAGGAGCAGACGTGAAACCATCCAAGACTGTGGTTGGGGCAGCCGCCGACGGGCCTCTGGCTGGGCATCTTGGTCCAGGTGGCGGGGGCTTCACTGGCCCCTCTTCCTCCGGGGCAGTGAACAGGCCAGTCTGGGTTCTGTCCTCGGCTGGGTCTTGCGTACGCATGAATCAGGAAGGAAGCAAGTCATGGCCTCTCACTTAGTTCAAATCTTGTTAACTGTTCCGACATCCCACCACCCACTTAGCGGCCCACTGCCTCTTTTCCCTCTCTGCCTGTGTGCTCTCTGTCTCCCATCTCCCAGAACGCCGCAAGCCTCCTTTCCAAATCCCAAGGCGGGTGACTCAGTATCTGCCGACTTTAAGAAACTCATGATTCCTTGATCACGGATCCCAAACCTTATTCTCCTCAGAGGTTCCAGCTCTTCCTAAAACACAATTTTATGAAGCCAAGGACACCCCAGCAGCCAGGAACAAACAAGGCTGTGTGAGCAACTTAAACTCCAGGAAGCCTATAAAACATGTTTCCGTTTACTTAGGGCAGTGTATTGTTGATGGGACAATATGTTTTTCAAGGAGACGAACCCTCTAGATAAAAATAAAAAACATGTATTCATCACCCCAAACGTATTAGGCTGCTAAATTCCACATTCAAACATCGTCAAACTCTAATCCACCCATTGAATTCCCAGCCCATCTTCTATGCCCCCCAAGGAGCTGGTACCCCAGATCTCCTGCCTCAGGAGAGGTGTAACTATTCCTGCCTCAGGAGAGGTGTAACTTCCCAAGGCCCCATAAGCAAACTGTCTCTTCACACATTGGGCTTGCTTGCCACTTCCTGACGCAATGGCTGCCTCACTGTTCTGGTGACCATGAGTTGTTATTCCCCATCCTTCATGGTATTAGAAACTCAGCCAAGGCTAAGGTGACCAGATGTCCCGCTTTGGGTGGGGCAGTCCCGATTTTCAACAATTTGTCCTGCGTCCAGTGGCATTTTTTAAAAGTCCCAATTTTTGGAAAGAATGTACAACAAGCTAGGGTATATGGTTTTCGGCTGTCATGTGGCTATTTCGTCAGGATATGAGTTTTATCAATGGTGTCCCACTTTACCTATGTTAAAATCTGGTCACCTTAAGGCAGACGTCCGAAATATTTAACTCCGACCATTTCACACAGCTTTAAAGGGCTCCTCCTTCAAGGGGACTCCAGGCGGGCTTTCCGAGAGGGGCCAGCATAGGCTAGCTGAGGTAGGCTCACTAAAATGTGTGTGGCCTGTGAGTAGTTTGATTAAGCTAATAACAAAAGAAAGCCCCTGTTCCAGATGCCAGGAAACTTAGAGAATTGCAAAGTGAGTGGGAAGCAGCGATGGAAAAAACAAATGGACTGGGGAAGGCACTTGGGGACTGAGGGGGAGGAGACAACGGAATAATGACTTTTCTCTGAATCTCTGCCTCGGCAGTGTTAAAGATTCTCTTCACAAGATCCCCAAGACACATACGTTTAAAATAAAAAGGCTCACGTGCACTTACACCATTTTGCCTCAGAAATCGATGGCCCAGCAGCCTCTTGAATCCCACACACTCCACTGCACAGAGTGCTTGTGTCACGGTGGAAAGGCTAAGCTGCCCTGAAATAGTACCTCGTGTGAATGCTTTTCTTGTCTTTAATACAAGTAAACACAGCCCCTGCTAGCAACGATGGTTAAGGCATTCTTTACTGCTGTCTTAGTGCAGATATTTAACTTGCTTCTCAGTTAAACTTTACTGTCTTGGAGTAGATTCTGACTCGAAGTGACCTTCTAGGACAGGGTAGGACTGCCCCAGTTATGCTTTGTGGGAGTAGAAAGCCTCATCTCTCCTGCAGGGCACCTGCTGGTTTCAAACTGCTAGTTTAAGGTTAGCAGCCAATGCATTCCCCTAGGTTTCTCAGTTAACTCCTGTAGAAGAGACAACGTCAGCACTCGAGTGTGTCCTTCATCAGGCACCTTTCACTCCGTGCCGTCTCTTCCTTACGGATGACCACTTGCCCTTATTCCCACCTGCCGGCATAGCTCCCGTGTTACTGTTTGTGCTCTGTATTGCATTGAGTTGAGTTGTACTATAATAAAAGAACTAGTGATATCAATTAAATTAGTCATATGTGTGTAACCTCCGGTCACAATCATTGCCAAATTTCCCACCATGTAAAAAAAAAAAACATTCACCTTCCCAGCTTCCTCTCCTGCCTCGTAATCACTAATAATCTGGTCCTTAAATGGTTGGCTATCCTTATATTTCATATATGGGAGATGATACATTTTTCCTTTGTGATCGCTTTATTTCTGGAGCATAAGTTTTTCATAACTCATCCGTGTTGTGGCATGAAGCCGGGTTTCATTTGTCAGCACTTCCAACCCGCCAATGGCTCTTTGGGATTGGGGAAAAGACGGGTCCTGTAAAGAGCTGCAGTCTCAGACTGCCATAGAGGCAATCCTACCCTGTCCTGGAGTCACTATGAATGGATGGCACATCGACTGGATGCTGGTGAGAGAGAGGAACGAAGATTCCATTGCATGGACGTAACACATCTTGCTTACTCAGTCATCCATGAATGGAAACCTCCATTGTTTCTACCGTTTTACTGTGGGGAAGAGTGCTGTGAGGGACATTGGTATATGTGTGTCTTTCAAGGCGCTGCTTCCCTGAGACCTCTTGGGTACACAGTTCTGAGTAGATGGCTGGGTCGTTGTATGTTTGCCTTCTTAAGGAACCATCAGCTGTTCTTCCGCAGAAGCTGCGTCAGGGAGCACGGAGCGGGTTCCTATGAGTGCCGTTTGCTTGTTTGATTTTTATCTTAGGCATTCTAGTGGCAGTGACGTGATATCTCATTGCATCTCTCTAATCTGTCCATACAGTTCTAGGCCTCCATTTCCTAGATGAAGAAACTAAAGCTCAGAGACAGAGGCATTGCCTGAGGCCACAGAGTAAATGGCAACATCAGGATTTGAGCCCAGTTGGTCCAGACTCAAGGACTGCATCAAGGACTTCTACAAAAATGTAATCAACCTATTTTTGATTACTTCGTTGCATTCCCAGATAAGAGATCTTATGCAGTACAAACAAATTGGGAACAGAGCCCACCATACCTACTGAAATGATTTGTCTTCAACAGTTATCTCCAATCTTTCCTCTGGACCTTGCTGCTCTGTGTTTCACCGTGATACTCCACAACACCTCTTGGCTGGCCACCATACGCATTCTGAACTGCTGGGTGCAGGAAGGGTGGATAGAGAGAATATGGAGAGTACTCACTCCCCTGCATAGCAGCTAAATATGCCAAGGAAGAGCACCCTCCAGAAGCAACTTGTGTGCAACTTAAGAAATAAGGTCCTAAGCCACATTCCACACAACTCTCACAAAGGCACTTGAACTGACGTGTGACAAACACTGAAGTGAATTTTGTTGTGTTTGGATTGAATGTGATGACCTTTGCGGTAATTCGCTTCTCGAGTCCTATACCAGTTACTTTTGGTGAGTGTCCTTCCTTTTAGGCACTTTAGCTAATTGCTGGAGCGCTGGTGGTGCTGTAGTTCTACAATGGACTACTAACAGCAAGGTCACCCATTCGAAACCACCAACTGTTCCAAGGGAGAAAGACGAGGCTTTCTACTCCTATAAAAAGTTACAGTCTTAGTAACCCACAGGGGCAGTTCTAACCTGACCCACAGGGACACTCTGACTTCAACTGATTTGATGGCAATGAGTCTGGTTTAGGTTTGGTTAGTTTACCGCATTAGGAAAAATAAATATAAAACCTATTCTTTTTATCAGCCCAAGACATGTTTAAGGCATTTAAAAAAATAAAAGGCATGTGAACCTATCCACATACACAGTTTTCAGATAAGGACATAACAATGTACTTGACTCTTGGTCAGTATGAAGAGTCTCTATTAGTTCCCAAGTTACTACAAGGTTCATCTCTTTTTGAGTAACCCATCGATGGATGAATTAGTTCAACATGATAAAAGCCCACTTAGTCCAGAGATATTGCTCACGCCAGTGTTTAGGAAAGCTAGCCTCAGGGATGAGGGCAAGCTGGATCACATTTGCTTAACTACATACTTGGGTTAACCAAAAGCCAGCTAATCAGAGCCTCACGGTATTTAAGTGAACTCTTTGCAGCCATAAAATAGATTTCTGAGAACCAAACAAAACTTGTTTAACCAAGTGTGCTGCTCTCATTAGTTCACTACCCTTGATGTTTGCTTATAAATGCCAATTTTAGTCAGACTGGTGGTCATTCAGGGAAGGCCCATACCATCACAAAACCTCATAATGACCAAAGGGCAGAGACATGACCGAGGTAGTTCTGAGTCAGCATGAGAGTTGAAAGCGGGATGCTGGAATAATTGCTTTCCACAGCACCTTTACCCAATTGGGCTACATTGACAAACTCACATTATAACCTCCGCTACATTCGAGGTCACAAAAAGGAAATGGAATAATCCCACTGATTGTTATTTGGGATTAGGATACTCTTAGGGGCAAAGAAAGGAACCATGGAAGTAGAATAGAATGTGTGTGTGTGTGTGTGTGTGTGTGTGTGTGTGTGTGTGTGTGTGTGTGTGTGTGTGTGTCGGGGCTTCAAACTCGTTCATTCCATTTCAACCCCTGTCTGAGAATTTGCATTTTTATTCCAAATATACTCAATCAAAAGCTATATTTTAATGAGATTCCTTGGGGATGCTCAGATTCTCAGTGGGGGTGGGGGTGGGGGTGGGGGTGGCAATGGATACAGACAGAGAAGGCCAGAAACTGGCCAGAATAGCCAGGTTCAAAGTCTTTGTGTTTCTTTACCCTTCCTGCCTTCTCCTGGTCTCCACAGTAGAACTCTTCTGCAGCTTCTAGGTGATGGAAGAATTTCCTTCCATCTCTCTTTCTTTCCTTATGGACTGCATAACCAAGACATTTTCTACCACCATTTTGGTACATGGACCTCCACTTGTACAGTGGGCTACACGTTGTGTTGCTAACTGCAAAGCTGATAGTTCAAAACCACCACCTAAGGCTTTCTGCTCCCATAAAAATTTACAGCCTCAGAAACCCTAAAACACAATCTACTCTGCCCTGTTCACTATGTTCACTCTGAGTTGGAGTCAACTTGATGGCTGTAGACTTTTTGGTTGGGTTGGGATAATGAAAGATGGAGAGGGAGAGGCCAGAGAGGAACCGCAGCCTTGAAATTAAGCTCTGGGAGGCAGAGACAATTAACAGCCCACAGATGACTCATGCAGGGAGTAGTTGACTTAAGCATTCAGGTCTTAAGAGAGATGTGGATTTGAATCCCACGCAAAATTCATAGATCAAGGACAGTCTGCCTCTTTCTTCCTACCCTCCTCCCTCATTCCTAACCTAATTGATACCATACCCTTCCTCATGGATACCCAAGAATTAACTGCATCCAGAGGCTCACCCATGATATAGTCACATCTAGAGACTTCACACGTGCCTTGTTTTCATGGAAGCCCCAA
The DNA here is from genome assembly GCF_050624435.1 of Tenrec ecaudatus. NCBI lineage: Eukaryota > Metazoa > Chordata > Mammalia > Afrosoricida > Tenrecidae > Tenrec > Tenrec ecaudatus. Next base: position 53,529,658 of record NC_134531.1, on the reverse strand, counting down.
CAAACACCGAATTGAAGGTGTTCAACCACCAGATGGGGAGACTTTATGGGTAGAATGCTGGCAAGGCTGAGTCTGACCCTGGGAAGCACATACTGATTATTACACAAAGGCAGGACAGACAGCTTGGCTTTTGTTCTGTGTTTATTCATGACCTTGATGTGACTTACATTTTTATGTGTTAGAAAAGCTACATGGTTGAGTATGAACTGGGCTTTGAGTGACTAAAACATCCCCATGAGTTGACTGTGCTTCTAAAATGGCCATGAAAAAGAGGAGGCAGGCCCTTCGCACATCTCACTTAGAAAGCTAAGATATGTAGATCTTAAACTGCCCGCCCATCTGTAGTCCTCTCTAATCTGCATGACTTCCCCTGGAATCCCTTGTGAGAACAGTAGTTGGTACACGTACCAATATGTCCAGCAAAGTAGAAAGCCCTACAGTTGCTTTCTCCATTTCCACTGATGTCTCATCACTACACCAGCTGGCCTCTCGGGCCTCTGGTTAATCAGAACAGCCAGTTTGACCAGCCCTAAACCTTCTATGTTAGACAGGGTTCTCTAGAGAAACAAAACCGGGACACTTATGATTTTATATATATTTATATAGATAGATATACAACATACTAAATAAACTGCTAATTAGTCTATAGAGCAGTACAAATGGCTCAGTGCAACTCACTTCTGTGAGACAGCTAATACACTGGCAGTCCTTCGAGTCCTGAGGGCCGTCGGATGCAAGCCAAGGAAGCAGACAGCTGGGTCCTCTGTAGAGCAATTCAGGGAGTCCGGGCACAGGCAGCAAACAGCAAGGCGGGTCACCAAGAGTCAGCCAAAATGCAGAGGCTGACAGTCCCCAGCTCAAGCTCAAGTAGTGTGGCGAAGCAGGTTTTGAAGAAACCTCAAACTACAGTGACACAGTCCTCAGGTTAGCTGTCCCACAGGTAGTGTAGCTTGTAAGTTGAGGCAGAGAACCAGCTAAGGCAGCCACACACTGGTCTGATCATCAAAGAGCAAGAGACAAGAAAAGTGTGGCTCGCTAAGCTATTTATCCCTCCACCCTTCAATTAATCCCACATGTGTTCATTGGCTAGGTTGGCACTATAAACCTACCTATCACACCTTCCATTATATTTTCTTTTTTTTTTCTATATATCTTTTTACTCAAAAACCTGTACTGCTGCTTCCTGAAGCAAGTCTAGACTTTATTATCTGGCTATTTATAACCTTCCCTCACTTTGCCACCTAAAGTGCCTTTCAACCTTATTTCCCAGTAATCCCCAACATCAATTCTCCACTCTCACCTCACCGACGGCTTGTACATTCCTCACATGATGTCCAATACTACCTCTGTCCCTGCCATTCGACTACTCTGTACACAGGGAACCCCCTGCATTAAACCTTCTGTGTGCTGGCACTGAAGTTCCACCACCCAGCAGCTTCATATCACACTAAAGACTCACTTCTGGATGTCCGCATGATTTATGGTCTGTCTCGGATAAGTTGCTATTTAATCATTGTCACATCGATTTCAAATTTTCTCACAATTTCTAGAACCCTTGTCTTCTTCCTAAGCAACAAAACCTCCTGGTTTAGCTAAGCCCATGCTTCCCAGCTACTGACTATATCTACAATGTTCTCTTGAATGTATGAGCATATAATTACATTCTACCCATGGAATGGGAGCAGAAATAAATTATTCTACTTTTTCACATACATTAGAAAACATATAATCCAAAATTTTCATAGAAAATATCAATTCTTTCTATATAATTGGTAGAACATAAAGTAGTCAATAAAATATCTTTAAAGACACTTTAAATCAATTTTACCTAGTTGATATTTAGAAAACACTGGACCTAATAATAGCTGCAGGTTTCACATTCCTCTCTAGTGTTTGTGAACTAAACTAATGTTGGGCCTCCCGCTAAACGCTGTAGGACTGCCCTGCTGAAGCTCGTGAATTACTATAAAGCCTCAGTATTCAAGACAATGGGGTATTGGTGAAAAGATAGTCATAAATTAGAACAGAAATAAACCATAAGACCAAGCTGAGTGCCATTAAGTCGATTCCAACCCATAGCAACCCTCAAAGACAAAATAGAATTGCTTCCTGGGGCTTTGGGCTATAACCTTGACATGAGCTGACTGTCACATCTTTCTGATGCCCGAATGATCGCTCTGCTTGCAGCGCCATGCGGATACACTGTGCCACCAGGGATCTAGATCCACTTATACACGGGCAGGTTATTTTTCACAAATGTGTTAGAGTAATTTGGTACAGAAAATGTAGTCTCCTTAACAAATAGTGCTAAAACGACTATACATGTGTATCAAAATCACCTGTGACCTTTATCTTGCAACATATTTTAAATTTAGCTCAAAATTGATCTTAGACCGTGTTAAAGGTAAAATTATCATATTCTGGAGAAAAACATAAGATAAAAGCTTTCGACATTTATGGCTGTGCACACATGTCTGAAGTTACACAAAGGCCAAGGACAAAAACCAGATAAAATTATATTTCTTCGAAATGAAAAAGTTCTGTTCTTTGAATAATCCATTAAGAAAAGAAAATAAGCTACAGCCCTGTATACTATATTTGCAATACATATATCTTGTTCCCAGGATATATAAAGAACCTTTACATCTTAATCAGGCTAATAAGACAACCCAATGTGTTTAATGAACAATAAATTTTAACAGCTAGTTCACAAAAATATCACTCATCTGTGAGTTTGTCATACTGCGGTGACTCTCGTGCTGTTGTAATGCAGGAAGCTGGACCATGGTAGCTCAAGTAGCATTATCTGGACTGTGTGAAGCTGGGCTATGTTTATGAGAAAGAATGCAGCATCAATATTTGAGGAAGACACATGATGAGCTTCCAGCATGCTGCAATCCTGCTTGCTGAAAGTGAAGGGGGCTTGAAACATTTATTGGTGAAGATCGGAGACTGTAGTATGGATTTTGCCTCAAAGTTAAGAAAACAACATACCTCTCAATTGGACAAATACACGGCATCATGTAAATTGAGAAAAGATTGAAATTGTGCAAGATTTAATTTTACTTGGATACACATCTGTAGGAGAAGTAATAATAATTTATGAATTATGAAGGGTTCATGAGGGAGGGGGAGGGAGGGAGAAATAAGGAGCCGATATCAAGGGCTCAAGTAGAAGGCAAATGTTTTGAGAATGATGATGGCAACAAATATACAAATGTGTTCGACACAATGGATATATGTATAGATTGTGATAAGAATTATATGAGCCCCCAATAAAATGACTTCAAATATATATATTAGTGGTGATTAACATTTTAGTTCCTCTGAGGACTGAGAGGTGCCTGACTAAAGCCACGGTATTTTTCCATTGCCAGATATGCATGCAAGAGCTGGGCAGTGACCTCATGAAGAAATAACTGAAGTTTGGGGTGCTCTAGCAGAGAGTTGTGGAGAAACAAGATGGTGTGCAGCTATCGGAAAGGATCGTTTTAGGTTTTAACAATTTGCCCTCACACAGACAGCCATCTAAGTGACGCATCAGCCAAATCCACATAGAACAGGTAAGCCAGCCTGTGAGAGCCAAGGATTGTAAATGATAAAATTGAAATCCAAAGGAGGAATGGTATCAGAGCTTAAGTTGTGGACATCGGGCTTGCAAAAGGTATGGATGACTGTCTACCACTTGTGTGTCAGTTTATCATATGGTGGTGGTTTCTATATTGCTGTGATACTTGAAGCTATTTCCCCTAGTGTTTCATATGCCAGCACAGTCACCTAAAATAAACAGGTTTCGGCAGAGCTTGCAGATTAAGAATGCATTGCAAAGAAGGAATCCACTGCCCACTTCAGAAGAAGTAGCTGTTGAAGACCTCAGGCACAGCATTGAAACCTTGCCCCAGACTGAAGGCCTCATGAATGGAGGCAGAACAATGTCAGAAATAGTGTGAGAGAATGGGCCTTTCAGGATGGAAGGCATGTAAAATGTGACTGAAAAGGAGATGCTTTCTCGAAGTAGAGTCTCCCATGGTGATGTGAACGGAGGAAAGCCTGTGGGAGAAGTCTTCAGGATCCACGTTTTCTGATGGGACACAATTCAAAATAAGAAGAAACAGCAGCAAAAATCATCTAATAGAACTTGGAATGTGTGAAATATGGATCTAGGAAAATTGGAAATGGTCAGAAATGAAATGAAATACATAAAACACAATATCCAAGTGTTAGTGAGGAGCCAAAGTGGACTAGTATTGCCAATTTGAATCATAAAATCATATGGTTTATTATAATAGAAATAACTCAATCAGAGAAGTGGCCATTCATTTATTGTCCAGCAGGACATTTCAAGATCTGTCTTGAAGTACAAAGATGTCTGTGATAAGATTATATCTATATGAATTCAAAGAAATACAATAAATACCAAGATTATTCAAATTTATGTACCATGAGGAGCCCTGGTGGCAAAATTGTTACATGTTGAGCTGTGATCTGCAAGGTCAGTAGTTCAAAACCAGTGAGTTTTTGCTTTTTTGAACCAATGTTGGGTATGGATCAAACATGCAATCAAGACACATTTGTAATTATTGGCAATTGAAATGCAAAAATTAGAAGCAAAGAGGAAAGACCGGTTGTTAGAAAAATAAGGTCTTGGTGACAGAAACTAAGTTGAAAATCACATGATAGAATTTTGTGACAATAACTTGATGAATATCGAGTGTTGCAGCCTTCAGTGTGGATGACAAGTCAGTGTAAAGAAAACCAAAATCCTCAACACTGAACCAATAGATAGCATCATGATATATAGGTGAATGTTGAAATTGTCAAAGATTTTGTCTTCCTTGGATCAACAATCAATGCTCAGAGAGGCATCAGTCAAGACATCAAATGATGTGTTGCTTTGGGCAAGTCTGCAACACAAGGCCTCTTTAAAAAGCAGGGAGGGTACTTTGAAGACTAACATGAGTGTTATCCAAGCTCTGGTATTTTCAGTTACCTCTTATGCATATGAAAATTGGACATTGAATAAGAAAGACCAAAGAAGAATATACACATTTTAATTACGGTGCCAGCTAAGAATATCAAAAGTACCATGGGCTGTCAAAAGAACAAACCAATCTTTCTTGAAAGAAGTGCAACCGGGATGCTCCTTAGAGACAAGGATGGCAAGGCTTGCCTTACATACTTTGAACATGTTGTCAAGGTTGACCAGTCCCTACAGAAGGACATCATGCTTGGTACAGCAAAGGGGCAGGGGAAAGAAGAGTCCCTCGATGAGATGGGCTAACACAATGACTGAAACAACAGGCTGAAACAAAGGAACAGTTGTGTGAGTAGGTTCCCTGTGGGTCAGAACCGACTCAATGACACCTAACAACAAAAGATAGATGACAGTGGACGCCCACAACCCGTCTTCAGGGTCCTCACATGGATGAAGCCTCCAGTGAGTCTTCTGTGACCACAGTGGAGAGAAGGGAATAGTCTTTCTATCACAAAGAGAGTCTTGTAAATGTGATTAAGACAGATACCGTTTGAGATGTAATACCTTCTCATTGGATCCCTCTTTTGACCCATGTAAAGTCGTTTGCTTTTGATATTTTATACTTTTGTTTTGAATGAGGTTTTCCTATTTTTTGTGTGTAGTCAATGTTCAAACTTTTGTTCGTTGGCTTCCTCTCTGTATTTTATGATTTTCTGTTTATGATATCCAGAATGGGTAGAACTATACAGAGAGGAACTGGATTGATAATTGTCTAGGGGCATGGCAGAGTAGGATAGAGGGATTTGAGGAGCTCACAACAGTTAGTATGAAAAAATTGTTCTAATATTGATCCTGGTGATGATTCCATTAATCTTCTTGATGGGATTGAATAATTAAAGTGTATGCCATGTGAAGTATATATCAATAAAACAATTTTAAAGCTGGATAATACATAAGAAAATGTATGTATTGAGATTAAAGTGTAAACGGTGCCAGTGGAACATACTGAATATACGATGGACTTCCAGAAAAACAAACAAATCTGTGTTAAAAAGAAAGAAAGAATATGCTGCAAGGAGGGCTACTTTGGACATGCTAGTATAAGGACCCGTCCAAGGAGAGTGCTGGGTAAAGTAGGGCGACAGTGACAAAAGAAGAAGCTGGATGGACGCAGGGCTGCAGCAATGCACTCAAACATATCAACACTTGTGAGGACGACTGTGGACCAGGTAATGTTTCATTATCCATCATGACAAACAGAGAAAAGATGGAACTTGTGAAGGATTTCTTTTACTTGGATGCCCATCTGCTGCAGAAGATGTGTATCTTTTGGAACTAACTTGATGGCACCTAATGACAAGACATTTACCAAGATGACATGTGCAAATAGCCAACATCACATGAAATTACAGGCAATATTTGTAATCATGAGGAGAACGCAAATAAAACAACAATGTTTGTTTACCAGTAATATAAAAGAAATGCTGTGGAGATCGTGTCTGAACTTCTCTGGTTTCGCAGGCTGTGAAGGAGAATCTTTTTAACTAATGGGACTCAAATACCACTCAGTCACATCCAGCTGCCAGAGGCTGATTCCTGTGAGGTAGAGAACAGATAGGCCTCCACCCACAGCTCCTGCCAAGTCCAGACACCAACCATGCCTCTCACAGCTCTCTACTTAACAGCTGGGTGTGATGACTTATTGCGTTGTCCACATATAACTCACAGGCATCGATATAAAATTCTATTATAGGAAAGATGGGGCTTTCTACTTCCCTAAAGGGTTAGTCTCAGAAATCTACAGGGCCAGTTCTTCTTTGTCCTATAGAGTCTCTCTGAGTTGGCATCCATTCGATGGCAGTGAGTTTGGGTTGGTTTGGGTTTATTGTAGGAAAAACTTATCTACAGTGACAGAACACAGATCAGGGACTGTGTTGGGCCAAGAGTCCACAGCATATACTGCGAAGGGATTAAGGAACCTGATGAGGGTGATGGAACGATTCAGTATTGACTTGGGTGGCAGTTAAATAAGAATAAGCATGTGTCGATACCCATTGCACTGTAACCATAAGAAAGGTGTTCCCCCCCCCCCCCCCCGTAAATTATGTCTCAATGATCCGGATTTTAAAAGAAATAAAACAGCATTGCTGATTCTGCATTTCTTCTCTTCTACCTTGACATGAATTGGGACGTGGGCGTGGTAGGGGTAAATGCGCATATAATTACCGCCCTCTGGACTCGCCTCTGGCATTCCGGATAAACTAGACCTTCTTCATGAGGTGGGCCTACAGTCGTCAAGCCCGCACCTCTCAGCAGATACAACGTACCTGCTATTTCCAGACCCTGTGTTTCTCCCATCACTCAAATACCTCCTGTACCTCGAGCCCTGCAGAAGCAATACCCTTTGGCTGACTGAGTGGTGCCTTATGTTCCCAGAAACAAACAATTAAGCAAATATATTAGAGTCATTCCAGGGTCTCCTGCAAAAGGAAATTGGAAAAGTTGAAAGAGCACATAATGAGAGTTAAGAACACAAATTATTCTTACACAGAGAAAAATCCTTATCAGTATACTCAGAAAGCAACAGAGCCCACATGACAGCAAAATAATCAGTTCAGACCTCTTCTAAACACACACATGCACACACACCAATTAAAGCATTCGATACTTAATTTGGTTTCTTGGGACAGCAAAAATAAATAGGAGCTATCTGAGACTGTCTGCCGTCAAAAAGATTTATAGTCTCAGAAATGTTATATAATGTTGCTGTGAGTCAGAATCAACTTGATGAATGGGGGATTTTGTTTTGGTTTGACCTAAGCAAAGCACCCCTATGCCATTCTCTATTAGAATCTAAATGCCCTGGTGCTAGGGAAGGAGGGGGATACAAGGAGGGTGGTGATCTTTCAAGGTGTCAAGTGGCATGAGTACTCTTCAGTTTTCTTCTAATGAAATCAATGAAAGGCAGATAAAGGGACACGTTAGTGTTCTATGGTTTGGGACTCGATGTTCAACACAACACTGCCTGGTCCTGCCTCATCCTCGCAATTGGCCTTCCGTGTGAGCTCGGTGTTGCAGCTGGTACCCGGAGGCAGCTCCACATTCAAAGTCTCTCTACTCTCTGGCTTTTGTCCCACGTATAAGAAAGACTTCAGACAAGCCACAACATTCAGACCAGAATTAGAAAAAGAAGTTGAACAGAATGGGTGAGTTTCTTTGTAAGAGAAGTCCAAAGTGTCCTTAAAAAAAAAAAAACCCTCAGTCTGATTTAGTCGATGATGACGCACAGTGACAAAAAGGAGCACTGCCCCCTTGAGTATCCGAGACGGAAACCCCTGGCGGGAGTAGAAAGTCCCTTCTTTCTCCCAGGGAGCAGCTGGTGGTTTCGAACTGCTGCTTTGCAGTTAGCAGCGCAGTGGGTCACCACTACACCCGTAGTCTAAGAGGCCTGCTACAATGTGGAGCTGACTTTCCCCTTGGCTGATGGCAGACCTCCCACCACTGACTGGTTTACTGGCAAGTCTTCTACTACGGTCCTGGTCCTCTCTTTCCAAGTATGTATCTCCTCCTTCCAAGTATGTGAACCCCTACATGCCTGTACCCCAGGTGCCATGCTCTGCCCTTGTCTCCAGACCCAAAACCTAAGAGTTGATTCAGTCACTGTAGGAATAATGGGACTATCCTGTCGTTCTCCATCCAACCCTTTTACTAAGACTCTTTTCTCATCTGCCCTTCACCTTCCTTTGCGCAGGAGAGGCATGTTCAGAAGCATGTCTCCATCTCTCCTTTCTCTTGAGATTGCTGTCAGATTCCAGCCATCATCTCCTCACCTCTCTTTGCCCACCTCTATTTAGCTAATAAGCCCACTGTGTCAATTCAACTTGTTGAGGGTCTTCCTTCAGTTCTTGGTGGGCCATATTGTTCTCAGAAGATGCTAGTCTAAATGTTTTTGGGGAGTTCATCATCGTTTCTGGAGTTCAACGCTTTTATGTATAACCAACTAGATGAGTTAAAACCAAAATCAAACCCACTTCCATTGAGTCAATTCCAATCCACAGCACTCCGATGGGACAGAGTAGAGTTGCCTTATAGAGTCTCCAGGCTATCATCCAGAGGGAAGCAGACAGCCGTATCTTTCTCTCACAGAGCAGTTGGTACGTTCAAGCCACTGGGCTTCCACTCAATAGAAAACTGTTTAACCAGTGAGTTTACAGAAAAGCCAAAACCCAAAGCCTAAATCTCTGATAGGCCAAGACATTTCCCTCTATATTCCCTTGCCTCCAATTCCAAAAGATAGAAATAGAGCCATAGCCAAAAAACATGTATAAAGGGAGGTTTCGGGGATATTTGAATGTAAGAGGAGTGTGTGAGTGAGTGTGTATGGATTGTGATAAGAGTTGTATGAGCCTCCAATAAAATGATTTTAAAAAAACAAAAAAGAGAGGCGTGTGTAAGTGTATGTCTGTGAGTATACCTAGGATGGAAAAGAACCGAAATAAAAAAGATAAATATATCTTTATTGGACCTATCACAATCTTAGTGGGTCTTATTGTTTTCACAAATTTTTTCTGGGCTAAACTTGTTCATTCTCCTGCTTCTTGGAAATTGGCATACTATCAATAATTCTCATAATTTGTCTCGATTGACTGCTCTGAGTTTAACACAGAGAAACATACTAGATATCCCCACTTATGTGAAATAATCAAGATTACTACTGTATCGCTTCATATGATTTCCATGCTTCTCCTTTATTCCTACAGAATCGCCAATGGACTTCTGTAACAAAGCGTTTCACTACTAGTGTCACAGAAGATCCCTTGGTGATCGCTTTCTTCTTCCCTTATGCTTCTTACCTAACTATTGCTTTGAAACAACAGATACAATGGAAAACAAAGCATGCTCAGAGCCAATGGAAAAGTAAGTCAATAAAATGGTGATCATCAGGTATCTTTATTCATGTAAAAAGACAAGTTAGCCCTGGAATGGTTGGTTTAGCATACTGAGATAGTTAATTTATTGTGCCGCCTGGCCGATAAACACAAGTGGGATTAATTGAATGGTGGGAGATAAATGGTTCGGTGAGCCTTGCCTTTCTTGCCTCTCGCTCTTTGATCATCAGACCAGTGTGTGGCTGCCTTGCTTGTTCTGTGCCTCAATTTTCAGGCTGCACTACCTGTGGGATGCCTAGCCTATGAACTGTGTTGCTGTAAATTGAAGTCTCTTTAAGACCACATGATTGGAATGTACATCTCTGGAGCTGGGGACTGACGGTTGGTGACCTGACTGATGGCTGATGTTTGCTACCTGTGCTGATATAGCCTATCTCTCTCTACAGAGGACTGGTGGCCCTCAAGACTTAAAGGACTGCCAGTGTCACACAGCTCTCTCATGGGAGTGAGTTGCACTGAGCCAATTGTACAGCTTTATAATTTAACTGTTCATTTATTGTATTATATATCTATCTGTATATAATTTAACAGTTCATTTCCTGTGTGGTGTATATATATATATATATATAATTACTAGCAATCTGGTTTTGTCTCTCTAGAGAACCCTGTCTAGCACACATACCTTAGCATCTTGAGACAAAAGTAAATCCCTGAATTCGATATAATAAAAAGTATTCTGGCTCAGGATAGTAAAAGTATACACACAAAGCACATCCAGACTGTAGTCATGGAGCAAAGGGACAATAAGAACCACAATAATAAACAGACTTAACAGGTAATGGAGCTTCAACCAGCTGGAATGAAATCAAATCTATCGCCCAGTTTACTCCCAGTGAGAGACACTTTCCGCCAAGTTCTCAGCATGACTGATACTACTGGGAATCTAAAATGAGCAGACCAGTCTATGTGTTGATAGACCCATTATCTCGGGGGCAGCTGTCAGACAGGATATGTGCTCCATTTGCCAAAGGATTTAACCAAGTGTACATGCACTGGAGTCTAAGCAGTGTTCCCATCAAACATCTGGGCCTATACTTAAAGTTGTAAAATAAATTCCATAGCATGTATTTTATACTCACTATGTCTTCTCATCAGTTGCTACATTTATTTGCTTAAGGATTAAAAACCTGGAGACCTTTGGCAATTAGCATAACTTTGGGAAAACAGTCTGGGTTGCTTTGGGGCTATTCTTTCAAAGCACAGCATGTTTCCACTCCAGGCTCTTTTCCTGGCCAGTCAGAACCTGAGGCGCACTTTTTTTTTCATCATTTCTTGCATGTACTTTTTTTTAAAAAACAATTTATTAGGGGCTCATACAACTCTTATCACAGTCCATACATATACATACATCAATTGTATAAAGCACATCTGTACATTCTTTGCCCTAATCATTTTTTTTCTCCTCTTTTCTTTTCTTTACATTTTATTAGGGACTCATACAACTCTTATCACAATCCATACATATACATACATCAATTGTATAAAGCACATCCATACATTCCCTGCCCCAATCATTCTCAAAGCATTTGCTCTCCACTTAAGCCCTTTGCATCAGGTCCTCTTTTTTATTCCCCTCCCTCCCCGCTCCCCCCTCCCTCATGTACCCTTGGTAATTTATACATCGTTATTTTGTCATATCTTGCCCTATCCAGAGTCTCCCTTCCCCCCCTTCTCTGCCGTCCCTCTCCCAGGGAGGAAGTCACATGTGGATCCCTGTAATCAGTTCCCCCTTTCCAACCCACTCACCCTCCACTCTCCCAGCATCACCCCTCACACCCTTGGTCCTGAAGGTATCATCCACCCTGGATTCCCTGTGCCTCCAGCCCTCATATGTACCAGTGTACAGCCTCTGCCCTATCCAGCCCTGCAAGGTAGAATTCGGATCATGGTAGTTGGGGGGAGGAAGCATCCAGGATCTGGGGGAAAGCTGTGTTCTTCATTGGTACTACCTCGCACCCTAATTAACCCATCTCCTCTCCTAAACCCCTCTATGAGGGAGTCACACATTTCACAGCATCCCTTCTCATTCCCAAATCTTCCACTAAAATTCTCTGAACCAAGTTGCAAGCTAGTCCACACATAACGTCCCCATCTCTTCAATGGTCTGTTGTCGGTCTCTGAGCACAAGTGCACGAGTTTTGTTGACATTACATTCATCCAGGAAGTTGACAAATGTTCAGAACAATGTTTGTGAATAATCGACATTTCACCTTTTTTGAAAAACTAAAACCACTCGAACGCCTGAGTTTTTTCCCACAACACTGTCCTTTTAAGCTGTGTTCAAAATTACAAAAGTTTCTGTGGCATTTTTCCTGAACAGGAAAAAAAATTTTTCACAACCACACCCATTTCTCTTAAATCGGTCATCACAAAAACAGAGGTTTCTGTAACACTGCAAAAAACTTACTGTGACCAGAGAGAACCTGCTCAGGCCATGCCACCGGGTGCACGAACTCAGAGCAAGTTGTTGGGTGCTCACCTAGCGGGAGAAATATGTACTAGGAAAGGCCCACCCAGTAGAGGTTTTTTTTTCTTTTTTTTTCTTTAGGGGGAGGCTACCCCCTCGTAGTCTGCAGATGGATTGTGGGCTCCCACTGTCCTCCATCCAGAGCCTTCTACAAATTATAAGTACACCATTTCCCTTCATCACATGTGAATTTTGTTACCATCATCTTTGGATCACACAAACTGGTGGGCTCCCATGCGGACTCAGTTGACACTGCACTTAGATGGCTGCTCGTTGGAATATAAGCTGTTAAGGCCCAAGACACTATTCCAGTTGAGAGCCAGGTACCATCTGCTGTCTTCACCACCCTCTGCTATAGCACTCTTATCTTTGGTGATCTCTTCATGAAGGTGAGTATCGAGCAGGGCTGATATAAGATCAAATTGTTCTTGGATTGGGACTAAAGTTAAGCGGGAGCCCAGAATCCATCTCTGGTTTACTTTGGTGGTCTTACTATGACAAAAACAAAAAGCCACAAGAACTACAACAAAAACAAACAATAGACCGGAAAAAAAATAAAAACATTGTCAATCATCCCCGTCAGTGTTATCTATTGTACTGACAACATTAATAATTTTTCCAACGACATACAATTTAAGATACTGTTGCTATGAGGAGTTTATTCGAGTATAGTCCAACTTCAAGCTGCAATCCCCAAGTTGTTGCTTTGTACAGATTGATTTCTTAATTATTTGAGTTCTGTTTACAATGAGCATGGGGATTGATGCTAAGAGAAAGTTCCTGCATCAATTCTTACAAGAGCAGGTCCTTGCCTAACAGATTAAAACCTGTCATATTAACAGTCAAGGGAAGCATTGAGGTATTAAATATGTCACGGTTCTGGGTCCCCTTTTATTGGATGCCCAGTAACCCAGGGGTTTCACCCAAGGCCCAATAGCTGTTATTTCCACAATCTTGAGGTGGCTCTCCTTTGCTTCCTCTCCCTTCAGGGAGTTCAGTTCTAAGTGCAAGGGCTACAGGTAGTTTTTGAGGTAGGGCCCAATTCCTTTAGTTGGGCTTCTACCTCAAGTCCTTCTGGTGTGGCCCCTGGGTGATTCCATGTACCCTGTAAATCCAGTGCTGAGTAATTTAATGAGTTGGTGTATTGGTGTACACTGGGCTACAAAGCACATGGTCTCCAGTTGGAAAACACCCTTAGCTTTTGGGGAGAAATACTGGGCTTTCTACTCCCATAAACAGTGACAGTATGAAAAACCCATAGTGGGGTCGAAATGAGTCAGCATTGATTCTATGGCAATGAGTTTGGTTTGGTTATTAAACAACTCATCGATTTTCCTTAATGAAAGTAGAGATCTAATTCTCTTAGAATTCAAATTTCTAGGTTCTCTGGAGATTGGAATGACTTATCCAAGTCGTCCTCCTGAGGGGATCTTTGGACCTTGAGCTTTAAGAGGACAGGTTTATAAAAGTGACCTTTAAGTTAAGCAATGGTCGTGATACATTAGTAAAGACCATTCTGCTTGAGACATTGTGCCCTTTTAAAGAATAATTTATATACAGTCAGTTTCAAGAAAGAAAAACTCCAAGTGCAGATGAGCTATGTAACTCGCTAATTATTGCAATTGTTCATCAGAAGGCTGTATGGATTTCTTCCTGAAGAAATTCTGGAAGTGATTGAACAATTTGTCTGCTAGCTGAAAGGCTGGTTCCACAGGAGGAAGTTGTGCAAGTCTGTTTCCTAGTGCAAATTTCAAATTGCATATTAAATAAACTTTAATCATTTTCTACTGTTGGGTTCATATGATTTTTATTTTAACAAAGGACAAGTGCTGTATGTTATGCAGGGTTAATAAAATGTTCATCTATGGATCTTAATAGTTTATCTTTTTTCCAGTTAAGAACTAGGGAGAGGAATATCATCTAAAGAAAACAGCAGGACTAAAATCTGAATTTTTGAGGAGCCGGTCTTCACTCTACCAGGAAATCCTTTGGAAAACAGGCAAATCATTGTTGCTTTTATTGGTTTGTTTTGTTTTAGTGCTTTTTTAAAAAAAAATGAGCCTCTGAATATGCGAGATGTAAGGTTCGCATTATGCTCTACTGACTGAGCTAGCCAGGCAACTGCACATTATAAAATTTCAAATTAAATTAGAAAGAAAAGAAAAAAAACCTTTTCGTATTACTCCTTATTGCAGGGAGGGGCTCGTCAAAGGATATTTGGAGGATGATTGTAATTTGTCCAGCGGGAATGAAAAGCAAATCAAAACACTCAGAAAAGAGTGCATCCTGGGCCACACACCGTATGAGTAATTGGGGGGCAGGGAGGGTGGAGATTAAAGGAAAAGTCATTTCCTTGACTGAAGCCAAAATACTGAAGAGGTTAATAGTAGAAAACAGAAGAATGGATTCAAACCAGAGCCAACAGAAAGAACAACTTGAAAAAGTGAGTATAGTCTAATGTGAAGCTTCAAAGAAAACGGAGGCTTCGTTACTTTATTTATGGAGGAAATATAATACGGTCAAAGCAACAAACAAATGCCTCTGTTGAGTAGCAAATTCAGAATGAAGAGCAGATTTCTTTCATAGAGTCAAAGGTAATGCCAAGAAAATGAAAAGATGGTCGGTCTATTTGCCTGTCTGCATTTTCAAATTTTCCAAGATTGATATTTATTATTTTTATAATCATAAACTATAAATAAATAAAATCTGGGGAAAAGACTATTTTGAATAAAGCAATAGAGAGCTAGAAATAAAAACGTAAATTGAGCCACTGTCCCAGGATGGTAGTCTGATGCCCATCAATTTCGATTAGAAATGAGATGCGTAAAGGGAAGGACCTGTAAACAAATATGGACAAAGTCCTCTCATAGAGTTGCTTCAGTTATTCTAGAAGTCGCTTCGCTGAGAAAGACCATGCTCTTAAAGTAAGGTAGAGACCAATAGAAAGAGAGGATGATATACATCTCAGAAACCCAGAGGGGTGGTTCTACCCTGTCCTGTAGAGTCCCCATGAGTCAGCATCATTTAAATAGCAGTGACTACAAGGAATAAGTTCCGATGAAAGATATGATTCTAATTATTATAACAAGAAATTTCATCAGTATCCCATGAAAGCAAGATTTAGAGTTAATATCAAAATGACCTTTTAAATCTGTGATTATTATAACTTGTTCTAGAGAACTTTTGTTTCCATCCAACCCTTATTTATTCCCAGCTCCAATATAGTAGCTAAAGGAGAATCTAGATCTACTTTGGTAGAAAAATCTACAAGTACCCCTTCTCCAGGACTCCTCAATCCATCAAATGACTTACCCGCAGCATGCACGCACTCACTGCCAGTGAGTAGATTCAACCCATGTTGACCCTACAGAACAGAGTAGAACTGACTCTGTGGGATTCCAGGACCATAGCTCTTGACAAAAGTAGTAGGCCTTGTCTTTCTCCCATGGAGTGGCTGCTTGCTGTGAACTGCTGATCTTGCAGTTAATAGCCAAATGTGTAACTCACTATGCCACCAAGATTCTAACATGTCTATCTTTGAGGAGCGATGAATAGATGTTGTGTTGTTGTTGTTAGGTACTATGTCAGTTTTGACCCCACAAAACCAAACTCTGCCAGGTCCTACCCATCCTTACAATGTTTGCTGTGCTTCAGCTCCTTGTGGCAGTCACTGGGTCAACTCACCTCATTAAAAGGCTTCTTTTTCACTGACCCTTTAAGCACGATGTTTTTCTCCGGGGTCTGATCTCTCCTGAGAAAATGGCCAAAGTATGTCAGGTAAAATCTCTCCGTACTTGCTCGCAAAAAACCATTCTTGCTGTGCTTCTTCCAAGAAGTACTATTCACCATTTGTTACTAAAACCATGATTAGGAGGGACCCATTTTCCTTTGGTTTTCCTTATTCATTGTCCAGATTTCACATGCGTATGAATAAATTGAAAATATCATGGTTTGGGTCAGGCGCAGCTTAATCCTCAAAATGCCACCGTTGTCCTCTAGCACTTTAAAGATGTCTTTCCCAGCAGATTTGCCCACTGCAATGTGTCTTTGATCTCTTGACTGCTGCTTCCAGGGTGTTGAATGTGAATCCAGCGAAAGTCAATTCCTTGACAAATTCAATATTTTCTCCGTTTACCATGTTGCTTATTGGCCCAATTGTGAGGTTTTTTAAATTAAATATTGAAGTATAATCAATATTAAAGGCTATAGTCTTTGATCTTCATCAATAAATGCTTCAGGTTCTCTTTGTTTTCAGTAAGCAAGGTTGTATCATCTGCATAGTACAGATTATTAATGTGTCTTTCTCCAATACTGATGCCATATCCTTCTTCATATGGTTCATCTTCTCAAATTATTTGTTCCAAAACCTTTGTTGCTATAAGTATAGTAAAAGGATCCTATGTTAGTCTGGGCACTTTAGGGACACAAATGCTCAGAAACTCATATGTATGAGAGTTTATATAAAGGTTAAGTGCACATCAAGAAACTATCCCAACCCAGTGCTGCCCAAGGCTACAAATCCAACATTCGCCCATATGTCTGACACCAATCCACAAATCCCTCCTCCATCTCATAAAACAGAAGCAATGATGCTGACTGCAGGAGGAAAGTTGAGTCAGTGAATGTGTAGGTATCTCAGCACTGGCAGGGGTCTCCACATGGCTGCTCCAGCACCCAGGGCTGCATCGGGGTAGATCCATGTGGCTTCTCCTCAGGGATATCTTGCAGGAAGTGAGCCTTGCCAGCTGAAGCAGGGAACTGGCTAAGGCAGCTGCACCCTGGTCCAACCATCAGAAAGCAAGAGATTCAAGAACTAGAAAGGTGAGGCTTACTCGGCCATTTATCCCTTCACCCTTCACTTAACCCCACATGAGTTTATCAGCCATGTTGGCACAATAAGCTAACTACCTCAGGATACTATCTAGATGCATACCTTTCCTAACTTAAACCAAGCAGTATTTCCTTGCCCATGTTCTACATAAGTAGGATTAAGTGGTCTGGAATTCCCATTCTTCTATGCTATCCATAATTGATCAGCTACAGAGTCAAATGTCTTAGCAAAGTCAATATAGTGCATCCTTAATGTACAAAAATGAGTTTAAATTAGCTTTTTAGTAAATGTGGTAGTCACCTAATCTGGTGTCGATTTAAAGATTAAGAGTGTAGGGGTGGAGTCCAGGCTGTCAATCTGGAGATAGCCAATGAGACTTCTGTGTGAGCTTGGCCTTCTCCTGAGAATTCTGGGAAATCTGGTACTTTCTCCTTGGAGGCAGAAGACACCTCTCTCTCTCTCTCTCTCTCTCTCTCTCTCTCTCTCTCTCTCTCTCTCTCTCTCTCTCTCTCTCTTTCTCTCTCTGCTACTCCTTGAGAGACATTGCAAAAGACAAGTCACATGGATGCAACCAGAGAAGCCACAGAAAGACCCCTGCCAGCACTGAGATGCTTACAATGCCTCTGGACCCAAAGACATTCTACCCACTGGCTTGTGATCATCCTGCATTTGCCTTCATTGCATGTGCTTCATGAGTCTGAAGAGGCCCTTATAAAATGGTATAAGACATATGGGTTTAATATCAGATTTATGGCCTTGGACTGGACTGGGTTGGGATTTTTTTTCTTAATGTACAATTGCTCTTGTATATAAATCTCTTTCCTATGCACATATGTGTGTCCATGGATTTGTTTCTCTAGTCTACCCCGACTAACACAGTAAAGCTATTCTTTTTCTCTAATCTCTAGAGTTTATGGAGCCCTAGTTACACATTGGGTTGCTAACCAAAAAGTCAGCAGTTCAAAACCACCAACCACTCTACTGGAGAACGATGGAGCTTTCTACTCCCATAAAGAGTTACAGTCTCAGGAGCTCATAGGGCCAGTTCTACCCTATACTATAAGATGGCTATGAATAGGCATAGACTGGATGGCAGTGAGTTTTTCTGAACTTGGGTGAAAGTACCCATGCTCAGGAACATTCTCCACATGAGTATGCCGTGCTATGGAATCAAACTGACCAGGATAGCTTCACATAATCCAGTAACATGTTGGTCCATTAAACATCCACTCTTCTAGAGGTGTTCCTGGGCGAGCATATTCCAGAATGGACTGTAAAATCCCATGGCCATGTTACTTAAATTGCTGGAAATAGCTTGGGTATACAAAAGAGACAAAGAGGTTTAAATCGATCCAACTAAATCTAAAACTAGAGGAGGTATGCACATTAATCATGTGCTATCACCTAGTTTGTACTGTCTCTTTGTTTTACCCTGGCTTGTTTTATATTTCCACTTAGTTATTTGGCATTTAGACATCAATCTACAATGATATTGATATATGTAATTTTCTGAGGCCATTGACTATACAGCCCGCTCATAAATAATATTCAGGGGGTTATGAGGTTATTGTGAGAAGGTGTAATAGAGGGTGATAAATGATCTGTAAAAGGCTCTAAACCAATTAAGCTCCAAAATTTCAGCCACAACTCAATATTGATATATGTTGGAAGTAATATTATAGTTAATTGTCCATTTTACTTTATAATGTTTATGGATTAAGGAAAACAGTATCGGGTTTTAGTCAGTACTTTCCACACAGACCAATGAAGGGGGCGCAGGTGGGGCGGAATGAGCCGAGTATTACACTTTCTGAATCAATTCTTAGAACAAATGGAAAGATAACTCCGCAGGCCCAAAGGCTGACTCATTTAAATGTCTAAACAAGAAACCAGACATCTCACCATGAGGCTGTGCTTGAAACCCCAAGGGGAGATGCCCTTTGAGCTCACTAAGCCTCCCTTCCCCTTCAACGGCCAGCAGGGCTGTCTTCGTCCACCATGGAGGTTCCGAGGCCCAGAAGTGGAAATGCGAGTCAGAGTTCTCTGAATTGTTAAGGAACTAGAAAGTACAAGCTGCTCCCTTTCGCTTTTTTGAAAGTGGAAGTCATTCTGAGGGAGATTCCCTTTCCGTTCAAATGAAAACCAGGAATGTCAGCGATTAAGGGTGGGGGGTGGGGGGGGAATTAATAAAAATCAAAACCTGTCATCATCATGTGTCGGGGATCATTTTCAAATTTTCTAGAAATAAGCTTCACCAGCTGGTTAAGACCTTTGTAGTTCTTAGTTTTTTCCAGGCAATAGCAGGTTCCCTTACAAGCACAGAAATGACAAAAACAAAACAAAAGAACTACCACCTTTTCAGTAAAAGCAGTCATGGTGACATCATCTGAAGCATGAAAGGGAGTGGATAAAAAGGTATCCATGGGATTCTACTGAGCAGAGAGGGCTTGGCTGGGAAAACACATGTCAAGGGATTTTATGATTCTAGTTACAAAAGCCAGCATTGGGAGGTGCCACCTGGGTTCTGAATGAGCAGGAATACCTGGGGGAAAGGGACCTAGCCGGGACCTGGGGGAAAGGGACAAACAGCGCAGGACAGAGCTAAGACCATGGGACTGTGCATCTAGGTGAACACGTGCTGCCGTGCCTTTTACATGCCCCTTCTCGTGGGGCTGTGCAGTAAGTCTCAGGAAAATAAAAAAGGGAAATGCCACATCTTTATTTCTCAAGAAGAAAGAAGAATCGGGCTTTTTTTCTAAAGAAAAGCTTAAAGCGAAAGCAGGGAAAATCAAGTTTCACCATCTCACTAAGTTGTCTCCAATGTCTCAAGATGTCTGGAGCCTCTTTAGATCAGTTTAGACTCAAAAGTATACTTTTCCAAGAATTTCTATTGACCTATGGTTCAAAGCAGCACACAAGGCGGTCCACAGAGAAGTAGGTATGGAAAGTTTTCTTTTGTTTTTTAACCCTTTTTGTTGGTCTCACAAATGCCACATCAATTAGAAAATCCCCATCAGTCTAGTTTACCTCCAAGGCCAGATTTCATAAGCCTTATAATGCAATGAAATAGAGAATAAAGCAGGGAGGGGAAATACATACATATATATATATATATATAACACTATCGTGATGAGACTATAGAGTACTCTTCTAGAGCTTGCTGTTCCAGTCATGAGACTTGTACATAGCACATGTACAGGCGCCCTGTGGCTCATGTGTCAGTGGATATGCCACAGTTCAAGTCACCAGCTCTGGTGAAGAATGGCATGACTACGTTTGCATGCTCTCTTTCCATCCTCCATTCTAGGTCAGGTTCAAGACGCTGCTTGAAGCAGAACGGCTCTGCAGGCCCCCCTATGCAGAATGTTCCTAAGCTTGGTAGATAGGCCTCCTTTGCTTCAGACAGGTCCCCTTGGATCCCAGGCAGGCCTCACTGCCCTCAGAGAGAACCCTTGTACTTCAGACAGGATGCCTGTGCTTTAGAGAGGCCCTATGCTCTTTGGACAGACTGCCTACACATGAGACACACACACAGGGTCACAGGTGTTACAACCAATCCAGGGGTTTCCACATGGCCTTTATGTTGGGCCAGGTCCTAATGATGCATACCTGTTAGGCCTCATCCCACTATCACGCTACCTCTCAGCCCTGCTTGCTGTTCTTTGGCCCTACTGTCACCATCCCGATGCCTGGGCCTCCTACCAGTTATGCCTATCTAGTCTTTTCAATGTCTTGGGCCTTTCTGGGCCTCCAGATGCTAAGTCTGTTGTTTCCATCTGTCTTCAGTGTTCAACATTACAGCTCTTGATCCATATTATAATTCTTTTTCCTAACATAGGAAGTTCTTAGCTCTAGTGTCCCGTGCTGAAGGATCCCCTCCAGACTCTTGGCCAGGAAGAGCCCTAAGTATCTGTATAATCATTAGTTCATATAGAAAAACTTGCCAATATAGAAAATCAAGCCAAAGGTCAGATCAGCATGACAAATCATCTTAGACATGTTGAAAACTAACCAACCACTTTAGTCAGGTGACCGTTTGGCCAGTCCCTTGGCAGATTGTGGTTTGACCAATCATTTTAGAGCCCCAGGGTCAGAAATGTTACATCGGGAACTCATTATACTACATCTAGGAACCACAACTGTCATTCATGCCTGTAAGGCCATTTGTTTATTAGTAGAATGGAAGGAATTTTGCTTAGGATGAATGGTTGGGTAGTGGTTTGACACCAAAATGGTTTAATATACAGAGGACGTTTGCTCAAAAGAACCAGTTAGGCAGTGTGCTCAACCAATCTGAAGTAGTAATCATAGGATATCTATCACTTTACTTGATATGATGTTGTAAGATGACTGTAATTTGTTAAACCCCTTAAAACCAGGACTTTCTGTGATTCTGTGAAAAAAACTGCTGTTCCTTTGACCCTCATATTTTCCCCCTGATTATGAGTAACAGATCTGTGACTAAACTTTTCCCTTATAACAGAATGCCAGCCAATGTATAAAATCACTAAGCACTAAGATATTCCTATTAGAAAGGGACATAGGGATCATCTCCCAGTGTCCTGTTTTATAAACATGAGAATTTACAGTGCCTATCATTTACATGATGCCCTACCACGTGTCAATGTCTTGAAGAAAACAGATGTATGACATTTATAAGCCTGGCAAATAAACAGATTTTAGAACAGATAAAAACAACAAGGAAAGGGTTCTTTTTTTAATAATCCAATTTAATTTTTAAAATTGATTAATAAAAATAAATTACACTGTACCATATCAGCTAAAAGAAAACCAAGTTGTTCAGCTAAATTCTCTTCAAATTCAATTTTTTAAATTCAAATTCAATTTTTAAAAATTAAACCATGTTGTTTTAATTATTGGCTTTAACAAATAGAAATGTATTCTCTCACAATTTAGGAAGCTAGAAGTCTAAATTCAGGCTGACAGCAATAGAACAGTGTCTCTCTCTGGGCTCTTGGGGAAGCTCTTTGTCTCCTTGCAGCATCTATGAGGCAGGCACCCTTGAACATCCTTTAGACTTGAAATCAGTTTCCCTCTAGTTCTTGGAAGCTCAGCACAGAGGAACTACAAGTCTAAAGGACACACTCCACTCCCGACTCACCTTTTTCAGTGACAGTAGGTCCCTCTGAGCTCTGCTCACTTGTTTAATCTCTTTTATATCACAACAGATATTGACTCAAAGTACAGCCTAGTCCTGAAGCAGATTGCATCCTGCTTCAGTAACAGGTGACACTAATTCTGGCTCTTTAACCATGTTGTTAGGTGCCATTGGGGCAATTTCAACTCACAGGGACAAGAGAACAAAACACTGCCTGGTCCTATGTCATGCTATCAAGGCTACAAACCTGACACAAGGCTATGTCAAGGCTACAAACCTGACACATAATTTACCTGACTTTAAGCCACGAAGTACCCCTTGTTCTCTTGGTCTACGTACAAGTTTTTCATGTGCATAATTAAGGGTTCATGATTTACCATGTTGGGCAATGTTGATAGAAAATCTGTTATGATCCACACAATCAATTGCATTTTCCCAATCAGTAAAACACGATAAGCATTTTTCTGGTATTCTTACTTTCAATCAAGCTTCATCATTTTTCTGGTATTCTCTTCTTTCAACCAAGATTCACCTGACATCAATGGAGATGCTCGTCCCTCCATGTCCTCTTTTGAATCTGGCTTAAACTTCTAGCAGCTCCTTTTTGACGTTTACTGCAACCACTGTTAAATCATCGGCAGCAAAGTTTTAATTGAATTGGATATTGCTTGATAATTTCCACCTTCTGTTGGGTTGCCTTATTTTAGAGTTGGCATAAATAGGGGTCTCAGTCAGTCAGTTGGCCAGGTAGCTGTTTCCCAGATTTCTCTGCATAGATGAGCAAGTGCTTCTAATGCTGTATCCATGTGTTAAAACGTTTCCATTGGTGTTCCACCAATTCCTCGAGGCTTGCTTTTTGCCAATGTCTTCAGTACGGCTTGGAGTTCTTCCCCTAATACCATCAGTTCTTCATCAAGCACGTTATCATTTGAAATGGCTGAACATCAACCAAATATTTTTTGTGCAGTGACTATATTCTTCCCATCTTCCTCTGATGCTTCCTGAATTATTCAATACTTTAATCTTTACACTATTATTGTCATGAAGTGCTTTCAGTTCTAACTCACAATGATCCTATGTACAGCAGAATAAAACACTTGAGGTCCTACATCATCCCCCTCGGTTACGTGTAAGCCCTCTGTTGCAGCCCGTGCCACTCCATCTCACTGGGGGGTCTTTCTCCCCTCCCCTGGCCTCTACTTTGCTAAGTGTGGTGTCCTTTTCCAGGAACTGATCTCTCCTGACAACATGTTTCAGCAAATAGCAAGAAAAGCCTTATCTGACCTCCTTTGACTTACTTGTTGCCAAGATGCAGGGTTAGCCATACGTCTACTCTCCATCACTCATTACCAACTTTTACATCAACTATTCCTCCCATGGCACTCCGCTTCTCTGCTAGTTTAATACTTCATTACAAGGCTAAATAGAACTCACACACAATACACACAATTAGAGAGAGGTTATTACGGAAATTAATATAGATCAGTAAACTGTAAGGATACAGTCACAGCAACACCTCTCTTTGGCCAGCAACCAAATTTCTCCCTGGTCCTCAGGCTCTCCCCCATGGAGTCCCTTAGCTTCTGATTCTGTGGAACAAGAAGCCAATCTGCCGTTCTCCCTCACAGTCCCATAGTCTCAGTGCTGCGCCTTTTGTTTGATCCCATATTCTCCATGTCACCGTGCCTGGTGCCTCTGAAGTCTTACTTATTAATTGTCCAAATTTCAACTTTCTTATTAATTATCCAACTTTCAACTTTCACATGCAAATGAGGCTATTGAAAAACCTTGAGCTTGTATCAAATGTTGCTTAGTCTTAGTTGCTTAGATATATTTGCTCTTAGAGAGACCTAGTGCAGCTGATTTGCCTAATACAATATGTTATTTAATTGCTTGACTGCTGTTTCCATGAACATTGATTGTGGATCCAAGTAAAATGAAATGGTTGGCACCTATCACATAGAATCCTATAATATTGCAACTAGAGACCTGATTTCTTTTTCAAGTGCAGCTTAGTCTTCAAAGTGATATCTCTGATGCTTAACACTCCTTTAAAATTTTATTGTGAATTGAGTGAACGTTTCCTGAGATCAGTTTTCCATTCAATAACGCATGCACATTTTGTTTCATGTCATTGATTGCAATCCCCATAATGAAGCATGACTTAGCTCACTTTCCCCTTGCATTTCCTGTTTCTATTGTTGTTGCTTTTCTAACTCTTTGGAACTTTGTTCTTCAGCAAATGCTGTTCTTTTGATCTCACATGACTGGTTATTCTTGCGCACACAACACTCGAGTTACTGTTTCCTTCATAGGTTGTCTGTTGTTTGGCTGAAAATTGAACCAAAGAGGTGAGTCCATTTCCAGATCAGAAGGATGATGACGGACTATAGTCTCTAAGGTTCTCCATCAGTCTCTATCCAGCCAAATAGATTTATCTCTTTTATGCTTTTTCATTTGCTCCACATTTTTCCCACTTTATTCATGACTTTCTAATGTAATCTTTCAGAACAGTTGACAGTGGTACCCAGATACCATCTAGTAGGGGAGACGGATGTTCATATCTGACAATGTACCACTGCTATTTGGAAGGTTTCCAAAGGCTAATCACTCAGAGGCAGACCTCTTCCTCCTTTTTCCTAGTCTGTCTCAGTGTGTAAGCTCTATGGAAAAATGTCTGCCAGGGGTAACCCTGCTGGAAGTGGAAAAATTGAGGAATCACTTCCAGCAACACAGCAACCCAAAAGCCACCATATTAAAAGAGGCTGAAATTGCAGCACAGAAATTTAGGATTTATAGTGTGCAGGATAATCGGATCAGATCACAAAATGAAAATAATTTCATAAAACTGAAAATAATACCCTAGTCAAGTTAATACATATTGGGGGGCATGTAATTCAATCCATAAGACACACGTTTAAAATTATCCACAGCTATAAGCACAGATTTAGTAAAAGAACTATCTTTAGAAAAGAAAGAATGACCAAAGAATAGTCTTTTTTTTTAAGAATAGTTTTTACATGATCAAGGACAGAACTATAATGTTTAGAGAATATGGGATGGGCAGATTGAGGACATGGTAAGATATCACAGAATGCCCTTTAGAAGTAAAGATGGCAGCACTTCATCTCAGGTACTTTAGACATGTTATCAGGAGGGACCAGCCCCTGGAGAAGGACATCATGCTTCATAAAGAAGGGAGTCACTGAAAAGGGGGAGACCCTCAATGAGATGAATTGACCAAGTGGTTGCAACAACAGGCTCAGCTATAACCACTGTGTGAGGAGGGTGCAGGACAGACAGTGTTCTGTTCTGTTGTACATAGAGTTGCTATGAATCAGAATGGATTTGGTAGAGCTTAACAATAACACATTTATGTTAAATTAAAACAAACCAACAACATAAGCAGGAAACTAGATTCAGCCAAGTGACATTCTAGAATCTAGATTATTTACTGAGTGCCAACTACATACCAGTCACTATTCTAACCCTTTACATGGATTAACTCATTTAGTGCAATAACTTTTCTGATAGGTGCTACTATAATCCCTGTTTCACAGAGAAGGAGTTTAAATTCAGATGGTAAATGAATTGCCAGAGCTTCACAGCCAGAATTCCTGCCCAGGCAGGTTAACTGCACTCTTGACCACTAGACTTTACTGAATTCCAAAGGCGCCTCTAGATTAATAATGAAAATACTATCACTAATCTCTGGAGGAGGAAGCATAGCAAAGACACCTTCAAAAGTTCATGGGAAAATGGTAATGACAGATAATGTTTCCACGAACTTTTTTTAAGCCATTTGAGAGAGAGGGGATTAATACATGTCATATCATTCCATAGTTCAATTACATCAAGTAGTATTGTACAACTGCTACCAAAATCAGTTTCAAAACATTTTCTTCCTTCTTGAACTCTGGATTTACATTCCCCTTTACCCTTCACCTCCCCACCATAGCTCCAAGAAGCCGCTGTTTTAATTATTGTCTCTACTGGGTCATCAATCAAGGGTTTTATATACAGGAAAACACCTAACGCAGATCCAAGAAGGCTACCCACAGTGACACAGTGCACCAGAGATAAGCCTCAATACGAAACACACACACAGAGATAAAACATGGAAAATGAGAGCAAGCCCAACAAGTATCAGAACTGGGGATCAAACGGCAAGGTTTGAACCGTGCAAGTCAGGTTTATCATTTCGATTCCCTATAGTCATCACTCCAATACCTTCTGTCTGGTAACCAGCTTATTCCCGTCCCTCAATTAAGATTAGAGCAAAATCACCAGAGGCTTACTTCCTGTATAGATATCACAGAGGTATCTTTAGTTGTGCAAAACAGAATGCCACAATGTAAACTCTAATACTATTCCCTCCTTCAGTTTTGGATGACATGATTCACAATCCTTGGGTCACAGATGTTGGGGTGTTCCTCCCATGTGGAATTAGGTGACATCTCACAAGACTTTAAGACCCCAGGCACTCTTTTATCTGATATCTGGGCACCATCTAATTTCTTGACTACAGGAAGGTAAAAGATTTCAATGCTGAAACCCCCATGAGTCTGACATTAAATCCCAGGAAGGCAGATTTAAGTGCTTTTTCAAACATATAGTTTATATGGGTTCGAAAAAGAAAGGGTTGATTTTTGAGTGATAGCCAGGCTCATTAAGGAGGAGTCACTGAGATGAGGACAGATCAGGAAAATTCTGGAGAGAAGGTACTGGTATGGTGGACAGATGTCAACAATTGATTGGAGAGGTGAGAGTAGGGGGGGAATTAACCAAGATAACTGATTAGTAAATATCTGACAAATCAGAAGGATGTCTTGAGAAGCATAATGCTCTCAATTAGTCCCATTCTGTGTTTTTCTATTGGTGGTTAAGATAGAAGATAATTTTCAGACATAAAGATAGCACAGAGTGTGACAGAATCACAAATAGAAAAAAAATTAAGAGACTCAGCATTATAAAACAGCAGCTAGAATAATGTATCCAAACTCAAATAATAAAACTTAATGGAACAGAGGAAAAAATATTGTGCTTAGGTTCAAATTTTTAAAAAATCAATTGCAAATGTTCTGATCAAAGAATTGCTTTAAAAACAGCTCATGTGAGAAATACCTTGGGGCTTAACTGGATGGCAAGCTCAACCCAAGCCACAGCGTGAGCGGGCTGCCAGAAGAGCTAATGTAATCTTAGACGGCATGAAAAGAAAGCAGCTGTCACTTCACCGAGCTCTGATCACACCCAGGGCTGGGTTTGCCATGATCCGTAACACATTGGAGATATATCTTGGAATGTATCCAGAGGAGAGCCATCAATATTATGAAGGGGCTAAAAACCACATCAGGAATATGTCCTGATGGCGTGCTGTCCAGACCTATGATACTCACTCTCCCCCATCTGGGTCTCCCCCGTATTTTCCATCTTGTTATTGATACCATGGAGTCCTCTCTCTTTCTAGTCTAGAAACCTCGATAGTACCTTCCAAACGGCCACCTCACTGTGATCATCGATCCCACAATCTTGTCAACTTCTCTAAGTGGGTAGGCCCCAATTTACAAGCCATCTAGTCAGTAGTAACCCACTAATCACCACCCGTTTGGGGGATACCTCTTAATAATGTGCACTGCATACACGGTGCAGCAGGTCACTCGCTGATATGAGCTTTCTCAGATGTTGTTTTATGATTTTCTGTTCAAATCCCTGACGTATAGATCTAATCTTCTAAACTAAGTCAAGGACTTCCGAAGCTTGAGAACCTGGTCCCAGAATCGGATCCCTTTGTTCAATTTCATAGACGCAGGAAGCAGTTAGATGTTCTTGCGAGATATGACAGTGAAAACAAGAAAAGGAAGTTACAGACAGTGTGCAGTAATGTTCTGCTGAAAACGCCACCCTCGTTTCATGCTCAGAGACAATCCCGAGGAGCCGGTCCCTTCCACACGCAGTTAGTACTGCAGCGAAAAAGTCGGGGTCCTGCAACTCCTCTTCCTCATTAGAGCAAATCTGTATGATTGTGTATTTTTTCAGTGTGTGTGCATTAAAATGGATCTATAGGTTTATATGCAGACACTCCAAAGAGAATACAAACACCAAAGAGAAATAAAAATCACATCATTACCATTCTGACCATGATAGTTATAAAATATGAAAATGATAATAAAGGCAATAATAATAAAGCAAGATGATACTAACAAAAAGATTTTCCTTTTTAAAAAAATTAAGGAGGCATTCAACTTTTGTCAGAACTGACTGACAAGGGGCTCATCAGTAGAGAAGCCTGCAGTCTCTCATTCTCTCCTCTGGATCATTCCTGACACTTGTAGCCTTCAACATCTAGTTCTTGGACTGTTGCAAAAGCCTTCTAACCGGTGTCTTTAACCTTTGTTTCTCTTCAATTCACCTTCCTTAATACAAGCAGAGTAATTTTCTAAAAAGTCAAATATAAATTAAATTGTATGCTTTAAACCTTACTGTCTAAAAGACAAAGTTAACACTTTGCCACATAGCCTCCAAGGCCCTCAACTATCTGAACCTGTGTGTGTGTGTGTGTGTGTGTGTGTGCATGTGTCTGCATGCATCCTCACTTGTTGCCATATCTCTCTCTCGACCCTCTACACCCCAACCCTACTAAATGGTATACACATTCTATAGAAATCATGAGAACTAGTTTATTAATCAAAGGATGTCTAGAAGTGGGCTGAAGACAAACAGCTAAGGCCCAAACCATTGTTTACTACTCTTCAGTGTGACCAAGAATATGGGCCACTTGCATCTCCTAGTACAGGAAACATACCTAAGTAACCTTGTACCCACTGAATCCACCACCTCTTTCCCTCAGAGTCCACATCCTTGCAGGATGGGAGTATTCAAGCAGGTCCAATCCAAAGGGATGGGGGTCTCTCTGACTGGCAACTTGGGCATAAGCTCTCCTCGCACTCTAGTCCCATCTTGAGGTCTGCTTCTTGGCAGACAGAGCTATCACACTTTGATGCGTGTCTCGCGGTTTCATTTAGTCTCTGTTGTCTTTGACTGTCTTTTCATCAAAGCCGTCATGTTACAACAATGGTGTGGTAACCATCTCTGACTCCCTCAGGCTACACACAAGAGAGAGAAAACCCATCTCCATAGCAGCCCAAGGTTGATTACTGCAAGGCAGAGGTCAGACGTTCCTCCACCCTCCGTCCTGCTTTGATTTATTCTGATACCAACCATTCCTCCACTCTATTCTTCTGCTGGCATCAATGATTCATTGCAGTGTCCACACAGAACCCATAGACAACAATGAAAACTATAGCAGTTAATTGTGGAAGCTAATAGGTTGCCACGAGTTACATGTGGAAAGCATTAAGGATACAGTCTCTGGTCCACAGTGCAGCCTCTTAATCAGTAGCCAAAACCCCCTCTCTCGGGTCCTCAGTCTCAGCCATGTGGTCCTCCTAGGCCCACCCACTACTTTGCTTCACAGTCTCAGAGTCTCAGCACTGCTCCTCTGTTCCATTTTGTAGTCGCCTTGCTTCAGCCTCAGGTCTCCACATGGCATGGCCTTGACTGCTTCCACCACTTCAGGCAAAGATTTCAAAAGTCCCACTGTCGGCTCTTCCGTGATCGTCCCAAGAACTCCCTCTTTCTACTTCTGAGATTGCCAAAGGAATTTATAGTTCTCCAGCGATGGCGAGGCTTCATCTTATATACTTTTGGACATGTTGTCAGGAGAGATCAGCCCCTGGAAAAGGACATCATGTTTGGTGAAGTGGAGGGGCAGTGAAAGTGAGCAAGGCCCTCCAAGAGACAAAGCGCGGCCAGACAGCTGGGCTCCAATGTTCACTGCGGCCCAGTCACAATTGCAGGGAACTGGAAACAACCCAGATTGCTATCAACAGACGAGTGGATAAAAAACTGTGGTGCATACATACAACGAAGCACTACGCGTCCCTAAAATGCAGAGAGGAATGCGTGAAGCACGTTGCCTTGCCGTATGGGAAGAACTGGAGGAAATCAGGCTAAGTGAAGTAAGTCAAGCACAAAAGGACAAAGGGGCAAGTACAACATGAGTCCACTGAGGTAAACTTAAAAAAACGGGGTATAGGGGGAAAGGTACTATATACATACATCCCTGGGGTGAGGTCCAGCAACTATATCAAGGGCCAAACCCAATCCAGGGATACATATGGCAGCCAAATAAGATGGGGAAAGAAAGAGGGAAACAAAGACGTGGGTAGGGGAGGAGCAGGGCACTAATCCACCCACGGGGAAGGTATTGTTTATATCTCCACAGGAGAGGGAGGGAGAGACCAGGCTTCAGCCCAATGCACCAAGACGTGAACACAACATATCAGCATGTACCAGGGAACCAAAAGAGAGGTCTGCATGGTGGCCCCAATCTCAACTATGTGGCCATCCCCCCCCCCCCCAAGAATTCACTTTCAAGGACAGCACTGGGGCTACAGTTTGGGGAGAGGGGAGTATCTGATTAGAGAACACAGGATAAATGCAAAGGGGTGGAGAGGGAGGAGAGGGCATCCTGGCCCACCAAGCCCCAAGGATAATGTTCCTGTTCAGAGCAGACAACACACAGGGAGGACCATAGGGCTGGCCCCACCACGGGACACAGCATCCCTCACTGAACCATGGTGCTGTGAGGGACAGCACCGGAGACACATGGTGGGAATAGTGCACAATCTGGCCCCATCACGCTGGGGCGAGGCACTGAGGGCATGCAGCAGAGCAGCAGAGGGAGCAGAGTGATGAAACCCCCAGGGAATACCAAAAATAGACTTGGGAGAGCACCCCAACACACTTGACTAGAAAACACTCTTAAAGGCCAACAAACAGACCTTGAACTATTAATAGGCTTTTCCATTTTTGGCAGTGGCTTTCTTTTTGTTATTATTATTTTGTTCTTGTTTTTTACTATTGTTGTTATTGCTCTGTTGGTTTTGACTTCCTTTGTTGTTTTATTTGGCTTTGCCTGCTTTTGCGCTTATTAATGTCTCTGCATGTCTATCTAGATGAACTAGGCGGGATAAATAATTCAGAGATGAAATGAACGGCACCAGTGGTTCCAGGGGTTACAGGAGAAGGAAGGGGGGAGAAAGAAAGGAGGGAGGACCAACCCAGGGACAAGGGAACAACAACTGAACTAAAATCAATGGAAGGAAGGTCGTAGGATGCCTAGTGGGGCTCAATCAATGGGCAATGTAGCAGTGAGGAATCACTAAACTCGAATGAAGGCCGAACATGATGGTGGGACAAGATGGAAGTAAAGGAAAGAACCAGGAAGCAGAGGACCTTTAGAGAGGCCTTAATATAGGCATATATATATATATATATGGAATAGAACTATGTACTGATATCTATATGTTAAGAATTAAGGTTGCAGATGAACTGAACATTGGGCCTCAACTCATGTACTCCCTTGGCACAACAACATGTTGTTCTAACAATCTGGCATTCCGTGATGCTCACCTTCCCGACACAATCGCTGAAGACAAAATGGGTGCATAAGCAAATGTGGTGAAGAAAGCTGATGGTGCCCGGCTATTGAAAGATATAGCATCTGGGGTCTTAAAGACTTGAAGATAAACAAGCAGCCATCTAACTCAGAAGCAACAAAGCCCACATGGAAGAAGTACACCAGCCTGTGTGATCATGAGTTGTCGATGGGATCAGGTATCTGGCATCTAAGACCCAGAAGAAAACCACACCCAAGGTGAATGGGGTGGGGGATGCATGGAGTGGAGACCCAATGCCCATCTGTAGACATCTGGACACCCCCTCACAGAGGGGTGATAGGAAAGAGATGAGCTAGTCAGGGTGCAGTATAGCACTGATGAAAAGCGCAACTTTCCTCTAGCTCTTTGGTGCTTCCTTCACCCACTATCATGACCTCAATTCTACCTTACAAATAAGATTAGACCAGGGAATGCAAGCTGATACAGATAAGAGCCCAAAACACAGGGAATCCAGGATAGATAAAACCCTCAGGGCCAACAAGGAGAGTAGAGATATAGGAGAATTAGATGAGGGTGGGGGGAGAAAGGGAGAATTGATCACAAGGACCAAACTAGAACCCCCTCCCAGAGGGACGAATAACGGAAAAGTGGGTGAGGGGTGACAGAGGACGATGTAAGATGTGGAAAAAATAATCTATAACTTCTCAAGGGTTTGTGAGGGAGGGCAGGCAGGGGAGGGAGGAGGAAGAAATGGGGAGCTGATACCAGGGCCTCAAGTGGGAAGAGTATGCTTTGAAGATGATAGTGGCATATTTGCAAATGTGCTTTACACTTTGGAAGAATGTATGGATTGTGATAAGAGATGTACGAGCCCCCAGTAAAATTATTTAAAGAGAGAGGGTGGGGGAAGGCCTTCAAGGAGATGGATTAACCCCATGGCTTCAACAATGGGCTGAAGCATAGAAACAATTGTGAGGATGGCAGTGTTCACAAAAAGTGGCTGGACCCAGCAGTGTGCCCTACTGTTGTACCTATGGTCACGACAGACCTGAACCAACTCAGTAGAACCTAATGACACAACAACATCTCTGATTTGCCTGGTCCCACCCAACATTTGCTAGGAGTTATAGAGAACAGGAAATTTCACTTCACCATTCATGTCAACATATTACCTTTAACATCGCTGACAAGACACCACTCTCAAATAATGTATTGAGAAGAAATAACTGTCTTCGCCTTCAAAGGATCGTTTTAAACACTGTGCTATGTTACATATTGTGTTAGTCTGGGTAGACTGGAAAAACGAGTCCCGGGAGCTTCATATAAGTAGAAGAAAGAGCTTTATATACCAGAGCAATTGTATATTGAGAAAACATCCCAGCCTAGTCCAGAAAAAGTCCATATGTCTGATACCAATCTATAAAGTCCTCTTCAGACTCACGAAGCACATGCAATGACGCTGAATGCAGGAAGATCACAGGCCAGTGGGTGGAAATTCTTGTGGATCCAGTGGCAGTGTAGGCAGCTCAGCGCTGGCAGGGGTCTCCACATGGCTCCTTTAGCTCTTGGGCTCTAGCGTAGGTCCATGCCTTCTCAGCAGGGAGTGAGCAGAATGAGCTTGTGTCCCTCCCCCAGTGAGCTATTTATCTCCTGAGCATCTCCAAATGAGGTCATCAAGCTGGGACCTGATGGACAGGCTAAACTCCACCCCTTCACTCTTCATACTCAAATGGACAACAGAATATGTAACTACTACATATATTTACATTAATTTTTACTGTCCTTATTCTATTCATCCCCCTATAAATTCCTACTCATCCCTCAAGAACACCATCTGTGGTGAGAACTTAGACCCGTCTAAGAATATGTGAGCAGTCCCAATGTTGGGCTATCACAGCCTCTGTTATCAAGCTAACTCCCTGAGTTTATACTAAGCCTGACTCCTTATGTGGCATGCAGTAGGGCTCAAAACTGCCAGGTTAAAAGTAAGAATCACTTAAACTACAAAATATAGGACTTGAGGGGGGCAAAACTACCGTCAAGAAGTGGGAGGTCTGGCTTGACATGCTGAAAGAGCATTTTGGTATGAAGAAAAAAATCAGAGAAAGGAGAGGGATGGAGACTTTATTTTTAAAAACTTAAAATATTAAGTATAACAGATTTGTTTTTTTCTTCCTAACATGAAATTATTGTACTCCCAAAGTGTTTATTCTATAGGGCCTATTAGCAATATGGATCTATCTACTCTGATCTAGCCATTGTCTTTTTTAAGGCATTAGCCCAGCTTTTAAAAGAAGACAGACAAATAACAAAGCTCTGTTAGAACTGAGTATCTGCAGCAATGGGGCATGAAGGTGGTGCTTTCATTTCTAGAGGCAATCTCGGAAAAGTGATTTAAAAGTATCATTTCTCTCCTTGATAGCATTAATCCTAAGGCACAAATTCCAATTTCAGCACCCATCTCCTTGACAATAATCCTAGACACAGTATGGTTCATTCCTGGAACTTAAGTCTACATTTAAAGCCACAAAACAATGATCTTCATCTTCTGCTCATTTTCGAAAAAGTACTAAATACTTTATCAGAGTGAAATATTTTCTTGTTTATGGATCTTTTCAGTTCATCTCTGCTACATTCCTTTTCATCTAAGGCAATTCAAGTCCACTGGTGATTTGAGGAAGGAGATATGGTGACCTACCTACTTTTGTAAAAATTACAGCCTGGATAACCTTATGGGGAAGTTCTATAGGGTCACCATGAGGTGAACTCGATTCACTAGCAATGGCTTTAGTTTGGTTTTGACTTATAGGAATTCCGTTGCTGTCACCAGCAGCATCCCTTTTCCCCAACAAACCTACATGAGTTTCCTACTTCGACTGAGTTTAAATGCAATTATGAAAAATGTCTGCAGCTCATCTTCAGACACACTTGTAACCTCAGGAGTTAAGTTGGAAAATACATGGAGTCTGAGGAA
The DNA here is from genome assembly GCF_050624435.1 of Tenrec ecaudatus. NCBI lineage: Eukaryota > Metazoa > Chordata > Mammalia > Afrosoricida > Tenrecidae > Tenrec > Tenrec ecaudatus. The sequence continues at coordinate 53,494,882 of NC_134531.1, read as the reverse complement.
GCAGAAGACAGCTGTACCAAGATTGTTGAACTGCTGGTAAGCAGACAAACATGGTCTTGTTACATCTTTGTAACTTTATTAAGGTATGTATTATTCTGGGAAACCTGTGGTAGATATTCTGTTTTATTTTGGCTTTGTTTGTTCATATTAGGGCATGTCTCATGGGTGTTATATCATTGGAATCATACTCTTGAAGTTGTGTTATGTTTTTCTGTTTTTCAGTAAATGAAACCAAGGATTGTTCAACCTTGAGTGAGTTAGTTTATTGTGCCAAGCTGGCCGATAAACACATGTGGGGTTAATTGAAGGACAGAGAGATAAATGGCTTGATGAGCCTTGCCTTTCGAGTTCTTGGGTTTCTCGCTGTGTGGTGGTTGGACCTGGGTGCAGCTGTCTTAGCCAGTCCCCTGCTTCAGCTGGCAAGGCTCACTTCCTGCAAGACATCCTGGAGGAGAAGCTGCATGAACCTACCCCGATGCAGCCCTGGATGCTGGAGAAGCCTTGTGGAGACTCCTGCCAACACTGAGATGCTTACACGTTCACTGATTCAGCTTTCCTCCTGCAGTCGGCATCATAGTGTGTGTTTTATGAGATGGAGAAGGACTTTGTGAATTGGTATTGGACATAGGGGTTAATGGGTTAATGTTGGGCTTGTGGGTTTGGGAAGCAGTGGGTTGGGGTGTTTTCTTGATGTGCACTTACCATTTATATAAAACTCTCTCTTATACATATGGGTTTCTGTGGATTTGTTTCTCTAAAGTATTCAGACTAATAAAAACCTAGACAGACAGCAAGTAGAACAAGGGATTGGGCCAGGGCAATGTGCAGCGGGGGTTGGAGGGGAGGGTAAAGGGAGACAATGTCTAGAAGTCCAGGAAGAAAAAGTATGTTTGGAAATTGATTGTAGAAGCAATTGTACAACTCTATTTGATGTGATTGAACTAGGGAATAGTAATTATATATATATATATATATATATATATATATATATATATATATATATATATATATTCCCAATTAATAATAAATTTTAATATATATATACATCCAGGAATGAGTTTGTGGCTCTCACTAAATCCTAGCTCCAATTTAAGAACAATTGCTCTAACATCATGTCTCTGCTCGATAGTCACCCTCAGGAAGAGAACACAGAAGATACGAGTGCTATAGCAAAATGCGGTGAAGAAGGTAGATGGTGTCCGTCTATCAGATAAAATAGTGTCTGGGGTCTTAAAGGCTTTTTTCCAAACAAGCAGTCATCTAAGTAAGAAGTCTACTAAGTCCACATGGAAGAAGCAAACTATCATGAGTCACCAAAGGATTGTAAATCATATAATCCAAAGTCGAAAGAGGGGTCAGTATCAGAGTCTAAATTGTGAGAATCCAGTTTACAGAAGGTTATGGATGAGATGGCAGTGGGAGCCCAAGATTCATTTGTGGGAACTACATAGGACATAAGCCTCCAGTGAACTCCCTCTGTCCACAATTGAAGACAGGAGGTTCCTAAACAGAGTCCATTGGAGATTGTAGACAGAAGAGCAAAGGGCTAAATCTTACTTGAACAGTTAAAACTTTGTCAGTTGATTTCCCCCTCTGGTACATGTTGGACCTGATCTGGTTTTCAACACTTTCTGTATTTGGGGTTTGTTTTGTTTTGATTCGGGTTTTGTTTGCTCATATTAGGGTGTAGCTCAGAGGACTTATGTCATTGGAGATCACCCTCGTGAAGTTGTGTTATATGTTTTTTTTCTGTTTTGGCCAATGAAACCCAGGATTGATGAACCTCTAGGGACAGCAGGTAAAATAAGGGTTCGGGCGGGGGCAGTGGCGAGGGGAAGGACTAAAAGGGAGGTGCTGTCAAGGAGTCCAGGAAGAAAAAGGATGTTTGGAAACGGAGGGTGGTAGCAATTGTACAATTCTGCTTGACAGGGTTGAACTATGCAATGATATGATATATTATTAACTAATTAATAATACATTTTAAAAGAGAGAAAAATTGTCTGAAGCATCTCAGGTGTGAGAGTAAAGGAGTCTAATAGATCTTCCCAGGTTGCGGCATTCTCATTACATGCAAAACATCCTGCTGGAGCACAAGACACCTGCTCTACACGCTCATATGTGCCTTTGCTAAGTTTTATAGCTGTGTGATTGCTTGATTTCTGTCTGTCTCTCCATCTTGTACCATGTGGTTCTGCCTGGTTTTCTCAATGCCTACCCCTATAGTAGGCTCTCAACAAATATGTATAGAGTGATGGAAAGTCTAACTGGTAAACAACTGTAACTTTTCTGACTGAGATAGGTCACACAAGATGAGAGGCTGTGAAAACAGGCATCAACCATATTCCTTACTAATACTTCTGCATCAATATCAATATCATCATATGGGGAATGGGGTAAGGAGGTGAAGCGAAAAAATGAAAACAAATGCAACTATAAGTACTTTGGCAGGCTATACCACTAAAGAGGTTAACATTAATTATTTAAAAAGACATTAGGGGCTCAAGTAGAAAAAAATGTTTTGAAAATTATGGCAGCATCTGTACAGGTTTCTTGATGTAATTGATTTATGGAGTATTATAATATCTGTAAGAGACCCCCCCAATAAAAAGAACAATAAAAAATTAAATTTAAAAACACTAATCATAAAATTTTTTAAGTTTTATGTGTTGCCATAGGGTCAATTCCAACTCACTGTACCCCCTACAGAACCAAGTGGACCTTCTGTGCTCTTCACAGAGCCACATGGCCTCATCTTTCTCCCACAGGACATCTGGTGGATTTGAACTGCTAATCTTTTGGTTAGTAGCCAAGTGTTTAACCATTGCACCACCAAGTCTCCTTCACTGATTATAGTGAATACTTACTGAGGTGTATTATACATCAGCCTGTAACTAGTCCCTTGTAAGGACTAGCTCTTTCGAACCTTGAGTGAGGATTAAGGCGTGCCTGACCCAAGCCATGGTATTTTGAATTGTGTATGGAAATTGAACACTGGATAGGAAATTCAAGATGAATAACTGTATTTAAATTATGTTGCTACTATCAGAAGATATAGCATCTGGGGTCTTAAAGGCTTGAAGACAAACAAGAGGCCATCTAGCTGAGAAGCAAAAAGCCCCCATTGAGGTAGTTAGTTTATTGTGCCAGCCTGACCGATAAACACATGAGAGATTAATTGAAGGGCAGAGCGATAAATGGCTCGATGAGCCTTGTTTCTTGTCTCTCGTTCTTTGATCATCGGACCAGTGTATGGCTGCCTTGCTTGTTCTGTGCATCAATTTGCCAGCTACACTACCTGTGGGACACCTAACCTATAGACTGTGTCGCTGTAATTTGAGGTTCCTTCAAGACCTCCTTCGCCACACAATTGGAATTTACATCTCTTGAGCTGGGGACTGACTGTTGGTGACCTGGCTGACTGTTGGTGACCTGCCTTGCTGTTTGCTGCCTGTGCTGGGATAGCCTAGCTCTCTCTACAGAGGTCTACCTGGCGGTCCTCAAGACTTGAAGGACAGCCAGTGTCTCACAACTCTCTCATGGGAATAAGTTGCAATGAGCCATTTGTACTACTTTATAATTTAACTGATTGTTTTTTGTATTATATATCTATCTATCTCTATATAATTTAACTGTTTGTTTCTTGTGTTATATATCTATCTGTACAAATATATATATATATAATTATTAGCAATCTGGTTTTGTCTCTCTATACAACCCTATCTAACACACCCCATGGAAGAAGTGCACCAGCCTGTGTGATCCTGAGGTGTTGATGGAATCAGGGATCAGGCATCAATACTCAGAACAAAAATCATATCAATGTGAATGAGAGGGAAGGCAGAGTGGAGACTCAAATTCCATATGTAAACAATTGAACATCCCTTTTCAGAAGGGTCACAATGAAGAGACCATCCAGTAAAGGTGCACTATGGCACTGATGAAACATACAACTTTCCTCTAGTTCTTTAATGCTTCCTTCCCCCCACTATCATGACCCCAATTCTACCTTACAAATCAGGCTAGACCAGAGCATGTACACTGGTACAGATTACAGCTGGAAACACGGGGAATCCAGGATAGATAAGCCCCTCAGGACCAATAGCAATACCAGAAGGGAAGGGGGAAGGTGAGGGATAAAGGGAGAACCAATCATAATTATCTACAAAGAACCCCTTCCCAGGGGGACGGACAACAAAAAAGTGGGTGAAGGAAGACAGCGGTTGGTGTAAGACATGGAAAAAAATAATTTATAAATTATCAAGGGTTCATGAGGGAGGGAGGGGGGGAGGGGGGAATTAGCTGATACCAAGAGGGCTCAAGTAGAAAGAAAACATTTTGAAAATGATGATAGCAACATATGTACAAATGTGCTTGACACAATGGATGTACATATGGATTGTGATAAGAGCTGCATGAGTCCCAATTAAATGATTTTAATTAAATACATAGATAGATAGATAGATAGATAGATAGATAGATAGATAGATAGATAAATGGCATATAGCTTTAGGTAAAAATATCGGAAGTACCATAGGCTACCAAAAGCACAAACAAATCTGTCTTCAAAGAATTACCAGAATACTCCTTAGAGGTTAAGGTGGAAAGAATTTATCTCACATATTTGGGACATGCTGTCTGGTGAAACCAGTTCCTGGAGAAGGACATCATGCTTGGTAAAGTAGAGGGGCAGCAAGAACGAGGAAGGTCCTGAACAAGACGGACGGACACAGTGGCTGCATCAATGGGCTAGAACATAAGAACCGCTGTGTGGGTGGCCAGGACTGGGCCGGGCTTCGTTCTGTTGTAAGAGAGTTGCTGTGCATCGGAACTGACTCGATGTCTCTTAACAACAATAACAACAACTGTAGTTGTTTCTAAACTATCTTAGAGTCTCCAGCTCCAACTCCAAGAAAATACTTCCCACAAATGAGAGCCTCGATAATATAAACCAATGCCCAGGTTGGGCATTTAATATATTCTTACTCAATCACACAAGGAGAAAAATACAGATTAGAACTACATGCCCTATAGGATTTTTAATGGCCAAGACATTTTGGGTATAGACATGCAGAATTTTATTCCTATATGACTCTAGATCAGCAGCTCTCAACCTGTGGATCATGACCACTTTCGAGGTTGATGACCCTTTCACAGGGGTCACCCATTCATAACAGTAACAAAATCACAGTTATGAAGTAGCAACAAAAATAATTTTATGGTTGGGGGTCACCAAAACATGAGGAATGGTATTAAAGGGTCGTGGCATTAGGAAGGTTGAAAGCCACTGCTCTAGATGGACTTGAACCACCAACCTATGGGTTAGTAGCCAAGTATTTATCCATTGAAACGACCCAGGATCTCTTCAATAACCCTAAGGTATGAACTGTTATTTTTCTAACCCTAATGTATGGACTGATTTGGATTAATCTGAAAACAAAGAACTTAAGTAAAGTCTTTAAAAGATTTTATTTTCTCCACATTACTAATGGGAATTTGAAGTCCCAGCAAGGGGAGCACCCCAGGTGCCACTCCCTGTAGCCTGCACAGTTAATGACACACCTTCTGCAAATACTCATTAACTCTTATATCTTGAAATCACCCACCACAATAACATATATGCTTTGAGAATGATTGGGGCAGGGAATGTAAGGATGTGCTTTATACAATTGATGTATGTATATGTATGGATTGTGATAAGAGTTGTATGAGTCCCTAATAAAATGTTTTTAAAAAATAGAAGTCTTATAGCTGGGGCTAACGTTAATGTTCAAATCAACATGTCAGTTATATCATCTATATTCACTCTTAGGAAAAGGCATGATGGAGAAGCTCGATATTAGCAGCTAAAATCGGACCAGAAGTTGACTGTGAAACAAACCATGAATTGCTCAAATGAAGTTCAGGATAAAGCTGAGGAAAATTAAAACAATTCCACAAGACTCAGACTACAACCTTGAGTCCATCCCACCTGAATTTTGAAAAAAATTTCAAAAATAAAAAATAAAAAATAAAAAATAAAAAAAAAAAAAATAAAAAAATTTCAAGAACAGATTTGATGCACTGAACACTACTGACAGAAGACTGATGAGCTGTGGAAGGACATCAAGACCATTATGCACAAGGAAAGCCAAATGTCATTAAAAAGACAGGAAAGACAGCCAGGCTACGGATGACTTTCTCAGTGATTATTATTGTAAATTACCCTGACAATAGCCACATTGTTTGTGTAAATAGCATCCAGTTATGACCTTTGATTCTATACAAATGAATAATTCAAGTACTGGAATATGGAGCCTACATTGGCCCAATATCCCTCTCTCAACAGGGCTTTTAAAAAACATTAGTACCAGGAACTAATCAAAGACAATATGAATGGAAGCTTATTTTGCCCCAGAGGGATGATAGATAAGACTCTCTACCATAAATTAACAAGGAGGTTTTGAAAGGAAGTCAAAGGCAAATTAAAAGAAGAAAACAACTTAGATCCAGGAATAGGTTTGGGCTTCGCACTAACTAAGTCCTGCCTCCCACTCACGAACAATTAGTTCTTACATCATGACCCTGCTCGATACTGGCCATCAGGAATGGAACACAGAAGATAAACAGTGCTATAGCAAAAGGTGGCGAAGATGGTGCCTGGCTAGCAGATAAAATAGTATCTGGGGTCTTAAGGGCTTGTCTCCAAAAAAGCAGCCATCTAAGAGAGATGTCAACTAAATCCACATGGAAGCAGGACTCCATCAGCAGTCACCAAAGGATTACAAATCATATAATCCCAAACTGAAGGAGGGAATAGTATCCGAGCCTAAATTGTGAAATCCGGTTTACCAAAAGGCTATGGATGACAGTAGGAACCCAAGACACAGTTGGAGAAACCCCATAAGAAATAAGCCTCTGGTGATCTCCCTCTGTCCATAATTGAGGAATGGGAGGAAAGTGGTCACTAAATGGAGTGCATTGAAGACGAATGTAGAAGATCAAAGGGATGAACCTGACCAAAGGGATCAACCCGACTTGAACAGTTCAATCTCTGTCACTTGATTCCCCTCACCCCCGCCATGCATGCTGGACCTCATCTGGTTTTCAACATTTTCTGTATTTTTGTTTGTTTCTTTGTTTGTTTGCATTGGGGTTTATCTCAGATGTCTATGGCATCGGGGTCACCCTCTTGAATTTGTTATATGTTTTTCTGTGTTTCGATAAGTGAAACCCAGGATTTATGAACCTATAAGGACAACAAGTAAAATAAAATTTTCTGGGTAGAGGGTGTAGGGGGGGGGGCATGAAAGAGAGCCGGTGTCAAGGGGTTCAGGAAGGAAAAGAATGTTTGGAAACGGGTTGTGGCAGCGGCTGCACAATAACCGTCTGAAATTGACTGCGGTGGTGATTGCGCAACTCTTTAATATATTTAAACAATTAAAACATGGCTGCCACCAAAAGCATGGCTTTACTTCATTTTGTTCCCAAGTCTCATAACAAAAATAATGGCCAAAATATTATAACATGCTTACAGAACACAACAAAAAAAAAACAGGAAAGAAAGAAAAGATAAAAGTGGGTATGAAAAGATATTCTGAAACTTGCTCTTAATCATAGAATGAAAGCATGTGGAAGACAAGATGAAGTCAAGGAGCTAAATGGAAAATCACCAAGGGCAGTTCGAGAAGACAAAGCCAAATATTATAGCGAAGTATGCAAGGACCTGGAAGCAGAAACACTAACGGGAAGACAGCACTCAGCATATCTGAAACTGAAGGACTCGTGGAAAAAATTAAACCTCGAATTGCAATTTTGAGAGATTCTATAGGCAACATATTGAATGATGCAGGCAGCATCAAGAGAAGATGGGAAGAATACACAGTCACTGTCCCCAAAAGAGCTAGTTGACAGTCCCCATTTGAGGAGGTATCATATGAGCATGACTCAATGGTGCTAAAGGAAGAAATTCAAACTTCATTGAATGCATTAGCCTAAAACCAGACTCCAGGCATTGCCAGAATACCCATTGAAATAGTTCAGAAAGCTGAAGAAGTCCTGGAAGCACTCACTCCAGTATGCCAGGAAATTTGGAAGATAGCTACTTGGCCATCTGCCTGGAAGAGATCCATTATTGTTAGCCATTCCAAAGTAAAGTGACCCAACAGAATGCTCCTACTATTTAATGATATAACTTAAATTGCACACAAGTAAAATTTTGCTTATGATCATCCAAGAACAGTTGCAGCTGTACATTGATAGGGAACTGCCAGATACTCTGGCCAGATTCAGAAGAAGAGGTGAAACAATGGATATCGTTGCTGACATCAGATGGATCTTGGCTCAAAGTAGAAAGCATCAAAAAGATGTTTCCTTGTGCTTTGTGGACTAAGCAAAGGCATTCAACATTGTGGACCACAGTAAACTGTGGATAACCTTAAGATTGGGAATTTCAGAACACTTCATTGTGTTCATTGGGAACTTGTGCATGGATCAAGAAACAGTTGTGCAAACAGAACAAGGGAATCCTGTATGGTTTAAAATCAGGAGGGGTGTGTGTCAGGGTTGTATCCTCTCACCATTCTCGTTCAATCTGCATGCTGAGCAGATCATCCGAGAAGCTGGGTTATGTGACGAAGAACATGGCTTCAGCATTGAAGGAAGGCTTAGTAAGCAACCTGCGGTATGCCGATGACACAACTCTGCATGCTGAGAGTGAAGAAGAACTGAAGCACTTGCTGATGAAGATTGAGAATTATAACCTTCAGTATGGATCCCAGCGCAATGTAAGGAAGACCAAGATCCTCACACCTGGACCAATAGGCAACCTCGTTATAAATAGGGAAAAGGTGGAAGTCGTCAAGGGTTTTGGCTTGCTTGGACCCACAATCAATGCGCATGGAAGCAGCAGTCAACAGATCAAAAAATGAGTTTCAGTAGGTAACTCTGCTGCACAAGACCTCTTTACGGTGTAAAAGAGCAAAGATGTTACTGTGAGGACTGAGGTGCCCTGACCCAAGCCATGGCATTCTCCGTTGCATCATATGCATTTGAAAGTTGGACATTAAATAAAGATCATAGAATAATTGATACATTTGAATTGTGATGCTGGAGAAAAATATTGCAAGTACCCTGAACTGCTAAAAGGACAAATCCATCTGTGTTAAAAGTAGCAAGGCTAGTGGACAGCTTGGACCCATCATCAGGAGAGACCACTCCCAGGAGGAGAAGAGCATCACATCTGGTACAGCAGAAGGGTGGCCAAAAAGATAAAGGCCTTCACGGGGAAGGATTTTCACGTGGCTGCATCAGTGGGCTCCGCCCTAGGAACAATTGTGAGGATGGCGCAGTGCTTTGTTCTGTTGTGCCCAGGGTCCCCATGAGTCAGAGCCGAGTCAATGACACCCAGCAACACCACCAGGAAAAGTGCAGGCCCGTACACAATTCATACTCATGAAGCCCACATCTATGCATCATCGCTTGAATACCCAGCAACAAGCAATACAAGTAGAATGGGTAAGCAAAGGGGCAAGAGAACTATTCCCTACACACAGGAGAAGAAAATGTCCAATTCTTTTTTAAAGGAGGAATGGGAAAACAGAGGTCTGAATTTTTATTAATCTGAAAACAAAGAACTAAACCAAAGCCTTTAAGAGGAGGGAGGTTAAAAATAAATTCTGAAAATTTACTTAAAAAGCACTTCCATAAATTTCATATTATTTCAGTTTCTGCTGCATATCATGACAAAGTTCTGGAATCTGATTTTCATATTTACTTCCATTTACTCTGGTTCACTGGTGTATATATCTATGCAGCTTTGGAAAATGAAAATTCACGGGTTTGTGGGTTAGGTTTGGCTTGTATTTGCTAATCATATTTAACTAAGAGCAGTTTTCATTTGTGATGACAAATAAGTCGAGACAATGGAATGGGAAGCCAGCGGCTGCTCGTCATGTGCACCAGACCATCGCTAACTCGCCCCAGTCAGGAAGCACTAATAGCGCTTGTTCTTTATAAGATGCCTTTTCTCCCCAGGAAACTTCAAAGCTCTCTGCTGCTGCGTGGGCTCTGCAGCTGCCAGGAAAGAAATGTGGCTCCACTTAGCCCAAAGGGGATGTCAGGAGCACGTGGGGAACAGGCTGGGCTCCCAGCAGCCGGGCCTTCCCCACACCCACCTCAGCATCCACTATAGACCACATCCAATGCTCTGGTTTGGGGACGAGAGAATGAATGAGTGAACAATAGCTCCGAGTGAAGGATCTCCAACCAGACAAGAATTCTAAGAACAGCGATGGCCAGACATAATGTAGCTCAGTAAACCTTACCCGTTGTCAGAATGCCGTTGTTGTTGTTAGGTGCTGTCCAGTCAGTTCCCACTCACAGAGACCCTGTGACCCACCGGATGAACTACTGCCCGCTGCGATGCCATCTCACAATGGTTATGTGAGAGCCCACTGCTGCAGCCACTGTCAAGCCATCTCATCAAGGATCTTCCCCCTTCACTCTCTCTACTTGACTCAGCAAAATGTCTTTCTCCAGGCTCCGGTCTCTCCTGATGACGTGTCCAAAGTACCTGAGATGAAGTCTTCCCATCCTTGCCTCCAAGGAACATACTGGCTGCAGTATGTTCGTTTGCATGTCTTCCAAAGCAGACCTGCTTGCTCCTCTGGCAGTCCACAGTGCTTTCAGTAAGCTTTGCCAGCACCGCCGTTCTAACACATGATTCTTCTTCAAACTTCCTTTTTCTTTATAAAAAATCATTTAATTGTGGGTTCGTACAGCTCTTATCACAATCCATACATACATCCATTGTGTCAAGCACATTTGTACATTTGTTGCCATCATCATTCTCAAAACATTCTCTTTCTACTTGATGACCCTTGGTATCAGTTCCTCATTTTTTCCCTCCCGCCCACCCCCTCCTTCCCTCATGAATCCTTGATAATTTATAAATTATTATTATTTTTCATGTCTTATGCTCCCTGATGTCTCCCTTCACCCACTTTTCTATTTTCCGTCCCCCTGGGAGGGGGCTATAGGTAGATCATTGTGATCCATTCCCACTCTCTCCCCCAACCTTTCCCTTACCCTCCTGGTATGGCTCTCTCAATATTGGTCCTGAGGGGTTCATCTGTCCTGGATTCCCTGTGTTTCACATCTTAGCTGTACTCATGTACATGCTCTAGGCCAGCTGGATTTGTAAGGTAGAATTGGGGTCATGAGAGTGGGTGGGAGAAGGCATTAAAGAACTAGAGGAAAGTTGTATGCTTTATCCGTACTATACTGCACCCTGACTGACTAATCTCTCCCTTGCGACCCTTCCGTAAGGGGATGTCCAATCTTCTACAGATGGATTTTGGATCTCCCCTCCTCACTCCGCACTCCCCCTCATTCACAATGATATGTTGTTTTTTTATGTTTTGGGTCTTTGATGCCTGATACCTCATCCCATTGTCACCTCGTGATCACACGGACTGGTGTGCTTCTTCCATGTGGGCTTTGTGGTTTCTCCGCTTGAAGGTTGCTTGTTTATCTTCAAGCCTCACGCCTTCCTTTTTCCATGCCCAACTTTCGTATGTATAGGAGGTGATTGAAAACACCATGGCTTGAATCAGGGACACTTCAGTTCTCACAGTGGCACGCTTGCTCTTCAGCACTTTAAGGAGGTTTGGTGAAGGATACTGGCCAACGCAATGTGTCATTTGATTTCTTGGCTGTGATGGTAGCTGCATGTAGCTGTGATGCTGAAAGCTACATTTCAGATGCCAGCAGGGTATCTGAAAGGTTTTTGTGGCACTTCCAGACTAAGAGCAAACAATGAAGAAGAAATAGGTTGTCGGATCCTGAGTGAGTAGTCCCTGAATACCTTATAATGAGTTGTCAGAATCGAGAGTAATAAAATACGTCAAATGGGGCAGCGCATCAAGAATCTCTGGGTGGCCCAAACAGTTGAGTCCTCAGCTGTTAACCAAGGTTAGTAGTTCAAATCCACCCAGGTGGACCTACCTGGTGAAGAAAGCCCTGTGATCTACTTTGGAAAAATTAGCCATTGGGTGAATGCTACAGAGCACAGTTCTCCTCTGATGTACATGAGGTCACCGTGAACCAGACCAACGCAACCACAACTGGTTGAAGCAGTTCCGTGATGTAAAAATTGTCATGTGCAGACTCCTTTCAAAGTCGCTGCAAGAATACAGTTCTTTTATGAATATAAAAAGAACAATGTATCCAATCCTCTGAGATAAATTACTCTGTTATTTATTGAACAGACAACTATGTGTGATGCATTTTAGGGTTCAGGGTGGGGTGGGGAGGCTTAGTTGTGAACCACACAGGCACCCAGAAATGAAAGTTTTATTGCTACTGTGTAAATGATGAAACAACAGTTCAGAAAGATTAAGGCGTTAAACAACTTGGGAGGAAATGTTTGGATGAGCTCTGCCATCGTCACTGGGCCCTGGGGAAATAACTGCTTACCTGCTGCACATGCTGATGTCTCAGGAACCTGTCTCTGCCCGTGGGATTCCCGCCGTCCAGCTCTGTGGACAGGGAGGCTGCCCAGGAAGCATCCAGGCCTTTGATGGATTTGGTACAAAGGTGTGGGTGCAGGGAGGGTATCATCTAGATTGCTTGTCTGGTTTTGTCCACAACTAAACGGTGACTAGCTATGAAGGAGGCAAATGGGGCAATATAAACCAGCCCTCAGCTGACAACCAGCCGTATGTAGTGGCATACGTGTTAGAAAACAAGAAGAGGCTGATATCGCCATTTCATGGAGGTGACCAAGACTCACAGAGATTGGTTTTCTTGCCCAAAAACACACAGCTTGCCAGGCCATCTGGAATTTGAACTTGAATTGTTCTGCTCCCACGACACAGACCCTTGCATAGCAACCTACAGCATCAGCTTGCACTGTGACTTTTCTAGGCTTCCTCAAGGGTAGGTCAGCGTAGACTGCTCCCTGTCCTACAAGAGGCCGAGGGTTTGATCCCCAGTCAGCGCACTTCCTGCACAGTCAATGGAGGCTTGCATGTGGCTATGATATTCAGTAGATTTCCTGAAAGCTTCTAGACTAAGACAGAGTAGAAGAAAAACATGGTGATCTACTTTTGGAAAAACCCTACGGATCTCAAAGATCCAATTGGCAACTTATCCTGCAAATGGTGCCTGACCAGAACACCCTTATTCACAGCAAGTTACCATGGAATAAACCAAATCCGGCAAATCCCTTCTGGCAGATAGCAGCCCTATGGGGAGAGTAGACTTATTCCTTAGGGTTTCTGCGGCTGTACCTCTGTATGGGAGCGGACTGTCTGGTCTTTGTCTCAGAGAGGAGCTGAGGGTTTAAATGGCAGACCTTATAGGCTATCGATAGACTGATACTTCATATAACACCAGGGCTCCTGAAAGCTTGTAGGCAGCAACAGCAGGTTCAATCAGCCAAGGGAGCAGAAGCACTAAGCAAGAGTCCATACTTTCCATTGTGGCCTCATACGTAAGTTGTGACCTAATCTTGTCAGCTGCCTCACTTACATGGGTGGTTGGTCCTGACCACCCTCCTAACCCATCACTAAGTCATCTCCCTCTGCTTAGGGGATACAGTATTATAGAGGGATTCTTTGTCTGTGCTGTGCTCCTCTCTTCTTGGTACAGGATGAGTTTCCCTCCCCATGCCTGAATCATTTAGATTCACAGAAGAGATTATTTCACAGTTCTGATCGAACCTAAGCAGAATCCTAAAGAGGCCTGTCGTCAGTACCAATTTTAAAAGAAGAGCCAGGGGAATGGTGGGCAGTTGGTGGTCTGCGTCGAAGTTTTGCAGTTGTGTTCTGTAGAGTGCACAGGAACTCATTGTTCTTCGAAGTGACAGTTCTCTTGTATTTGGAGATTTCCATAAAAATTTAGAACACAGCTAGTTTCTGAGGTTTGATGCATTACAAATGTCTGAGATAAAGTACAAGATAACCGTTTCCAGGGCACAAGGAGAGAAAGAAGCAACAATGGGAAATATATATACAAAATGTAGAGTTGGGAGCACACAGAGTACAAAACTTAAAAATGTGTACAACTGGCCTGTCGAGGCTGGAAGAGGCGGAGGAGTAAAAGATAAATTTAACCAGTTCTCATATTGATGGTAAATTCCAGAAAGCTGGTCTTCAGTGCTTTGCAAATTGAGTCATTTTTGGAATAGAGTGGAAATTACACAGTAACTTTTTCTATACAAGCAAACACTGATACACCCATATTTTATGAGCACTTCTTGAAGAACAGGGCAGCCTCTAGGATTGTTTTTAGGATGTTTCTATGTTACAGCCAATGCCCATAGGAGTTTGTTAAAGACTGTTACTGCAGAGCCAAGCTCTAAGGAGCAGAATGCCTCTCTCTCTCTCCACTTTGACACCTGGCCATGACGGCTCGATGAGAAGATCAACATTTCTCAGGATATGAATAATTCAATAATTATTTTAAAGGTTATATATTTGGAAATCAAGTCAACAGATTTTAGGCCAAGTCCTGGCTCTGCAATTCTTCCTTTGTAACTCTGTAATGATCAGAGAAGGCAACCAACATGACATGAATCCCTAATGCCTGTCATACATGTGCTGTGCAATCTTATTTAATACTGTCATTAACATGCTATCAATGAACAAAGTGCTATTTGTCCCCATTTTAAAGATTAGAAAACTGAGGCTTGCCAAATTCACAGAAGATGAAATAGTAAGTTGTGGAGGCAGGATTTATGTCCAAGTTTTTGTTTTATTTATCAACTGGTTTGTTTTTTACTTCAAAGCTATTCTTATTACTATTCTCCTTTAGAAATAAAGATCGCCTCTATTTTTCTTGCCTGATAGTCATAAATTTCTGTGATTTTTCTGATTCTGGGTAGAGTCATGATGATTGAATTCTGAAAGGAAAAATATATATATCCACATGACCTATGAACTCCTATCAAAGATGATCAAATTTTAAAAAGCGTTGCGGTACTGAGCTAGTTAAGGTTTATTGTGCCTACCTAGCCAATAAACACATGTGGGATTAATTGAAGGGTGGAGATATAAATGGCTTGGTCAGCCTTACCTTTCTAGTTCTCAGGTCTCTTGTTACCTCATGGTCAGACTAGGGTGCAGTTGTCTTAGGCAGTTCCCTGCTTCAGCTTGCAAGGCTCACTTTCTGCAAGACATCCCTGAGGAGAAGCCACATGGAACTACCCCGATGCAGTCCTGGGTGCTGGAGCAGCCGTGTGGAGACCCTTGCCAGTGCTGAGATGCTTACACACTCACTGATTCAGCTTTCCTCCTGCAGTCAGTGTCATTGTGTGTGTTTTGTGAGATGGAGGAGGACGTTGTGGATTGGTATCAGACATATGGGCTAATGTTGTACTTATGGGCTTGGACAGCACTGGATTGGGATGCTTTCTAAATGTACACTTATCCTTTATATAAATCTCTCTATTACACATAAGAGTTTTGTGGATTTATTTCCCTAGTTTATCCAGACTAACACAGGTACTATAATAATATAATATAGAGTCATATTATTCCCCCAATGCCTTTAGCATTTTAAGAAATATTAGCTATAATTACTCCATGAATATATTATTCTCCAAAACTTAATATACTATCCATTGAGAAATCAGTAAGCTCTATCATATATGTGTATGTGTAGACACACATATGCATACCTATATTATAGATAGATATTTTTATATCTATGGTCATCTGACCAAATACAACAATCAACTTCTACCACCACCTTGCTTTTCTTCTCAGCAGCATTTGACTCAGTTGATAACTTTCTCCTTCTTATTACACTGCCTTACCTGTGAGTCAGGACTCCACACTTCAAATACTGGCAACTGTTTCTTCGTTGCCTGGGCTGGTTCCTCCTCCTCCTCCTCCCCCTCCTCCTCCTCCTCCTCCTCCTCCTCTTCCTCTTCCTCCTTCTCTTTCTCCTCCTCCTTTTCTTCCTCCTCCTTCCTTCCAGGTGGTGGAATGGGCCAAGACATGGTCCTCTCTCTGCTTTAGTCTCCCAGTATACCAAGTATACGTCAAGTATTCTCAATGCCTTGTTACCCTTTTGAATATGGCTGTATCTTCAATGTCTGACTATAAGCTTTCCCAAAGTTCATTTCACTCGTATTTCTTATCACTAAAGGATTTTTTTTTCAATACCAGCTACCCATCACACAGATTATGAGAGAGGGCAGAATCACCTCTTTCTACTTTCTACACACCACATGTCTGGTTTCTTACCTAAATTCTTGCTTAGACATAGGCAGCCTACGTACACACAATGGGAAGATTTTCTGCTCTTGTTCCTCTGAGGAGTGTAACTTTCTTTTTTGTTAGACTTTGGGGAGAAAAATATTTTCTAGACTCAAACTGTCTCCCCCTCTTAACACCCAGAGACACATAGAAATACTAGATACTATTGATATAACACCATTTTCTGTATTACTCCATAAATATCCAGCAGTTACAAAACGTAGGATATTTTTACTCTATCAGTCCATGTCAGTTGTCATGCACATTTAAAATAATAAAGAAAAGCAATGAGAAAATTCTACAAATTATGACAGCATGAATATAGATAAGACTATGCTACGGTTAGTATGGAGAAACAGAGTCATAATCAAATTGACCTCTGTTTGGAAATAGCCAATTATCAATGCTCACAAACTGAATAATATTAAACACCATCCCAGACCACCTTAAAAACAAACAAGCAAACCATCGAAAGAACGATGTTAGAAATTACTTTTAAAGGATGCCTAGTCTATTTTTACTTCTTCAGTGCAACAAGCAATTGAAAAACAGTGCTGTTTTTGTACTTATCTAGAATGAGACTCTATCACTGGAAGGCATGCAAAAATGATTGACAGCAACATTGCTTCCCTATACTTCACAGGAACCACATTTGCATAATTGCATAAAGCAATTCAAACTTGACCTCACGCATGAAAACAGGCAACAGATGGCATTAAGACGTGACTGACTGAGAAGGAAAATGCATTATGGAAATCACATGCAAAAGCTAAAAGATCAGCCTATTTTTCAGAGTCCATGGAATGTGTAATCATTTATTTGCTGCTGAATTCAGTCCTTTTGGAGGATATAATCCAGACAATTTAGAATGCTCTTATGCACAGCCTCAAAAAATAGTTTATTTTGTGAGAACCAAGGATGGTGTGCAACAGAGCTGCATTCTTTCACCTTACTTATTCAGTCTGTATGTTCAGTAAATGATATTAGAAAGTAGACTAAATGGAGGAAAATGTGACATCGTCACTTGGCCTGAGGGCACTTCATGACAGCTGGGATCAAATGGTCAGGGAAAACGGGGAGGATGCGGTCTGCTGGGTGGTTGCCATGTGGATCTGGGGTGATGTTCCCAGGACAGGAAGGTGGTTCTGCCAGAAGGACAAGGCTTATTGATGGGAGGGACAGCACAGGACAAGGGGAGAGGGAATGGCCAAGTTTGTGTGAATATAGGTATATGTCTGCTGCAGGGAGAGCAGGGAAGGCTGAACACCATGTATGGGGAGGAGAAACTGCGGATGCTCTTGGGATCATTAGGTGGGGAGGGTCTTTGCAGTGGGAGAGCAGAATAAATCTAGGGTGTCTGGGGGGGATCCCAGGAACCCAGGCTGGGTACCATAGAACACTGGGGCACTGAATCCTGAATCTTTGGGGGGGGGGGGCATCCTGCTCCAGAGGCTGCATTGGTGAGACCCCAAATGGGAACTTCACTGGGTCTGAGGTAGAAGAAGACAGCTGTACTGTTGGTTGGTGAGCAAACAAGGTCTTGGTACATCGACATCCTGTAGGCTGTAGTAAGATAGATATTATCCCGGCAATCCTGTCATGGTCATTCTGCTAGAGTCTGCTTATGCTTGTTTACATTAGGGTGTGTCTCAGAGGTGGGTCGTCATTGGGGCTCACCCTCTTGAGGCTGTGTTATTTGTTTCTCTGTTTTTCAGTAAATGAAACCCAGGGACATTGAGCCTAAAGGGAAAGAAAATATAACAAGGGTTTGGGGGAAAGGGAATATAGAGAAGTGATGTCAAGAAGTCCAGGAAGGAAAGATATGTTTTAGAAACCATGTATGAATATGGAAGCAATTGTACCATTATGTTCTACATGATTGAAATATGGAATGATATGACATGAATTAACTCCCACATTACCGCAAATTTAAAAAAAAATTAAGTCATAGATCCAGGAATTGGTTTGAAATCCTGTTCCAATGAAAGAACAATTAATTCTTGCATCATGATCTTCCTCGATACAACCTTCAATAAATGATCACTGAAGATAAGGGTGCTACGGCAAAGGGTGGTGAAGAAAGCAGATGATGTCTGGCTATTAATGGCAATCGTTTCTGAAGTCTTATCTTCAAACAAGCAGCCATCTAAGTGAGAAGTCAACTAAGCCACACAGAAGAAGCACACCAGTTTGTGTGATCCAAAGATGACAATTCCAAAATTCAAATATGGTGAGGAGAAAGCATCCGAGCTAAAATTATGAGCACCCCTTGTGTGGAGGGCTCTGGGGGATGGTGGGAGCCCAAACCCACCTGCAGAGGAGCTGGTCAGACTGAGCCACTGGTACATCTTTTCTAGCCAAAGCCAAGAATCTTCATCAGTCTTACTATCAGGTAGAGACCACTGTAATCCTGATTACGCTGGATTGAACTCAATACTCGGCCAGTTGACCACCCTATAGACACAACCAGGATTTGTTCTGAGTGCAAGCATCTCTTACTGGTTCCGTGATAGAAATTGCTTCCCTGGCTTTTTGAATGTTGTTGGAGCCCTTTTCCTTCTTACGCATTTTTTTTAATTTTATTTTTAAACTATTACATTTTTATCCTTACCACCTTAGTGTGGTTTTTTGTTTGGTTTGTTTTCTGTTGGGTCTCCCAGCTGTGACGTACAGAAGGAATGGATACACACTGATAATAGCTGATACAGGGAACACGGGGAATGCAGGGATGGGAGGTGGATAGTAGGGAGGGAACGGGGGTGGATAATAGGGAGGGAACAGGGGTGGATAGTAGGGAGGGAACGGGGGTTTCTGGAGTAAATAGTGAAGACCAGAGATGGGAGCACTACGGTGATTGCATTTTAAAGTCAATTTAACCTGTGGAGGAGGATGCTCTAAATCTAAAATTGATGTGGAGGTGATTGTACAATTCTCCTTGATATGACTGAATGATTGACTATTGAATTATATGATATATAAGCAAAACTGTTGGGGAAAAGGAATGTGCATCAGGATTGAAGAGAGACTCATTAGCAATCTGTAAGGTGCAGGGGACACTAATTGCTGCAACAAGCAAAAGAAGACTTGGAGCCCTTGCCAAAGAAATTCACTAAGTATGGGTTACATCTCAATGGAAAGAAAACTAAAATCCCACAACTGGACCGAGAAACAACATCGTGATCTGCGGAGGAAAGATTGGAGTTGTCGAGCCTTTTATTTTCCTTGGATCCACAATCAGCACAGAAGCAGCAGTAAAGAAATCAACAACAAAGTGCATTGGGTAAAGCT
This sequence comes from Tenrec ecaudatus, assembly GCF_050624435.1. Lineage (NCBI taxonomy): Eukaryota > Metazoa > Chordata > Mammalia > Afrosoricida > Tenrecidae > Tenrec > Tenrec ecaudatus. Next base: position 53,475,353 of record NC_134531.1, on the reverse strand, counting down.
AGTGCAAAGCAGCTCTTTAAAACATTGCAGAGCAAAGACGTCACTTTGAGAACTAATATGTGTATGTCTGGTTCAAGCCACGGTAGTTTCAGTCTTCTCATATGCATGGGAAATCTGAAAAGAGATTAAAGAAGATGGAAGAAAAAAATAAAATAATAAAAAAGAAGATGGAAGAAGAACTGATGCCTTTGAATTATGGATTTGGAAGAGAATATTAAATCTACCCCGGACTTTCAGAACAAACATGCTCTCCTGGAGGAAATGTAGCCACAACGCTCCTCAGAAACAAGAATCAAGAAACAAGAATCACAAGACTTCTTCGCACATACTTAGATTACATTAGCCGAAGGAACCGTTCCCTGGAGAAGGACATCTTATTTGAGTAATCAGGAAGTGACCAAGGACGAGGAACCCCCTCAACAAGACTGACTGACACAGTGACCACATCAGGGAGCCCAAACATATCGACAGGTGTGAGTCTGGCCCAGGACCGGGCAGTGTTCCTTTCGACCACACGCAGGTCTTGATGAGTAGAAACCAGTGCGATAGCACTTAACAAAAGCAACATTATCTCCGTAGCTACAGCAATGAAATCTATTCCACTCATTGTCTCTTGTTTCCATTCTCATTTATTCTGAATATAAATCTGCGCTCAGACAGCCAACTCCAGTGGGATCAAATTTTCCTCATTGACTTAGAATCCATTTGGAGCAGAGCAAAATCCTCAAGGTCACTATATTTAATAAATGTTAGACGCAAATAGGAATGTGAGTTTTAAAGAATCAAAATAAGAACTTGGACTATTAGATAAAGAATAAGCATAAATAAAATGGGTGATTTTCTTCTTTTTTAAAAATCATTTTATTGGGGCCTCGTATAACTCTTATCACAATCCATACATGCATCCATTGTGTCGAGTACATTTATCGCCATCATCATGCTCAAAACATTTTCCTTCTGCTTGAGCCCTTGGTATCAGCTCCACAAACATTGAATTTAAGAAATTCTTTTCTATGTCCTATGACTCTATGAACATTTTTTTCTGAGAACTGCTATATTGTCCTCCAATGGAATCCCTTTCATGATCATTGGCCTTTCCATGGAATACAGGGCAAGTGGGGGATCAAGGCCACCTTGACTGCACCCCTACTAAGCATCAGGCTGAAGCTCTAAGTGCTACCTAATGCTCTGAGTGGCCTTACGGCGTTAGTAATGAACAAGGCGCACGACAGCTGATGACTCATGCAGAAGCACACTGTCTAGAAAGGAACAGCTTCTACTTCAAGACAACATACACGAAGCCTGGCTCAGGATTTGACTCATCCCTCGATCACTCGTCACATGTCAAGGCTGATCACTTCCCCTGGTTCACCTACACACTTCCAGCTGACAGGAGGCCAACACAGAAGGACTGATGCTGCTCTTCAGCCCAACCCTGCTCCTGAAGGCATGCTCCCAGAAAGGCCGGTGGGATCTTCCCTAGGGTGCCTTACAGGCTTAGGTGGCAATGTTTGTTCCCCTGGAGGGCGCAGACACTGCACCGAGTCTCACATCCTCCTTCGTAGCTACACCCTCTGGTTATTGCTGCTCTCTGTTGTTGTAGGGTCAGCTCCTCTCCTGGCCATCCCGTCCACGACTGACCAATAATCCTACACACTGCTCAGTCCTGGGCCACCCCAAAGATTGGTTGCAGATCAGACAGTGTTCCCATGTATTCCACAGAGCTTTCTTTTGCTGATTCCCTTAAGTGGATCACCAGAACTTTCTTCCTAGTCTGTCTCAGTCTGGAAGTGCTACCAAAACCTGTCTGTCATGAGGGACCGCACTGATGCTTGAAATACTGACTTAAGCCCTTCCCACTCCTGTAGCTGCTCTCAGGAAGGCTTGCACGGCGTGCCCACAATGTACCTGGCTAGAAGAGAAGGAATGGAAACATGGCGCGGAAGAGGCGTGGCAATGCCCCGCTAAAATACTAATAAAGGGAGCATGTTCTGAGCATTCCAATCTAATAGTCAAAGTTCTTTTTTCCTCCTGCAGGAAAAAGATATATTTTATAGGCTCGATCCATAAAAACTGCCAACAGTCAGCCATTTTGACATGTAAATATGTTGAGTTCTTCTGGACCACCCCGATAATAAAGGGTCACCTCAGTCTCTGGCTCTGTTAGTTCTAAAGCTCAGCACCGTAAGGCTTCAGTAGACTATTATGACCTGCCACTTTTGTTTCCTAACTCACTACAAAGGGAGTCTGATTCTACCTCCCACAACTGACCACAGTCTTTGGGAACGCAGCCCATTCAGATGTGGAGAGCCGCCTATAAGAGATGTTCTTACTAATGCAAGACAGGTGTGATCAATTGCATTTGTCAGAATTACAAGCTAAAGAAACACACAAAGAAAGACCCTCTTTGTGTTTCCAGCTATCCCTTTTAGCCTTCCAGCTCCTAAATATAATCATAATCTAAGTTTTCTGGTGCTGAACCAAGCCATATCAGGAAAAACTGGAACCCGGGATGAATCAAACTCCAAGAGTAGAGGTCGGGTGACAGGTCTGCACACAGATGCACAATGAAGGTAGACTCACCTAAGTGTGATCCTGGGTGTGTTTGGGGAGAAGAAGGCATCTACAGCAGTGGACCGCGATGCTGCCTTCCTCGGAGCAATGTGCGGGTGTCTCACTGGTCAGGGGTGCATCCTAGCCTTCTGAATATTACACGGTGCCCTGGTGAGCACCCGAGAGAGCAGTGAAGTTTGAAAACCACCCATCTAAATATTAGTCCAAAACCAAGAGAGAGGGTCACAAAAAAGAGAAAACACATAAGTAGTATTTACAGGTCCTAAAGGTTGCCTGGATCCAAGATATCCCCAAAAGGCATGAGGCCAGTGATTAGAAGTCCAGGTGACGGGTACCTGGAGGCAAGCAGGTTCCTGGAAAATTGGGAAGAGGAGTGACATCAGGATGGTTCTGTGTACGATTCATAGAGAAACCCAGGGCCCACGGGAACAGGAAAGAACGGCGAGGAAAAGGTTGAATGCCTTCTTATGTCTGTCCCGCCAAGAGTTAATGTCTCACAAGCCCTCATCTGCGCTCTGAGTCAGACTCGCCTTGATGGCTGTGGGGATCGTCGGACTGGTCCTGCAACAGGAGGACTCCGCGGCCCAGTTGCAGGGAATAAAGACTTCGTGGGGTGAACCAAGAAAGGTTCGAGTACCGTTTCCTCGGAATAAGCGACCTGCATTCTCTACATTCTGTGCCCAAAGTAATAGTGCTGCTGGTGGTGATTGCAAGGCCTCCCCCTGTGCATTTTACTCAAGACCTGCTTCCAGAATATTACACCATCCAATGACACAAGATACATGGTTGTGCAGTTTGTAGACTACACACAGGGACCCACCTGAGAGTGATTCGGACTGGTGTTATGTGGTCTGGTTCAGGCATCTTTCTGTCTGGATAACACCCTTGTGCTAAGCTTCCCAAAGGTTCCCTGTAAGCTCTACGCAGTTCTGACAGTGAGGCCTGATAGGCATATGCTCAAATAGCTGTGGACCAAACGAATGATCGACTGACTCTAACCCACCTCCCTGCTCTCATTCAGAAAAGCAGAAGAAGTAAATACGTGCTATATTTTAACGCTTCCCACGGGGCATTCTGTACTTGTCCTGCACAAAACCTTATTTTTTTCTTCTTTTCTTTCTGCTAAAGATGTTCAGGCAGCTAATAAATTCCATCATGGGCATTAAGAGAAAGCTTGGACTGTGTCCAGCCAACTACCCTAGCCACTGGCCACGGCAGAGACAAGCATAGAAGCCTATTGCTTTGCTCTCTGGGTTCCCCATGTGCGGAGCAAACTTGCAAAGGAACGAGAAACAGTCAATAAATGGTGTATAAATGACCAAAAACATAATGCCAGCTCCATGAACAAAACCCAGCCTGGTCCCAGCGCGGCCAGGCTGCTCCGGTTCTGGCACGAGAAGCAGGAACTCCGGGTCCTCCTGGCACCGTCCCTGACTCACTGCTGACCTTCGGCTGCGCCCACAGCCTTCTCCTCCCACAGCATGCGCACCGCTCTGGATGCTCCGTAGTGCCAGCGTTTTCAAAAACACCGGGAAAGAACCTGAACATCTCAGACAAAGTCTCTAAAACCCCATCAGTCCTAGGAGGGCCCTCGGGTGGGCTTCGCCCTGGGGCCCAGCTCACCAAGGAATCTCCCTCTGAGGGTGTCGAACTGCTGTTTGGAGCTCAATCCATAACTTTAAAAGGACACGTGGGGGAAGACGTACCTTGTAGAAAATCTCTTATTTCCCAACAGGTCAGACAGTCTGAGCAGAACTTGACCCAGCAGTACAAGGGGGAAAATCAAGCAATGCCAAGAGCAGACACATTTTGAGCATCGGAGCTGTCTTTCTGCTCCACTTCTCCTCTCGCCCCTGGGACCCTGCATCCTCTATGCCTCAGTCAGCACGTTCATATCCCTTTAATAGCATGCTGTTTCATCCTGTGAGTCTGTCACACATGTTAGAGGCGCACCAGAAGGTGGTACAAAGGAGTCGGCGTGGACCTCATTTTCTGTCCAGAGAAAGCATCCCTTCTGGTATGGAAATCATACCATCGACTTTAAGTAGTCAAGGTAGTTTGCCACACTGTTATATGTGTGGTGATGATACTGACAGGTATGTCACCGGCCTTTCAAACACACAGGATGTGTCGGTGGAAATGCCAGCTAGGAAGAAATGCCTGGCTATCTACTTACTTCTGAATAACCGCTAGGCTAAAACCCTGTATACCATGACACACAATTGTCCTATGACACTGCACAATAGCTCCAACAATGGCTCAAGCAACCTATCATCACGAAGGTGGCACAGAACTGGGCAATGTTGCATTCTAGTATCCATGATGTCACCAACTCAATGACAACTAAAAATAGCGATATTCTGAAGGGGAGCCAGTCCCCTCCAACCTTAGAGAATGCATGAGAATGCTTGTCCTGTTCGGAATCAGAAGGCATTTCCAAAGGAATGAGCGGGCAAGTGGGTGGGGGGTAGGTTTTCTCATCTAGGCAGTTGTTTGACCAGAACAAGGGAATACTGCCTGGTTTAAAATAAGAAAAGGTGTGTGTTAGGCCTATATCCTTCCACCATACCGATTCAATCTGTGCCAGCGCAAAACCATGCAAGAAGCCGGACTGAAGAGAAGCCAGCATAAGGCTTAGAAAAGGACTCAGTCAAAAGCTCGGATGTGCCCTATGAAAGCCTTGCTTGTGGAAGGTGAGGAGGACTTGGAGTCTTTCCAGATGAAGATCAAAGACTATGACCAAAAACATCCTCACAACTGGACCAGCAGGCAAGCCGTGAGCAGTAGGGAATCCTTGAGGTTGTCAAGGACTTCGTTTCCCCGAGATCCACAGGCAATGCCCACACAAGCAGGGAGTGGGAAATCAAACAATGTATTACCTTGAGAAAATCTGTGGCAAAAGAGGACTTACATAAGTGCCCAGAAGCAATGATGCTGCACTTTGATGATTGAAGTGTGCCTGACCCAAACCATGATATTTTTGATTGCCTCATATGCATGCAAAGAAACCAAGGTAAAGAATCCAGAAAACTCAATGAAGAATTGATATCTTTGAATTTTGATGAAGACTATTAAATATACCATGGACAGCAAGAAGAAAAATTTGTCTTAGAAGGAGTCTAACCAGAATGCTCCAAAGAAGCAGCAACAGGGAGATTTCAGCTTATGTGCTTTAGACAGGTTACCACGAGAAAACAATTCCTGGAGGACAAGAGTCTAGCTAAACCAGAGGGAGAGAGAAAGAGGAAGACGTTAATGGGAAGGATCGGATCGACGCAGGGGCTACAACAATGGCATCAATGGCAGCAAGGAGGACGAAGATGGCACAAACCAGGCCAACGTCTGTTCGCCTGTACCTGGGGTCCCTGTGAGTCAGAACTGACTCTAGTACTGACCAAAAAAGAACAAGTTAGTGGTTCTCAACCTGGGTAATTTTCCTTCTCCGGGGACATTTGGCAACCTCTGGGGACATTCGGGTCATGACAATTCAGAGGGTGGTTACTAATCGCATCTAGTGGATACAGGTGAGAATGCTGCTAAACTTACCACAAAATACAATCACCTGGTTGTTGAGACCCTGGTAATGTTAAGTACCTAGTTAGAATAGTCCTAGAAACTCGAAGCCCTTACTTATTTTGCATACCAGAGAAAAATCCTCTTATGCTCATTAATAAGAAGTCGCCTCACTATGCCAGACAGCTACATAAGTACACATTAAAGGTACTACGCAAATAAGAGGTGGGACTCTTACAGCCTCTCCCTTTAAATATAAGGTTTGCCGGGCTATAGAGCCCTTTACTGGTTAAAACTGAAGAACATTGCTGCCATCTGGTGGATAGAAAGGAGGAGTCCCCAAACTATACCAGGCCTAGCTCTAAGGGCCCAAAGCTAAAAGATCTGTTCTATAGGCGCGCTCATGCACTCACGTTCCAAACTTACAACCCTGAAAAGTGAAAAGGAAAAATTAGGTTTTATGGAAAAATAATGTAGATAACTTTTTTAAAAAATTATGTGTTCATCGACCCTTCAAATAACTTGTTTTCTCTTTTCATGCACATGGTATGAAATTGCACGTCCAGGTTGTTACAAAGAGGACAGGTGCTTAGTGGTTGGCTGTGCTATCTGTTCTCATTGGTAAGAGAGGAGAAGAAAGAACACAACAATCGAGGCCCCCAGAACTCTGTGGAAGGACCTGTCTTTCAACCCACAGTTTGCGCAGGATCACGGAACTGCAACAGTAACCTCTTGGAAACTATGCATCCACAAGACTCCCTTGCTTTTAAGAAATGTATGGCATTTTTAAAATCCAACTGGTTTTAATTAAATGAAAATTAAGAAAAAACAGAGAGAGAACTTTCTTCAGGCAAACATACTATTATTCCCACACACATATTCTGTGTGTGTATCTGCCTCTCATTGTCTTACACACACACACACACACACACACACACAGAAAGACTTCGGAAAGGACTTCTCTGAGAGCTAAGAGAAGAGTGAAGAAAGGGGTGGGAGAGTCCTTGGGAAGCACCAATGACAACACAGTTCATTCAAAGGTTGGATGCTCAAGTCCACCCTGAGGTGCCTCAGAGGAAAGGCCTGGCAAGCTATTTTCCAAAAATCAGCCCTTGAACCTTCTATTGAGCATAGTTCTATCCTGACACTCAAGGAGTCACCATGAATTGGAAGTGAATTGATGACCCCTGATTTGTTGACCTGTAAGGACACTAAAGCGCTGACCTTGAGGCTGGGAGACGGCAAGGTACCCAGAATTACAGGTTGCCTTTCCATTCTTAAGGAGCCCTGGTGGTATAGTGATAACATGTTTGGCTGATATCCACAAGGTCAGCAGTTCAAAACCACCAGCTGCTGCTCGTGAAAAAGATGTCTTTCTACTCCCATAAAGAGTTGCACAGGGGCCCGTTCCACCCTGTCCCAGAAGGCTGCCGGGAGTCAGAATGAACTAGATGGCAGGGAGCTGAGTTTGCGTTTGTTTTCATCATACCTGTGTTTTTTCCCAAGAACTGACAAGTCAGGGTGGGCGGAACCTTGATTTCAATTCATGCATGGGAAGAAACCGTCCAATTCCTTCGCTCTAGTGATTCTAAAGACAGCTTCAAACAGTTCAAACCCTCCAGATTCCTTAGGCCTCACACCTAAACAGCGGTCTGAGAGGCTTACAGAGAAAAGGAGGAAAGCGAAACTGAAATGGACTTGGAGTCTGTGACAAACAAGCTCACTGCAAACAAGAACCAAAGTAATTCAAAAACGTAGTCCTCATCTAGGCCTTTGAAAGAGATTCTAAACTGTGTTTACACAAAGAAGTTTAAAATATATGTAGGGCATTTTGTCTTAAGTGGCCCATCTAAATCCCAGAGCAGCTCATAATTCAGAGCATTTGCATTAAATGGGATAACTCTTCGTCCCCCACTCACCTGTTACAATGAAGTAATCCTACTCCCCTGCCTGAGTTTGCTGGGTCTATGATTCCATTCAAGCCCATTCCTATTATTCAGTTCAAGTCGCTGCCACCGTGGGAGGCGGATAAAACAAGCGCATATTATGACCAAAACACAATTCCATAATTGACCAAGAAGAGGGTTTATCTGACAATCCATGGAACCTCTTTTATATACGACAGTCCAAAAGTAGATGGATGGAGTCCAGAGATGATAAATGTTTTTATTCAAAGTCACCTGAGTGGTTAGTAAAACATCTGAAACATCGAGAGCCTCGTGGTGAGATGAATGTTCTTTCCTCTATTGCATGATGCCGCTGAGATTGCTCCAAGCAGCCCCAGTAGTGGTACTAAATCTTCTCCCCAGCTTGCTATTGTGGTGCACATTCTTTAGTGCCGGCCCTCCATTCTAACTTTGACAAACCCGTGATATGACAATTCAATAGGAATTCTAAATTGACGAAAGAAAACACTGTATTTCTCTGCTGGTGTCGAGACCATCATTCATATAGAAGCGCAAAGCATTGTGTAAATTCTCAGACACACATTGGAAGCTATGTGTTGTCTAAATTTCAACAACATAAAAGATACCTGCACTCTCAACTGAAACAGATATATGAAGTGTCCTGGCTGGAGAGGAAAGTGGCTCTCTTGAGCAAGCAAAAAAGCAGTTAGAACTTGGTTGTTCACAATAAAGAAGCTTTTCTGATTTTTAATGACACTTTGATGGATTGAATTGTGCCCGCCCACCCCTCTAAAATGCGTGCCAACTTCTCTAGACCATGTTTCTCAGTATTATCTAATTAGCTCCATTTTTAAAATTGATGTCATTATCCTATGCATTGTACCATGTTTCCTTCTACTCTGCGTGCAGGCACGGTGAGTCAGAGCTGACGCCTGAGCAGCTCGCAGCAGAAATCCTCTTTTCAATGTTTAGTCCATGCTAAACCTAGCCTCCAGCCCCATACGTTAGCGCTTGCTCAGTCCTCAGTAGGACCTTTGCCAGAAATGCCCTTTCCCTGCTCTTTGCCCTCCTCCACAGTGAGGTGCTCCGTTGACGAGAGCTGAGTAGGCATCCTGGAGAGCCATGGGGTATGTAATGATAGCTATCTCTATATATATTAAACTCTTATTCTTACCACACACTCTGCTAAATGTCTCATAGGCATTATCTCATATCAACCCCAAGACAACAGTGGGAGATACATACAATGACGGCCTTCTGTTTGCAGAGGAGCAAAACTGGGGCTCCGGAATGTTCTGCAATGCACTCAGTTCACGTAGCTAGCAAATATGGAGACAGACTTAGTTTGGTGGAATTCTAGAGTCGTGCTCTTAGCCATCACATTTTGGAGGTAGGTTTTGCAGTGTGTTTTATGTAGGAGCAAGTCTGGAGCTCTGGAGACCTAAGAGCTGTTCTGGCAAATGGTCTGCAGAAAGGTTTGGGGTGACAACAGTTCCAGAGATTTCGGGAACTCTGCTAACGCTAAGGTGACCAGGGCCTGAACTCAGGCAGAACAAACCAGGATAGCAAAGAGCAAAAGCAGTCAATGGAAATGGGTGTCATATTACACTATAGTGAGTACACTGTTCACTACATGATACCAGCCCTAATCCCTGCCTGCCAGACTGCAGTGGCCTGTGTGATGTTGCGATACTAGACTCTATGGCATTGGGATTTCAGGGATCAGTGGGGTCACTCATGGTGGACAGATTTCAATAGAGCTTCTAGTCTAAGATAGACTTGAAAGAAAGGCCCTGTAAGTTACTTCTAAAAATTAGCTAATAAAAATACTATGCATCACAATTGAATACTGACTAATTTATAGTGTACTAGAACAGTGTTCCCAAAGTGGGCAGAACCACCCCTTGGAAGGTGCTGGAAACATCAGGCATGGAGCACCACAAAAGCAGATACCGCTACTTTATCCTGGATTACGGGTTATCGTACAAAAGTTTTTCATTGCCCAGGGGATGCTGAGTGATTTTCTTCTTTTGAAAAGGGGACAGTAGGCCACATAACTTTGGGGAAGAGTTAAAAGAGGAGCACTTAGGTTGGAAGGGACTCAAAATGTGCAGTGACAATGACAATGGACTGAGACTTACCACGATTGTAAAGCCAGAGGAGGACCAGCCATTCATTCTGGAACACATGGGGTCACCTTGAGCTGAAACCAGTTCAGTGAGAGCTAACAAAATCCAAACTATATTTAAAGATAAGTAACATGACTGAGCCAAATATTATCCCCAAATTAGAAAAAATTAAGTGAGCTTGGAAATGTTAAGGATGTTGGGATACAGCCATTGCACAAAGCTGATGAATTAAGTTTGTATCATGTTAATGCAGTCCCTACAAGGCATATATCTTCGAGCAATATTTATGGAAAGGTTGGGTGTTCAAAGCCACCTTGAAGTGCCACAGAAGACATGTCTCATAACCTCCTTCCAAAAGAATGGAGCCTTGAAAATCCTATGGAACAGCACGACTCTATATGTACCAGGTGGACATGAGCCAGACTCGACTTGACGGCAACTGATTGAAACAGATCACACAGCAGGTTGGGGGTATTATCAGAACCCAATCGATAAGTTTAAAAATAATTATCAGAGATGTAAGTCAATCGATAGTCCTTGATTAAATAACTTGAGTTGCAAGGTTCTGTTTGGGGTACTATTAGAAACTGTAAAGATGACAGAAGGTATAGTGAGAAAAACAATATACAAATAAGACAAAACAGAAAGAGGTAAGGTAAGTGCTAGGGGGCTGATGAGATTCGTTTCTTCTGCAGAAACCAAAGCAGGCTTTATGGAGCAGTGCCTTTGAACGATAGAGCAAATGTCTAAGGATCAAGTGGGTAGGAAGGCATTTCCAGAGGAGAAAGCCACGGGAGAAAGTCAGAGGAAGAGGCTGCTCTCCACTCCAGAAACAGCAATTAGTACCAGGGGCGTGAGCCTAAGATTCACGGATGGGGGAGGAGGGAGGATAGTAAAACATCAGGCTAGGAAAGTAGGTCGGAGCCACATAATAGGAGGTCTTGAAGGGTTGTACTTTGTTCTCTAGCTAATGGGAAGTCATCAAAAGCTTCAGAGCAGGAAGTGACATGTTCACATGTGAGTCACATTCTTGTATTTCATTTCCATGAGTGAATGTGGGATTTTCACAAAATAAATGGAATTCTGCCCTTTAACTCTTCCCCTGTCAATCTACTTTCTTTGGCAAATCTTGACCTTGGGTTAATTTTCTTCGATTCCTTTGCATTTTTTACACTTCCCTCCAGTAATCCCAATTAACCATTTATCTCACCTGAAGCCCTTCTCTCTTCTTGCCTTTCTGATTAAAACTAAATATATCACCAATGTCAACCAAGTGTATCAACAAAAGAATTCTCATTCTTCTCTTTTCTTTAATCCCCAAAGTCTATTTCTAACACTAGATATAAAATAAAGGAGGATTTGGCTGCTTCCTTTGCTGTCCAGCTGCAGTTCTGATGTAGCTGTGGCAACAAGCACCCTGGGGTGCTAGAGTGTCCCTTTTTCTCTTCCCAACTGCACCCCACCCAGCCGCCCCCACCTCCACCAAAAGAAACAGGAATTCAGAAATGCACTTATTTTACAAATACTCAGAACTAGAAGTCCCAAAGCGTTTGTAGATAGTCATATGAACCAGAGGAGCAGAGTGTCAGCCCAGGCTGCAAGTTTGGATTTAGCACTAAACTCCGGTCTGGCTCAAAGAGCAAACCCAAATCCACAGCAGTTGTGTGTCTTTTCTGCATCCTGGGCTGGAAAACATAACCTAAAGGAAGGGAGGGAGCCGTTAAGAGGCAGATGTGAAGTTCTAATGTTCGACTGCCTTTGCCTTCATTTAGGTGGCTTGTTCTCTCTATAAAATTTCCCCTTCTCCTGGAACCCCTCCTGCCGCCTGTCCCTTCATCTTTATCCTGTGAACAGATACCATTACACCTTGCTATTGGCAAAAAGACTATTAAGAGTGCCCTGTGGAGGCCTTGCTAGTCCCAGAAACCTGATATTAGGTCCAAGCTGTGTCTCCTGAGCTCCCCAGGTAGACTGCTTCTCTTGCCTTTAAAAAAAAAATTACGTTTTTCCCCTGGGAGTGAATTAGGCAGTTTCCAAGCTATTTTGTCCTGTGTCATCTAACTTCTGCATATTTTACTTAGGTCAACCCATTTCCATAGCAACAAGCATGCTTAAAAATAAAAGACACTGGCTGTGTTCTAAGATATGACAACCCACGAGTCCATATTGCCATTTAAAACTAGACATGACTTACACATCATCTTAATGAAAATGGGCAAGGAATAAGGTGTGATACTTAAATATTGCCAAGGTCAGATTCATCAAAATGAAGAACAAAATTCAATTGTCACTCAGTGACCACACTAAACTTTCCATGTTTTGATTTATTTATGACAACTTGAATTAAATAAGATGAGCTTTAAGGACACTTAATCTCTGACTCCAGCCTATTGCTGTATTAAACCACATTTGCATTCCCAATCATTTTCTCTATACTGGTTTGCAAGATCTTCCCTTGAAAATACCTATAAATCCTGAGCCATTCACATCAAGTGAAGAAGCCTCACTCTCAGTGGGACAAATCCCACAGAAGTGGTCTGATCTTTGTTGCTGTTTGGTGCCAATGAGTCAGTTCTGACCCATAGTAAACCTATGCACAATAGAACAAACTACTGCCCTGTCCTATCCCATGCATCCCGTTGCTGTTATTCTTGATTTTTGGCTTTGTTTTTGTCATCATATGACGCCCCTCCCCCCAAAGTAAGTCAGAGCCAGTCATAACTCATGGACCAGCAGGTGGATTCTGGGCCCCCACTTAATTCTAGCTCCAATCCAAGAATAGCTGGGTCTTATAACAAGGCCTTCATGAAGAGATCACTGAAGATAAAAGTGCTACAGCAAAGTGTGAGGAAGAAAGCAGCTGGTGCCAGGCTATCAGTTGGAATAGTGTCTTGGGTCTCAACAGGCTTGCATACAAATAAGCAGTCAGCTAAGTGAGGCATCAACTAAGTCCACATCAAAAAAGCACATCAGTCTGTGTGATCCAAAGATGATGATAACAAAATCCAAATATGAGGACGGGAAAGGTATCGTAAATTGTGAACACCCAATTTGTAGAAGGCTATGGAGAATAGTGTGAGCCCAAAACCCATCTGCAGAGGATCTGATAAGATTACGCCTCTGGCAGATCCCTTCTGGCCTCAGGTGTGGGACTCTAACCACAGACAGAGATTATTGTAAGCTTGATAATGGTGAATGGAACTGTGGGGCAATATGATACTTGGTCAGTTGACCTCCCTTTGAACCAACCTGAATTTGCTGTGGCCTTAAATATTTCTTGCTTGTTCCACAGCAGAAATTTCTTCTCTGGCTTTTGTAATATTGTTAGTGGTCTTTTCTTTCTTACGCTTACTCTTTATTTTTGTTTATATTATTTTTCTTTCTGGTTCTTTTTGTTTCTGTTAGGTTTCCCAATTTATGAAACACAGAAGAAGTGACATAGAGACAGAAACTGATGCGATGGTTTACTGGGAGGGGGTGGGAACAGTAAGGGGACTAGAGAGAAAACAATGCAGGAGTGGGGAGGGAACAATAGAGTTGATTGTGATGATGTATATACAATTCTTTTTTAAAGTGATAGCTATGAAAGTATATTATATGTGACTTTTATATCAAGAAAAATGACTTTAAAAAAAAGAAACCAAACTTGACCAATGGTTACCATGAGTGGAAGAGGATGAGTTTTGCTTAGGGGGCTTTGAGTCTGTGTTGGTGGTGGTATAATGATGGGAAAGGATATCAGTAATGGTTGCACAACATGAGGAGTATAACCAGTGGCAATGAATCATACATGTAGAAGTTGTTGGATTGGAGAACGTTTTGTTATGTGTATTTGAATTAATTGTGGTAATTACTGTCCAACTCGTCTTGATATGATTGAACTATCGAATTGTATCAGTGGAAGAAGTGCCAATAAAACAGTTTTAAAAAATTGTTCCTATGCCCATGCCCATGGTGGCAGTCATTATGTCAATCATTCGCTTTGAGGGCCGTCCTCTTTTTCGCTGCCCCTCCACTTTACCAAGCACGATGTCATTCTCCAGGGACTGGTCTCTCCTAACAACCTATCCAAAGCATGTAAGACCATGCTTTGTCTCTAAAGAGCATTCTGGTCATACTTCTACCAAGACAAATGGGCTTTGTCCTTTTAGCAGTCCGTGGTACTTTCAATATACTTCTCCAGCACCACACTTCAAATATATTAGTTGTTCTTTTTTTTTTCTTTCCCTCCCCAGCCTTCCCAATTTCTACATTAGTTATTCTTTGGTCTTCCTTATTCAATGTCCAAGCTTCATATGCATATGAGGTGACTGAAAATACCATGGCTTGGGTCAGACACACCTTAGTTCTCAAAGTAACATCCTTGGTTTTCAACACTTTAAAGAGGTCTTGTGTGGCAGATTTACCTGATTCAGCTGGTCTTTGATCTCTTGACTGCTGCTTCCATGAGCACTGATTGTGATGATCATGTAAGAAAAATTCCTTGACAATGTTAGCCTCTTCTCCATTTACCTTGTTAACTACTGGTCCAGTTATGATCATTTTGGCCTTCTTCACAGTGAATCATAATCCATACTGAAGGCTACAATACTTGATCTTCATCAACAAGTGCTTCAAAACCTCCTCACTTTCAGCAAAGTTGTGTCACCTGCAGATTGCAGGTTGTTAATAAGCCTTCCTCCAATCTGATGCCACACTCTTCTTCATATAATCCAGCTTCTCTGATGATTTGCTCAGCATACAGAGTGAATAAGTTAATGAGAGAATCCAACCTTGACACAGGCCTTTTCTCTTTTTAAACCATGCAGTGTCCCCTTGTTCTGTTCACACAACTACCACTTGACCCATGTACAAGTTCCACAGGCGTGCAATGAAGTGCTCTGGAATTCCCATTTATCTCAAGGCTGTCCATTCTTTGTTATGATCCACATAGTTGAATGCCTTGGTACAGTCAATAAAACAAAACTAAACATCTTTCTGGTATTCTCAGATTTCCGCCTGAACCCATTGGACATCAACGGTGACACCTAGTTCCATATCCTCTTTCTGAGTCAGACCTGAACCTCTGTCAGTCCCCTGTCAGTGATAGCCAAGAGCCAACCCCTTTAGATAATCTTGAGCAAAATTTTACTTGCAGTTGATATCAAAGATATGCTATAATTTGCCCATTTTGGTAGGTTACTTCTCTTTGGAACACGTACACAGCATCTCCCAGTCAATTGGTCCAGTAGCTGTCTTTCAAATTTCCTGGCATAAGAAAAGTAAATGCTTCCAACCCTTCCTTAGCTTATTGAAATATTTCAGTTGTATTCAATCACTTCCTAGAGCCTTGTTTCTGGCTAACGCCTTTAGTGGAACTTGGTCCGTGGTTCCCAACAGCAAGGATTAAGCTACTGCTAATACTAAGGTTTCAACCACATAATTTTCTGTCTCTTGTTCATTTCTTCCCTTTCCTTAAAGTCAAGACAACTTCAAATGATGCATCTACCACCTACAAGAATCTATTCCTCGGCCTGGTAGAGCGTGATCAAGGGTAATATAAATGAGAGGAATTACTGAAACCCATATGAAGGATGAGCATGATAGTGGGGCAAGAGGAAAGTCAAAGGAAATAGAGGAAAGGGCTAGGAGGCAAAGGGCATTTATAGAGGTCTAAATAAAAGCATGTAAATATATTTATATATGAGGATGGGGAAATAGATCTATGTGCATATATTTATAGGTTTAGTATTAACATGGCAGAAGGGCATTGGGCCTCCACTCAAGTACTCCCCCAATGCAAGAATACTTTGTTCTATTAAACTGGCATTCCATGATGCTCACCTTCCTGACATGATCACTGAAGACAAAGCAGGTTAATAAGCAAATGTGGTGAAGAAAGCTGATGAAACCTCACTATCAAAAGATATAGTGTCGGGGGTTTTAAAGACTTGAAGTTAAACAAGTGGCCATCATAATCAGGGGGAAAAAATCTTACCATAGTTAATGAAGGGGGAAGTGCAGAGTGGAGACACAAAGCCCATTTGTTGGCCCCTGGAGATCCCCTCACAGAGGGGTGTTGGGAAGGCGATGAGTCAGTCAGGGAGCGATGTAGCACTGATGAAGAATACAGCTTTCCTCCAGCTCCTAAATGCTTCCTCTCCCACCCCCAATTATCATGATCCAAATTCTACCTTGCAAGTCTGGAGAGAGCAGAGGATGTACACTAGTGCAGATAGGAGCTGGAGGCACAGGGAATCCAGGGCGGATGATACCTTCAGGACCAGGGATGTGAGGGGCAATACTGGGAGGGTAGAGGGTGAGTGGGTTGGAAAGAGGGAACCGATTACAAGGATCTACATGTGACCTCCTCCCTGGGGGACTGACAACAGAAAAGGGGGTGAAGGGAGATGCCAGACAGGGCAAGATATGACAAAATAATAATTGATAAATTATCAAGGGCACATGAGGGAGTGGGGAGCGGAGAGGGAGGGGAAAAAAGAGGACTTGATGCAAAGGGCTTAAGTGGAGAGCAAATGCTTTGAAAATGATGAGGGCAAAGAATGTACAGATGTGTTTTATACAATTGATGTATGAATGGATTGTGATAAGAGTTGTATGAGTTCCTAATAAAATGTTTACACATATATAAATATATATATGTATATATATATATATAATAAGCAAGTGGCCATCTAACTCACCCAACATGTGTGATCACAAGGTGCCAAAGGGATCAGTTATTAGGCATCAAAGAACAAAAAATCATTTCATTTTGTGCACACTTCCCTGACACGATCACTGAAGACAAATGGTTGGATAAGCAAATGTGGTAAAGAAGCTGATGGTGCCTGGCTATCAAAAGGTATAGCATCTGGGGTCTTAAAGGCTTCAAGGTAAACAAGCGGCCATCTAGTTCAGGAAAACAAAGCCCACATGGAAGAAGCACACCAGCCTGTGTGATCACGAAGTGTCGAAGGGATGAGGTATCAGGCATCATCAGAACAAAAAAATCATTCCATAGTGAATGAGGAGGAGTGCAGAGTGGGGACCCAAAGCCCATCTGTAGGCAACTGGACATCCCCTTATGGAAGGATCTCAGGGAGGAGATGAGCCAGTCAGGGTGCAGTGTAGCAACGATAAAACTTACAACTTTTTTCTAGTCCCTAAATGCTTCCTCCCCCTCCCGCTATCATGATCCCAATTCTACCTTACAAATCTGGCTAGACCAGAGTATGTACAGTGGTACAGACAGGAACTGGAAATGCAGGGAATCCAGGGAAGATGACCCCTTCAGGACCGTTGGTGAGAGTGGCGATACTGGGGGATGGACAACATAAAAGTGAGTGAAGGGAGACGTCGGAGAGTGTAAGATATGACAAAATAATAATTTATAAATTATCAAGGTTTCATGAGGGAGGGGTAGCTGGGGAGGGAAGGGAAAAATGAGGAGCTGATGCCAGGGGCTTACGTGGAGAGCAAATGTTTTGAGAATGATGAAGGTAATGAATATGCAAATGTGCCTTATACAATTGATGTATGTATGGATTGTGATAAGAGTTGTATGAGCCCCCAATAAAATGATTAAAAAAATCTATTTCTCCTCTTCACAATTTTTGTATGCAAACTAATTGAACCTGATTAGCCAAAACACAATCTATGACACATGTTTTAAGTTTGAGTTAGGAAAAGCTTTTTTAAGATCGGTTCCTGGCCCTTTGTGAAGTCAGGGTAGCCTTACAACCCTGTGGGGTTAAAGTTGATTTGTTCAAGGTATCAACTGGGAGCTAAAGTTGTTGGCTGCATCACAAAAATGGTTCTTGTACTTAGATTTGTCTCCCAAATGCATCCTAAGCTAGCGGTACCTCCCAAGCCCATTTTCTCCACACTCTGCCTCAGGATAAGTGAGTCTGGTTTTACCCAGGGGAAGGGGGTTATTTTGTTATCCTTTCAAAATCTTCATGTTATTTTTGACAAAACACTACATAATAAAACAAATATACAAAAAATAATTGCCAACTCTCCTCAAAAAAAAAGCCCAACAAATTCACTGCCATCTATCGAGTCGATGCTGACTCATAGTGACCCTGTAGAACAGGGTAGAGCTACCCCTGTGAATTTCAGATAGCAACTCTTGACAGGTGTAGAAAGCCTCACCTCTCTCCCTATTATCAACACCTATTAATTACAAATTTGTCACAAAAATTGATTAAGGCACTATTTTAGAGATTGATTATAATTAAGATGCTATTTAAGTGATAAATTATAATTGATAAATTACCATGAGTAGGCCATTTATCAATATCAAATATAACCACCTGATAGTATTTAACCACAAAAAATAAGCATTATAAACTCTTTAAAAGCCATTAACTATACCTATGTCTTAATGAACAAATAATAGAGGATAATGAATCATCATACAACCTATTCATCCGTGCCCCTGTTCATGAAAATTATATGGCATCTCCACTAAGAGGAGAGAAGAGTTGAGATTCTCAGGGTAATCCCCACAGGGTGAAGTGTACAAAACCTTCATAGAGCTGGAGCAGAGGGTGTGACACACAGGAAAGAGCCACACAAGGACCGTGGTAGCTGGCCTCCGTGTTCTAGATTGGATCTTCAGAGCGATGTTAGAAAGGGGCCATGAGCAAATTCTATCTTAGCAGTTCGGTTGAGATGAGAAATGAGAACCGCGTACCAAGCTGCACTGAAGGCACTAGACAAAAAAAAAAAAAGACTCTAGGAATTGATGGAACACCAAGTGAAATATTTCAACAAGCCGAGATTGTGACGGGAGGCAATCCCAAAGATACAGCCTCTGGTCAGGCATCACATGCCCGTGAGGGAAATCACATCCAGTTCTGGAGCTCCTTCCTCACACCTGTGAAGAGGCGGACTCCCTGTTGAAGCCTTGCTGGTTCCCGGTGGCAACCTGGTTCTGAACACACGCTTGATTCTCTGAAATGACCCCAGGTGGCTGCCATGAGGTGCTGCTCTTGCATCGCTGGCTTTCCATTGGCTGAATGTTCAGAAGGAGATCAGCAGGCCTTTCTTCCAAGGTGCCACTGAATAGACCCAAACATTTCAGTCTGCAGCCAAGTGCTTAAATGGCTTGTATGCTACTCTCTGATCCTTTCCTCTGAGAGCCAAGAGGAGACTCCTGCGTGAGGTGTGAGGTTTCTCTCTCTCTCTCTCTCTCTCTCTCTCTCTCTCTCTCTCTCTCTCTCTCTCTCTCTCTCTCTCTCTCTCTCTCTCTCTCTCTCATATCCATCCATCACCTCTCTTCACAAAGGAAGAGGGCCTTCATGGAGAGGAGGGTGGGAAGGGAGGGTGTATGCTTGAACCTTCATCCCCATATCCTCATATATATGATGGCAGTGAATAATAAAACCTAGTGTGACAAAGAAAAAATAGTTTGTATGAGGCGAGAACGTGATTAATGTTCAAAATACGTATCAGCTGCACTGATGTTCCAGATATGTATGGACTGGGCTAACACAGGCCAAGTTGCTTGTGTGTCTGACTGCTCCATACAAGTGCAGAGCAGCTACATGGAAGATGGCTCTCACTGACAGGACATTGAACCCTTGCAGAGCAAGTGCTGTGTGTCGGCTCACTGTTAGGTCACCAGCATAAGGCACAAAGGGGATGTTTCATTGGGCCGATCGGCTAACTCCAAGGAAGGTTATTAGATGATCAAGCGCTTCTGGTGAGGTGCAGTGCCTGCCGGTCCTTTCCAGGCACCTCAGCTTATTGTCCTCACCCACAATTCCCTGGTGGTGTGGTGGAGTAGGCATTCGGCTGGTACCCACAAGATCAGCTGTTTAAATCCACCAGCTGCTCCTCTGGAGAAGGATGAGACTGTTTGCTCCCATAAAAATGGACAACCTTAGAAACCATGTGGAGGTCGCTATGGGTCAGAATGGGCTCAAGGGCATTGGGTTTCAGGTACCCATTTTTTGTTCTACTTTTATACATCTGCGTGATCATCAAACTAGGCAAAACATAAACTAAAACAGTATTTTAGGTATAAAAAGATTAACCATAAAGTTCCCAATAGGTTTAGGTAACTAACCATTTGCATATTCCAACCAAGTTCCAAACCTGTTAGCTACAAGGATAGTCCCCGAGCTCCCAGTTTGTGTAAATCCATCTCTCTGTGTTTCCCTTACAAACTCTCAAGTATTTTTTATTTAATCAGACCAACATAAGATATTTTGAAATGGGGGCTCAATTATTGTATGTCTCTCCTGTGTTACTGGGAATTCATTAAAAGGGGCTGATGTTATTTTGAGACCAGAAGTGGTCATTTAGTGGTAGAATTCTTGCCTTCCTTGTGAGCAATCTGATTCAACACTGACCAAGCACCTCCTGTGCAGCTACCACCTCTTAGTGAAGGCTCTGTGTTGCTGCAATGCAAAACAGCTTCCAGACTAAGATAGAGCAGGGAGAGGGAGCGGCTGATTCATAGCTGAAAATCTGGCAGTGAACGCTCTATGCATCACAATAGTCAGCCGAGTTTCATTCCGCGGTGCGTGGGATCACCATGAGGAGTGTGAGGGCAGCTAAAGACAATGTGCCCATTTTAAAAAATAGACGATTCAAAATATCCTTTTCTGTTAGGTACCATCAAGTACCTAACTCGTTGACTCATAATGTCCCCCAATGCACAAGCAAGCAAAAACCACTTCCCAATCCTGCACTGTTATCACAAGTGTCGCTGCGTCTCAGCCAACTGCAGCCACTGTGTCAATCCATCTCATTAAGGGTCTTGTTATTGCTTGCTGCTCCTCCACCAAACACGGCGTCCTTCTCCAGGGTCTGGGCCTTCCTGAAATCACGACCAAAGTGGGCAGGACAAAGTCTTGCCATCCTGGCTTCTAAGAAGCATGCTGGCTGTTCTTCTTCCGCAGCACATGATGTTGTTCTTCTGGCAGACCATGGAAGAGTCAGTATTCTACACCAATATCCTAATTCCTTAATTTGCTGTTGATCTTCATTCATTGTTCAGCTTTTGCATGCATATGAAGCCATGGTGGGCTGGGCACACTTTAATCTTCAAAGTGACATCTTTGCTGTTGAACACGAGGAAGAGGTCTTTTTGCAGAGAAGTGGCCCATTGCAATGTATTATTTGAGTTCCCGACTCCCGCTTCCTGGGCATTGACTGTGGAACCAAGGGAAACTAAATCATTGATAGATTTGCTTTTTCCTCCTATGATCATGTTACTTGTTGGTCCAATCTGTGCGGATTATTTTTTCATGTTAAGGGGCAATCCATACAGAATCCACCATTCTTCAGGAAATTCTTCAAGTCCTCTTTGCCTCCAGTAAGCCAAGTTATGTCATCTGCATCCACACTTTCCCAACTCAACCACCACCCGGTCCATTCAGACTCAGAGTGACTACATAGATGAGAGAACTGCCCCCTGTGGGTTTCTGAGACTCAACTTTTGAGGGGAGGAGAAAGTTCATCTTTCTCCCACAGAGCCACTGGTGGTTTCAAACTGCTGACTGCGGTCATCGGCCCAACTACCCACAGGGCTCCCTCCTTCTGCATGGAGCGATTATTAATGAGCCATTCTCTAACCCTGATGACACCTTTCTTCTTCATACACTGCAGCTTCTCAGCTTACTTGCTCAGCCTACAGATTGAATCGTAACAGCAGCAGAATTATTTTCAAAATATACAATTGGTGAAATCTCTTTGGGGATGCTGAAAGTGAAGCAAATTCTAGAAAAGTGGTTCTCAACTTTCCTAATGCCGGAACCCTATAATACAGTTCCTCGTGTTGTGGTGACCCCAACCATAAAATTATTTTCATTACTACTTCATAACTGTAATTTTGCTACTCTTATGAATCGCGTGACCTCTGTGAAAGGGGCATTCGACCCCAAAGTAAAGGGGCCACGACCCACAGGTTGAGAACCACTATTCAAGAAGGTCTTCAGGTAAAAACACAAATCACCCCATCCCCCAGAGAATCACATCTGCAGTGGGGCCTCAGTTCTACAGAGCACCAGGTTCATGGGCTTTTCTAAGCACAGCACTCTAGCAAATCTGAAATGTAGTGGCTACCCAGAGTAGGACATAGACCCTTTCCTTTTCTGTGGCAGACTTTGATTTAGATGTCAGATTAGAACATCCATCAGTGGGAACTTTGCTCAAAGCAATGTATACACTCTGTTTACTTTTGTAGGATGTGCATCTGGTTTGTTTTGCAATTTGTATAGGAACAAAAGACACTCCAGACTTCCAAACACATCATCCTGTAGTAGTGAAATGTTGTTTTAATCAAAAGCTAGGTTGTACTACAAGAAAAGGAACTTTATAAAACCATAAATGTGAGGGGTTGCGGATGAGTTCTTAAAAGCAGTTGAAAAGCGAATGGATTTGGCAATTACAGCAAAGATCAAAGGAAAGGCCAGTCCTGGTGAGACAAAAAAGAAAAAATATAATAGGTCCTATGGTAAAACACACATTCTACCTTTACTGATTTTCTGCAGGAAAGGGGAAAGCTCTGGATAGATCATCTCCTCAGGCCCTAGACACAGAAGAGAGCAGACTCTCACAGCGTGGCGTTGCCATGGCTCGCCAAGAGACCAGGACAAAAGCACCAGATAATCCTCCTGGCCTTGACCTACAAATGCATTTCTGCCCAGGACCACAGGACTGTTCCTCCCTCTTACAAAGTGACTATTATGGAATGAATGAATGAACCACAATAATATGATTTTGGAAAAGTTAAATATAGGCATGAAAAATGGCTTTGCTCTCTTGAAGCGCTGACAAGGCAGATTCTATATCCCATTTAGATAATATATACCGGAGTAAAAGTAATGAGTTTTCTTCCTTACTGCTTCTTGATAACGCATTACAATGTCCTGGCACAGATCTTACCGGGTTCCTTATCTTTCTATATTAAAATAAAATCCAAAGTGCTCCTACGATGTGGTCACAATATAATACAAAATAAATAACAGGAAAGCTATCATTAATCCAATTTTATACATTGTAATAACTAAAGAAATATTTGTGGTTATGCCGTTTTGAAGACTGAAATATTTTAAAGGTCATTTCAAATACATATATGGTTTTTCATTTTATTGTATCATTTATTTTTTTGTTTCTATAAATCAAGAACTGTTGCCTATAAATTAAACTTTCATAATCTGCATTTTAACTAATAAATCGTGTAGGTCATTGAATATTCAGCCTCTATATACTCAATGGGAACACAACAGCAGTTCTACGAACAACATATAGGCATAACACATGTCTAATAAAATTTGATTGTTAGGAACATAAATCAAGAAAAGAAAATGTTCATTCAACACTTTTTTACCTTTACTTGACATCTGGTAGATAAGAAATTTATCAAAAAGCCCCCAAATTCGCACTAGACAAAGACATTATACTTAACATCTGTCAGGCCCCCCTTGTCCAGTGATCACTGGTCCCCATTATGCTAGTCTGTCCCCTGATACCACCCTGTGCTGCTAGCACTATCATGGAAAAGAAACATCCAGGACAGATGACCCCTTCAGGACCAGTGGTGAGAGTGACAATACCTGGAGGGTAAAGGGAAGGTGGGATGGAAAGGGGGAACCAATTACAAGGATCTACATATAACCTCCTCCCTGGGGAGGGACAACACAAAAGTAGGTGAAGGGAGATATCAGAAAGTGTAAGATATGACAAAATAATAATTTATAAATTATCAAGGGTTCATGGAGGAGGGGGGAGAGGGAAAGGAGGGGAGAAATGAGGCGCTGATATCAAGGGCTCAAATAGAAAGCAAATGTTTTGAGAATGATGATGGCAACAAATGTACAAATGTGCTTGACACAATGGATGTATGTATGGATTGTGATAAGAGCTGTACGAGACCCTAATAAAATATTTTAAATAAATAAAGGAAATAATTTTAAGTGAAGTTTGAATTACATTAAGAATGAACGTTATCGTGTAAGGCTAATGGACTCCAAGGGGAAACTACAGAGAAAGCGGCTCTTCCTCAAGTGTCGCCCAGGCCAAGCGCTCATTCGCTTTCATCTCGCTTGGATTTGCTCCATTTGCGACATGCCAGTCGTCCAGAGACTGTGCCGATGGAAGCGGACAGCCATGTGTGGGTTGCCTAATTACAGTAGCCTGAGATGCCAACTTTATCTTTATGAAAGACAGTCTGTTAATGGTTTATAGGATCATCATCAACATCCTTATTAATACCTCAAAGTCAACCCCACCCAGAAGTAGTGAGGAATTGGTGGGAAGGGACATGGGCGGGGCCTTTTGCTCCTTTAAATACCTGTTCTCACAGCACAGGCTACCTGCTCTGGCAGAAATTCTGGAGTGGTTAAAGCCTGTTCGGTCCCTCTCTTGCGCAGCCGTACTCTGGTGTTCATTCTACATTTAACTTCTGGTCACCCTCTAGAAAAGTCCAGCCAGCACCATGACTGATGAGGAGCTGTCGGCCTTGGTAGTCGACAATGGCTCAGGGATGTGCAAGGCAGGCTTTGGTGGGGACGATGCCCCCCGGGCTGTGTTCCCATCCATGGTAGGCCGGCCTCGTCACCAGGGAGTCATGGTAGGCATGGGCCAGAAGGACTGCTATGTGGGGGACGAGGCGCAGAGCAAGAGAGGCGTCCTCACCTTGAAATATCCCATTGAGCATGGAGTGGTCACCAACTGGGATGATATGGAGAAGATCTGGTACCACACTTTCTACAATGAGCTTCGCGTGGCTCCGGATGAGCATCCCATCCTCCTCACCGAAGCACCCCTCAACCCCAAAATCAACCGTGAGAAAATGACTCAGATCATGTTCGAAGCCTTCAACACACCTGCCATGTATGTGGCTATCCAGGCTGTACTGTCCCTCTATGCCTCTGGCCGGACCACAGGCATTGTTATGGATTCTGGAGATGGGGTAACTCACACTGTGCCCATCTATGAGGGTTACGCGCTCCCCCATGCCATTCTGCGTCTGGATCTGGCGGGCAGAGACCTGACTGATTACCTCATGAAGATCCTGACAGAGCGGGGCTACAACTTCACCACCACTGCTGAACGTGAGATTGTTCGTGATGTCAAAGAGAAGCTGTGCTATGTGGCTCTGGACTTTGAACAAGAGATGGGTGCTGCTGCTGCTTCCTCCTCTCTCGAAAGAAGCTACGAGCTTCCTGATGGGCAGGTGATCACCATTGGCAATGAACGCTTTCGGTGCCCGGAAGCCATGTTCCAGCCTTCCTTTCTGGGCATTGAGTCTTGTGGGATCCACGAGACAACCTTCAACTCGATCATGAAGTGTGACGTGGACATTCGCAAGGACCTGTATGCCAACACTGTGCTGTCGGGAGGCAGCACCATGTACCCTGGCATCGCTGACCGGATGCAGAAGGAAATTGTCATTCTGGCGCCCGGCACTATGAAAATCAAGGTCATCTCTCCCCCAGAGCGGAAGTATTCCGTGTGGATTGGAGGCTCCATACTGGCCAGCCTGTCCACATTCCAGCAGATGTGGATCAGTAAGCAGGAATATGATGAGGCAGGACCTCCCATCGTTCACAGGAAGTGTTTCTGAGTTAAGGGGCTTTCGTTTGACCTTTGTGCTTTTCTAGGTCATCGTGAGGGTACAGCTCTTACTCCACCTTCCAGAGTGGTACCGTAAATAGTCCACTCTTCTAGTGTAAGGAGCTCCAACCACGCAGTGGTGAAGCGTGGAACTGTTAAAATATTGGTGGTTCAAAACCCCCAACTGCTCCATGGGTAAAAGATTCTTCTGTAAACATTTACTCTTCTGTAAAGAAACCCTACGGGGCAGTTCTGCCTTGTCCTCTAGGGTCACTGTGAGTCAGAATTGACTCAAGGGCACTGGGTTTTCTTCTTAGAGTCTAAACCAGCAAACCCTACCTTTCCAGTAGGTACTGTGGGGCTTTAAAAGCTAATCCCCCTCTTGACCTCTGTGACCTTAAGAAAAATTGGAATACTGTATTATATGTTCTTTACCTATAGAGTTCAAAAAATATAGATCTGCTTAGGTGATAATAAGTGACATGGAGCAAAACAATGAAAATTTCACTTCAGAGTGAGAACTGATTTTCCAAGCTTTCAAAACAAATTCTTAAAGCATACAAACCTATAGAAATGCATATTCTTATATGTAGCAAAGATGACTTATTGTTTAAGTATTTTTGTTTAGTTTCCTTCTTTATATAGAGCTAATTAGTTATATAGGTTGATAGTATTCACATATATACATGAAACATCAGGGAAATCAAAAGTTATATAATAAAATACACTGCTCTATATGACTACCTAAAAAGCTAATATGAATATCTTTACTCTGCAATGATCATCATTCAGTAGGTCCATTTCTAATTGTTTCTTTTATTAATTAAGTATGATGAAACGGTCAACAGTGATTTATAAATCAACTGAATTTTTATGTGCAGAGTATAATTCTTCTGATAAAATTTTCTGAACATCATTCTTGTAAAATAGCAAAATTACGGACAATGTCTGTTTTTTCCTAATATCTAGTGATATCAAGGTAATGCAACTATGCCTCAGTTTGACAAAGATCATTTAATTTCTATTTCTTAGCTTGATAGCATGCTTGTTGGATAATGTCTGTAGGTCATAATTTTGTGTATTTCTCTTATGAAAGGTTTGCACTGTAGGAGAACAAAGTTACAGCAGTTGTGCCTGTTATAAATTCTAGTACCAGCCTAGTAATTCCAATTTTACTCCAAGAAGGCATTTAGAAAGCTTCTGCTTTATTATGTCCAATAGCTAGTAGGATTTTCATTACATGGAGTATTGAAATAGTAGCATGTTAGGAAGTATCAGTAGATCTTCCTATGTCTAAATGTTTAAATTATCTTGATGGTGATTTATCAACCAAGTTTAACTACTAGTGTATTTCTTCTATCCTGTGATTTCTGGTTCTTTAAATATCAGGGTGATTTGTACTTGTCAGGATTCACTTTCTGATCGTTTAAAATATCTATTTGGGGTTCTTACTTAGGCATTGTCAGATTCTCAGGAGAAATGACTCTTCCTTTCTTTCTCTTTTAGTTGAGAAACATTTACTTGTGTTTGCCATTTCCAAATTAGAGGCATAAAATATTTTTGCTTAAAGGTAAAACTTTCCAATCAATGTTATTGGTTCCTTACCTACAACATAATGTTTTAAATGCAGTTCATCAAAATTTATATCCAATGTTATTCTGTCTTTGAAAACTTGGTGCTTCCTTTCATTGAAATAAAATGTGTTGAAGTGCATATTTCTATTTCCTATTAATTCCTCTCAATTATTCTCAAGAACTTCAAAATGATCCAAAAATGATCACTTTTTACATGTGACCCACTCATCCATGTGGTACAATTTTGCACCTAAGTCATTTGCCCATGTAAATATTTTAAAAAGAAAAGAAAGACAGAAAGATTTGGGTCCAGATAAGGTTATAACATCCTGGTAACCGCAATAAAAAATGTGTGCTTAGTAGATGAATAGGTCCTCGAGTAGTAATTAGAAGGCAGAGATAATGTCAATAATAATATCTTAGACACATATGTTGCAATGCTTTCCATTTGCAAAGTGAGTAGGTTTTACATTCTGACCTGCATTCTGAATTATCAGTAAAGAGCTGACTTGCCACCCACAGAAAATGTATGGGACAAGTAGGGTGAGCTATGGAGTGCTGGATCACTGAGTGAAAATATGAATTCCATAACGCAAGGAGAAATGTAAACTGTGGGTCTTTAGGTAGTTTCCCACTCATCAACACTAACTGATGGATGAGCTAATGAAAAGAATGCAACTCACACATCTATATTAAAAATAAGTCCCTCCTCCACCCCACCCCCCAAAAAAGTTACCATAAATTGATCTTGGCTCATGGCAACTTCATGTGTGTCCGAGTAGAATTGTGCTCAGTGGAGTATTGAATGGCTGATATTTTTTTTGTTTTGCAAGTACATCATCAGCCTTTCTTCCCAGAATCTATGGATGAATTCAAACCTCCAACCTTTAGATTAGGAGCCAAACATGTCACTCTCTCCTTCATATTTAAGAATACATACCATTTATGTAGATGATACGTGTTATTCACCAGGTGTTCACAAGCGTGGCTTATTAACCAAATGACTTTGTAGAAACACAGATTCCTTTTCCTGGCCTCAGAAAGTTCAATAAGTTGAGACCTAGCATCCCAAAGGTGAAGCCAACTGAAGGAATCACAGCTCTGAGCAGTCAGAATATAAAACCCACTACAGATCCTTAAAGCAGAAAAGGACTGTGGGCATTTGCCATAGCACCAAAGCACTATACACAAATAAAACCCCTATCATTTGCAAAGCCTCCCTCAATGATCCATCAGTAGCAATCTAATCTTAGGACCGCCCCACAATCCTGCCTGCCCTTGTTTCAACTGTATTTCCCACTCCTGGGTTATATTTTTCTCAAAGCATGCATGCTCTGAAACGAAGCCCTGTGCTCGTCTCCTTTAACATGCATACATGCTTCTTTTTCAACGGTGAGATAAATTAGTCCTAGGATATGGGTTGAGTCTTACACTTAAAACTCTGTCATAACAAAGAGTCTAAGAATAAGTTTCACATTTTCCAGATATTCAAAGGCTAGGTAACTCAAACATGGATACTTCAAGCCAGGTTGAACAAAGAGTGAGCAAAGTAGATGAAGACATCGGGTTAAAAGTTAAATGCATTCAAACTGTACTGAATACAATTTTAAGATGTTTCTTACATGAATCAGGCACAATTAGGACCACTACTTATTGGATTCAATGAGGGGCTTACCTTTATTTCGAATGTTTCCATAAGCCTATGCCAGAACTTTTTTTTACATGCACAAATTTAAAGACTCAATTCAAGTGTCACCTCCTCTGTGGATATTTTGCAGTCTTCCCTCCCCTCTCCTTGGGGAAAATGTCATCCTGGGTCCTATCTTGGACATGCGCACAGCGTCACAGCTACACCATCTGTTCACTCGCTCCTAACCTCAAACCAGCAGCAAGTACTTGGGAAACAGAGACAAGGATGGGATTTTTTTTTCATCCTTTGGCTCCATGGGCACATAGCATTAACTCCATAAACATTGTTGGAAGTGATAAATCAATGACTCCGTGGATCCTGGTGTACCTCATGAACAGCACAAGTTTGCAGTATTTCTTCTTGTCACTCTGGTCTCCACACCGCATCTGCCTGCCAGCACCTGCCTCTTTTTTTTTCTGGTGTTGCCTCTGACAGTGCCATCCGGGCTCCTTTGGGGTGGGGAGGGGCAGGGAGAAAGCGGGGGATCTTTCGTCTGAAGCATATTTCTTTTTGTCCTTTCTTCCTCTCTTCTCCTTTTTCATCACGTCTAAACATAGAGCGTTCGATTTTTTACAGTCTCTAGCTTGTCGTTAGATGTTTTTTTCTGTTGATCGGTCAGATCAGCCTCATCTTTGGGAGAATGTGTAGAGTATGTGACTGCCAAAATTCAGTCCAAAAAAGGAAAGAAAAGAAGAAATCTTTCACTGGGTACAATCTACCTTTTCTTCTGCTTGCATTCTTGCTGATATTTTTTCACTCTTTTCCAAGTTTCAAATGGCTCTAGAAATGATCATTTAGACACCTGACACCCTAAAACCCAGACATTATAATACATTGACAAATGTGCTTTTCTGGTAACTATTCACGGCCTCCTTCAAGAGTTTGTTTTCAAAAAAAAATCTTTGAAGTTAAGAACTAAGGATGTGGTTTCGCAATACCGCTTCCAGATGTTGATAAGTACAATTGGAATATCTTTATGTATATATCAGTAGAAAAACTACTCATTAAAACTAATTGATACTTTAAAACTTCCTTTTTCAATGTGAACCGACCTGTCTGAAGTACAACTGCCTTTTTAAAAACTATTGCCATAAGTAATAAAGACTAGAGCCTCCTTTAACTGGCTCACTGGTTTTTCATCTCATTCCAAATCTGATGTTCTAACCACTTTATAATTTTATGTTCAGTTAAATCTAGTTGACAGATGTGCCGATATCATATAATAATTGATAGGCAACACCCCAACACCACTTGAAAAATGGAAAACCTGATTTAATTGGCTATTTGGTTGTGTAAGTCAAAAAGTCATGTTGGTCACTGTGGAATTGGGAATGCGACAGCTGTGAGCATACATACACCATATTAAAGAGCACTGGTGATTAGGGGAGAAGATTGGGAAATTGGTGACAGGAGGAGTCGGGAAGAGGTATGTGGATAGACCTCTCTGAATGGGCCAAGAAAGTAAAGGTAATTGTATCCCATGCACTCACCAAAGGATTATCTCTGAAGAGGAGGACTTTAATAATCAAGTAGATAAGATGACACGCGCTGTGGAGACTGGTCCTCCTCTTTCCTCTGCCACTCCTGTTATCGCCCAATGGGCACATGAACAAAGTGGACATGGCAGCAGGGATGGAGGTTATGCATGGGCACAGCAACATGGACTTCCACTCACCAAGGCTGACTTGGCCACTACCACTGCTGAGTGTCCCATTTGCCAGCAACAGAAACCAACATTAAGTCCAAGATATGGGACCATTCCTCGGGGAGATCAGCCAGCAACTTGGTGGCAGGCTGATTATATAGGACCACTTCCATCATGGAGGGGACAGCATTTTGTTCTTACTGGAATAGACACCTACTCTGGATATGGATTTGCCTTCCCTGCATGTGATGCTTCTGCCAAAACTACCATTCATGGACTTTCAGAATGCCTCATCCACCAGCATGGCATCCCACACAGCATTGCTTCAGATCAAGGAACTCACTTCACAGCAAATGCAGTGTGGCAATGGGCCCATTCCCATGGAATCTACTGGTCATATCATGTTCCTCATCATCCTGAAGCTGCTGGCTTGATAGAGCGATGGAATGGGCTCCTAAAGACACCATTACGGTGCCAACTAGGTGGCAACAACTTGCAGGGCTGGGGCAATGTTCTCCAGGAAGCTGTATACACTCTAAACCAGCAGCCAATATATGATGCTTTGTCTCCAATAGCCAGAATTCATGGGTCCAGGAATCAAGGGGTGGAAGCTGGAGTGGCACCACTCACTATTACTCCTAGTGATCCACTTGCAGCATTTTTGCTTCCTGTCCCAACACAGACAGCAAAACAGCAAGGCAGGTCACCAACTGTCAGTCCCCAGCTCAAGAGATGTAAATTTAAATCTTGTAGTGTTAAAGGGATCTCAACTTACAGCGACACAGTCCACAGGCTAGGCATCCCACAGGTAGTGTAGCCTGTAAATTGAGGCACAGAACAAGCAAGGCAGCCGCACACTGGTCCGATGATCAAAGAGCGAGAGACAAGAAAGATGAGGCTCACTGAGCCATTTATCTCCCCGCCCTTCAATTAATCCCACTTGTGTTTATTGGCCAGGCTGGCACAGTAAACTAACTATTTCAAAGACCTACAAATCCAGCCAGAGGGATTAAGGCCTCTGCTCATATCCTCTTCACGGAAGCATAGCAGGCAAAATAATTAATCTCAGTTCATCAATAGGATGGGGTGAATAGCTAAAACTGGACACCAACATGGTATTTTAATTTTACATTTCCTGCCCTCCCAGCTTCCTATTTTAAAACACATTCAGAGTCTCCCCCAATGCCAACCCATTTTGGTTCTTTTAATAGTTTTCTTGTTGTGATTGTTGTTGTTTAAGGAGAAGGGGTGAAGCTGTCAGATAAACATGGGACTGCTAATCACAAAATCAGAAGTTCAAATCCACCAGTTGCTCCACTAGAAAAAGAGGAAGCTATCTGCTCTGATAAAGATGTAAAGCCTCCCCTTCACAGAAGGGTCACAGGAAGGGATGAGCCAGCCAGGGAGCCAGTATAAGACAGACGAAGCACACAACTTTCCTCCAGTTCTTTAATGCTTCCTACCCCCACTATCATGACCCCAGTTCTACCTTACAAATCCAGCTAGACCAGAGCATGTACACCAGTACAGATAAGAGCTCTCAACACACGGAATCCAGGACTGGTAGACCCCTCAGGAACAATAATGGGAGTAGTGATACCATGAGGGTAGGGGGAATGTAGAGGGAGAAAGGGAGAACTGGTCGCAAAGATGACGTATAACCCCTACCCACCCAGGGTTACAAACAACAGAAACATGAGTGAAGGGAGATGGTGGACAGGACGAGATAAGAAAATAATAATAATTTATAATTTCCCAAGGGTTCATCAGGGTGGGAATATGGGGGAGGGAGGAAGGGGGAAAAGAGGATCTGATTGATACCAAGGGCTCAAGCAAGTAAACAAAAAAAGTTTTGAAAAAAATGATGGCAACATATGTAAAAATGTGCTTAACAAAATGAATGTATGGATTGGCATAAGAGCTGTAAGTGCCCCCTGTGTGTTGTCTGGGTTGACTAGAGAAACAAATCCAGAGGCATTCATATGTGTGTAAAAGAGAATTTTATATTAAAGAGTAATTGTATACTAAGAAATCATCCCAGCCCTATCCAAATCAAGTCCTTAAGTCTGATATTAGCCCATATGTCCAAAACCAATCTATAAGGTCCTCTTCAGAATCACGAAACACATGCAATGACACTGACTGCAGGGAGATCACAGGCAAATGGGCAGAAAGTCTTGTGGATCCAGTGGTGGTGAAAGCATCTCAGCACTGGCAGGGGTGCCCGTGTGGCTCCTCCAGCTCCCGGGATCCAGCGTAGCTCCATGTGTCTTGTCAGCAGGAAGACGAAGCAGAGAGTGAGAGAGGATCTGGGCTCCAGTGAGTTATTTATTTCCATTACACCTCCAAATGAGGTCATCAAGCTGCTTCCTGACTGACAGACTAGACTCCACGACTTCGCAAGTTGACAGGAGATTATGTAACTGTCACACCCAGAAAAAGCACTAAAAAAAAAAAAAGATGTACAGTCTCATAAAGACTATACAGGGTATCTGTGAGTTTCAATGGACCTAATGACAAAGTATTGAGGCTTTTTCCAGCATTGTTTATTTTTTCTATGCTTCGCTAGCCAGAAGAAAAACTGATGTCTGTGATGAAAACCAAAGTGTGTACACCAGTGGGAATACTGGGCTTCCAGAGCAGTCCAGAGTGCTAATGACTAATAAATGAGAAATTTTAAACAGAAAGCTAAGCTTTTTTAAACCTTGAAGGACTAAAGTAATGTGAGAACTTACTGAATGTGAGTGCTGTAAGTTTTAAGTAATGAGGTGGTAAAATACCAGAAGTATAACATATGCCCCTACTTATTTTTTAAATTGCATTGCTTCTGTGATAAGATTCAAAATGTTATGTACTTGACTAAATAGTTGATTTTTTAATGGAATAAGTTTCTTGTGGTAGAGTTAAAAACAAAATGTATAAGTTTATCATTTTGACGGCATCAGGGAAACAAAATTAGGAGCAGAGAAAAGTAAGTTATATCAATTTAAAAGAAAGAGATGATACAAGTTCTAATGGAAAAAGTATCCTTCCCCATGAGCTAATCTTTGTTTCTGCCACATAGAAATTTAACACACCAGCCAAAATTATGAATAACAACAATAAAAATTTTAAAGCACCATAGTATCATGAGGAACCCAGGTAGCGCTGTCAGGTAAGTGTTAGACTGCTAACCACAAGTTCGGTGGTTCAAATCCACTCGCCACTCTGAGATAGAAAGATGAAACACTCTAGTTCTACCATGTGCCAGCTTGCTGTGATACTAGAAGCTTTGTCCCTGGTGTTTCAAACACGAGCAGAGTCACCCAACGTGAACAGGTTTCACTGATGCTTTCAGGCTAAGAACAGACTGTGCAGAAGGGATCAGCTGCAAACTCCTGAGGACATAGTCACTGAGCATAACACTGAAACAGTGTCATCCACTAAAGGGCTAGTGGATAGAAGGAAAACATTGTCGTATATCGTGCCAGAAGATGAGCCCCTCAGATTGGAAGACACTCCAAATATGATTGAGGAAGAGCTACCTTCCCAAAGTAAAGTTGTCTGTAATGGCATGAGGGGATTAAAGACACTCAGTAATAATAGGAACTTGGAATGTTCAAATTATCAATCTAGGAAAGTTAGAAGTATTCAAAAGTGAAATGGAACAGATAAAATTGAATATTCTATGTATTAGTGAGCTGCAATGGACAGTTAATGGCCATTTTTAATCAGAGAATCATATGATTTACTATGCCCAGAATGACACAATCAAGAGGAATGGCATCAAAAATGACATTCAAGAGATATCTTGAAGTGCGGCGTTATCTGTGATAGGATTATATCTATCCACATTTGAGGAAACTTAATCAATACAACTATTGTTCATATTTATGTATTTGATAAAGCTACTGATAAAGAAATTGAATAATATACCAGTCTTCCATCAGAAATTTTTCAAATGTGTTATCAAGATTCATTGATAATTATTGGCAATTAGAATATAAATGTTGTTGGAAGCAAAGAGAAAGGAAAAGTAGTAGAAAATATGGTCTTAGTGATAGAGACCCAGAGGGAAATCACATGACACAATTCTATGAGAACACGGACTTGATCATAATCACTAACTTTTTCAACAACACAAACAGCAACTATACACAAGGACTCTGCAGATGGAATGCACAGAAGTCAAATTGACTACATTTGTGGGAAGATATGAGGGAGAAATTCAATATAAGCATCTCAAGCAAGGCCAGGGGTTGACTGTGGGATATACCATCAATTGCTCATTTATAAGTTCAGATTGAAACTGAAGAAAACAAAAACAGGTCCAAGTAAACAAAAATTTAATCTTAGTACATCTTACCTGAATTTCAAGACTAACTCGAGAAGAGATAGCTGTATTGAGCACTCATGAGAGAATATCTGATGAACTGTAAAATCACACCAAGAACATCATTCATGAAAAAATGAAAAGGTCATTAAAAAAAACAGGAAAGAAAAAAAATGAAAGTAGATGTCAGTAGAGTCTCCGAAACTTGCTCTTAATCACAGAGTAGTTAAGGGAAACGGACGAAATAATGAAGTCAAAGAGCAGAGCAGAAAATTTCAAAGGGCGGCTCCAGAAGACAAAGTTGAATATAATGAAATGTACAAAGATACACAGTTAAAAAACAAAACAAGAGAACATGCTCAGCATTGATAAACCGAAAGAACTCAAGAAAAAAAATCCAATCATTGAGTTGCAATACGGAAAAATATTGACTGATAAAGGAATTTGCCCTCCTGTGGGACAAAGTCCTTTGCTGTTGGTATTGAGAAGACCCATTCTTCTCTTTCAGCTAAGCTATATGGCAGCAAAGGACTCCTGATCCACCACTCTACATCCAATAAAATAAATGGAGCCAACTCTGAAAAATTAAAGAGAAGGTTAAGGCAAAGAAGGAAAACGGAAAGCATATAGAAACGGTGTGCCATAAAAGAACTAGTTGACATTCCGCCATTTCAGTTAGTAGCATATAAGCAAGAACTAATGGTACTGAAGGAAGAAGTTGAGGCTGAACTGAAAGCATTAACCAAAACAAGACTCCAGGAATTGATGTAATAATGATTGAAATGTTTAAACAAGCTGATTAATTACTGGAAGCATACACTCATCTATGCCAGGAAATTTGGAAAACAGTTACTTGGTCAACGGACTAGAAAAGATCCATATTTGTTCTCATTCCAAAGAAAGTGATGCTACAGAATGCTCAAGTTATACAATAACATCATTAATAGCAAAGCAAGTACAATGTTTCTGAAGATCATCCAACAACTATTGCAGCAGTACACTGACAGAGAGCTGCCAGAAGTTCAGGCTGGACTCAAAAGAGGACATAGATCAAAGGGATATCATTGGTGACATCAGATGGCTCTTGGCTGAAAGCAGAGAATACTAGTAAGTCATTTATTTGTATTTTATTGACGATAAGGAATTTGAGGGAGATCCAGTGGCATAGAGGTTAAACCCTGGGCTGCTAATTGCAATGTTTGCAGATCAGATCCACCATCCCTGGTGCAGGAGAGAGATGAGGATTTCTACTCCAGGAAACAGTTACAATTTCAGAAACCCACAGGGGCATTTCTATCCCATCCTGTAGGACCACTATGTGTGAGAACCGACTCAATGGCAGTGAGTTTGGTTTGGTTTGGATGAAGGAAACATAGTGTTGAGGGGATGATTTAATGACAAAGGTGGCCCTGGTGAAACCAGAAATGAAATCCAAGAACTCTTTTATTCAGCCTTTAAATAAATGGAGGAAGCCAATGAAACTGAGCTCATAGAAACAAATGCACGCAATCAGAAACACCAAAAGCATAGAAGTCCATGTTAATGGTCATGATCGAGAGCAGCGTAGGGTTGGTACTCAGTGGCATACTCAAGACAGGGATCAGGTTACATGGGAGCAAGATGGAGCTGACTGTGTTGTATCTTTGGGGTGACATTAAAGGAAAGGAGTGGAAGAGGTCATTGCCATGAAAATCTGCTACAACAGTAAACCATTTGTGTCTTGCTTATTCTTCAATGAGGCAAGGCAATCACAGACTTTCAGATGGGGATCTACCCATCCCCAAAATGACTGTGGCGGGGGTGTCAAATTCTTCACCTGTATCCACTTGGTATGTAGAACAGATGTTCCGTTGAAAGTGAACATTTGCTTAGAACTTTAAAACATTAACCACTCACTCACATCAGTGGAGTCTGTTCTTTGTGAAAATACAATGTGAGAAAGTTTTGACGTTTGAAATTTTTCCAACCCAAGCAATATTAAGGCTTACAGCTTTGTAAAGCAAACACATGCTTTCAGATGTGATGGAAAAAGTAAGGCCATTCAAGGGATATGCTTAAATAGCAATATGATTCTAACGTGCCTTCCCAGTTGCCATGGAGTTGACACTGACTCATGGACCTTCCATGCGTGTCAGAGTAAAACTGTGCTCATAGGGTTTCATTGGCTGATTTTTTTAATCATTTTATTGAGAGCTCGTACAATGCTTAATACACTCCATACATCAATTGTATCAGGGTTATTTGTACACATGTTGCCATCAGTCTTTTCTAGACAGTTACTTTCGGTTGAGCCCTTGGTATCAGCTCCTCTTTTTTTTTCTCGCCTGGCCCCCACCCTCATAACCCCTTGATAGATTATAAATTGTTATTATTTTCATGTCTCACACCGACCACTGTCTCCCTTCCCCCATGGTGTCCGTTATTCTTTACCCTGGAAGGGTGTGTATGGTTGTGTGTCTATCATTGTGATCGGTTCCCCCTTCTTCCCCTCTTCTCGCCCTTCAACCTTGCCATATGGTATCGCTGTTCCCATTCCCGCTCCTGGGTTGCATGTGTCCTGAGCTCTCGTCTCCTATCTACAACTGTGCATATGGTCCAGTCTAGTCTGAAGTGAGAGGCATCACTGGGGTCGTGGTGGTGGGAGTGAGGAAGCCTCAAGGAACCAAAGGAATATTGTATGTTTCATCAGTGGTTTACTGCACCCTAGTTGACTCACATCCCTTCACTGTGACCCCTCTGTGAGGGATATCACATTGTATACAGATGGGCTTTGGGTCTCTGCTCCAATCTGCCCCCCCCATTCTTCGCCATGTGGTTTTGTTTGTCTTTTTTAAGGTTCTTTTGATGCCTGTTACCTGATCCCGATAACACTTCATGCTTGCACAGGCTGGTGTGCTTCTTCCATGTGGACTTGTGGTTTCTCTGCTGGATGGCTGCTTGTTTCTCTTCAATTGTTTATGATCCCAAATGCTATATCTTTTAATAGCCGAGCACCATCTGCCTTCTTCACCACATTTGCTTATGCACCCATTTTGTCTTCAGCGAATGTGTCAGGAGGATGTCATTGGCTGATTTGTATGAAGTGGCTCATTAGACCTTTCTTCTGAAGTCACTCTGGGTGGACTCAAATCTCCAACTTTTCAGTGAGCACCTGAGTGCAGTAGCCACCTGTGCTCCCTGGGGATGATAACTCAGAGAACTAATTCTTTTCCAAATGTCAAGATTTATATTAATATTGTGTTTATTTTTTAATCATTTTATTGGAGGCACGTAGAGCTCTTAGCACAATCCATACATACATCTATTATGTCAAGCACATTTGTACATATGTTGCCATTTATAGAAACCAGCATACATTGCCAAACTAATATAATGAGATTTTACGTATAGATATATTAGGGAGACTTTAAGAAATTAAAAAATGGTATAATGATGCATTCATACGTAGATTCTCTCTGGAAGTACTAATAGGATGATCTATTTTTAAAATACAAATCTAATAAATAATTCAACTCTGTGTTCCTATGGTTGAATTTAAAATAAGAAATAAGTACTTCAACTTGAGAAGGAAAAGTAATTCAAAGTAAACTGAAGTAAGTAGACACTACTTAAAGTCCTTGTGCTTTAGGGGGAAAGTGCACAAACCTGGTCAACATTATATTTTTAATTCTTCAGGTACCACCAGTTCCAAAATTAATTTAGTCCTTTGTTCCTGGACTCAGGCTATAGAATGTTCCCTTTCTTACATTTGCTAAATGAATTGAAAATTTTCATCACATACTTTTTCTGTAAACCACAGCTATTGGAACACTGTGTCTCTCAGTTCTAAATCAAGAAATGCATCTGTCTAGTCTCCCCGGAGATTCAAACTCCTTTGTTAGGAATAGAAAATGGGGAATAGAACAGAGAATAAAGACACTGACTACGCGTGTCGCCTTTACTTTCCCAATGGGCTGCATAGGGACGCACTTTGACTGTGTCAGCTGACTAATAGGAAGCTCCCCAGGAGCTTCCCAGATTTCAAAAAGTAATCAGTAATACAAAGCACACATTTCAGAAAAAGAAAAGGCCTGTTACTGAAGCCCCTGAGTTCACTCCAAATCACAATGCAAATTACAAACAACTAGGCAGTTCCTTTTAACCCTGCACATCACGTGTGCTTCCAGCATAAAATGACTCCTTTGGAAGACGTGCTTTTATCCCTTCAGAGAGCATGCACATCCTATAAAAACATCTCAATCTAACACAGAAACAAAGTGCTACTGAGAGAAATAAGGACAACTCGATAGCTGCACACACAGAAAAATCCAAAAGCCATGCGACTTCTTCTTTTTAATACACTGAGTTCCTTCAAAACTGTATTACTGTGACACTAGATTATAAGTTAACTTTTAGTTAAGACCTCAAGTTAGAGCTAACACTTGCTCATGGCTCAAATAATTGAAGGAGAGCATCGTGGCAACCAGTTAAAGTGTCAAGAAGGAAGCCTGGGAAATGGCAGGCCTGAGGTCTGTGAGTGAGGTGAGGGGCAGACACTGAGTAGCTGTGAGCTTATCATCACCAGTTGGATCTGACTACTTCTTGATATGAAACCTACCTCCTGAGCAATATTTTCAATTCACTGTGGATCATCCCATATGTTCCAACCAGCTAATTCATAAGAGGATATGAAACCAGGAAGAAAGAGCACAAATTCAGTATGGGGGCAGGGGGATGAAGCGTATTTACCTGCTGCTTTACCGTGTTTTTACACTGTTACCAGGATACCAGCACTTTCAAAACTGGCATCCGCTGGGGAGCACAGTGTGTAGATTGCTGTTCCCAACTTCCTTTCCTGCCAGACACTTCCTTCACACTTCAACATCTCACTAAGTGAATGGAATTCACCTCAAACTCACCTGTAGCCCTTGGACTTAAGGCTGAATCTCCCTAGTGTGGGAAGAAGCAGGTGACTGCTAGGCCAAAGGTACTTAATTAGCAGACTTTGGACGTTGGTTTGAATCTCTTGCCTTGGGGATGCCCAATGAATGGTGGCCCAGAACTACCATAAACTTAATAGTTGAATGCCCTCTTTGCTCCATTTTGACATGTATTATCTGGCATGACTTGGTTATTGTGAATGAAAATTATTCAGTTTTGCCCTGTCACGAATCTCCACGTTTGTGTGGTATCCAGACAGTTAGGAGTTTAATCTGTACCAGGCAACAAAGCAAGTATTGTGGTTTGTAGCCAGCCTATACTTGCATCATTTCCTCCTCTCAACTGTGCTTCGAATGCTATACCACTGGCTAAGTCCATGACACGATGAAGAAAATTACCTTGTGCCCGAGGGGGATACTGTTCTCTAACATAAAATGACAATGGCGTCTTGAAAGTGAACGAGAGATGTATATAAACCACAGATATATTCATGAATTTGGGGCTGACACTTAATTCTAGCCCCTATCTAAGAATAATTAGTTTTTATGACATGGAGCTACTTGATCCTTACCCTCATGAAGAGATCGCCCCAGCTATGAGTCCCATAGACAAATGGAGTGGAAAAACTAGATGGTACCTGGCTGTCAGAAAGAATAGCACCTGGTCTTCCAGGCTTATTTTCAAATAAGCAGTTCCCTAAGTGAGGCATCAACTAAGTCAAATATTATCATGGAATCTGCAAAGACCTAGAGTTAGAAAAACCAAATTGGAAGAGCAAGCTCAGCATATCTTAAACTGTTGTGCATGGGATCGCTGTGAGTCAGAATCCACTGGATGGCACCGAACAACAATCACCTAGTCAATGTTGCGCTTGAAGTCTCAGCCAGAGCTATTAGGCAAAAATGGGAAATTAAAGGAATCCAAATTGGCAAGGAAGAAGTAAAATTATCTCAATTTTAAAACCTCAACAACTCAGTCAGAATATTGTTGGAACTAGTTGAAATTTTCAGCAAAGTAGTAGGGTCCAAGATCAACAGGCAAAACTGAGGTGGATTCCATTATGCTAGCAGAGTTCTGGAAATAAAATGGGGAAAATAACACAATGTACAATAGCCACCCAAAAGGTGAAATGCTGAAGAGTAAATCTAACCAGAGAGCCAAAAGATGTGTGCAAAGAAAGCTATAAACTACTACTACAAGAAATCTACACAAATGGGAGACTGTACCTTGCTCACATGTAGGAAGACAAACATTGTGAAAATGTCAATGCTTCTCCAAACTATCTAGAGATACGAGGAAATTCTGATCCAGGTTCAAATATAATTCTTTAAAGAGATGGGAAAACTAATCATCAGCTTTGTTTGGAAAGGAAAGAGACCCAGAGGAGCAAAGCACTACTAAAGAAGAAGAAAGTAGAAAGCGTCTCACTCCCTAATCTCAAAACTCACTGCACTGTCGTGGTAGCCAAAACAGCCTGGTACTGCTACGATTATGAATGCATAAACCAATGATATGAAATTGACAATCCAGAGGCAAATTATCCACCTACAGAGAGCTGATCTTTGACAACAACAAAAACAAAGAAACATTGCATAAAGAACAAAAAGTCACTTTAACCAACTAGACTAGATATCCATTTCCAGAAGAATAACTCATGACCTATAATCTCATATCATACACACAAAGAATTTGAGATGGATCAAAGACCTAAATGTAAAACTTAGAACTATAAGGATAACAATTAAAAATGGGGCCAAAATTGGGGCTCTAGTACATGGTATAAACACATGAAACATACTGAAAAATATATGACCAACAGAAGGCAAAATATAAGTCCAGAACTGCTCCACAAATTACCAGTAGACATTTTTATATATCATAAGATTTCACCAAGAGTAAAAAGTAAATCCACACATTAGGGGAAAAAATTTTGGCAATGAAATAACTATTATTGGACAAGGGTCTAATCTGTAAAATTTATAGAAAACTTTTAACTTCACCAAGAAAAAGTAAAATAATCCAATTTGAAATGGGCAAGGAAATGAACAGACACTTCACAAAAAGTAGACATCCGGGTAGCCAAGAAAATATACAAGGAAATTCTTGGGATCATGAGTTATTTGAGAGATGCAAATCAAAACAAGGAGATATCACTTCACCCCAACACAAGCAGCAAAGTTCAAAGAAACAGAAACCCCATATGCTGACTGACACTGGTGTGGAGAGGGTAAACTGGAGCCTCACATGGGCTATCAACTGGTGCGACCAGTGGGGAACGTTGTAGGCACTTCCTCAAGAAGTTGGGACTAGAAATACCCTACACCCCAGCAAGACCTCGAATGCCGTGCTATGTATCCTACAGAAATAAGAGCCACAACACAAATAAATAGATGCCTGCCCATGTTCATTGCAGCACTGTTCTCAATAGCAATAAGATGGAAGGACCTTAACTTAAATGTCCATTAGTTGAAGAATAAGTAAATAAACTCTGGGACATACACACAATGGAATAACACGTAATGTTAGAGAACACTGAACATGTGAAACACCTTATATCATGGATAAACCTAGAGGGCCTTATACTTAGTAAAATTACTCTATCAAAACAGAGCGAATATTAGATGAGACAACTATGACAAAAATTCAAGAAAAGGTGTTCACCCTAAAAGAAACCTTCTTTGATGGCTACCAGAAATGGGAGGGCAAAGAAGAGAGAGGAAGTCAGGACAGAGCAATGGTTCTCAACTTGTGGGTCACGACTCCTCTGGAGGTCTAATAACCCTTTCACAGGAGTCGCCTAAGACC
This sequence comes from Tenrec ecaudatus, assembly GCF_050624435.1. Lineage (NCBI taxonomy): Eukaryota > Metazoa > Chordata > Mammalia > Afrosoricida > Tenrecidae > Tenrec > Tenrec ecaudatus. The sequence goes on along the minus strand of NC_134531.1, from coordinate 53,432,729 downwards.
ATCGGAAAACACATATTTCCAATCTTGGACACCGCTCCTCTATCCATCTCCAGGTGGGTCTGCCCACACACAGACACACCCACATGTGAGTACCGGCCTGAAGATTGCTACCCATGCAACACCAGACTTCAAGACAAAATTTCATTTATTTGTAATTAGAAATAAGTATTTCACAATATATGATTACATATCATGTTTGGATTAATCACTATGCTTTAATTATGTTCAATTTGTAACAGTGAAAATGCATCCTGCATATCAGATATTTACATGATGATTCATAACAGTCACAAAATCAGAGTTATGAAGTAGCAACATGAGGAACTGTATTAAAGGGTGGCGACATGAGGAAGGTTGAGATCCACTGGGCTAGAGCATGCACAAGTGTTAACTTCGGTGAAGGGAAAGACAAAAATCACTAGGAGAGAGGTTAAGAAACAAGTATGGTTTGCAAGAGGTAAAGGCAACAAATGCAAATAATGTAGCATTCATAATCTTGTAGTGGTGGTGACACATGTAGATGCACAAGTTGAACAAATGTGGGAGGAGAGTATACCCACAAATAGGTGTACATTTGACAGAGATCATTTGTGTATACATATTTACCTTTGCTGTAAATATATCCATGAATGTGGTCGAACATAAAGGAGGCAAAGTTATGAATACTCCTGAGACATAACCAAACACCTTGAGGGAATGGCTTGTTGGCTTCACTACTAACATCCTCTTTAGTCTCTGAGGACACCAAAGTCAATTGGCATAGCATAGTTCACAAACACAATGCTCTGCGTTCCATTTGGATAACTAGACTCTGGGGTCATAAAAGCTTGTGAGCAGCCATCTCAGGTGCAACTATTAATCTCTCCCTGTCTGAAGGAAAGAAGAATGATGAAAATAGACATGAGGAAACATGTAGTCCAATGAACGAATAGAACACACAAACCTCAGTCTCCACAGCCCTAGGACCAGAAGAACTAGACGGTGACGGGCTCCCACTAGCAATGGCTCTGAAAAGGGTCACACTGAAAGTCCTGGTTCATGTGAAAGAAAAGTGAAGACCAAGACTCAAAAGCATAAGAGCTCATACTTATTGTTCATATAGAGACTGGCGGGGCCGCCAAAACTCTGACCCTTAGTCAGAATCCATCCTCACAGTGGAATTATCAAACATTTAAGATCAGAAGGAAAGCATTTGCCCAAGAAGAGTGGGGTGGAAAAGAAGAAGAAAGAGGAAACGGAAAACATTGAGAGGAAGTGGGATACACAGTGGCACATTCAGGGGATTTAAATGGATGAGTTTTTAGAGGTTGTTGAATGTAAGACTTAAGATCTGCTTTACAAACATTCATCTAATTCACAATAAAATATTTTAAAACGGGAATTGGTGCATATGAATTAAGCTGTTAGAAAGAATGTTGAAGGGACTACCAGAGGAACAAACAAATCTGCTTTGGATGCAGGACAGCCAGAACGTACCTGAGAAGGGAGGGTGGTGAGATTTCATCTCACATATTTATTAGGACAGATCAGTCCCTGGAGAAGAACATCACACTAGGTCAAGTAGAGAGTCATAAGAAAAGACAAAGATGTTCAAGGAGTTGAATTGGCATCAATAATTGGCTCAACCCTAGCAATAATGAGGATGGCACAAGCCCAAGAAGTATTTTATTCTATTTTACAAGTGCTGTTTTGAGGTAAAGTCAATTCAACAACACTTAACACATGAATGGGATAATATGGCACCTATCTCCAAGTTGCTAGAGACAGAGACCTGGCCAGGAAAACTAAGCAGAGTACCCTGCTGTAGAGTCAACACTTTGAAGCAAATCATTGTGCCTTAGGTCTGAAAATGTAAAACATGTCTGCAAATCAATGTAATGAATTCTAGATGAAGGCAAGGGAAAACAGACCCAGAGTTCCAACCACTTCCTTTATAGTCAAGGAAATTTAAATTACACTAACAGAGCAGATGGCTATAAAACTACTAAAATGCAGTCTTTTTCATGCCACATGGTCCTCATCTCAAAGAGGATGTGGTGGTCTAGATGGCTTCAGAAGGTACCTCGGGAGAAACTTGTCTAATAAAGCCTAGGGTGCCAGCAGCAAGACCTCCTGAAGACACTCATTTGCTCTTACCTGGCGTCCCTGCCAATTTTTGTGCCTTGGAATCAGAGGAAGTCCAATCTTTATAGGGAAGCTGACCACCCATGATGCATAATCCTAAAAATTAATTACCTACATTTTCAGTCTCAAGATGTTCAGTTACAAAAAGACTGTAGTAGCAATAAATGAAAATGTCCTTTGTCAAAGGGAAAACTTAACTCTTTGTTCAAATTGAGGCATATTTTAAAAAACAACAGAATGATCCAGATAAGGTAACGATTAAGAACAATTTACTAAAACACCCCAGAGAAAGAAATCCTTCATAGGATTTAACTTAGCACAGAAAATTCAAGAACTCACAAGGAACAAATTCAAATTGGTTGACATTGATAAAATCCTACTTTATCTGTCATTAGACAATCAGGAGATTGTTTACGCGTGGTTTCATTCATCATAAATTCTGTCAATCATCTTGTTCTTCTTCCTAGGGCCATATTAATACAACAAAAGACAGGGATGAGGACCCCACAAGGTCCCTGACAACTTTTGAGAGTCAATTTTAAATGAGCAACAAAAATGAAGTCTGGTCTGAGCAGAAGTCTGTTCTCATATCAAGCACCTTGGGAGAAAGATGTGGCAATCTACTACTATGAAGATTTAAAGTCTTGGAAACCCAAAGAGGAGGTTCTACTCTGTCCCACAGTGTCACTCTGAGTTCTAGCCTGTCCTAAGAGTCAGAATCAACTCCATGGCAGTGAGATTTCAGTTTGTTTTGTTGAACAAGCCCCACATCGTTATCAGACAGTGAAAGTTGAATGTTAAGAGGAATAGGATTGACCCCTAGTTGGAAAATATGGTCTGGGTGATAGAAAAAAAAAAAAACAACTAGTGATCACATGGAATGTTGCTATACCAACAACTTCTTCACTGTTTTGTTAGACTCATCTCATAGTAGCCATGTGATCCACGGAAGGAAAGACTGCTCCAGCCTCCGCCATCACCACAATGTTGGAGCCCATAGTTGCAGCCACTTGAGAGACTTCCTCTTTTTCATTGATGCTCTGCTTTAGCAAGCGTGACGACCCCCTGCGGGAACTGGCCCCTCCTAGTAAGTATGTGAGATGACGGCTAGCCATCCTCACTTCTAAGGAGGATTATGGTTATACTTCTTCCAAGACAGATTCATTCATTCTTCTGGCAGTCCACATTATAGTCAATATTTTTTCTGACATCATAATTGAACATTATAATTCACTGAAGATAATTCAAAGGTGATTGCAGCAGCCCCTTGACAGGAAACTATCAGAAATTGAAGACAGATAAGGAAAAAACACATAGAATGAGGAGTGTTATAATAGATGTCAGATGGATCTTGTTCAAAAGCAAAGAATATCAAAAAGATGTTTGTGATAGTTAGGTTCCATGTCATCTTGGGTGGGCCAGGACTCTCCCATGACAGGATCTAACATGGTGTGGTCAGCTCCATGACAGAATTGTCTGTGAAGCAGCCAAACAGTTGTGGAGAGACTGGACCTTCTTCATCTTGTCCCAGCCTTGATAAGATTGAGGAAGTTTCATTCGGGGTATCGCCTACTCTTAGTCCATATTAACAGTGCATGGAATCTAGCTGACTTCAGCTGGATTTGGATCCTGTATGTGGTTTATCATCCTCCTGTTATAGCGCCTGCTAATCTCAAGAACCATCAGCAGACTGCCAACCTTGGATCGATTCAGTCGATTTCAGGTTCATTTGGCTAGGCATCCACTAGGGACTCCTCAAAGGTCAAGTCCAGTTGGGAACTGCTAGAGTTTTCTAATATGTACAGACAGAAGCCTAGAGAATGTGTGTGCGATCGCTTCTCGGCCTTTTGGCTAAGATCAAGTGAAAATATGTGTGTGAATGGATACAAAAGGTGTGGGATGATGGTGCGAGATACATAAGATTGGATCAGTCTGAGTTTCCTGAGATGAGCCCACTAAGCACAGATTATTTTTTAAACATTTTATTGACATATAATTCATGTATCATACAATTTTTTGTTTGAATATATTAAAAAGTTGTGTAGTCATCACCACAATCGATTGTAATATATTTTCTTCATTTTGTATTCATTGTTATTAACTCCCCTTACCCCTACACCTCCCATGTCATAACCCTAAGAAATCATTAATCTAGTTACTGTTTCTATAGATTTACATATCCTGGATTTCCTATAAAGAGAATTATACTAAAAAAAACCCACAAAAATAACAAAAGGAGAAAAGATAAAAAAAACTAGAATAAGTAAAAAGTGGGTCAAAAGAGAATATAAAACATAAAATGTTAAAATTTAACCTATCTATATCTGTATGATTAATTCATGTTCTGATGCACTCTGAGAGAAAAACTTTTCACATCCCGTGGCAATGGTCAGAAGTGATTCGATCTCATGGGATCTCTGCAAATGGATTTGGCCTTTTGCTGTCTTCCATAGCCCTGTGCAAATCAGGTGCTCAGAATTTACTCTCTAATATCATTCTTTCAAGTCTGGATTTTATTATTTTTAATCCTTGGATCACACAGGATGATGTACTTCTTCCATGTAGGCTTAATTGACACCCCACTAATATGGCTTGTTTTATTTTAAAACAAGCTTTTAAGACCCCAGACACAATGTTTCAGATAACCAGGCACTATCTGATTTCTTCACCCTTCTTTTCTACCACACCAATTCCATCAGTGATTCCTTCATACGGATAAGTATTGAGCAGGGATAAATCATGAGAAGTGATTGTTCTTAGGTTATGGCTTATAATTTAGTAAGCACTGATTCTTCATTCCAAGTATCAGCTCTAGGGGATATGAAAAAAATCTGACAGGTAATTTGGTTGGTGTGCTGAAGTATGGTTTATAAGATGGCTTATACTAAGTCAAGTAAAATTCAATGCCTACCACTTCATCAAGAGCAATGTACCCAAGAGGAATTACTGAAACCCAAATGAAGGCTTAGCATGATAGTGGGACAAGAGGAAAGTACAAGGAAATAGGAGAAAAGGGGCATTTATAGAGGTCTAAATACAGGCATGTACGTATGTAAATATATTTATATATAATGGTAAGGAAATAGCTCTATGTGCATATATTTATAGGTTTAGTATTAAGGTAGCAGACAAACATTGGGCCTCTACTCAAGTACTCCCTCTGCCTTCAACACATCTGCTTATGCACCCATTTTGTCTTCAGTGATAGTGTGTATGTGCATGTGTGTAGGGGAGGGGGTAGCATCACACAATGCCAGTTTGTTAGAACAAAGTGTTCTTGTAATGAAGGTACTATTTTTTAAGTATCCAAAGGCTAAGGGAAATTGGCATATGAGTGTAGATTTAGCAGGATAAACCCATATACCTATGAATCATGTGCCCCAAGGACATAGCTTTTACAAAACCAGTAAGAAACCATTGGTGGAGGAAGCCTCAGTATTTGTGAAGACTTCTATGATTGCTATTTTATGTCAGTGAGGCTTGACAATGGGAACTGCCTAATTGAGTTAAAACACTTGGATGCAATGGGTCTGATTGGGCCTCATGGGGGTAGAGGCCAAAGAGCAGCACTTAATTGACAGAAACAAGGTGGACATGATTACTGCAATAGAAAGCAGAGTCAATGTAGTCATCGTGATAGCCTGGATTGTATGGACTTCAGATGCTGGCGATTTAGGCAAGGTATCTCTACGGGTGAAATATATGAGAAGACGACTTGAGATTTACTGTGGAGAATAATCTGATTTCAAAAAATTATTTTAGCTTTCATTTATTTATTTCAAAATATTTACTTTGTGCCCTGTTGGCATAGTGGTTACTCTTGGGGCTGCAACCCACAAGGTCAGCAGTTCAAAAATATTTACTTCATCCTCAATTTTGAAGAATATTTTCATTGGCTGTAGAATTCCAGACTGACAGATTATTTCCTGTCACTGTTTTGAAGGTGTTCTACCTTTGTCTTCTGACCCCCTTTATGGGACTGACAGAGGTCAGGCTTCTTTTGTCCTATTACTGTTTTGCATGTAATGTGTCCTTTTTACCTCAGATTGCTTTAACATTTTTCTCTTTTTGTCATTTTTGGAAGTTTGGTACCATCATGATAGGTAGTTTTTCTTTATATATTTGCTTCTTGTGATTTGCTGAGCTACTTTGTACTTTTTTTTCTCTCTCTCTTCCAACTGAGACTCCAATTTACAAATATTAGATGACTTCATGTTTTTCCACAGGTCAATGAGGCCCTGCACATTTTTCAGTGTGTTCCTTTTTCAGTCTGCATAATTTCTACTGTTCTGTCTTCATTTCTACTGACTGTTTGCTGCTAAGATGTGGTTCAAACTTCTGGTTTCAGGTATTACAGAAGATCAGAATTTCCCACAAGCTTATCTCTCAATTCAGTTCTTTTTTTATCACTGGAAAACATATTCCAGGGGAGAGTCACCATTTTTTCACTCACTGGGTCTCTATTTTCTTTTAGATCTTCATACATATTAGAATAAGATTGTAATTGAAAGTTCATTCAACTAATTTTGATAGCTGAGTCATTGTGGGATCTGTTTTTGGTAACTGTTTTTATTATGATGAGTTATATTTACCGATTACTTTGCATCCTCAATAATATTTGATTACATCTGCTGGGCATTATGGTTGTTGTGACATAAAGTGGATTATATTACCTACTATTAAAACTGCTAAATTTTGTTTGAGACGATGGAACCTTTCTATATCATCATGTGATTTATTTCCCCCACTAGCCACTGAAGCAGGCCACTCAGCCACCTCTCTGACCCCAGCAGCCTCTCGGGCTCAGGTGGAGAGCATATAGCATCAACAGACTGGTGCAGATGTAATCAGTGCCTGAGCTTCATTTTGGCCTTCCCCCCCCCCCCCCCCCCGCTTCTTTCATGATTTGTTCTCCAGCTCCTTCCCAGCCCAAGTGCCCCCCCCCCGCCCCCCGCACAGTAACACTACCAAAGAGCAGGAAGCCCACTCACAAATCAGTTTTCCTACTTTATCTTATTCATTTTACAGTATTACTTTTTTCCAGTTTGCTCCCATTTCCTCCTGGTGTTTTCTGCCATGTAACAATGCAACAGTTCATGGGTTGTTGCCTGAGGTCAGTCTATACTTGTATAATTTCCTTTTCTCAATGGCGTTTTAAATTCTACACCATTGGCAAATTAATGGTGCTATCAATAGTGCCCATGCCCCATGGTGATGATTTCTAATGTTCTCTATCATAAATTGATAATCATATCTCTCAAACAAACTAGAGAGCATTATAAGCCATAGACATATGAATGGATTTGGGGCTTACTCTTAATTCTAGCCCCAATCTAAGAACGATGCATTCTTATGGCAAGACCCTGCTCTGAGCTCACCCACGTGAAGAGGTCACTGAGGGCCTGGTTGGGGAGGGGGGGAGAGGAGTGAGGAGGAAGCACAAATGGCACACAGGAAGCGGGAGAGGAGAAGCCAGAGTCTGCAATGAGCTGAAGCTGGGGCCACCGGAGTTTCGGAGGGGAAAGTTTGAATTTGCCATAGGTAGTCAGATGTCAAAGAAAGCACCAGTCATATACATCACGCCTAAAGAAACAGCCCCAACCCCTGCTCCAAAAACCCTTTCAGTGGCAGCCGTGTTTGATGACGATGAAGATAGTGAACCAGCGGCAATGAGACCAGAAACAAAGAGGGGGCTGAAGAACACTGGAAGGGACATACCAACATCAGCAGGACCAAACTCCTTCAACAAAGAAAAGCCGGGGTTTCCTGATAACCAGCGGCTATGGGAGCGAAATATAAAGTCGCAACTTGGAAACATCCACGAATAAGACAATTAAATGATGTATTTTATGATTGGGGTGTGGGATGAGTGTAAAGTTAAAAGGAATGGTTTGCTTTTTTAAAGAATGTCTTAAGATTATCTTTGGCACTATTGTTTTATTTTTTTTTGTGAGAGAGTGAGTGAGTGAGAGTATGTGAGAGAGTGAGTGAGTGAGTGAGTGAGTCAGAGAGTGAGTGAGTGAGTGACATAGTGAGTGAGTGAGTGAGTGTGAGTGAGAGTGAGTGAGTGAGTGTGTGTGAGAGAGTGAGTGAGTCTATTTTTTTAATTAAATACTTAAATATTCACTAATAAATGAAAGTCTGAAATTAGACGCAATTTATGTTTTATATATAGATGGCAAGACATTTGGTAGTTTCATGTGATTAGTTTCCAAAGGTTACAGATAATACAGAAATCAGAAATGGTACCTTTTTAAGAATTGCATACTTTTTTAGACAAAACTATAAGTACATTAAGAGGGAAGTTAAAAGTTATTGTCTATTTAAACTGGTTCAAAATACAGGCTATTACTCTTGAACTTAACTCTCTCATATAAATTGTCTGGCTCCCAGGAACAGCCTTAGCAAAAAGGAGTATTACATTGGGAAGGAAAATGCTACTGGGCTGTGGACTGAAAATAAATTCAGATAAAATTAAATGCTGTGCTCTTTTCCCCACTGTATTAGTCTGGGTGCTTTAGAGAAACAAATCTACAGAAACTCGTGTATAAGAAAGTCTTATATAATGGTTAAGTGTACATTAAGAAAACATTCCAACCCAGTGCTGTCCAAGTCCAACATTAACCCATATGTCCGACACCAATCCACAAAGTCCTCCTCCATCTCACAAAATAGATGCAATGATGCCGACTGCAGGAGGAAAGCTGAATCAGTGAGTGTGTAAGCATCTCAGTGCTGGCAGGCATCTCCACGTGGCTGCTCCAGCACCCAGGGCTGCATTGGGGTAGGTCCATGTGGCTTCTCCTCCGGGGTGTCTTGCAGGAAGTGAGCCTTGCCAGCTAAAGCGGGGAACTGGCTAAGGCAGCTGCACCCTGGTCCAACCATCAAAAAGCAAGAGGTCTGAGAACTAGAAAGACGATGCTCACCGAGCCATTTATCCCTCCAACTTTCAATTAACCCCACATATGTTTATTGGCCAGGTTGGCAAAATAAACTACTTCACTCCCTTATGGGAATTTGTTTTGAGTCATAAAGTAGTTTCGCATTGCTATCAGTAGGAACAGATGCTTTGCTCTTTAAAAGTAACCATTTTTTGACATTTTATGTAAACTGTTGAATATTTGAAATTGCTCACTTCACCTTAATGGGTCTTGTCTTAACCTTAAATTGTCTTAAAGAACAGCAACACTTGCTACCAAAGTAAATCTGTATTTTGAATGGGGGTGGGGGAGAGACCACTGAAGAGATGGGTGCTGTAGCAAAGTATGGCAAAGAAACCGATGGTGCCTGGCTATCAGAAAGAAAAGCATCTTAAAGGCTTGTCTTCCCACAAATAGCCATCTAAGTGAGGTATCTAACAAACACATATGGATGAAGCACATCCGCCGGTATGATCCAAGGATAGTAACTAACCAAACCCCAAGCCAAAGAAATTGTTTGCAAAAGACTGTGGATGACAGTGGAAGCCAAAATCCATTTTCAGGGTCCACATATTCATGAACTAGGGATATGAACAACTGAGCACCTCCCCCTGCAGTATTTTCATCACCTATAGATGAGAGGCTAGGGTAAAGGAGCTCAAAACAGACAAGGCAGCCAGACTTCAATACTTCTCTATGGTCACCTAACTCTACTGTCTCTTTCCCTTCCCTCCTCCTACCCACCAACCCATCACAATCTCCTCAGAGTGAGCACAGAGGGTGAAGAGAAATTCAACTTGCAATTGCAAACATCCATTCAATCCACATATGCCATATTCCAAACATACAATACCTCAAACACTATTTAACTTGTCTGCGTTTCCAGTGTCACATTCTTAAAATGTGATTAATGATACTGCTTTGTAGGTTGCTATCCAACAGGACAAAGAGTCGATGAAACTAGCACACGTGTGAAAATCTCAAGAAGGTCCCTGACTCCTAGAAGGTACCGTCCTTCTTTCTTCCTATCGAGCATATTGGTATGTCCTTTCCTTTTTTTCCCACCAAGGACCTTGGCTCAAACTATGCCATAACCCCCAAGAAATTGACCAGAAAAGCAGGGATGGATTTCCACACAAAGACTTATTCTGGCTGCAGTGTCTCCTTTCTCTGCAGAAGTTTGTAGGATGAATGTACTCCCTCACTATGAGAACATTTTGTTCTTAACCAATGTGTTTACAGTCAGGGTATGCTTATATTTGTACAGTCAGTAAGTAGTGTGTTTTCTTTTTTCTATTTATTTATTCTCTGAAAGAAATTTAGTTGAAGTGGTTATCATGTGAGCTGAGAGGTTAGATGCCAGGTCTGTTTCCTTGGCTCTGTCCAATGTTTGAGTCAGAGCAATAAAGAGAAAAATACTTGATCAGTGCTACCCAACATTGGTGCATTTACTGTATATACTCGTGTATACGCCAAGATTTTCAGTTTGTACACATTTTTTATGCAGTTTCGTGGTAAAATTAGGTGCATCGGCTGATATTCGGGTCAGCTTCTACACAAGGATATACAGTAATGTTGTTGGTAGGTGCCATCTAGCCATTTCTGACTCATAGAAATCCTCTGTACAACAGGGTGAAACACTGCCCCGTCCTGCACCATTCTCACAAATTTGGTTATGTTCGAACCCATTGCTGCAGTCATTGTGTCAATGCATCTCATTGGAGTTCTTCCTCTCTGCGCCCCCTCTACTTTACCATGCACCATGTCCTTCTCTGGACACAGATTGCTCTTGACAACATGTCCAAAGTACATGCAACGGAGTCTATCATCCTGGCCTCTAAAGAACATCTGGCTATAATTCTTCCAAGACAGATTTATTCATTCTTCTTGCAATTCATAGCATACTCAATAACCTTCACCAACACCATAATTCAAATGTATCAGTTCTCCAGCACTCTTCCTTATTAATTCTCATGATAGTGCACGTAGTCATTATCATAATGGTGCACTATAATAAACATTAATTGAACATTTTCATTCTTCACAACACTCTAGCCCTGACAGAGCTTCATGAGGACAGAGTTGGAATACTTATCCAAAGCCCCCAATCTGGTGGGAAAAGACCTTGCAGATAGAGTTTCTACCTGTTTGTTCAAAAAGCAAAGTGGCAGGGGCAACCCAATGGCAGCAAGAAACCCAGGCTCTAATCTGGGCCTTACCTCTTAAAATTTTTATGAACACAGCCAAGTGGTTCAAATTCTGTATGCTTTGGTTTAATAATCTTTAAAATTATAACCCTCAGAGAGATGCAAATCAAATGCACAATTAGATACCATTTGACTCCCGCTAGAATGATTAGACTGGATCCTTGGTGGTGCAGTAGTTAAGCACTTTGTTGCGGACAGAAAGGATACCAGTTCGAACCCACCAGCCACTCTGCAGGAGAACCTTGGGGCAGTCTGACTCTGTAGCTTTTACAGCCTTGGGGGCAGTTCTACCTGTCCTATGCAATCACTATAAATTAGATCAGGCTTTTTGTTTTATTTTATTTCTTTGGGAAGCTTTTTGGTGGGGATTAGAATAGCTGAGATGTTTTTAAAGAAGAAAATAATCAGATGAGGATGCAGAGAATTCGGAACCCTTATTGTTGGTGGGAATGCAAAACAGGACAGCCAGTGGGAAAGCATGCGACTGCTCCTAAAAGGGCTCAAGTAGAAAGACGGTGACCTGGAAATGATGATGGCAACGTATGTACACGTGTGCTTGACATGATTAATGTGTGGATTGTATGGATGCGTGGATTGTTATAAGAACTGTAAGAGCCCCCAATAAAATGATTTATTTTAAAAACCCTAAACGTAAAAACCTACCATAAGCTCCTGCGTGCTATACACCTAAAAGACATGGACACAGTGTTCCATGCAGCACCCTTCACAATAGCCAAAAGATGGGAACAACCTGAATGTCCATCAATAGTTGAATCATATCTTCTTGACCGAATCATTCAATGATATGATATCTGGATTGTGTGCCCATAAAACTGTAAACAAAAGTAGTACACATATGCAATAGATTAATGCTCATCCAGTTAAAAATGAAATATTTTTGTAGCTGCTTTAGTGAAGTCCCATAGAGTTGGCTCTAACTCACAGCAAACCCTATGAGCAGCAGCACAAAGCATTGCTCTCAATCCTGCGCCATGCCACCATCTTTCTTGCTTGTTCTTATTGCTGCAGTCACTGACGTGTCAGTCCATCCCATTCTCTCTTTTGCTGACCTTCTGCATTACCAAGAATGATGTCCTTGTCCAGAGACTGGTCCTTCCTGATAGCATGTCCAAAGTGCATGAGGTCAGAAGAACTGGAAGGTACCTGGCTCCCATTACTGAACATTTTAGTCAGCGTCCCTACAAGAGTCCCTATTCCAAGGGTGGAAATCAGAACAGAGTTTCCAATTCTAGTGGACTTGAGGCTTTCTGAAGCACTGAAGGACGGATGAGTCCCTGAACTGAAAAGCATCTCATGAATCCATCTTAAAGCTGAACAGTCGTTTAGCTTAACAAGCAAAAGAGGTCTGCCTTGCACCTTGGATGCTTTTAAGATCTATCTATAATGGGATCAAATAGCTACCAGCAACTTGAAAGATTAAATAGGAACCTTAGAGGTTAGTGACATCATGCTAATGGGGACGAACAAGTCAGAAAGGGAGGGTGAGAATGGCTGTGTAAATCAAAATGTGTTATCGATGTCATTAAATTGTTCATGTAGAATCTGCTGAATGGGTGTATGCTTTGTAGTGTACCAAAGATGTTTACAAATGTTAGGGGGCGGGAGAATGATATTAAAGATAGTGGAATTTTTCCAGGAGCCTTTTGAAACTCCCTCAAATTTTCTCAACAGCATCATCTAAATCAATAAGTGCCGGGATGGGAGAGTGGGCAGGGGGGCTGTTTAGAAGAAGAGAGATCTTAATTCAAAGGCTGTCCTAGTTAAGTCCCTAGTAGCCCAGGCTTAGACCAGTAGCAATGGAAACTTCCCACCAGCAGACTTGGAGCTGTTAACTGTCCCCCCAGAAGTTGTCCCTTGTTCTGTGCTTTGACCGCTGCTCATATTTACCCATGGAATCACTATCCCTCTATTTGTTGTAGACCCTTGGCCAGTGGTAGCTATGCAAAGATGGAAGAAACCTTAGAAACCTGAAGGAATGATGCTTCCTCCATACAAAACATCTCCTAAGGTTGGTCCTCAGAAATGCCTCCCCTCACAATTAGCTTGCAGCAAAGTTTGTGAAGGCCAGCACTGGGCAAGATAGTGAGACCATCTCCAAATCAGCTGTTGCTACCCTCCTAATAACGAGTCACCCCCATCTCTATAATAAAAAATCAACAGACGCTGGGAACTCCATTTCTAAAAGAGCAGTATTCATAGGCACTGCACAGTAATTAGAATGGTTGCCATATATTGACAATTTAATTCGACGAGATACTTTCAAATACAAAGCTTTTGAGCCTCAAAGCCAGTAACACACCACGCCCTGGGTCATCCAGAAGATACCTGTCCTTTGCTATTCTCCTGCAGTGCTAATAACAAAAGAGAAAGCGGCTTTGAGGCTATTCAAAACGTGAAAAGAATCTAACCCCAAATTAAGTGCTTTGAGTTTCTGTCTGTTGTTGGTTTTCTCTGGCAGGGCCAGTGACATCATGGTCAGGCAGGGTTGTCCTAACCTCTGTGTTGAGTTGTTAGCAACATGTGTGTTGCCTTTTGATCTGGATTTTAAAAACTTACGAATCTCTCTTTCCTTCTCTGAAAATATGGCAAAAGAATGCTCAGTTAGTTATAGGGAAAAAACACAGTGGAATCCGAATCACAGAGTGACTCCTTTTTTGAAAATGTACTTTGGAGAACTCTCCATTCTAAATCAAAGTTTGGCTTATTTTGACCAGGGATAGGGGTTATCAATTGCACCTTTGTCTGCTGTGCCTTGCACGTATTCCAAAGAAAACGAAGCAAAAATTCAGTACAAGGCAAATTTTCTTTGGAGCTGGTCTTCTGTGAACAAAAATAAATAAATAGCATGGTATCACAATAGGAGTGAGCATTTCAGGAGATTTTGATTATTTTGGACGTATAGGCTGAAGTCTTTGCATTCCACAGGAAGGCTCCCTTAGACTGTGAAATTTCTATAATTCAGTGTGGCAGAACCATGTGCAGGGGATTCTATCAGGGAACATTATCTGCCTTTTTGATCTACTTCAAAAACATAGATCACTCCTTCCTTTTCTAAGGTTCTCCTCCCTCGTGAAGCTGGTCTCTTGTGACTGCCTCATAACACCCAGCAATTTACCAAAATCTCTCCCAGTGTGACGTCCGGAGCAGGTTTGTCTTCGTTGGATTTGTCTCAAGTGTCTAATCGTACTGGACGCTCTAACTACTCACACGGTAATGCTCATAGACTGAATGAATCACGCACCCCTTCCCCTTGGCTACAGTTTCATTAAGAAAGATGGTGGAACACCCAATTTGTAGAAGTCTATGGAAGACAGTAGGAGCCCCAAACCCATCTGCAAAGCATGTAGTCAGGCTGAGCCGCTGGCAGATCCTCTATAGCCAAAGGCAGAATCCCAAGCGCCCTACTAGCAGGGACCATGGTAATCTGAATTAGGCTGGATTGAACTTGATACTTGCCCAGTCGACCTGCCAATGGGTACAACCTGAATGTGTACAGAGTGCAAGCATCTCTTAGCTGTTCTGTGACAGAAATTTCTTCCCTGGCCTTTTGAATGTGAATGGGGTCTTCTCCCACTGACATATTGTTTGTACTTTTGTCTTTCTATTGCCATCCCACTGCCATCTCCCAAATTCAAGACCTCTTCATCTTTCACCTCATCTCTTGCAGTAGCTTCCTGTTTAGATTCCCCATATCTCAGTCCTCCCTACTCCAATCCATCCCAAATGTTTTGGGTTTTATTGGGTTTTGCTGTTTATTCATTTATTTATTTTCTAAATTCATCTCTGATTATATCATTGAACTACATAGAATGTTCTCTTGGCCCACTGCCTACTGAATCATGATATGGATTCCTTAATAACCATTCAAGGCCCCACATTCCACCCTTCTGGCCCCGACTCGCTCTGCCTCACAACTTAAAAATGACCCACCGGCCAATATCGACTGTGTGCTGTTTCTAGAAGAAACCCTGTGATTTCCATATTGCTTGCTTTTGTCACCATCTAATTTTCTAAGAGTACCGTAATCGCTATGTAAAACACCTAAAACCTCACTATGACCCAAAGAAACAATGGAGTCCCACTTTTCCCTCACTCTGGCCCGTCCTTTCCTTTAAAATCTTCTGGACAATCATTCGTCCTGTGTTTATTCTTTGCTTCCTCCTCTTATCGTCAGCAATTCTGCTTCCCAACTAACATCTGACTGGCGATCTTGGGTCTAGTCGGCCCTCTGTGTTCTCCTTGGTTATTTGCTTATCCATGTCTCTTCTCTTCTGTTTTCTTACAGTTCGCCCCTCTCTGATTGCTCATGTAGCCATTCTTTCCCTATGAAAGAGGAGGTTATATGCAGATCCTTGTAATCTGCTCCCCCTTTCCACCCCACCTTCCCTCCACCCTCCCAGTATCATCACTCTCACCTCTGGTCCTGAAGGGATCATCTGCCCTGGATTCCCTGTGTTTCCAGCTCCTATCTGTACCAGTGTACATCCTCTGGTCCAGCCAGATTTGTAAGGTAGAATTGGGATCATGATGGTGAAGGGGGAGGGAAGAAGCATTAAAGAACTAGAGGAAAGTTGTATGTTTCATCGTTGTTACACTGAACCCTGGCTTGCTCATCTTCTCCACATGTCCATTCTGTAAAGGGATGTTCAGTTGCAACAGATGGGATTTAGGTCCCAACTCCATATTCCCCCTTATTCATAATGATATGATTTCTTCTATTCTTTGATGTCTGATACCTGATGGAATGGATGCTTCTTGAGTCTTATATTCATATGATAATATTACTGTAACTGTAATTGATTTTTATATTTTAAAGGAAACTGAAAATGTTTCACTTACCTTTTTAAGGACACACGAGTTATCACTTCAGATCTTCACATAGACAATTCTAGCCCTCCCTCTAAGGATGAGTCACTGCTGCATTCTAAATCACTTTTGAGAGCGAAAGTACCCCATCATATTCTTACCACCTGCAACACTATCCAAATTTAGGGTCTTTTGCCTTTTGTCTTTTCCAGGGTTCCCCTCAAAATTAGAAATTGACCAGAAATATTCAAACATAAAGAAACACATTTTGTTTGAAAAATACATGCATTCAGTTCCTACACAAAAATCGAAGGAGAGAAAAAAATTGATTAGCAAGTCATAGTTACTGCCTGCTAAGTTGTTTTAAACGCGTGGGACAGACAGACACGCACAAATGCCACAAGAGTTGCAAAACTCATTCTTACCTAGGTCCTCACCTGGAACTCAGGGTTTCAATTTTTAACCTAAATGGCAGGGGGTCCCACAAAGTTCTCTACATCCTAATCCCCCAAACCTATAAATATGTTACCTTACGTTGCAAAAGGGACTTTGATGATTGTTAAGAATATCGATGTGATGATTAAAAAATAAAAACATTGCTGATAAGTCCCTGTTGACTCAGCAACCCTGTAGGCGAGAGTAGAATTGCAGCAGGGAGTTCCCAAGGCTGTAAACCTTCCTGGAAGAAGGCTGCCGTGTCTGTCTCCCACGAAGAAGCTGGTGGGATCCAACACCACCACCTTTCAGGTAAGAGCTAAGCACTTTAGATCCTGTACATCAAGACTCTTTGTTACGCTTTCTTGGCATATCATTCATATAACATACAATTTAACCATTCATTCATATTAAGAAGAGTTACACAATCATCACCACACACACTCAATTTCAAAATATTTTCTTCTTTCTGGCACTCACTGGTGTAAGCTCCCCATTTCAATCCAACCTCCTCTGCCATGCCTCTAGACAATTATTAATCCAGTTACTGTCTCTATCAATTTACCTATCCTGGATTTCACATGCAGAAAACTTCACAAACAAAAACAACAACCATGACAAAACAAAGCAGAGAAAAGCCTCATTCAAAAAGTAGAAAACATTAAAAACTGAAACAATTTTAAAATGAATCAAAAAGGAGATCAAATAATGTGTGATATTTTACATAAATATTTCTGCCACAATCAATTTCGCAATGCTCTCTGACTGATAGCAAAGCTACTCACAGCCCTGGGCGGTGGGCAGAGAGGACTCACTGGGGGGTTAATTCATGTGGGGAGCCTGTACACAGAGTAGGGGTTTCCACTTTCATTCACAGCCTTCTGGAAACTAGGCACCTAGAATTTAAGCCCTGATATGTTTCCTCTTTTTGATTTGAATTTTATTATTTAAAAAGTACATATACACAATAGATTAACACTCAGTCAGTTAAAAATGAAGTTTGGATCATACAGGCTGATGTGCTTCTTCTGTAAGGACTTAGTAGGTGCTGCGCTTAGATAGCTGCTTGTTTTAAGACAAGGCTTTAAGACCCAGACACTATTCTTTCTGCTAGGTGGGCACCATCCGGTTTCTTTACCACACATTGCTATAGCACCCATGCTTCAGTAATCTATTCATGAGGGTGAGAAACAAATAGGGCCATATCACAAGGACTAATTGGTCTTAGATGAGGACTATGATCAAGTGTGAGTCCAAAATCCATTCATCTATCTATGGTTTATATCTGTCTCTAGTTCACTTTAGAGTATCATTGTCATTTTGTGATAGAGAACATGATAAAGCATACCATGAACATAGGTAATTCTATTGATTGTATAATTAATCTAGTTGCTGGTATAGAATTTAAATGCTTAAGTGACTAGACCTTATTTCTCTGAACACCAAGAGTTGAGGATATGACAAAATTTCCAATAACACATTCACACAGGCAGAACCATGCCTGCCAGACCAGGACATGTAAAGACTCTCTTTTTTAAAGAGATAACACTGAAAAGATAATATCTTAGTGGGCCCAAAGAAACAATGGTTCTTATAAGGCAGGGGTGTCAAACTCAATTAAAACACAGGCCATTTGGTGCAACAGGCGAGAGTCACACGAGCCACATCACCTTTACAAATTTTGTTAATTTTATATTTTGAAGTGAGGATTCAGGAATATGGATAGGATAATTAAGACACTATATAGTTGCTTTTATTTAAACATCTATTTTATCTAATGTATTTACAAAACTAAAATTTATTCTTTTTTACCCGAAACTTGCTAGCACTTTCCTCCTACTAGTTTTCACTTGCCTCTTATGTTGTGACCAGAAAATATAACAAAGTGACTAATTAAAAAACACAAAATGTTGGACAGCTGACAAACATGACACACGATCGTAATGGCTTCCCTCTAAAAATGTTAACTAGCGCTGCCCCTAGGTATGATTCATAACCACACCACCCAGAGTGCTCTTGTTAATCTTTTATCTATTGGGATCTGTTTACATGACGTGACCCTGAGAGTGGAGGACATATCACTTCCAAACGTCGCCTGAACTGAGTCAGCGCGTTGATACACGTCCACAGACCCCCAAGGAAAGGCACTGGGCCACGTGTATACTCGTCTTCAGTAGTTAAAGGGTTAACGAGGGAATTGTGGTGTGTACGGTATTGCCTCGATCTCCCCTGAGTGCTATTTTCTTCATAACAATCTTTTCTGTTGTTATTTTATTTCAGATCATCATGGGCCACAAAAAAATTACCTCGGGGCCTACAGGCGGCCTGCCGGCTTCCAGTTTGACACCCCTGTTGTAAGGAAAGGAGGCAGGAGAGCTAAAACCAGGAGGGCAAGTGATGTGGCGAAAGCTATATGGATATAGTGTGCTGTTGACATTGAATATGGAAAAAGAGGCTAACAGCCATGGAGTGCAAAAAGCTTCCAGAAGCTGGAGAAAGTGAGAAAGTGAATTCTCTCCAGAGCTGCATAAAGGTCGCCATGGTACTGATCCTTTTCAGACTGTCGATTTCTAGACTAGGCGACAGTAAACTTCTGTTGTTTTCAGCCTCTACATTTGTGGTAATTGGTTACAGCAGCAATGAGAGACTAATACACATGATTATGCCAGGAAATGAAGAGTTTGCTTTCAACCCGCCCCAGCTGAGGGCCGTTCTACTCTTAGGAATCTCACAAATCTCAGGACCTCCCCAGGGACTAGCCGCCAGTGCTTTCCCTGTAGCCATAATTGACGAATGGGAACAGCCTGGTTACCAGGCAGAGTCTTAGAAAGATGACTTGATGGGCTTGATTTGGCTTATAATATTATAATATTATCTGTGTTCTTGTTTTTTTCATATTGGGGTTAGTCTCTTGTAATTTGTCTTTGTTGGTAGGCTTCTTGACTCTCTCATGTATTTTTCTATAGTTTTTTTTGGGGGGGGTGGATATGAAACCCAGGATAGGTGAATTTATAAACAACTAGAATAAGGGTTCCTGGGGGGCTGGTAATGGCTGGGAGCTAGGAGGGAGCAGGTAGAGGGGAGCTGATATCAGAGAGTACAAGAAGGAAGAAAATGTTTTGGAACTGATTGTGGTAACATTGGAACCATTGCTTGATATGATTGAACTATGGAATGGTATGATGTCTAGAATAGCTCCTAATAAAATTGTTTTGGAAGAAAAATAAAGACAATGGAAAAAATACATAGTCACTGTGCCGAAAATAACTAGTCCACATTCCACCATTTCAGGAGGTAACATATGAGCCAGACCCAATGGTACTGAAGGAAGAAGTACAAGCTACACTAAACGCATTAGCAAAAATAAATGGCTCCAGGGATTGATGGAATACCAACTGAGCAATTTCAACAGCTGACGAAGCACTGGAAGAAGTCATTTGTCAATGGGAGGAGTTGTGGAATACAGATACTTGGCCAACTAACTGGAAAAACTCAGAAAACCAAACTTACTGCCATTGAGTTGATGCCTCTTTATAGCAACCTTATAAGGCAACCTTTTAAGAGAACTGCCCCTGTGAGTTTCTAAGACTGTGACTGGTAATGAGAGCAGAAAGCCCCCTCTTTCTTCTGTAGGGTGCCTGGTGGTTTCAAACTTCAGCCCTTGAAGATTACGGCCCAATGCTTAACCATTGTACAACCAGGACTCCATAACTAACAGGGAGAGATCCATATTTGTACCCATACCAAAGAAAGGTTCGCCCAACAATCTACTCAAATTATACAACAGCATCATTGGTATCACAGGCAAGTAAAATTTTGCTGAAAAACATCCAACAATAGTTGCAGCATTACATTGACAGGGAGCTGCCAGAGGTTCAAGCCAGATTCAGAAGAATGTGCAACAAGAAATAATACTGATGGCAGATGCATCTTGACTGACAGCAGAGAACAACAGAAAGACGTTTACTTGCATCTTACTGACTATGAAAAGGCATTCGGCTGTGTTGAGCATAACAAATATGGATAGACTTGATCAGAATGGAGATTCCAGAACACTTCTTTGGAATGCAGAGCTTACACATGCCTGGATCAAAAGGCAATTGTGGAACAGAACAAGGGAACACTGCATGATTTAAAATCAAGAAAGGTATGTGTCAGGGTTGTATCTTCTCACCATATTGTTTCAATCTGTATGCTGCGCAAATCATCAGAGAAGCTAGATTATGTGAAGAATGTGGAATCAGGATTGGAGGGTGGCTTATTAATAAACTGTGATGTGCTGATGACACAACCTCGCTTGCTGAAATTGAGGACTTGAAGCACTTAACTAATGAAGATCAAGCAGTCTAGCCTTAAGTATTACAACTCAATGTAAGGAAGGCCAAAATCCTCTCATCTTGACCAGTACATGACATCATGATAAATGGAGGACAGACTGAGGTTGTCAAGGATCTTGCCTTGGTGGGATCCACCATCGGTATGCATGGAAGCAGCCAAGAGATCAAATGATGGCATAGCAGTGGGTAAATCTGCTTCTCAAGACATCCTTAGAGTGCTAAAAAGCAAGATCTTACTTTGAGGATGCGGTGCACCTGACCCAAACCATGGTATTTTCAGTTGCCTCATATGCCTGTGAAAGTTGGCATTGAATAAGGAAGACAAATAAAGAATAGATACGTTTGAGTTATGAAGCTGGCAAAGAATATTGGAAGTACCATGGATTGCGGAAAAATAGAAGCAAATCTTTGTTTGAATAAGTACAGCCAGAGTGCTCCTTAGAGGCTAAGATGGTAAGACCTCACCTCACTTACTTTGGACATGTTGTCATGAGAGACTAGTCCCTGGAGAAGGACATCATGCTTGGTAGTGGGGCAGTGAAACAAAGCAAAGTCCTCAAGGGGCTGGATTGAAACAATGGCTCCAGCACAGGAACTTGAACTCATGCAGTTCACGCGATGGGGAAGGCGCGGCTGCGGTGGCTTTGGGGGCGGAAGTGGGCACGCAAGTCGTGCTGTTTGCGGCCTTCTCGTGGACCGAGCGGCTCGCTCCCTTCCAAAGGCTTCTCCAGCCCGAGGACCTGTGGTTTTACCAGAACCCGTATGTGGAAGCCAAGTATTTCCCCACCAAGCCCATGGTTCTACCAGCCTTGCCCTGCCTCTGAATAGTGTCTTTACCGACTGAATAAAACTAATAGTGGGGAGGCCATGCCCAGATTTCTTCTACCGAGGTTTCCCTGATGGACAAGCCCATCCAGACCTGATGTGCACAGGGGACGGGGACAAGAGCTTCCCTGGTGGACACTCCTCCTTTGCATTTGCCCGCCTGGCCTTTGCTTCCTTCTCCCTGGCAGGGAAGCTGCACTGCTTTACGCCCCACGGCCGGAGGCAAGCCTGGAGGCTCTGTGCCTGTCTGTCACCCCTGCTTTGTGCGGCTCTGATTGCCCTGTCCCGCACCTGTGACTATAAGCATGTGTTAGTCTGGGTAGTCCAGAGAAACAAATTCATAAACACGCATATGTATATAAGGGAGAGGCTTATATAAAAGAGGAATTGAACATCGAGGAAACATTCCAGATCAGTCCAGATCAAGTCCATAAGTCAAAAAAAAAAAAAAAAGAGGCCTCTTCAGACTCAGGACACACATGCAATGATTGCAACGATGCCGAATGCAGGACCATCGCAGGTCAGTGCATAGAAAGTCTTTGGATCCAGTGGCGTTGTAAGCATCTCAGCAATGGCGGGGGTCTCTACTTGGCTCCTCCAGCTTCAGAGATCTTGTCTTCTGCAATGTCTCCCAGGGAGTAGCAGAGGGAAGTAACAGATTTCCCAGAATTCTCAGGAGAAGGCCATGCCCACAGAGTCTCATTGGTTATCTCCAGATTGACAGCCTAATCTCCACCCCTACACTCTTAATCCTTAAATTGACACCAGATTAGGTGACTACCACAAAGCATCACTGGCAAGACATGCTATCTGGATCCCTAACGGGCCTAGCCTTTGCCTTTGCCTACATCTGCCATAGGCAGTATCCCCCTCAGCTGATGGATACAGCATTCCAGAGACCCTTCCAGGGCAGGACTGTGCTTTCCAAGGTACCAAAGAAGCCTGGTGAGCCCTCTCTTTTGATGTTTAGAAATTGGATCTTCCCCAGTGAAGGATATGGGACTCGGGCCTCTCCTAAATCATGGCCAAGCTCAGCAGAGGTAAGGGAGGGGTGGGCCCGGCTGCGTCCTGCCTGGTCTGATCATGTCTGAGCACACGCTCAGAGGAGAGGGATCTCCTGAGCGCCCAGAAGCTAATGCAGCGGGTTCAGCCTGGATTCCCCAGATTTGCAGGGCTCTCACACCTCATTTCAATGGCGTTGTCGGGAGGATCTTGTCACAAAGACGCTTTTACACAGCCCCATGCCTCCTTGAAGCTGGACGCAATCATCCGAACTTGGATTTCCCATGGTCCCGCAGCGTGAAAAAGAATGGCTCAATTACTGTTGACCTTCTGAGGTGAGCCTGAAATAGGAAAAGGAGCCAATTATAGCAAATTTATCACACGACTGAAGGAGCCCTGGTGGTATAGTGGGATAAGTAATTGGCTGCTAAACTCAAGTTCAGCAAATCCACCAGCCGCTCCCCAGGAGAAAGAGGGGGCTGGCTGCTCCATGAAGGCAGAGAGTGCTGAAACGAGGCTCTGCGGAGGCGTGACTCAGTCAAGCCAGCTTGCTGTCCTGCCTGTCTGAGTACTGGGAGCAGATAGTGGCCGTGGTGCACCTGACACCTGTTTCCACCTCATTCCCCTGTGGCTCACGAACAGCTCTCCTGCACTCCTACACAAGATCCACCCCATGAACCACTTGGCCAACCAGTTAAAGCAGAGCTAAAATGACCAACCGTAATCTGCAGGACAAATGGACACACAGGACAACCTGTAGCTGCATTTTTGTACTTTAAATGTAACCTTGTCTCAGGAATTTTCCCCCTCATGCTTTCAGCGCATCAGATATTCAGATACCATAATTTTTGAAAAGAGGAAGAATACAATTCACGGCCATGGAGTCAATGCAACTCATAGCAACCCTCAAGGACAGGGTGGACTGTCCCTGTAAGTTTCTGAGACTAAGTCTCTATGGTAGTAGAAAACCCAACCTGTCTTCTGGAGAGCGACCAGTGGTTTGGAACTTCTGACCTTGCGATTAGCAGCCCAACACATAACAAAACAACACCCCTAATCAGAGATGCTTCTATTAATGACTTTGTGAGTTTATGTCACTCATTTGCCAGGCCTCTCCATTTCATGTAACAGGCGAGTTAAAATTCAATGGCACTGATTCCTTCTCCACCCTGAATAGCACAAGCACTCCAACCTCTCATGAGCGTCTCTGATTACTTCTGGAAGGAACTGAAGGATAGGTCGCCTGTGTGCTCATAAACTACCCCCACTCTTCCCTTCAAAGCCCCATCATATCATTCCTGAAAGACATGGCTACAAAGTGTCCTCGGGAGGACAGCACCCTGTCCTACCGGGTCCCTGTTGGTCAGCATCCACTCAATAGCTGTGAGTTTGGCTTTTGAGATTCCCACTTTCATGGCAGGGTCCTAGAGCAGGGGAGTCTCCTCACATATCCCCAAGGAGAATCCCTTCCCAGCAGCCCCCATGCCAGGCTGTGTTCTCTCCATGAATGTGAACAGGAAACTCCCTGTTCTGTGTGTTGACACCGACTGAACCTCTGTCTCTTACTACGTGTCATGAAAACCTGCCCTCCAGCTGCCACTTTCCTGCAGCCCTTTCTATGGAACTCTCTGACATTTGCTTATCACACCCAATCCTCTCCACGCTCCCCTCTGCCCTTCTCATCATTGAACCCACATTGCCGTGGCCACCAATGACCCAGACCCCTGCCAATGGGGCACCAGCACCGCTACAGCATAGGAAACACAAAGATATGAACTCTGACCCACGAATCAGTCCAAATGGGATGTCCCCACATGTAGACCCTTTGTATACAATTTACATGCCTTTCACATCCATTGTCACACTTGAGCTTCACAGTAATTCTCTAAGGCTGTGATATCATTCTGCTCATCAGAGATGAAAGAATAAAAAAATTCCAGTGACTTGTCCAATACTGTTCTAGATGGAGGCGTCAGTACAGAATCCCAGGCTTTCCTTCCTTAGTCCAGTGCCCAGCCACCTACAGAGTGTCTGATGTGGGAGGATTTTCTGGAAAGCCTTGAGAACTAAAACTGCTTTGGGCTTTACTTGGGGGCTTCCAAAGTAGGATGGCAGCTTCATCAGAGAAAAAGCTGTAGCTCAACCCTTTCCTCTTCCAAGAACAATAAATGTGCTTTTCTCTCCAGGACAAACGGGCATTCGGGGGGAGAGGAACCCAAGCAGCTAGCCAAGGAAAATCTGTCGTGCATGAGGAAGGAATAATGGGGAGAGAAGTTTTCCCCTTTAATGGAGGCCTGCCTCAAGGGTCATTACCTCTTCCAAAGTCTGAAGTAGACAAGCCAGAAAGAGCCTGAAACCCAACTGAGCAAAGGGGGGCGGGGTGGTGGGAGGTGAGAAAGAAAAACATAAAAATTGAAGCTTTCTTATAAGCGTTTTTTTTAAAAAGTGCTTTTCCACTCAGGCTAAAGGCTTGATCCCCTTGTTCCCTGGTTGACTAAACTAGAATATGGCAAAGATAATAAATGTTTAAGGAGAAAATGTTTTATCTGGAGTCTGTAAGTTTCCTTCAAATTGAACACCGTGTGGTGGTGTATAAAGCATTCATTATATAAACTCTTATGGTTTCAGGCTCTCCAAGAAAATCATTTCACAAGCAACTTGGACTGTGGTCTGACTGATGCTCTTTGTTCATGTGGCCACAGGGACAAGACTCCAGTCCAGTGCCAGAGGGATGAAGGCAAGGAAAACTGATTCCCGAGCTCCGGTGGGAACAATAAGAAGAGTAACTCACTAGCTCTTCCACAGCAACTCCTTTCTAGAATGGCCGAGGGGCTCATGAACACCACAGCTCAAGTAAGGTGGTTAGGTGGCTGAATTTGAATTTCAGATCAAAGGGTACAATTCAACAGAAGAGCAGGTGTTTTCTTCAGTGTAGTCTCTGCCGCATTGGTGGGGCCACCACACCCAGACAACCCCACAATCTCTCCTTTTGACCTCGACTGTCCAGTGCTTACAAGAGTTCATGGCTCAATTGTTAGTGGTCAATAAACAAATATTGAATGAATGGATGAATAAAGAAGTTAACCAACTCATCTCTTGTTCTTATATCTTTCCTCTCATTTTCTAATACTCCAAATACATCTCTGAGCAATAGAGAATGGTTGGGACGAACTTCAAAAGACTGATCAATTCCTAAAATATGACCTGCCTGGGATTCTGTGAGACCACCAACTCCACCCGTTTGGGATAAGAGCTGTCCAACATGGTTGAATCTGGCCAATAAATAGCTCCACTGTTTTGAGAACATGGTTTTATTTCTGATGCAGGAAAGCTAACAGAAACTACCTCCCTTGATCTGTTCCAAGTGATATATATTGCTGATACTCTAAGAACAGTCCAACAATTTAATGGATAATATTCTTCCCAAGGAAGAAGATAGGCCCTTGAATTTAGTCATTTCTACCACACCCTTCAGTCCCTCATGATTAACACTGTGTGGCCCACGTGAGTACCCTCTTTGAATCAGAACTGGCTTGATGGCAGTGGGTAATCCTCTTTTAAAGTCCCCAGGTAGTGCATACCATTAACATACTCTGCTGCTAATGGATGGGTTGGAAGTTTGAGCCCACCCAAAGGTACTGACAAAGAAAATTCTGCTCTTCTACTTCTGAAACAGAAGTCCTTGAAAGTCCAACGGAACATCGTGTTTGCTCTGACACATATGGGGTTGCTATGAGGGAGACACAATAACAAGGCAACCAATTGATGGGATGGTAGGGGATAGGATGGGATGGGATGGGATGATGTTAAAGACCAAAGCTCCCCTGGACCCCAGGCCTGGATCAGTCTTTTTATCTCTAAGACCATAAGACTCTTTTGAGATGCATTTTCTTCTCATCTGTAAATGAAAAACCATTTTATTCCACACTATTGGGAAAGGAAGTCACTGGGAACAGGAGCAGGAATAAGGGGAGAATCTATTTATTGCTCTACTTTCCCTCCAGAACATTCTAAACATATACAATAAACTGCTGCCTCTTCAGAGAAAGAAGATTCATGGGGACACAACAGAGCTTCGCCTGATTGGGAATACATCTCCCTAAAGACTGCCCCAAGATCCCTGGGTGGTGCAAATGGTGAAAGCATTCAGCTTCTAGTCCAAAAGTTGGTGGTTCGAAGGGGTTCAAACCAGAGGTGCCTCAGAAGATAGACTTAGCAATCAGCTTCTGAAAGGTCACATCTCCAAACACTCCCTGAAGCACGGTTCTACTCTGCTTATTCGGGATCACCATGGAGTGGGAATCAACTTGATGGCAACTGACAGCCACACAAACAAAGGACTCTCCCACCCCCAAAGTTAAAGGAGACCTCTAATGACCCCACTGGGGGTTCACAGGAGCTAAAATGTTCCAACACTCACCATGATAACTATGCATCCTATGTCAAAAGAACTATCATTTCAGCAGGCACACAGAGTAAAAATATCCGTCGCACTATTTTTATGTCCACCCAGTACAATCTTCTCTGCTTATCCTCTTTCCAATAGACTTGTCAGTGTTTGCCTGTCTAGAAGCTGTGGCATCTCTCTCAAACACTGTGATTTCCATTTCGCAACATCTTCAAACCAATCCTATTTCTTCATAATTAGTTCTCCCTTGACATTGATGAGAACCAGTTGAAGGTCAGGGAGGTAAACCTTCCTTTCCACTTCCAGCTCTCCCTATCACTCACTTTCACTTCCTCCTGAAACAGAACAGGAAAACAGACAGCTCATCAGACAACATCATTTCTCCGAGGGCAATGTGTATACGTTGCCTGTCAATTAAGTCATCTTCAGCACTCTCCCCTTTCTCAAAGAAATAATGATTAGAGAAGTTTTACCAAGCAGAGTTTCTATGCGAACAGATTGTATCTACCAACGAGCTGGGACGAACTGTGAAGGAGCTAGTGAACACTGCAGAAGGCAGGAGACCGAAGGCCTCCTTTCCAAAATGAGTGCAGCACATCCCGATTGCCTATTCCTCCTCAGCTTCATCATCTAATTTCAACAGCCAGGTGCAAACAGCCATGTTGCCCTTGCCGGACAGAGGAGGCTAGACCAGATACTCTCGTGGGATGCTTCCCGGTCCTGGGATCTGTGGTTCATGGCTGGTAATGGTAGGACTAGGGACACCTTGTGAAAGCATTAAAGCAGTGGTTACAACCCGGAGTTGTCCCCATCCAGGGAAATCTGACATGGATCAATAGAATGTCAGTTACCATAAGCGGGGCAGCGGTTGACGCTAAGTACCCTACAATGTAAAGGACAGCTCCTGACAACAATGTGTAGAGTGCTGGGATTGAGAAACCCTAGCCTAAATTAATCAGACCAAAATTTGGGTGGGAGAATGGTTAGTGGGTGCAAGAGTGACACCCCCTACCCTAGCCAGAAATTAGATGAATTTATTACTAAAGGATTACCAGCCTGGAGATCAAAGAAAGACAAGATCTTGTTCTTTCAACCAAAGAAGGGCATGTTCTCAAACTCAGAAATGCACTGCCCTTGGGTCCATGATGATTCTTCAGACCCACCCCCCTCGGGGTTTCTGAGACTGTAATCCTTTACAGGAAGAGAAAAGCCTCATCTTTCTCCCAAAGAGTGGCTGGTGGTTTCAAACTGTCGACCTTGCAGATCACAGCCCAAGTGGTAAACACGACACCATGGGTCTCCTAAGGGCGTGACCTATCAACCTCAAATGTTGAGGAGTTCTGATCAAGGACAGATGGCTCCAGATGGAAGAAAACCACTGCCTGCCAAACTGTGATTCTCCTTTCCCTGGAAGTGATGCAAGCTCAGCTCGTGTAAGCAAAGGAAACCCTGCTAGAATACTCTGCTGTTGTGTGTCATCAAGTCACCGCTGACTCTTCGTGACCTTGTGGCAAACAGAACAAACATTGCCCAGTTCTGCTCCTGCACCCTGGAAATTGATATAGTCCCGGCTACAGCCATTGTGCCGTGCTTTCCAACCCAATTGTTCCTCTTCTGACACTACACAAGGGGACTTCAAAAAGTTCACGGGAAAATGCCACCAGCTTTTAATTCAATATTTTCAAACTTTTTGAAGCCTCCACCTGTCGGGCAATATTCTGCTGTGAGCCAGATGATTTTCATTGGCTAATTTTTAGACACAGATTCACTGAGCCTTTCATCCTAATCTCTCTTAGTCTAAAGGTTCCTTTGACTTGTCTTTCATATGTAGATTCTGCTGGTGTCACTGGTAGGACAGCTTCTAGCACCATCCCAACATGGAAGTCACCACTGTGTGACAAACTGGCAGAATGCTATCATTTCTAATTTGGAATTAGAGACAAAAATTGGCTAAGATGGAGCAAGAAAGCCCTCATGGAAGTATCACTTTTCCCTAGCTCATTGGCAGGATTTTAACTCAGCTGAGCCATTCGGCTAGGGAGCAAACACAGACATGTAAGTGGAAAATTAGAGAATTTTCTGGATGAGGATAATTTGGGGCCTCATGTGAATCTGTCTCTCAATTCTCCCTTCATTGGACTCTTCTTCAACACAGTGGCCAGTCATTCCAGGACAGAAATAAGTCCATCCTCCCATGCACGAAAGGAGCTGGGCTGCACTGAGCTATGGTTGCGAAAAATTGGCAACCGGTGCATCAACTTCCACAGAGAATAAACTTTAGGGATAAGTTTCCCTCACTGTGGCTACTTGGGATGCCAAGTTCCTTCCCAACCTACGAGATCTTTAAAATTAGTGTCTAAATGCGCCATCTGATGAGCTTAATTTAGCAGGGGAGGAATCTACCTGCAGCCAAGTGAACTGAAGAGACCCAAATAGACTGGTCGTACTTTCGAGAGGCGCGACCCCGTTGCAATCCTTCCTTTTCACTCAAGTATGAGAAACAGAAAACAGAGCAAACACACTTAGAACCATGGAAATATTCGGCAACGTGAAGAAAAAGGTAGACATACCACAAAGATAGGGGGAATGTACATTGGGAAGGTGGGGAGAGGTTTTTTTTAAACTTAACTTTTTCTTTGTTTTCTAAAAAAAAATTAACATAGGATCTATGTTTCATGAAATAAAACTTGAAAAGATTGAGCATCAGAATACAACTCACTGCCCTCCAGTCAATGCAGACTTGAAGCAACCCAATAGGACAAGGTAGAATTGCCTTCGTGAGTTTCTGAGACTATAACTCTTTATGGAAATAGAAATCCCTTTCTTTATACCCACAGAGCTGCCGGTGATTTCGAACTGCTGACCTTGAAGATCACAGCCCAATGCGTCACCACTACACCACCAAGGTTCCTGAACATGAGAACAAGTAATTCAAAAAGAACATGATCTAATGAAATGTTATAGCAAAATATAAATCAAACTTAGAAAACGCTTGACAATACATAAAAGCAAATCATATCTAAAAGACAAGCATAAGAATTTCTTTCAGAAGCATAGGAAATGACAAAGAGAAAACATTAAAAGTGGAAATGATGTGTATAAATGATGAAGGCTGGTGCATGGGGATGATCAATGTTTTCTCAGTAGAGACTAGTGCACGTGAGCTAGAAGAGATGTTCTAAAACGACGCTGAAGCATGAATGACCTGAGTGAAATTGTTATCGTTGGGTGACATCAAGTAGGTTCTGGTCCGTAGCATCTCCACGCACAAGAGAATGAAACCCTGCCCAGCGCTGCACCACTCACAATTATTCCTATGCCGACGTGAAATTAGCCAGCCACAAAGGGGCAGCCATTTCATGAGATCACTACGATAACAAAGGATTTAGGAGTGGTAGTAAGGGATGGAAGGGAGAAGGCACAGCCTACAGTGTAGACAAGTATTAACTTGGAGGAATGGGAAGAAAATATACAAAAGGAGAGAAGTTAGGGAAAACATGATAGATACAGAAGAAATCATTAGGAAGTTTGTAAGAGTTAAAGGCAGCAGATGCAAGTGCTGTTATATAAAAAATCCTGCAACAGTGGTCATCCTGCAGCAAAGTGGAAATTTAAAACCCTCACTGCTAGTGAGTTTATTCTTTTATTTTTCTTTTAATTTTATTGGGAGCTCATACAACTCTTATCACAATCCATACATACATCCATTGTGTCAAACACATTTGTACATTTGTTGCCCTCATCATTCTCAAAACATTTTCTTTCCACTTAGGCCTCTGTTATCAGCTCCTCATTTTTATCCCTCCATCCTCCACCTTCCCTTCCTCACAAATCCCTGATAATTTATAAATTATTATTTTTTTCCATATCTTACACTGTCCAATGTCTCCCTTCACCCACTTTTCTGTTGTCTGTCCCCCAGGGAGGAGGTTATATGTAGATCATTGTGATCAGTCCCCCTTTTACCCGACCTTCCCCTTACCATCCTGGTATCACTACTCTCATTGTTGGTCCTAAGGGGTTCATCTGCCCTGGGTTCCCTTATGTATACCAGTGTACATCGTCTGGCCTAGCCCAATTTGTAAGGTAGAATTAGGATCATGATAGGGGGTGAGGGGGAGTATTAAAGAACAAGAGGAAAGTTGTATGTTTCAACATTGCTATACTACACAATGACTGGTTCATCACCTCCCTGTGACCCTTCTGTAAGGGGATGTCCAGTTGCCTAGATGGGCTTTGGGTCTCCACTCCACACACACCCTCATTCACAATCATCTGGTTTTTTTTTTGTTTTTGATGCCTGATACCTGACCCCATCAACACCTCCTGATCAAAGAGGCTGGTGTGTTTCTTCCATGTGGCCTTTGTTGCTTCTCAGATAGATGGCCATTTGTTTATCTTTAAGCCTTTAAGACCCCAGATGCTGTGTCTTTTGATAGCCAGGCACCATCAGCTTTCTTCGCCACATTTGCTTGTGCACTCACTTTGTCTTCAGTGATCATGTCGGGAAGGTGAGCATCATGAAATTCCAGTTTAATAGAACAAAGTGGTCTTGCCTTGACGGAGTACTTTAGTAGAGGTCCAATGTCCATCTGTTACCTTAATACTAGACCTATAAGTATATGCACATAGATCTATTTCCCCATTGTCATTTATAAATATATTTACTTATGCACATGCCTGTATTTAGACATCTATAAATGCCCTTTTCCAGTAGTGGGGAAAGAGGGCACTAATCCACCCAAGGGGAGGGTATTGGGGTATTGTTTATATCTCCACAGGGAAAGAGGGACCAGACTCCAACCTGGTGCTCCAAGACGTGAATGCAACATCCCAGCATGAAGCAGGGAACCAATAGAGAGGTCTGAGGGGTCGGCCCCAATCCCAACTTCATGGACAGTGCCCCCCTCCCCCGCCCCACAGAAGAATTCACTTCCGAGGACAGCACTGAAGCTACAGCTCAGGGAGAGGGACATGACTGATCAGAGCACACAGGAGCAAATGAAGGGAGTAGAAGAGAGTGTGGAAAACATCCTGGCCCACCAAGCCCTGAGGACTATAATCCTGCATGGAGCACAGAGAGGACCATAGGGCTGGCCCCACTACAAGACATGATGTTCCTCGCTGACGCATAGTGCTACAGGGGACCACACTGGCGACGGTGTGGGAATTGTGCCCGATCTGACCCCACCACACTGAGGTGAAGCACTGAGGGTGTTCAACAGAACACAAAGGGGCACCGAGCAACGAAGACCCCAGGGGATACCAAAAACAGACTGTGGGGCCAGGCCATGGCACCCCATAAGATTCAACCGGAAAATATTCCTAAAGGTCAACAAACAGACATTGAACTATTTACAGACTTTTCTTTTGTTGCTTTGTTTTGCTCTGTATTGTTTGTTTTGTGTGTGTGTGTGTGTGCTTATTATCTCTGCAGGTCTATCTAGATAAAATAGGTGGCATAAACAAGCTGGAGGAGAAAACAATGGGACCATGGGTTCTGGGGGGACCCAGGAGAATGGGGAGCAAGTGGAAAGTAAGTAGGTGTTAACAAACTCAGAAACAAGGGAACAACAAGTAATCCAAAATTGATGGTGAGGATGGTGTAGGAGGCCTGGTAGGGCTTGATCAAGGGCAATGTAACCAGGAGGAATTACTGAAACCCAAATGAAGGCTAAACATGATAGTGGGACAAGAGGAAAGCGAAAGGAACTAGAGGCTAGTGAGTTTATTCTAACTCATAGTGACCCTAGAGAATAGAACTTTTGTGGGTTTCCAAAGTTATAAACTTTATGAAAGTAGACAGCCCCATCTTCTCGCTCAGAATGGAGGGTGAGTTTGAACTGCTTCCCTTCTGGTAACAGCTTAATGCATGTCCACTATACCACCGGGACGCCCAGTATACAAGGAGATGGTTAGATAGACACCTAAGATGAATAGGTGTGGCAAGGGAAGTTGGAGCATATCCATGAAAAATATATATGTTTGACGGAGAATATTTGTACGTGTGCATTTACCTTTGCTGCAAATATATCTGGGTGATCAGAAACATAATCTCGTGGGACAGGAAGGTCGATGAACAGCACCGTTCACAAGGACAGTGGTCTATGTCCTACACTGGTAAGTAAACGCTGGAGTCCTAGAAGCATCTGAGCAGCACTCTAAGGTGGAATAATTGGCCTCTCCCTGACCAGAGGAAAGAAGAGAGATGAAAATCAAAAGACACATGGAAAGAAATAGTACAATTGTCGTTGTGCTGATATAGCTGTTGTGGTTGTTAGGTGTCATCGGGTCGTCAAAGCAACCCTACATACAACTGAGTGAAACGCTGCTCAGTCCCGTGCCATCCTCACCATTATTCTTATGTTTGAGCCCGGATGGACGGAGGGGCCACACAAAGTTCAGTCTCCACACCCCTGAGATCGGGAGAACTAAATGGTGCCCAGCACCCATGAGCAACTGCTCTGAAAGGGAGCACATTAAAAGATCCTGGATAGAGTCAGATAAAAATTGAACTAGAACTCAAAATTATGAAAGACATCAGGCTTACTGGTCAAGCAGAGGCTGGTAGGACTCCCAAGAATAAGGTCTTGAGTCACTTTTCATGAGTGGAACTGAGCTCACCCCTATGTTAGTATAATCAACAAGCTAAGCTCAAAAGGACAGCATTTACCCAAGGTTAAGAGTGAGAAGGTTAGGAAAGAGGAACGGATGGAAACAGAAACCAGAGGGAGAACATGGGATACATGACAGTTCATTGAGAAGATAGCAATGGATGAGTTGAAACAAAATGTGTATGAATTGTTGAATATAAAAATGATATTCCTCTCTGTAAATCCTTGCCTAATTCACAATAAAAATGTTTTTCCTATTTGTATTTTTATATTGGCACATAATCACATAATTCAATAATTTAAACATATCCAGAAAGGTTGTACAATCATCACCACAATCAATTGTAGAACATTTTCTTCTTTCTTGTACTCATTGTTCTTAGCTCCCCACTTCTCCCCACTCTCCCCTCATACCCTCCAAGAAATCATTAAACCAGTTACTGTCTGTATAGGAACTATACCTCAACCAATAGAGTTCTGCATTTTGACATCCAAGACCAGACCTTAAACATGCCATGAGCTCCTGCTTTTCTTTCTTGGAGAGCTCTAGAAATCCAGACAGCACACTGTCAGCCAGCCAGGCAGTCACACGGAGAGGCCATGTGTGGGGGTGCTGGCCTGGGGCTCCAACGAATGCTCCAGCTGGCGCATAGCATCAACTGCCAGACACGTGAGTGAGCACGGCTTCAACTGATTCCAGCTCCCACGCATGCAGTCACCTGCAGCCTCCAGATGACTGTGTGACACCAGGCGAGCTGTCCCTACCAAGCACTGACCAAATTGCAAGTTCATGGGCAAGCAAAATGATTGCTGTTGTTTTAAACCACTATGCTGGGGAATTTTTTAATGCAAAAAATAGATCACTTGGACACCACCCAAAAAATAATAACCTTCCCCAAAGGAAGTAAAGCATGTTACTAAGCAGTGAGTCCTGTATAGATGTTTGCTTTCGCTGTCTCGGCGCTGCAATATCAGTAAATGGGGAGACCAGAAGGGTCTTTTGGATTCGTGTCCCTGCCCCACAGTGTTATGTAAGAACCCCTGAGCTATTCTGGAGCCTGAGGACACTAATGCCCGAGACTGTCTTTCCAGAATGCCTACTCTGGTTATCTAAGTGACTAGCCTAGAGGTTGGAATATATTTTGGAAATGTGTTCTACGCCTACACACACATATACACGCTACTGCATAGTTATTTATGTGTCTCCCAAGGATCTGCTTCAATATTTATAGCTCAACGTGGAAAGCTTTTTTTCCAATAAGTCCAGGAAGCTTTTAGCTGGAATAAACAATGGTTGCCCTGAAACTTTTTTAAACCACCTTTGACTGACAAACTGCAATTCCCAAAGAGCTGAGGAGGAGAAAGGCTAACGCAAAGAATCCTGAACTCTTGTGACAATGAACATTCCACTCCGTACAGTGCCCAGAGTCTTCCTCCAGCTGGTTTCTGTGCACAAGCCATCTCCACCAGTCAAGCTGAAAGCTTCATGAGAGCTGGAAAAGAACGCTTCTGGAAGCTCCACCATCAGCCCCGTACATGCGTACTCATTCCTAACATGCTCCCCTTGGGTGAGTGGGAACATCCGCTTAAGATACACAATACTGGCAAGTGATGGGATTGCACGGGAGGAGGGGAAGAGGAAGCCTCCAAGTCTTTTAAAAACAAAGAGTCAAATAGGCAGTGACCAAGTGTATTAGATTTAAACCTACTCACTGAGAAGCAGCACTGGGCTTAGTGAGATGATGGTGCCCTCTGAACTTCAGACAATAAACTTCGCTGGAACTTTAAAGTGAGAAAGACACAAAGGTTGCCCTAGCATGGGTAATCAAAACAGGCAGGTGAGAGGGCATGTTCACACACCCGCTGCCTCCCTCTTTCTCTGTGGGCAAATGCCAGCACCTCACCTGTTCTCTGTTCCTGACCCTCTCTACATTTTTTCAACGTGGCTGGGCCATGATGCTCTGGTTTGACAGCTATGCAATAATGTAATCAAGACGTAATCTTATGTGACCACCCCTGATCTGGTATAAGGGGATTAGGGTGAGATGAACACCCAAATCAGGTCACTGCTCACATCTGATGTAAAAGAGGGTTTCCTGGGGTTTGGCCTGTATTAGTTTTTGTCTTACAAGAAATAAAGGAAGAGAGAAGCAAACAGAAAGAGGGGGGACCAACTATTCTCAAGAAAGAAGAGCCTGGAGCGCAGTTCATCCTTTCAGCCCAGGGGCCCTGTTCTAGGAACCTCTTAGACACAGGAGACATACAGAGCAAGTCTTCCCTTACAGTCAGCATTTGAATTCAGACTTATAGCCCCCTAGTGGCATAGTGGTCGTGTATCAGGCTGCTAACTGCAAGATCAGCAGTTCAAAACCACCAGCCACTTTGAGGAAGAAAAATGGGGCCTTCTACTCCCATAGGGCTACAGTCTCAGAAATTCACAGGGACAGGTCTACCCTGTCCTATGGTGTCTGAATCAATTCAGTGGCAGTGAGTTTGGTTTTGCTTTGGGAAATGCTGAGACCATAAGTTTGTTCGGTGAAGCTATGTACGTGTGGTGGTTCTGTAATAGCAGCACCAGAGAAGGAATACCTTCTCTTTCTCCCGCCTGACACAGTCTTTTCACTTTCTCCCTTCTGACTGACGGTGAGGAGAAATTCAGAGGCCTGCTCTAACTTAAGAGGCATTCGAAAATAGCACACATGGAAAGAAACAGGCCTCAAAGTCCTTTGCAGACCTCTAGCAAGAGTGAGCAGAGGATGGACCAGAGTCAGAGAAAATGGTGAGAAGGCAGATAGCAGCATCTTTGGCATTAGCTCAAAGAACAAGCACAGAGAAGAGGACCATTCTTTAATTGTGTTTCCTCTGTACTCGGTCACTGTCAGCCTTTCGGGTTCCCTCTAAAGCTTTCATCATGGTCTTCAACATCATGTAAACTTTATTTTCTTTTTTTAAAATAAGAAGCTATAGCAACTTCTGGTCTTAACAGGCATTATGTGTTGTGAATAAATTTCTCTGACTGTTATAGAGGCAGATAAAAATTATGTAGCTAATACATAACAGCTCTTTCCATATTCCAGGAACTCTAACAATATGTTACATATAGTAACTCACTAACCCTGTACAATGCAAAAAATTATTAAATATGGCTCTACTAACTAAAGTCTTTGTTACTTCCACAAAGTGATTTTTTCCTGAAGGGTATGGGGAAGAGAAGGTGGGAGAAGATACTGATAATATTCCGTGTGAGGTGCATGTTGGCATGGTTAATTATAACTGCCATCCAGCTGAGTGTCAAATATACCATCTAAGAAGCAAGCATTGGGGGATCTCACTACCAGCAAGAGAGAAGATCTAGGAGTGGAACATGCTTTTAGGACCTTAAGATCCCTGTGCACTGAATCTCCTTGATGCAGGAGAAAGCTCTGGTACAAGAGGAATGTCAGCAACAGAATCAAGAACCAGAATGAGAGAGAATGGTGTTCTTTCTAGCCCATAGAGTAAGTAAGTAAAGCTGAGTGTCTTGGGGCAGGAGGCTGGCTTGTGAAGCAGGGTGCCTCCAGGCACTTAAATGGGGAGCTAGATTTGCTAATCCATGGAGCTGAAGGGCATCCTACCTTCAGGCAGTGATTTATGGCAGAAGAGCACGCCCTCTGGGTGTTTATTGTCAGCCTTACAAGACCTTTGTAATATTTCGCAAGCATATAGCCTATGGGACATATGACTACATGGTTGAGAGGCCAAAGACCAGAGAGACCTCACTGTAGGCATATCTGAGAAGAAGCTGTCCTGTTTGAAGAATTGCCTCCTGAGTATTTGTAACCTGTGAATTTCCTTAATAAACGCCATAATCATGAGTGGTGTCTGTGAGTTGTGTGACCACAGCAAAGAATTATCAAACCCAGATGAGAAGTAGAGACCTATGGAAGAAAGAGTTGGTATAGTGGTTACATAATCTGGTGTCAATTTGGGACTTAAGAGGATTAAGAGTGAAGTCTACTCTGTCAATCAGGTCATAGTCCATGAGACTTCTGTGTGGGCATGGCCTTCCCCTAAGGAATCTGAAATTTCAGTATTTCCTCCTTGGAGGTGGGAGACACTTTCTCTCTGCTCACTTCCAGTGAGACATCCCTAAGGAAAACCTATATGGACCTTCCCTTATGTCGCCCTGGGACCTGGAGAAGCCATGTGGAGACCCCTGCCAGAGTTGAGATGCTGACATTACCACTGGATCCAAAGACTTTCTACCAACTGACCTCTGATCATCCTGAATGTGGTGACATTGCATGTATTTCGTGAGTCCGAAGAGGACTTTATAGATTGGTACTGAACATATGGGCTAATACCAGACTTATGGACTTGACCTGCACTGGGCTGGAATGTCTTCTCAATATTCAATTGCTCTTGTATATAAACCTCTTTTATACACGTTTGAGTCTCCCTGGACTTGTTTCTCTAGTCTACCTGGACTAACACAGCTGGTGTCAGAATTGGTAGGAAGGTTGGAAGGTGGAGCATGTCTGACTCAAAGCTCATAGAAATCAACCTTGGGTGCTACTGATGTGGACTTTGACTTTCCTTACTCCTTGTAGGTCGAATACCATCTCCTGCTACACACCCCTTTTATGGTCTGCTACCAACATTATTACCCCCACTTCATCTACAAATGAAGATGTTGACACACAAAGAGGTAAAACAATGTGCACATAAGTCTTCAGTTCGAATGGCAAAACCAGGATTCACATATGGGACCCTGACTCCAACATTTGTCCTCTTAACCACTATCCCACATTTCCCACAAGACCTCAAAGAGGGGTCTCAGAAAAAAAATGAGCGCACCCTTCAAAGTAGAGAAATGACAATAGACTCAAAAACTGCCACTGGCACCAACCACAGTATGATATGGCACAGAATAGTTTCATCTAATTTAGTTTTTTATCTGTAAAATGAGAATATCCGCACCAACGTACAAGATAAGTTTGAGGACTAAGTAAGAGTGAATAAAAAGGGAAATATGAGTTGGCTAGTAAATCCACTCTATTCCTTAGTAAGAGGTCAGAATTAGATTATGTTTCAACAAGATTGAAATTGATTTAGCTCACACATTAGGAGAGGGGGGTGGGGAAATCCAGAAGTACTGTAGCTCCACAGCATCGCTAGGGATCCAGACACCTCTTTTTGTGCCATCCTTGGACATGGATCCACCCTCAAGATCACTGCATGATCCAAGATGGCTGCCACAACTTCAGCCACCATGGCCACTTTCTGAGGCTGGAATTAAAGATAAAGCCTGCACTGGCTGATTGTCTCTTTCTTCAAGCACTTTCCCAGAATTCCTATCTAATTATTTCCTGTATTGCATTGGTTAGTACTTAGTCACATGGTCATATCTAGCAGTAAGAGAAGGTTAGGGTCTCATTACTGATGAGCACACCACCATCTGAGAAAAACCAGGGTGCAGATTCTGAGTGGGCAAACAGCAGTCAACAGCAAACAGCAGTATAAAATATGGCATGGGATGGGGTGGCATCCAAGTCAGCATCACTCAAGGCCAATTTCTACAATGCTGAATTCAGACATGCCTCCATCTTCCAGCCTGCTTACCGATTCCGACACCAACCTCCCCTCCCACTCCACTCTACTCCTCAGCTGAGTTTGATACTTCATTGCAATGCTCACGCAGAAGTCCTATCACATACTTGAATTATGGGGTTTGTTGAGGAAGATAACAGTTTGAAAATACTCAGGATACAATTATTCAAAGAAGTCAGACTATTACGAGGTGCCCAAGGGACCAGGTATAAGGCATCATGCAAAAAAAAAAAAAAAGATATAAGTGTGTGTATGTATGTGTATATATGTGTATATGTATATATGCATGTATATATATGTATATATATATCATATTAAATGAAGGGGGAAGTGCAGAGTGGAGACCCAAGGCCCAAGTGTCGACCAATGGAGATCCCCTCATAGAGGGGTTTAGGAGAGGAGATGGGTTAATTAGGGTGTGAGGTAGTATCGATGAAGAACACATCTTTCCCCCAGATCCTGGATGCTTCCTCCCCCCAACTACCATGATCCGAATTCTACCTTGCAGGGCTGGATAGGACAGAGGCTGTACACTGGTGCATATGAGGGTTGGAGGTACAGGGAATCCAGGGTGGATGATACCTTCAGGACCAAGGGTGTGAGGGACGATGCTGGGAGAGTGGAGGGTGAGTGGGTTGGAAAGGGGGAACTGATTACAAGGATCCACATGTGACCTCTTCCCTGGGAGAGGGACAGCAGAGAAGGGGGGGAAGGGAGACTCCGGATAGGGCAAGATATGACAAAACAACGATGTATAAATTACCAAGGGCATATGAGGGAGGGGGGAAGGGGGAGGGAGGAGGGGAAAAAAAAGAGGACCTGATGCAAGGGGCTTAAGTGGAGAGCAAATGCCTTGAGAATGATTGGGGCAGGGAATGTATGGATGTGCTTTATACAATTGATGTATGTATATGTATGGATTGTGGTAAGAGTTGTATGAGTCCCTAATAAAATGTAAAAGAAGAAAAGAGAAAAAAATGATTAGGGCAAAGACTGTACAGATGTGCTTTATACAATTGATGTATGTATATATATGAACTGTGAAAAGAATTGTATGAGCCCCAATAAATTGTTAAAATTTAAAAAAAAAGAATTGGAAAAAAAAGAAAAATTAATAAATAATTTTTTAAAAAAAAGAAAGAAAGGAAAAACAAAAAAACAAAAAAAAAAAAGAAGTCAGACTATTCGTAGCTATGCCCGCCGACGGGGCTCTTTCTGCTCTTTTAACTTCTCAGCCACATAGCCTGTTGGCCTCTGCCCTGCTTGTGCCCTGCTTGTACAAAGTTCTCATGGGACTGTCACTAAGTGCCCAAAGGGCATGCCACTCTGCCATACGTCTCCGCCTGACGACTCCTCATGGATCAGCAAACCTAGCTCTCCCAATTAAGTGCCTGGAGGCACTGACTCCACAAGCCATCCTCCTTCATCAAGGCACTCCACTTAGCTTGCTCACTGGGAATTCCACCATTCTGTCTCATATTCTGACTCTTGGTTCTGCTGGTGGATCTCTTCTGACACTCCTCTGTTGTCATAGCTGCCTCCTGAATCAAGGAGATTCATTGTGCAGTCATCTTGGGGGTCTAAGGGTACACTCCACTCAGGGCTCTTCTCTTTTGTTTATAGTGAAATTCGCCTGCTTCCTGTTTCTGACATGGCTCATGTGATACCCAGCAGGATGACAATCATCATAAACCCTGTCAACAACTACTCACAACTGAATCCTAGCAGTATCTTCCCCCATCAACAGGAGAAGAGTTATTTGGTAAGAGTAACATAGACTATGGCTAGAAGAGTTATATTTCATAATTCACTGCACTACACTGGACAAAGAATGGAACCTAAATTTACTGAGCATCAACTTCCCAGCTGACGCTTTGTATAATTTTTCTCATTTGAACCTCATAACAATCTGAAGATATTTTAGGTTCCCATTGCATTTATAGATAACGAAATGAGATGAGAGAGAATGAGCACTACTCCTCATACAGAGAGACAGATCTAAGCCAGAGCTAGGTTCACAATTTGAACCCTAGCCACACCACCATTCAATCTACAAATTTTCCTCTGACAAATCATGTCTTATAAAAATGTGATTATATATACATATATACTCACAAGTTCTGTCGTATTAATACTTTAAATTAATTTTCAGTTACTTCCCTAGAGAAAGTGAGGGAGTGACTTCAGTAATTTTCTAAAAGCTGCAGAACAAGAGCTGTCAACCATTTTAGCTGATAGAGGAGGCAAATCCATTGCTCACACATGTGTTTCACTTAGGTTCACGTTTTGAAAGCATTTCCTGGCCTTTCTCCAACAGTCGGCGTAATCAGGCAGAAAAGGTCACTTCGGCAGAAAACAGCCTATCAATGTGACCAATCCTGTGCTTCAGAGTCCACCCCCCTCGCCTGCAGCCACAGATTGCTCATATTAGAGAGCAGAGATCATCTTTATGTTTTCTATCCTCTTGATCCATTTTGAAAGGAGATACAGCAGAGAACGTTTGAGTGACCACATCAGAGTGTAATGGTTACATTTGCATTCTGGGGCCATTCCAGAAATCAGTGTTGGAAGAATGAGGTTGCAGGGAAAGGCAGGAAGTACAAACTTTTGGAGCAGCTGGAGATGGCTCATCAACACTGTGGATTCAGCCTCAACAGACATTTCCATGCAGCTTGTTTTTCTGTCCTAAGTAGAAGATAATTATGATGTCCACACACGAGTCACAAAATGCTGCTTTCAAAGGCCTTCCTAAATATTAGCAGAAGTTATCTCTTTGAGGACTAAGGTGTCCCTGACCTCTCAGCCAGCCAGCTCAAGTCCATGTGAAAGCTAGACAGTGAAAAATGAAGACAGAGAAAGAGTTATTCTAATTGTAGTACTGATGAGGAACATTGACTATACCATGGACTTCCAGAAGAAGGACACGTGACCAGGAAAAACCAAGCACTAGAAAAGGGCATGATGTTTGTCCAAGTAGAATGTTATAGCCAAGTTGGGTTAATGTCCCAGGAAGATGAATTCACAAAAGAGCCATAACAAGGAACTCAAATGTACCAACAGCTGAGAAGATGGCATGAGAGTAGGAGATATTTCATTTTGGTGCACATAAGGCTGCCATGAGTCAGAGCCAATTTGATGACCACGGCCCAGCCTAGATTGGTCTCTTGATAATCCCTGTCTACAAAGTGGCACTCGAGATACATAGAGGCACCGCAGATGTGAAACCTGTGCTGCCGACATGGAGTCTACAGCCTCTTCAAGGACTCCAGAGTCCAATCCCCAGCTCAATGTACTAAGTGTCCAAAAGCAAAGAGGTCACCAAATCTTTGTTCCACTCCAAAGATGCTCCTAACCTATAAATTATTCTTTCCCAGGAGGTGATTTCAAAGGAGAATGGGGCCACCAAAAGATGGATTTCCTCACCTCAGGCGTTTTTGTTTTGATATAACTAGCTAAAAATACTTAGCCCAGTACCCTTGAAGTTAAAAGAATGTTGGCAGCTTAATAGGAAAAAAGTATTTCCACAGAGGAGAATGCATGAGGACGGTGATGGAGGCGAAGGAGGCCAACGAAGCATAAAAGAACAGGCGCCTGACAGTTGGGAACAGAATGTCTGGAAGGCAGGAAAAAGAGATAGAAGTAAGTCAAAGGTTCTCCCTCAGCCTGCAACACAGGGTCCCCTGAAATTGCCACTAATCCCTCTAAAGAGGGGCTTTGTCCAGAGCTGGATTTGTACCAGGAGCTGCATGGACTCCTGCTGGTGAGACTGGAGACAAAGTCTAACTCAAAGAAGTGCAGAGGGAGTCATTCCAGGCAGGCAGTATAGGAAGTAGATTGGCTGGGTTCTTTCCACTTGCCAAAATACCCAAACCAGTGGTCATAAATCAGTTCTGAATCCTGGCAACCCCCTGTGTGTCCGAACTGCATGTCAAAGGGTTTCCAATGGCTACATTGTCAGAAGCATATCTCCAGGCCTTTCTTCTGGGGGCGGACTCCAACCAACAACCTCTCAGTTAGCAGCTCAATCATTACCTGTTTGTACCACCCAAGGGCCCTTCCACCAACACTGGGGGTTATTAATGAGTCAATCTCCATCCAGCAGGTGAGCTCCAGCCCTGAAAAGTCATGTGAATTCAGAGTGAAAGTCTCAGCATAGTATTCCCAAGACCTCTTCTGCCTTTCAGCATTGCTCTTAGACAAAGGCAGAGAAAGTCCTGTCATGGACCCCAAAATCTTAGAGGGCCCCCTCTGGCCCTTCTCTGATAGTGCCACTTTCTGCAAGACAAGGTATCTGCACAGCTAAGGGGAGCTTCCTGCCTCCTTCTAGACCACCTCTGGGTACTGTGGATGCTGGATGTCCTGCCCAAACATGCCCCAAACTATTCCAGGGCCTGAGAAAAACTGCACATCAGGGGTCTTGCTGAGAAAGGACTACACATCTGGTGTGCGCCAATTAAGGGCAAAGGGCACTTGTTTGAGGGGAGGGATGGATATAATTAGGTATGTACACACAAGGCTCCTAGGAATACTGATTGGAATTGACGATTGGAAGGGAACTGGATGTATGCAGGCCAGGCACAACTTCTTTGGTATACCATTGTAGAAGGAACTCTGAAGACTTTGAGGATCCAAAATTCAAGCCTAGTTTTTCAGGTCATTATTAAAATGTGTCTGTTGAGATAAGAAGATGGAATATATTTTATTGAACGGCTTGTAACTGGACCTAACTTTTAATATTTAGGCACAGGGTATGTGGGCTTCCCTTTGCTCTCTTGCCCTGCACATTTGTTCACTATTACTGGAGTAGAGGCAGAGCCCTGAAGCAAATAGCCGGGTGGGGGTGGGGCTGGGGTGCTCTCTTGCTCCTGTCACCAATAACCAAATGCCCTCAGGACAGACGGGTGATTTCTCTGGGCCTCAATATTCTCTTAGGACTATTGCTCTGGAAGCGTCATTGAGCAGCAAGGGTAACCAAGGAAATCAAGAACTTAATTTACCAACAAGAAGATGAACCAGCCAAGAGTTCAACCAGTGTTCAGCTACCTCCAGAATTAAAGCTGAAAGAATGATAACATTCTACTTCTGTATTGTGCACTTTCCATGTAGTGAGTTGCTTTTAACAGGGTGCTGGAAAAAGGAAGAGAAAACATTCCACAGACCTAAAGCCATGGAATTCTTGTACTCCACATGATCACATTTTTCTGAGATTACTACAAGGATTCTCAGATAGCTGTTTGTTTGCATTGTGGAAATGGTTCCAAAATCAATAAAAATCCTATACCTTATCTCTCCCCAGAAAGAAAAGGCAATAAAGAATTGTGTGTCCCATGGCTGGGAGCTTGAAGAGGGCAGGCATTCATGTCCAATGCAGAATGGCTACAGCACCGGAGACAGCAGTAACCAAACTCACTTCAGAGCCATTTCTTGCAACCAGACGAGTGAACCCAGAGAAACCACAAAATAAGACTAACGGGTGATGTCACTTTGCTTAGCACCTGCTTCCAACACAAATAGGGCAAGGTATCAGGAAGCAAAGACCCCTTTA
This sequence comes from Tenrec ecaudatus, assembly GCF_050624435.1. Lineage (NCBI taxonomy): Eukaryota > Metazoa > Chordata > Mammalia > Afrosoricida > Tenrecidae > Tenrec > Tenrec ecaudatus. The sequence goes on along the minus strand of NC_134531.1, from coordinate 53,387,896 downwards.
GGAAGTATGAGAATCCATGAGAGAGCAAACTGGTTTCTGTTGGAGTTACATGAAAATGCGTTTATGTTTAAATGTGAGGAAAAGGTGCATAGAAAGTATAAAGCTCCAAGTGTAGAGAAAAATCACACCAAATGAAAACAAAGGGTATTGAGTTGTTAGCAACAGTGTGGAGAACTGGGGTGGCAGCAGGCAGAAGCCAAAGGGCAACAGATCACTCCTTGCAATAGCAGCAGTCCGAGCATGATGGAAACGGAAATGATGTCAGGAGGGTCTTCATGTTATGATTGAGGGATAAAATTAAAAGTCCCAAAATAAATACAGAAATACTGACCTCAAATGAATCAGAGTGATGCCACCAAGAGAAGTGAATGGGTTTGAGCGGGACCCAGAGGTGTCTGCATTTCTATGTAAGTTTAAGGTGATTGCTGGACATCCAGCTAGAACTAGCCAGGACGCTTTGTAAGAGTAGAGGCTGAGGTCCAAGAAAGAGGTTTTGGAGTCATTCAAAATTCAAGGTGGAGATGAAACTGCAAAAAAAATAAAATTGTACCAAAAGGTAGGGGTGAACAGACACTAGAAGATGTTGAGGTAAACCCACTGTTATGGGAAGGAAGAAGCAAGAGGAGCCAACGAAGATAAGAGTTAAAATGGTGTCTGGAAAACTAGAAAGAGCATCATGGCAACGTGCTATCAGGATAAAGAGCAGAGTGCTTCAAAAACCAGAGTTCAGCCAAGTTGCAGTGAAGGAGCAAGAAACGGGAGAGCACACGTGGGGGTCTTAGTCTTGGAGGTGACCTTCGATGAGAACATTTTAGAAGGAAGGTCAAGGCTAATGCCAGGTTGACAAGTTGAGAAAGAAGCAGAGTAATTAGAAATAGTAAGTGACCACTGCTTTTTAAAGAAGTTTAGGACAAAATGGAGGGGAGCCAAGAGATTGGCAACAGGGTGTACATGAGCATGATTAAAAGGAAAAAAACAAAACTAGTCAAGAGCTTCACTTCCCCAAGGTGAAGGTTACGTAACTCCACTCATACTCCAGCAATGACAGAAGTACATGGTTATCCTGAAGTGACTGAACAGGTGCCAAATTCCTACCCATGCATCCCGTTCAGAGTAATCAATTCTGCTGCCCTGATATCAGAGTTGACTAGGGTCTAGAATGTGCCTGGATTGTCTCAGAGAAGGGAGCAATAGAAACACACGACATTGTGAAAACTCCCTAACAGAGATAGTCATCTGTGGTGGATGATGCCAAAAGTCCCCATGGAGCCACTGAAATGCGGCTTCCTTTTTTTTTTTTTTTAATACGTTTATTGGGAGCTCTTATATCCCTTATCACAATCCATACATTCAACCAGTGTGCCAAACACATTTGCACATATGCCGCCATCGTCATTTTCAAAGCATTCTCTTCCCACTTGAGCCCCTGACTTCTTCCTCCTCCCTCTCCCACCGATCCTCCCTCACAAACCCTTGATAAGTTATAGATTATTATTTTCATATTTTACATTGTACTCTGTCACCCCTCACCATTTTTCCATTGTTCGTCCCCCTGGGAGGATGTTATAGATTGATCGTTGTGTTCAAATCCCCATTTCTTCCCCCACCCTCCCCTAATACTTCTGGTACCTCTACTCTCATTGTTGGCCCTGAGGGGTTGATCTATCCTGGATTCTGTGTGCTTCTGGCTCTTACCTGTGTGTTTCATTGGTGCTATACTGCACCCTGACTGGCTCATCTCTTCCATGTGACTCCTCTGTGAGGGGATGTCCAATTGTCTACAGATGGGCATTGGATCTCTACTCCATGCAGCACCACCACCCACCACCCTACCAATTCACCTTGGGTATGGTTTTCTTCTGGGTCTTAGATACCTGATCCCATCAACAACTCATGATCACACAGGCTGGTGTGCTTCTTCCAAGTGGGCTTTGTTGCTTCTGAGCTAGATGGCCGCTGGTTTATCTTCAAGCCTTTAAGACCCCAGACGCTATAGCTTTTGTTAGTCGGGCACCATCAGCTTTCTTCACCACATTTGCTTATGTACCCATTTTGTCTTCAGCAATTGTGTTGGGAAGGTGAGCATCACAGAATGCCGGATTGTTAGAATAAAGTGTTCTTGTGTTGTGGGAGTACTTCAGTCAAGGCCAAATGGAAATGTGGCTTTCACAGACTGGAGTCCAACAGGTCATCAACATGAGTCTGAGACACAGGAAAATTAGTGTGGCTACAACACTGCCATTCTCTGTAGTGACCTAGAACCCAAGACAGGCTCATCAACCTCTGAACCTCCATTAACTTCTCTGCCAAAAGAATAGTATCTCTTTGACCTATGCAGTGCACAGTGTGTTGGGAGATGAATTTGTTTAATAAACTACAAAAGTCTCTATAAGTGTATATTTTATTTTTGTGTGTGATACTATTAAAGCAAGTGAACTTGTATTCTTAGTGGTCTCAGAAATTTGAGACAGGGCCTTCACGATAAAGCTGTGTTGAAAATATTGAGATCCCAAACACTCCCTCAATGCATGAATACCTTCTTTTATTAAATTGGAACTCTATGATGCTCACTCTCCCGACACAACGGCTGGAGCCAAAGTGGGTGAACAAGTAAATGTGGTGAAGAAAGCTGATGGTGCCCGGCTATCAAAAGAGATAGTGACTGGGGTCTTAAAGGCTTGAAGATAAACAAGCGGCCATCTAGCTCAGAAGCAACAAAGTCCACATGGAAGAACACACCAGCCTGTGTGATCGAGTGGTCCCAAAGGGATCAGTTACCAGGCATCAAAGAACAAAAAATCATATCATTGACTGCACACCTCCATGATAGGATCGCTGAAGACAAATGGGTGCATAAGCAAATGTGGTGAAGAAAGCTGATGGTGCCCGGCTATCAAAAGAGATAGTGTCTGGGGTCTTAAAGGCTTGAAGGTGAACAAGCGGCCATCTAGCTCAGAAGCAAATAAGCCCACATGGAAGAAGCACACCGGCCAGTGCGATCACGAGGTGCCAAGGTACCAGGTATAAGGCATCATGCAAAAAAAAAAAAAAAGATATAAGTGTGTGTATGTATGTGTATATATGTGTATATGTATATGTATATGTATATATGTATATGTATATATAGACCATATTAAATGAAGGGGGAAGTGCAAAGTGGAGACCCAAGACCCAAGTGTCGGCCAATGGAGATCCCCTCATTGAGGGGTTTAGGAGAGGAGATGAGTTAATTAGGATGTGAGGTAGTACCGATGAAGAACACAGCTTTCCCCCAGATCCTGGATGCTTCCTCCCCCCAACTACCATGATCCGAATTCTACCTTGCAGGGCTGGATAGGATAGAGGCTGTACACTGGTACATATGAGGGCTGGAGGTACAGGGAATCCAGGGTGGATGATACCTTCAGGACCAAGGGTGTGAGGGACTATTCTGGGAGAGTGGAGGGTGAGTGGGTTGGAAGGGGGGAACTGATTACAAGGGTCCACATGTGACCTCTTCCCTGGGAGAGGGACAGCAGAGAAGGGGGGAAGGGAGACTCCGGATAGGGCAAGATATGACAAAATAATGATGTATAAATTACCAAGGGCATATGAGGGAGGGGGGAATGGGGAGGGAGGGGGAAAAAAGAGGACCTGATGCAAGGGGCTTAAGTGGAGAGCAAATGCCTTGAGAATGATTGGGGCAGGGAATGTATGGATGTGCTTTATACAATTGATGTATGTATATGTATGGATTGTGGTAAGAGTTGTATGAGTCCCTAATAAAATGTAAAAGAAGAAAAGAGAAAAAAATGATTAGGGCAAAGACTGTACAGATGTGCTTTATACAATTGATGTATGTATATGTATGAACTGTGAAAAGAATTGTATGAGCCCCAATAAATTGTTAAAATAAATAAAAAATAAAAAACAAGCCTACAGTTCTTTCAGCCCTCAAAGTTAATGATAGAAAAAAAGCTTGAAGTAATGATTAGGGCAAAGAATGTACAGATGTGCTTTATGCAATTGATGTATGTATATGTATGGATTGTGATGAGTTGTATGAGCCCCTAATAAAATGTTTAAAAATTTTTTTTTAATTTTTAAATGTTCTGGAAAAAAAAGCTTGAAGTGAAACATTTTTGTAAGTATTTTCAAAGTATTACTCTTGGTGACATCAATTGGTGGCAGTTGAAATAAAACAAACCATGATTCTTTCTACTGATCAAGAGACTTAAAATGTTCTTCAGGACTGTGGAAAATGTTTGACAAAAGGAGTTTTTCATTTTACATTACATGTGAGCAGACTAGTGGCTAGCAAGGGACTAATTCAATCAAGCTGTTGTGTTTTATGAATTTGAATTTCCTAACTGAATTATAGCATCTTAATTAAGTTGGGTTTTTTTTCCTCATTTAAAGTTGATGTTAGAAAATACATTTCCATGGGGGGAGTGGGGTGTGGTGTGTTTTGTGTGGGCATTTGGTAATCAAAAAATAGAAAAACCATCATATTTAATGGTTAGCAGAATTGCCAGCTTTGGTTTCTACTACAAAGAGAGAAAAGAAGAAATTAATCAGGGTGAAAGTGTGATTATATCCCCAGAGAGAGCAATAAAAGAACTTAAATTAGAGAAGAGTTGATATTGAAATCATTTTCTCCAAATATACGAAGGGACCTACTTATTGTGAAATACCAGTGATATTTTCGTCTCGTTAACGAGCAATGGACGTGTCAGAGGAGACAAGTCCATGGGGAAGGACGTCATGATTGGTAAAGGCAGTAGAGGGGTGGTGAAAAAGAAGAAGGCTTTCAACAAGATGGGCTGACATAGGGACTACACAATGGAGGGCATTAGGATGGCACAGGGCAGGGCGGTGTTTTGTTCTGTCTTTCATAGGGTCGCTATGGGTTGGAACTGACTTGATCGCACCTAACTACTGCAACAACAATGAGCAAATATATAGCCCAGGGCTTTGCCCATTGTCAAGAATATGGGAAGTTTTCAATGAGTGCATGTAAGCTGGGGACATTTTTTAAAATGTATCTACAGTGCACCATGATGAGTTGATTTACATGAAGAAAGATTTCCTGCATGGAACTACACAGTTACTACACAGTGAAATAAATGACCTATACATACAATGGCATCAAACAAATTAAATGCAGAGCTGAATTATTTGGTCCTGGCTAGCACAAATGTTTAAGCATTCAACTACTAGCTGAAGGATTCTGCCAATTAAGACCCAAATGCTCAAACCCACCCAGAAGGGCCTCCGAAGAGAATCTGAATGATCTGCTTCCAGAATATCATAGTTTGAGAAACCAACTACGCTGCTCACAGGGAGCTTCCATAAATCAGAATTAACTTAATAGCAATCAGCAACCATAGCAAATTCTTGACTCATTAGCATTGTTTATTTGCAGTTCTGCCTAAATATAACACATTTCTAGACAATGCGTCATGTCCATTCTCTCTTTTCCATTAGCTATCCAACAGTACAAGAATGAGGCCAGAAGGGCGTATTTTCACAGAGAACACTGGTTCACAAAACTCATCACTGCAGTGGGAGTGCTTAGAACACACAGAGAATGTGATGCTTTCAAAATTTAAACTTTAAGAACATCATCATTCTTGGAAGAAGGCGTCATTTGCTTGGTGGGACTAAGAGCCACAAATTGTCTCCATTTCATACTCTTCTGTATTCAGGTGCATTCATTATCTATAATAATAGGGAAGCTAATTGCTTTCATAATCATATCCTCAAAATTATTTCTTGCATGATCTAGAAATGTAGATAATTTACCCAAGCATCTAAGTATTGATTGGCAGAATCTGTATTTATAGCCAAATATTCACAATTCAAGGTGCATTTTAAACACCTCTTTATTGGGGTGGCTATTTCTCTATAATAACAAAACCAAAAGTTGGTTTGCTTTGACCTTATACAATGAAACCTGTGAGAGCCGGAACTCAAAAGGCCTGCCTTGTTTCTCTGGGTCACGAGGTTTACTGCTTTTGGCAAGGTGCCGTCTTGCCTATTTTCTATTCATCTCTACTACTGGGAAATGTTTGCGTTTCCTTTTCTGACAGGTTTCTTTCTTTCACGGGTTTCTCGGGTCTTACTATACTACTTACTCCCTGTGAAATGATAAAACTGCACTCAATTCACAAGCAGGGCCCACGGCCTTGGAGTCTGGCCCTCTGTGAAGCAGAGTGTAATCTCAGTGATCAATATGGAAAACCCATACTCTGTGGGCACAAAGAATGACAGAAGCCTTCATCTTCACAGCTAAATGTATACCCCAATCACATATAATCCAGGAGAAGAAGCCATCGCCTCCTAACGTGGCCACTTTGACCCCCAGAGTTGATTGACTTCAGGGCTTCATGTACAGTCAATGTCTGCACTGGGCCTTTCAAGAGAATGACTTCATGACCCTATTTGCTGAGTCTGGTAGTGTTTACTCTCTAATATTCCAACATTGCCCATGCCCAGAGGCACTGAAACATCAGATTTTTACAAGTCTAATAAATAATTATATGCAATATTTACTGCAGTCTGTTCCTATTACATCAGGTCGTATTAAAATCAAGATGAGGGAGGAAATGCTGATTCTTTTCCCAGAGCACTGTAAAGTACAACATATAAAATATTTCCTTATTAGATTAAATGGGCAAGTGGAGTGGGTTTAAAAAACAAACACCCTTCTCTACCCAGTCAAATAAAACCTATCTAATAGAAGAATTCTTCGAAGACTCCTGTACTACTTGTTTGTTATGAGTGTCTCTCTGGTTTAACTCAAGGCTAACGATGCTGAAGCAAAGAAAATCCTACTGGGAAACTCCCACTTGAGCATTTGCCTTTGCAATTTCTCTGCCTGATTACACAAGGGAAAGCTCCACATTTGCACCTAGATCAATCTTCTGCCTCCAGAGTAATTTCTATTTAGTCCATAATGTACTTATTGTCCTCCTCTTCTTGTCCATTTTGATCATGAAAGAAATTGATTAACAGCGTGAGGTGGGGAAAGACATCATTGTCTGATTGTATCTGATACAGTGTATCTGATACAGTGTATCTGATACAAAGCACTTTCGCAGGCATTATCCTATTTAATTTTGCATTCCTCCTGCAAAATGTCAGTGAGACAAATAGGTAATGTCTTCCTCATTTTAGAGATGAGGAAACTGAGGTTTAAAGGATTTCTTTTTCTATTTCCCATTGTCACCTAGTATGTCCTCTCTCCTCATTTAGTAACTGTGGGAGGTAGCTGCAGTTCAGTCAGTCCCCAACTTATGCCTTTGCCATCCGCAGTGGGATCCCAAACCCCATTGTGCCTGGTCCGGCTGCATTCCCATGATCAGGGACAGATAGGACCATTGTGGGTTTCCATTGACTATTTGAAGATATTTCCTTAGTCCATATAAGTCTGGAAGCTCCACTGAAATGGTTTAGCATGAAAGCAACAAGTAAGCCTTCTTCACTGACCACCGAAGGGGTCGCCAACAAAATCAAACCCAAAGCTCCTGTATGGAATTTGGGGATTCTACCACTGAATCCCCAATGTACCCACTCAGCAAGATTTTTGTTAGTTGGGTGTCATTGAGTCGACTCAAAGTGGCCCCAGAATGCACATTTATCAAGAACATAGTATTTTCTGTGCAACAGTCTTTCCAGAAGCAGATAGCCAACCCCTTTTCCTATGGAGTAAGTGGGTATGTTCCAATTGCCGACCTTTCAGTTAGCAGTCTCGCTCTTTACCATCCATGCCATCAGGCCTCTCCCTTAGTAAAGAGCCCTCAAGCCCTTACATTCTGAGTGCCACTGGCTTCCATGCAAAGGCAATTAAGAGAACGAGGTATGCAAAACTTCTAGGAGAAGCCATGGGAGGTGCCCGTGCCTTGCATCACTTCTTTCTTCTTTCCACTGGCCAGGATGTGGACAAGTTGGTGAGAACAGAGTTGCAAAAGACAAAGCAAAACAGGGGACCAGTTGTGCAAAGCAAAGACCCATGGATGCTAAGCTGACAGAGAACAAGGAAAAGCAAGTTTTGTAGTGGAAGAGAACTGGCAGGGCACTAAATTGAAACTGATACCAATCCATACAAATACATATTGCATACAACAATTATCTTTTTCTTGTCATTTTAAACCTATCAGATGTAACCTCTCATTCAGTTCTCTCTTCACAATCACATTAGAACACACCAGAGCAGTCCTGGAATGGAACTCACCTTTGTGGCTCAACTTTCAGCCAAGCAACAGACAAGTCAATAAGGGTTATATCCAACGGAGGTAGTTAATTGTGCCAGCCTGACCACTAAACACATGTGGGATTAATTGAAGGGTGTAGAGATAAATGGCTCGGCAAGCCTCGCCTTTCTTGTCTCTAGCTCTTCGATCATCGGACCAGTGTGTGGCTGCCTTGCCTGTTCTGTGCCTCAATTTGCCAGCTACACTACCTGTGGGACACCTAACTTGTGGACTGTGTCACTGTAATTTGAGGTTCCTTCAAGAACTGCTTCACCACACAATTGGAATTTACATCTCTTGAACTGGGGACTGACTGTTGGTGACCTGGCTGTTGGTGACCTGGCTGACTGTTAGTGACCTGCCTTGCTGTTTGCTGCCTGTGCCGGGATAGCCTGAATCTCTCTCTACAGAAGACTACCTAGTGGCCCTCAAGACTTGAAGGACTGCCAGTGTCTCACAACTCTCTTATGGGAGTGAGTTTCACTGAGCCATTTGTACTGCTTTATAATTTAACTGTTCATTTTTGTGTTATATCTCTATATAATTTAACTGTTTCTTGTATTATATATCTATCTGCATAAATATATATATAATTATTAGCAATCTGGTTTTGTCTCGCTAGAGAACCCTGTCTAACACAACCAACCATTTGGATCAAGGGGAAAGCATTTATCCAAGAACAAAGTTCAGAAGGGTTAGAAAAGAAAGAGGAATAGAGATAGGAATCACCAGGTGGGGTAGGATGGGTGATATTATATTGGGAAAATTGCAATGAATGAGATAAAATGGAATGTGTATGAAACATTGAACATAAAGCTGATGATCTGCTCTATAAACCTTTGTCAAATTCTCAAAGTTTTTTTTTTTAACTTAAAGAATACACTAGTGGAACTATAGTTGCAGGACTCATGACCTATGTAGTCTGTCCTGCCCAAAGCAAACCAAGGAGTGTGTTCAGACAGAGCATATCCTTGTACTTATATGACTACTCTCACCCCACTGGATAGCAGCAATCCAGGGAACTAAGAAGATGCACCATCAAAGGGAAGTTAAATGTGAAGATTAAATGTGAAGTACTATTTCAAGATGAAAAATCCTGATGAAATCTATTTGTTTGTTATATAAAATAATGATATTATAGAGATGTGGTAAGAACAAATTCTCATCTTAAAATCTACAGATCATAAATGTAAATTCCAAAATCCATTTCCACAAAGCAAACAGTGGGCACTTTTCTCCATTTTAAAAATCATTTTATTGGGGGTTCTTACAGTTCTGATTACATTCCATCTATTGTATTAAGCATATTTGTACATATGTTGCCATCATCATTTTCTAAACATTTACTTTCTATTTGAGCCCTTCGTATCAGCTCCTCTTGTTGCCCTCCTTACCCCTCCCACCCTTGTGACCTCTTCCATATCTTACACCAACCACTATCTCCCTTCATTGTCACCCACATTCTGTAGTTCATTCCCCAGGGGCGGGGGATGGGGCAGTATGCATTGCCCTACCTTCCCCCTACCCTTCTGGTATTGCTACTCCCATTTATGTTTCCTGAGGGGTTTATCTAACCTGGATTCCATGTGTCATGAGCTCTTATCTGTACCAGTGTACATGCTCCAGTCTAGCCAGAACTGAAAGGCAGGATTGGGGTCATGGTTATGGGGGGTAAGGAAGCCTCAAAGAACCAGAGGAATATTGTGTGTTTCATCAGTGCCCTGGTTGACTCATCCCTTCCTTGTGACCCTTCTGTGGGAGGGATGTACTATTATCTATTGATGGGTTTGGGGGTCTAGGCTCCAATCCCCCTCGTTCTCAACAATATGGTTTGTTGGTGGTGATTTTAGGTCTTTTGATGCCTGTTAGTTGATTCCGTCAACACCTCATGATTGCACAGGCTGGTGTGCTTCTTCCATGTGGGCTTGTAAGCAGCGGACTCTTTTTGACTGACTGAAATATCAGAATCAGTCCGCTAATCATATATCATCAGGATTATGTAAATGTTTTCTGTGAGGAGGGTTGTTTGTTTTACAATTTTTATTCAGATTTAAGTGGAAGTCCACAGAGCAAATTAGTTTTCCACCCAGCAATTCATACACATTTTGATTCTTGAAAATGATTGCAATCCCCACAATTACCCACTTCCTCCCGGTGGTTACTGTTTCCATTAGTGGTTACTTCTTCCCTGTCCTTTACTGCTTTCTGAGCTTTTTCCCTGAGCAAATGCTGTCCTTGTGATCTCTTGAGGGTGGCTGTCCTAAGGTGCACATACGTCCTTGATGCTATTGTTCCTCTTATAGACCTGCCTATTGTTTGGCTGAAAGTTGAGTCATGATATGAGTTCATGATATGAGGCCGAAAGACTGTCCAAGGACCATAGTCTTGACATTTCCAGTGATTTCCTTCAAACCTCTGAGCCTTGTCTTTCCTATGATTCCCAGTTCTATTCCACATTTTTCTCTAGTTCTTTCCAGGACTTCCTGTTGTGATCCCTTTCAGAATGGTGACCCGTGGTAGTTGGGCACCGACTGGTCTCTGGGTTATGGAGACTAAGATTCACTGGTACATTAGTCCTGGTCTCTGAGTTATGGAGACTGAGATTCACCGGTACATTAGTCCTCTAAAGTTTAATTGTTTCATGTCTCTGATTCTCTTCACTCTTCTTTGCTCCAAATGAGGTAAATGTACCATTAATACACTAAGTACTGAGCATTCACTTCATATTATAGGCTGTGGCACAGTAGAGTGTTACTCAAAAGCAGTTAATTTTTGATCTACTGTTCAGTTATTCTATACATCTTTTGCCACCTTTACTCAATAAGTAATTCTTAAAACATATGAGGGGCTTCAAAGATTTTACTGGACAATAGAATTACAGATAATGGAATTCTTTTCCATGAATTATTTGAAATCCCTCATGTTTTGGTAATGATGGAGTCTTCAAATGTTTTCCTAATAAATACTAGGAAGTGAATATTTTAGCAACAAATGCATGCCTGGAAATGAACACTCAGCTACTAGGTGCCTTAGAAAATATTGCTGGAGATAAGATACAAAAAGGAGATAGGTAGCAAAAGGAAAGCTGAAAATGCTACCAGAAAAATGGAATAAAAATTGAATGTGTATTTATGTTGGTTATGTGGAATAATATATCACAGAATTTTCATCAGAATAATCAAACTTTCCAAGATTGATAAATAAATTTATGGCTAAGCGTAGGTCTCTTCCATTCATTAACAGTGTTTACATAATTTAAGAAAATATTTTGAAATTTTTAAGTACAGCAAAACAAGTATTGATTATCTACCAAATCACTGTCCAAGAAGCATTAGAAACTGTTACAGATCAATAGGGAAAAAATTACCATAAAGAAAAGTCTACATCTTCATGTTAACATAAATTTTCCATGTTAACCAACAACCTGGCCTAACCTAGCAAAGGAGATAGCCTTGGATCCATAATCAAAACACATGGAAGCAGTCGTCAAGGAATCTAATTGCATATTATATTGAGTAAAGCTACTGCAAAAGACCTCTTTAAAACATAAAAATGCAAAGCTGTCATTTTGAAGCCTATCGTTTGCTCAACAAATGCATGGTATTTTCAATCACTTCATAGGCATGTGAATGCTGGATGATGAATAAGGAAGACTAAGAAAGAACTGATGCCTTTGAATTATGGAATTGGCAAAGAAAATTAAGTCTATCATGGACTACTAGAATAACAAATCTATCTCAAATGTAATCTCCTTAATATATCTCAGGTGCTTTGAGCATGTTATCAGCAAGGACCAGACCCTAGAGAAGAACATCATCATGTTTGGTAAGGTAAAGACTAGTGAAAAAGAGGAAGATTCTTAATGAGATGGATTGATTCCATGGCTGTCACAATGGGTTAAAGCAGCAACTCTTTGGATAGTGCAAGAACAGACCATGTTGTGTTCTGTTGTCCTAGGACAGCTGTCGTTATTGTTGGGTGCCATCAAGTTGGTCCTAACTCATGCGGCCCTTGTACAACAAAGTGAAACACTCCCCAGTCCAGCATCACCCTCACAATTATTGTGTTTGAGCCCATTGTTGGAACCATTGTGTCAACCCATTCTGAACATCCGTAAGATGTACTAGTGACCTTGAAACAGACATAACATAAAGGTTTGAATTATGAGTTGTGGCTGACTTCAGAAGAACTACATTCCATGCAATCAGATAAGGATTGCATTCTGGCAGTTAGTCTTTGGAGCCATCCATAAAGGAGGCAGCATTGTAGTCTCATTTTGTAAATGAGGAAACCAAGGTATCACCATTTCAGTAGTTGTCCCAAGTTATGTGGTGTCAAAACGTGAATGAAAATCCATATTTTTGTAATTGAGATTCTCAAACTCATGATACTAAAAATTACAAATCAAAACCCTGTATCTTATTCCTCCTAAACTGATTCCATGTCAAGGTCATTGTCTTTAGTGACATCTACGGACTCCCTACACTGCACTCTGATAAAAATAACAGAAACAACATTGAGTCTCTCTCCAGAACAGGAATACAGAGTTGGCAGAAAATGCCCGGAGAAGAGCTGCACCGAAAGGGTAAAGCAGTCTCTGCATGTACAAACATACACAGAATGGAGGCACGGTGTGACTTTTCACACTGCATTGAGCCCTGGTGGTGCTGTCAGTTAAGCATTGTGCTGAGTCAGCAGTTCAAACCTGTTAGTCACTTTGAGGGAAAGGTGGGGCTGACTGCTCCCATAAAACAACGTAAAAGCCTCAGAATCCTATATAGGGTCATTATGAGTCAGAATTGACTGTGGTCTTAAAGGATTAAAGTTAAACAAGTGGCCATCTAGCCGGGAACTAACAAAGCCAAGATGGAAGAAGCACAGCAGCCTGTGTGATCATGAGGTGTTGATGGGAATAAGTATCAGAAGTTCAAAACAAGTGAACAAATTGACATGAAGGAGTGTGCACAAAGTGGAAACCCAAAACCCACCTGTAAGGTAATTGGACAGTCCCTCACAGAAGGGCCACATGGGAGGGATGATAAATCTAGGGAGCGATATAGCATTGATGAAACATAACTATCTTCTATTTCTTTAATATTTCCTCCCTTCATTATTATGGTCTTAGTTTTACCTCATTAATCTCGTTAGACCTGCGTATGTTCATCTCTACAATTAAGAGTGCTCGATGAATGAAAGTCAAGATAGATAAGCCTTCAGAAACAGTAATGGGAGTAATGATCCCCTTAGGGTAAGGAAAGAGTGGGAAGAGGTGGGGAAAGAGGAGCTGATAGCAATGATGACTGCCTAACCCCCCTTGAGGGGAACAAACAACAAAATTGCAGGTGAAAAGATACATTGATGGTATAACATACAGCAAATAATATATAATATAAAAATTAGGGTTCCTGGGTGGTCGAGTGGGAGAGAAAAGAAATAAAATGAAGCTGATATCAGGCTCCTCGATGGTAGATAATATGGAGGGAATCACCTCTACTGCAGAAATGTGCTGTAAGGAATTTGCATTCGATCGATGCTTGTCAAGGACAGTGCTTAAAACAGATTAAGTGTATAGTAGGTAAAAATAAGGGGTACAGAAATCACCTCACTTTTAACAATACCTCTCTGAAAATCTAATAATCTTGTGTTATCTTCACTTCATGCATTACCTATAACCTACACACAACCTTCACCAAGAGAGCAAAGGATTATTTGATGCCATTCACTTGGTGGGAATATAGTTGAGGCAAGAGTCTGGTGGAATCCCTCTCCCAGGAATTACTAGGAGCCACAAGACCTGACTCCATACCACCTACCTCTGCCATTCACCAGTATTCAGAGCTGAAACTCCCCTCGAGATGCCCCCTCTACTTCAATAGTTAGAGAGCACTTGCTCTATGCTACATGCCATGCAAGCTTTAGGGATACAGTGGTGGCCCCATAGACATAGTACCTGTCCTCAGGTACACATACTCTCTCCCCTGTTCTGTGTCACTTTCCAAGTGTACTTCAACATATCACCCACATTTCTCTCAAAACCCAGGGCCAGGTCATTCCACCTGCCATTCATACCCACTCTCCTTATAAGATGACTATTGGGCTATAGAACTCTACAGCAGCTTCTACTAGCCAGCATCAAGGACATAACTCTAAGAATCAAGTTCTTGAAACCAGCTCAACATCAAAGACATAGTACTGAACACCTTGTTCTTTAAAGTATGCACCTTGAGAGATCTTCCTGTTTAAAGTCATATCAGAAATTGCAAAGCCAAAGTAAACTGCCTTTATTCTAAGACCAACCAGAAATGCTGGGTGTGTAAATTGACCTTTCTTTGATCTAGGAGTCAGTCATATTCCTACCCCGACTGTTATTAGAACTAATCAAAATCTTCTGTGCTTCCTAGGAAGTTCTGCTCAAGCCTAGCCTGGGGGAAACGTGCTGCTGAAGGCATATCTCATGTTTAATCACTTAAACTTTGTTTTTTGTAGCTGAGATCTTGGGGGTCTCAACTACAATGCTGTCCTCGCACAGCCTTTCACCCCAGAATTTGTACTGTGTGGTGACCCTCAGCATTGAGACCAGCCTTTCACAATAACTGGATGTCCGGCTAAAGGATTTCTCAAGTAGGCACAACCAGACAAAGAATGTGAGAAGATAAGTGAAGAGTCTCAACTCTGTATATTTAATCATGGCACATCTGTATGTTTCCAGTAAATGCCACCCAGAGTGTTCGGGGACAAATCCATATCCTTCCTCGATCTTCAGACCGTGGCCTTTTTTGGAAAGAGCATCATTTTAAGTATTAAGTAGAGATGGCACTGCACTGAAGTGGAGTGGGACTTAATACGGCTGGTGCCCTGATAAGAAGAAGAGAGAAGGTGACAATGTGATGACAAAGACAAAGATCGGAATGGTGCACAACACACCTAGGAGTGTCCAGGATTGCGAGCAACACCAGAAGCAAAGAGAAAAGCATGGAACAGATTTTCTTCCAGAGTCTTCAGAGAGCTTGGTCCTGGAGACATCTTATTTCAGATTTCTACCCTCCAGAACTATAAGAAGGTCAATTTCTCTTGTTTCAGCCAATCAGCTTATGGAAATGTGTTCAGTCAGCCTCAGGAAACGAATACAGTTATTTCCCAAGTGCCTATTAAAAAGGGCCTGACACATCAAATCAGATTAAAGTCTATTTGATCACCAGTGAAACTGTTCCTATCATTGCCTGCTTATGATTTTAAAACATAAAGCAAGTAATGTCTCCAACCCCACATATACTTTAGACTAGATGGAATTAAATCAGTAGAATTGAGAGCACTAAAAATAACATGGGATGTGTAGCTAAGGATCTGTACACAGGTTATTCAAATTTTTCACTTGATAGTAAATAAACAATGAGATACATCTTTGGTACAGATCAAAATGAAACTAATTAGTTCCGAAGTGTGCACCCATGAGCAAAATATTTAAGTAAAAGAAAAAACAACTAGAAAAATATAACCTGTGCTTACTAAAAAATGTCCCTACTCATGAAATATTTAATAATAGAATCTTTTTATTCCTATGATACGGTTCAATTCTGAGCTAAAAGTACATCTTGAATGACTCATTGACAACCATGAAGAATATGAATCTAGATTTACCGAAAGATAAATACAAGTGGACTAGGAATATATAGAGAAACACATAGGCACACACCAGAATGTTTGGTAGGTATAGTTAAGCAGAATTGCTTAATAATGGTCTTCTATTCACATCTTTGAACCTCCCACCAAATAATTGGCTGCTGTTGCTATTGATGTTAGATGTCACCAAGTCAGTTCCAACTCATAGGGACCCTATGCACAACAGAGTGAAACACCACCCAGTCCTGCACCACCCTCACAACGTCCCTGTGCTTGAGGCCACTGTGGCAGCACTGCGCCACTCCATCCCCTTGAGGGTTTCCTCTTTTTCACTGTCCCAGGACTTTCTACCCCCTCCCGCCTCCGTAAAATAGTCTCAGAAACCCACAGCGGGTCACTAAGAGTCAGCATTGGCTCGATGAGAGTGAGTTTGGTTTGGGTTCTACGTTACTAAGCATGATGTCCTTCTCCAGAGACTTGACTTTCCTGAAAACAGGCCCCAAATATGTATGATGAATTCTCGCCATCCTTGCCTCTAAGGAGCGCTCTGGCAGTACTTTTTCTAAGATAGATTCCTTTATCTTTTTGGCAATCAGTGGTATTTAACTATCTTTCATCAACACTACATTTCAAACACGTCAATTGTCCTTTGGTCTTCCTTATTCAATGTCCAACTTTCACATCTGCAGATGAGGCAATTGAAAGTACCATAGTTTGGGTCAAGTACACTTCAGTCCTCAAAGTAATGTACTCGCTTTGCAATACGCTAAAGAGGTCTGCACAGCTGATTTGCCCAATGTGATGCATCCTTTGATCTCTTAACTGCTGTTTCCATTGACTGCAGATCCAAACAACATTAATCCTTGACAATTTCCATCTTTTCTCTGTTTATCATGATTTTACCTATTGATCCAGTTGTAAGGAGGTTGGTCTTCTTTACATTAACTTGTAATCCATACTTAAGACTGAAATCAAGGATTACCTTCAGTAAGCAAGGTTGTGTCATCTGCATAGTGCAGGCTGCTAATAAGCCTTCCTCCAGTCCTGATATCACACTCTTCTTCATATAATCCCGCTTCTCTAGTGGGGTGGGTCCATGCAAATAAGGTGTAGAGGACTCTAACTCAGGCATTGGTCTGTTTTGCCATTCCTCTGGGTATGACAAAGAACCGTCTCAGGAGCAGGAAGAGAAGAAGCCCTTCACAATCAAGAAAGACCAGCCACCAGCAGAGCTCAGATGAGATCCCTGCCTTGAGTGGCAGTGCCAGCAAAGGCACAGCGCCTCTGAGACAGAGCAGAGTCATAGTGTCAGGGCCATGAGACAGCAGAACACATGGAGGCAGAAGTCAAGGGGCTATGTGGTTGAGAGTTCAAGGACCATAGAGACACGCCTGCCTGCAGGACTAAGAAGAGATGTTACAAATAAAAGCACTGTATCATCGCCATTTTTTAACTTATTCTGCTTCCCTAATAAAACCCCATGATTGTGAATATTGCCTGTGAGCTCTGTATGGTCACTGTATGAAACCCAGCAGAGTAGTAGAATGCCATGGTAGGAATGGTTGCTGTAAAGAAAGAAGGCATGTTTGATGTCTACTTTGGAATAGTTGAGTTAGTATGGAGTTAGATTCTCCTCTTCCCTGTGTAGCCAGAGAACAGACATGGTCTCCACACCATTGATTCAGAAGAGGGCTTCTATAGTTAAGGTTCTGACTCAACTTGTCTCCGCCAGGATTCACAGCAATTTGGCAACTAAGATTTAGTCATCCTCCATGTCGAGATCTAAAATAATTTAATCATCTCTACGATGAGATCTACTATCAACAGCCAATCAATTGAATGAGAGTTTCCTCAGGGGTCTTTCCGGATTCCAATGTATGTGGATGTTCTGGCACAGATTTTTTGTTTTTTATGAGTCTGGATCCTGCAACTAGCTTGTTATCTGACCACTAATTCTTTGAACTTGAGTCAGTGGCCTGCTGAATTGCCTGCCATTTCTAGATGTCATCAGCCTGCCATCTTACCTGCCTGAATTCATTTCATTTGTCTCTGCAGCCAAAAGTCTTTTGTCTAATTTGCTGATTTTAGTTTCATTAGTCCCTAAAACTACATAAATCAAAAGACACCTCTAGCCTGACATCTGACTCTTGGAACTTATCAGCCATGTGCTTTAACTAAACCTCTCTGAATTTAAACATACAAGGGGGTACCCAAAAACCCAGAATTGTGCTGGGTGGAGCAAAGTTTTCCTAGTACACGTTTTTCCCTGCTAGGCGAGCATCAAGCAACTCCTCCTGAGTTAGTGCACCCAGTAGCATCACCTGGGAAGGTTCTCTCTGGTCACAGGAAATTGTTTGATAAAAGCAGTTTCATTCAAATCTCATTTGCAGGGATGATCAATTTAAGAGAGCAGCATGTAGCTGATAAAGTTTGTTTCCTGTTTGAGAAAAATGCCATAGAAATTGTTGCGATGTTGAACACAGGTAACAAGGATCACACAATGGTAAAAATTCAAGTGTCTGAGTGGTTTTCTCATTTCAAAAATGGTGAAATGTTAATTGATGACAAACCTTCTGGATGTCGCCAACTTCACAAATGGTTTAAAATATCCATTCATGTGCATTTGGAATTCATACCACCAGGTCAGACTGTTAATCAAGTTTTCTACTTAGAGGTTCTGAAAAGATTGTGTTACAGTGTGCAACAAGAATGAGCTGATTTGTGTCCTGATTTGGGGCAGATGGGGTACTGGTTTTGCTGCCACAACAAAGCACCTGCTGAAGCAGACATCTCAGTACACCAGTTTTGGGCAAAAAGCAGCATGCCTCTCTTGCTCCACATACTTTACTCACCTGACCCCACTCCATGCAACTTCTTTTGTTTCTGCAAATGAAGAGGGAGATGAAAGGACAGTGATTTGATGATGGAGAAGAGGTGAAGGGGGGTGGCTGGGGGGAAAGGAGGGAGATTCTTTCAGCCATCCAAACAGATAAGTTAGAAAATGTTTCCAAAATGGAATTATAATTTTGACAAATGTATTAAGTGTAATGGAGAGTAATTTGAAGGTTATAAGATTGTTTTGTTAAAAAAAATTAAATACATAGCTTTGGCGGGGAAATTCTGATTTTTGGAGCGGGGATACCCCCTCACATATAAACCTCACCATTTTGCTATTCAAAGGTGGTGTAATGGGTTGAATTTTGAACTGCTAACTACAAGGTCAGCTGATGGAAACCACCAGCCACCTCATGGGGAAAAGATGAGGCTTTCTGCTCCCATAAAGACTTACAACTCTAGTTTCATACAGAATGCATTAGAAAGTGGATTATGACAGATGTAAGTAGTTTAAAACCTAGTTGCTTCCGGCAAGATGGTGACTGAATAACACATACCAAAGGGACTCTGCAGAAATCAGCGCAGGAGAGTCACTAAGAGGGAAATCCCATACTGCCAGGTCAAAGAAGGAGCATCATAAATATAAGTAAGCACAGATCCACTAAGTTTTGAGGAGCTGTGGGCTTTAGGCTTACCACTGTGGAGTCAAGCTAAGGCTTAACCTTAACCCTGCCACAGTCTCGAGCAAAACCAAGCTCCTTCAACCAACCCAAGTCTTTAGCTCAACACAGCCACGGCTTGCCGTCACTTCAAGTTTAAACCCCTCCAGCCACACAGTCAGGCGATCGGGACAAATCTATATCATTACTTTTCTTTCTCTCTCTTCTCTCCCCCCACAGTCCAGCGGGCTCAGTTTTTTCACGTTTTTTTTTTCTTTATTTATTTTCTTTTCCCTTCCCTTTTCTCTCACACGCCACAACTGACCTCCAGGCCACTCCACCTAGCCTAGGGCAATTACACCTGAACTCCACCCAGCTGGGGGAGCTCCACCCACTGCAGCATAATATGCAGCTGGAGAAAGCTCACTCATCATTTTCTGAGAGAAATCCCACGGTCCCAGTCCTTGCAGCTTACCACAAGGCTGGGAAAATCCTGTCCATCTTCCTCTGGGTGAAATCTGCCCACCTTCCTCAAGGGGAAGTCCTGCCTGCCCACCCACACATGCTCTGCAGCGTAGCACGTGGCTGGGGCCCACATTTCTGGGGGACCTCCTGCTCATTCTGTTGTCCCACTTGACTGAGGGAACTTCCTCCTGCCTGCCATAGTGCCTCACACAACCTAAGGCATCCCCATCAACACTCTCCAGCCCTCCACACCACTGTAGGAACCTTTTCCCAACCTCCATAATGATCTACATGACCAGGGCAATTCTGCCTACCATCCATGTTGCTCTACACCAAAGTAGGCACACCCACCTGCCTTTTGCAGCACTCCCATTACAGCAGGAACCCCTGCATGCCCTCTGTAGAGCCCCAAGCTGCTTGGGGCCACACTCCCACAGCTTCTTGTGAGATCATCCAGTGCAGCACCAACCAGCATCCACTGAGAGGACCATCCAAATTGCCTTCCAAATAACAGAATACTAGTTGGCTAGGGAAAGAGTGAAGTCATAGGAGGATAAAGCAGTAGGCCAATCCCATAGTGCAATTAGCTGTAGGCAGTTCGAAAAAGCAATCCTACAAGTCTCCCAGAGAAAGGCCAGTGCTCTCCAACTCTCTGGAAAATGGCTCTGGGCACTTCTAAAACAACACAAGGCAAACAGCAATCAGCCCCAATGAGCTCAACAAAAATAAAGCAGGAGAAACAAAAGGCAATGCCGGAGGATGTCCTGAACCTAATGACATGCATGGAAGAATCAGACATGGATCTGCCACAGAAAAAAATTTCAGAAATGCTGCTCAGAGTTACAGGATATTAGGGAACAATACAGGAAAATGACAGAATAATAGAGGATATAAATACCATACACCAAAGGGAAATACTCAGGGATGAGATAACAAAAACCATTAGCAAATTCACGGACTTTGCAAAGCGACTAAAGGAGTCAGAGAACCACACCAGTGACATAGAGGACAGCCAAACAGACTTTAACAAACGTGGAAAAAAGTCAAATAAGATCACCAGTGAAGCTGAAGAAAACCTAAGAGCTATGTCTGCTACTATGAAGAGGAATAATGTCAGAATAATCAGATTACCATAGGAAGATACAACAAAGAAGTCAACGGCAAAAATAGTGAGAGAATTCTTGGAGCAAAACTTCCCCAGCTTAAATGAAAACCAGGCAACCATCCAGGAGGCTGAAAAAACACCAACTAGACTGAATCCCAAGAAAAAGTCACCAAGGCATATAATAGTTAAACTATCCAACTTTGGGGAAAGGGAGAAAATCATGAGAGCAGCTAGGGAAAAACAAGCAGTCACATATAAAGGTTCCCAAATAAGAATATGTTCAGACCAATCAGCAGACACTATGAAGAAGAGAAGGTAGAGACATGAAGAAACAATAATACTTTATAAATTATCAAGAGTTCATGAGGTAGGGAAGATGGGGGAGGGGGAGGGAAACAAAGAGAAGTTGATATTAAGGGCTCAAGTAGAAAGCAAATGTTTTGAGAATGATGATGGTAACAAATGTACAAATGTGCTTGACACAATGGATGGGTGGATGGACGGATTGTGATATGAGTTGTAGAAACCCCCAATAAAATGATTTAAAATAATAATAATAAATAACTAAAGTAGAAAATGTTAAGGGGGATAAAAAGATACAGCTCACAAAGTAAAATGCATTTATGTCAGTGCAAAAGGCCATTGTGATTCCAAGCAAGAAATAATGGAGTATTCTTGATTGAACTGGAAGCAGAGTCAACAAACCATATTTTTAAAGTTATGTCTGCAAAACAAAGTCGGGGGACACCCTAAGCATTTTCAAACCTGACAGTTTTTAGTGGATTTCTCACTTCCCCATCCTGGGCACACAGATTTCCAGGAGCAACCCAGACACTTGAAGTTGTTACCTGTATTATCCCTTCAACCGGATCGTGCCATGAACAAAGGAAAGAGAAAGGTCATTTCTGAACAGTAAGACTCCAGTCCTACAGAGGATAGCCATATCTAGCAAATAAAAATATAAGACATGGTTCAATTTGAATTTCAGAGCAGCAACAAATATTTTTTACAACTATGGCCTAAATGTTGGGCATGCCATATATTCAAAATGTTTGTTGTTTAGTTGAGATTCAAATTTAGCCATGCATCTTGCATTTGATTTGGCAACCTTGGTCCTGAGTGCAATTGCTTCTAGCTGACTGCACGGTCTCTCGCTTTTTGTGCTGACACAGAAGCCATCATGGCCTAAGTCTGCTGCACTTGAGCATGAACCATGCTGTTATCCATCCCATTTGTGCAGAAAGCAGAAAATAAAGCACAGCTTTGGCCACAGCCATTTTCATCCATTATGCAATCATCAATATATCTCCAAAATCACATACTTGAGCCTCTGTCCTCAGCCTTGGGGTGAAGTATAAAATCATCCACCAATTTGTTTAGCTCTTCATGGGTTCTGCAGCGTAGACCAACCTAGTAGATTGTATCAGTTCCCCCTAATTGGTCATTATATTTAGAAAAATAGCACCGAAAACCTGTTCACCAGATCATTTCCAGCTCTCTTATTTAATTATGTATATGACTTTTCAAGCAACCGGGAGGCCTTTTAAAATCACTGCAAAGTCTTTCTATAAATACGTAGCCTGGATTATGAAACATGTACAATTCTTAAGTAAACATTCTGACAAAACATTGTGAGTATAGTCTCCTACCTTATATAAATAAATTCCCCTCCTATATACTAGGTTATATGGCTATGATTGCAGCACTATATTGACAGGGAGCTGCCGGAGGTTCCAGCTAGATTTGGAAGAGGATGTGAAAGAAGGGCTATCATCGCTGATGTCCTATGGATCTTGGCTAGAAGCAGAGAATACCAGAAAGATGTTTACTTGTATATTATTGATGATGCCCAGGCATTTGACTAGAACATACAAACTAAAGATAATGGAAATCCCAGAACACTTCATTGTGCTCATGCAGAAGTTGTACGTGGATCAAAAGGCAGTTGTGTGAACAGAACATGGAAATACTACATAGTTTAAAATCAAGAAAGGTGTGCGAGTTGTATTCTCTCACCATATTTATTCAATCTATATCTTGAGCAAATCATCAGAGAAGCAGGATTATATGAAAAAGAATGCAGCATCAAGATTGGAAGAAGGCTTATTATTAACTTGTGATATGCAAATGAAACAACCTTGCTTGCTGAAAGTGAGGACTTGAAGCACTTGCTGATGAAATTAAGGATTGCAGCCTTCAGTATGAATGTACTCAATGTAAAGTATGAACTCAATGTAAAGATGACCAAAATCGTCACAACTAGACCTATATGTAACATCATGATAAATGGAGAAAAGGTTGAAGTTGCCAAAGATTTGGTCTTGCTTAGATACACAATCAATGATCATGCTAGCAGCAATCAATATATTTGAAGATGTGGTTCAGGGGATAAATATGCTACATTAAAACTCTTTAAGAGTATTTATAAACAGAGAAATGCAAATTAAAACAACAATGAGGTACCACCTGACACCCTCAAAGGTAGCCCAATTCAAAAAATCAGAAAGCAACAAGTGTTGGAGGGGCTGTGGGGAGACAGGAACTCTCATCCACTGCTGGTGGGACTGTAAGTACGTACAGCCACTATGGAAATCAATCTGGCGATACCTAAAACAGATGGAAATAGAGTTACCATATGACCCAGCAATCCCCCTACTGGGCATATACCCAGAAGAGGCAAGAAACAAACCAAGACCAGACATCTGTGCTCCAATGTTCATTGCGGCACAGTTCACAATTGCAAGGAGTTGGAAGCAACCCAAATTTCCATCAACTGACGATTGGATTAAAAAACTGTGGTATATACATACAATGGAATACTACGCATCACTAAAGAGCAGTGATGAACGTATGAGGCACATAGCGGCATGGGAAGAACTGGAGGAAATCATGCTAAGCGAGGTAAGTCAGGCACAAAAGGACAAGTACAACATGAGTCCGCTGAGGTAAGAATTAAAAAAAATTTTTTTTTTATAAAGCAAAAGTGGCACAGGGAAAAAAGCTACTATATACAAACATTTTAGGGGTGAAGACGGGGTAGTATGAAAGAGACCAGACCAAAACCAGGGATGTACATGGTAGACAATGGTGGAGGAGGTGGGGAAAGGAAAACAAAAGGATAAATACAAGGAAGAAAAGGGTAGTGGGGTCATAGGGCATTAATCCACCCAAGGGGAGGGTATTGTTTATATCTCCACAGGGAAAGTGGGACCAGACTTCAACCCAGTGTCGCAAGGTGTGAACGCAATATCCCGGTGTGGAGGAGGGAACCGGTGGAGAGGTCTGGGAGGCTGGCCCCAGCACCATAAATTAAGTGGATTCCTGCCCCTCCCCTGAAAAAAATTTTTTCCAAAGGACGACATTGACTCTGCAGCTCTGGGAGATGGACATATTTGATCAGAGCACACGGGAGCAGATGAAGGGGCAGGAGGAGAGAGTGGAGCACAGCCTGGCCCACCAGGCCGTGATGATGATGTTCCTGAGTAGAGCAGCCAGTCCACAGAGAGAACAACATGGCTGGCCCCACTATGAGACATGATGCCCCTCAGTGACTAAGGGCAATACAGGGGACAGCACCGGAGACAGTGTGGGAATTGCACCTGACCCGATCCCACCACACCGAGGCAAATCACTGGGGGAGTGCAGCGGAACAGCAAGGGAATGGAGTGGCAAGGTCTCCAGGGAATGCTGAAAGTGGACTTCGGGGCCAGGGCGTGGTGCCCCAACAGACTGGACTGGAAAACGCTCCTAAGGGCCAGCAAACGATCCCTGAACTAACTACAAGCTTTTCTCTTGTGAACTGTTTTATTCTGTTCTTTGTCAGTGGTTTGTTTTTGTTGTTTTGTTGTCTGGTTGTATACTGTTGCTTTGTTTTCCTCTGTCTAGTTTTCGTGCATGTTAGTGACTCCACAGGTCTGTCTGAATAGGACAGGCTGGATGAACTATCTGGAGGAAAAACAACGGGACCGACAGTTTTGGGGGGACTTGGGGTGGGGGGGTAGAGGGGTGTAAGGAAGTGGTGTTAACAAACCCAGGGACAAGGGAAAAACATGGGACCCCAAATGGTAGAGAAGTGGGAGTGGCAGGCCTGCTGGGAAATGATCAAGGGTAAGGTTGCTTAGAGAAGAGGTATACTCTAGCCCAGGTGGCGATGAAGCATGGTAGTAGGGCAGGAGGAAAGTCAAGGGAGATGGAGGAAAGAGCTAGGAGTCAAAGGGCATTCATGGAGGTCTAGACAAAGACATGTACATGCAAATATATATAGGAGGATGGGGAAATAGATCTATGTGTCTATATTTATAGGTCAAGTATTAAGGTGGCGGAAGGACCTTGGGCCTCTACTCAAACACTCCCTCAATGCATGAATACCTTCTTTTATTAAATTGGAACTCTATGATGCTCACTCTCCCGACACAACGGCTGGAGCCAAAGTGTGTGAACAAGTAAATGTGGTGAAGAAAGCTGATGGTGCCCGGCTATCAAAAGAGATAGTGACTGGGGTCTTAAAGGCTTGAAGATAAACAAGCGGCCATCTAGCTCAGAAGCAACAAAGTCCACATGGAAGAACACACCAGCCTGAGTGAGCGAGTGGTCCCAAAGGGATCAGTTACCAGGCATCAAAGAACAAAAAATCATATCATTGACTGCACACCTCCATGATAGGATCGCTGAAGACAAATGGGTGCATAAGCAAATGTGGTGAAGAAAGCTGATGGTGCCCGGCTATCAAAAGAGATAGTGTCTGGGGTCTTAAAGGCTTGAAGGTGAACAAGCGGCCATCTAGCTCAGAAGCAAATAAGCCCACATGGAAGAAGCACACCGGCCAGTGCGATCACGACGTGCCCAAGGGACCAGGTATAAGGCATCATGCAAAAAAAAAAAAAAGATTTAAGTGTGTGTATGTATGTGTATATATGTGTATATGTATATATGTATGTATGTATGTATATATCATATTAAATGAAGGGGGAAGTGCAGAGTGGAGACCCAAGGCCCAAGTGTCGACCAATGGAGATCCCCTCATAGAGGGGTTTAGGAGAGGAGATGGGTTAATTAGGGTGTGAGGTAGTATCGATGAAGAACACAGCTTTCCCCCGGATCCTGGATGCTTCCTCCCCCCAACTACCATGATCCGAATTCTACCTTGCAGGGCTGGATAGGACAGAGGCTGTACACTGGTGCATATGAGGGTTGGAGGTACAGGGAATCCAGGGTGGATGATACCTTCAGGACCAAGGGTGTGAGGGACGATGCTGGGAGAGTGGAGGGTGAGTGGGTTGGAAAGGGGGAACTGATTACAAGGATCCACATGTGACCTCTTCCCTGGGAGAGGGACAGCAGAGAAGGGGGGAAGGGAGACTCCGGATAGGGCAAGATATGACAAAACAACGATGTATAAATTACCAAGGGCATATGAGGGAGGGGGGAAGGGGGAGGGAGGAGGGAAAAAAAAAGAGGACCTGATGCAAGGGGCTTAAGTGGAGAGCAAATGCCTTGAGAATGATTGGGGCAGGGAATGTATGGATGTGCTTTATACAATTGATGTATGTATATGTATGGATTGTGGTAAGAGTTGTATGAGTCCCTAATAAAATGTAAAAGAAGAAAAGAAAAAAAAAAAAGAAAGGTGATTCATCAGTTGAAAAGTAGGTGCCAAGATAACAAATTAGAGAATTAAAATTTTTTATTTTTATAGAAAAAAAAAAAGAGTATTTATAAACAAGGATGTTACATTGAGGACTAAGGTACAACTGACGCAAGCCTATGAAAGTTGGACATTAAATAAGGAAGGAAGGCTGTGGAAGAAAAGAGGCATTTGAATTGTGGTGCTGGAGAAGAATACTGGGAATACCGTGGGCTGCTAAAAGGACAACCCAACCTGTCTTGGAAATCATATTTCCAGGGGGCTCCTTAGAGGCAAGGCTAGCAAGACTTGGTCTTACAGACTTTGGCATGTTGTAAGGAGAAACCTCCCCGTAGAGAAGAATATCATGTTTGGTAATGTAGACAAGAAGTCTCTCAAGGACATGGATTGATACAATGCCTGCCACAATGAGCTCAAGCATAAGAACAACTGGGAGGATGACTCAGGGCTGGGCAGTGCTTCATTCTGTTGTGCACAAGGTCACTATTGGTTGGAACCGACTTGATGGCCCCTATCAAAAACAGCATATACCTAGATAAACACAATGAGCATTTGGCTCATTTGGCTCTCTTAGTCAATGATTGTTGTTAGTTTTGGTTGAGTCAATTTCAACTCATAATGACCCCATGTGTGAATGTTGTTGTTGTTGGGCACCATCTTGTTGATTCTGACTCATAGCAACCCTTTATACAAAGACTGCCAGTCCTACACTAGCATTCTCACAATTGTTTTTATGTTTGAGTGCATTGTTGCAGCCACTGTGCCCATCTATCTCATCCAGGGTCTCCTCTTTCATGGCCCCTCTGCTTTACCAAGCATGATGCCCTTTTCCAAAAACATCACTCTCCTGACCACGTGTCCAAATATGTGAGATACTGTCTCAGATTCTGACCATATTTCTTCCAAGACAGATGTATTTGTTCTTTTGACTGCCCGTGATACTTTTTATTTTTCTTTACCAGCACCGTATTCCAAGTGCATTGATTCTTCTCTGGTCTTCCTTCTTCAGTCTAACATCCACATGCATATGAGGTAAGTGAAATACTGTGGCTGGGTCACCTTAGGTCTTAAAAAGATATCTTTGCTCTTCGATACATTGAAGAGGCTTTGTATGACAGATTTACCGAATGCCACGGGTCATTTGATTGCCTTACTGCTGCCTCCATGAGCATCGACTGTGGATACAATGTTCTGCTGTATCATAAGGTTTTCAGTGGTTAATTCTTCTGAATTGGGCAGCCGATTCCTTCTTCACAGGTTGTTCTTAGTTGGGACGCTCTGCTGAAACATGTTTACCTTGGGTGACAATCTGACATACCAGTGACATAGATTCAGGCATCACAGCAACATCCAGGCCACCACAGTATGACAAACTGACAGATATGTGGTGGATGTGCTAATAGTATCAGTCAGTAATCCGACACAACAAATACAGGATGGCAACTTACATTGATTTAGGCCAATTTGGGTCTGCAGTCAGGTTAGTTCTAATATTCTAGTGTAACTCCGATGTTTTTAAGATCGGAGCCTCCATCGACAAAGCAACTCTCAGATACTGGAGGTTTTTCAGAAAGCTTTAATTTTCTATTTTTATGCCTGTTGCTATAGTGACTAACTGGATTTTCCCTTATTTCCCTGCTTCTGGAATTTGGCTCCAATTAAATTTAAATATTATTTAACAGCTTTAATGTTTAATTTTCTTATCTGTATATGAAGGTTAGTGAACAATTGTTATCTCCTGACAATATGTCCAAAGTATATAAGGTGAAGTCTTGCCATCCTTGCCTCTAAGGAGCACTCTGGCCGTACTTCTTCCAAGACAGATTGGTTTGTCCTTGTAGCAGTCCATGGTTCTTTAAACATTCTTCTCCGGCAGCACAACTCAAAGCCATCAACTCTTCTTCTGTCTTGCTTATTTAATGGTCAAATTTCACCTGCATATGAGGCAATGGGAAATCATCTGGCTTGGGTCAGGTGTACCTTAGTCCCCCAAGCAACGTCCTTGCTTTCAGTGCTCTAAAGGGGTCTCACACGGCAGATTGTCACAGCTTTTGATCTCTTGCCTGCTGCTTTCGTGCACATTAATTGTGGATCCCTGCAAGATAAAATCTTTGACAACTTCAGACTTTTTTCACTGATGCTACCTATTGGCCCAGTTATAAGCATTTTGATTTTGTTTACATTGAGTCATAATCCATAAGGAAGGCTGCAATATTTATTACTTGTGGTAATAATCTCTTTTAGAAGAAAGAATCATCTCTTTTTGAATAACCTCTTTTAGACTGGTCCCAAAGAGTTGGAGATTAATGAGACCCTAAATGTCCAACTCTTCCATGGTGCTGTTCAGCTCCATTTCCTCCCGATGCCTCCCTTGAGACTATTCCCTCATGTCGCTAGGTTCTGCAAATCCTGCAAAGTCCCACAGAAACTCAAGAAACTTTGAGGAATTGTCTCACGTAGTGGAGAGTGCTGTTCAGTCCAAAATTCAAAGTTCAGGCGGGGGTGAGCCAAATGCAGGAACCAGAGCCAGAAGCCAAAAATCTCCCAACATCACAGCAGGTCCTCTTGCTCCCAGCAAGGTTCAGTCAGGAAATAGAGGCCTGGTTATCAAGGCAAAGCAATGAATGAATGGAATTGTCTGATGGCACCACTATATATCCAAGGAAAACAGAGTGTGGCCTGGTTCACATCCAGTTCTAAGATGGAATCTTAAATATGTTATCAAGGAAACAAAGAATGTGGCTTCCTTCACGTCTGATTGTAAAGTAGGGTCTTAAAAAGATGTCATCAGCGAATTAGAAGGTGACCCGATTCATGCCCTCTAATAAGGCCAGGTTTTAATCCCATCGAATTCCTGCTCATTGGTAGAGAGGGCCCTCCAAATGGGACGACAGGCACAAGCATAGAAAGTCCAGCAATGTTTCACATAAGGAATTATGGCTAAAAGGGCCATATGAATTGACTATCACTCAATACTCAGGTCCAGTTACCAAATTGTTGAAAATGAGTATAATTTGCATCTTTTAAAATTACCAAAACTGTCATCCTTACAAGTGTAAACTGAAAGCAAACAATCCTGTGGGAAAGATGGGACAGGAAATACCATCTTCAGACATCTGTGTAGACCTGTTGGTAGGTAGTGTCAGAGTCCGTACTGCCTAATCATGTCCACCCTCACAATTGTTGTTATGTGTTAGCCCGTTGTTGTAGCCACAACATCAATTCATCTGCTTAAGGGCCTCCTTCTTTTGACAGATCCTCTAATTTCTCAAGCATTACGTCCTTTGGGAAGATGGTTCTCTCCCAATAAGTGTCCACAACACGCCAGAAGAAGTCTTGGCATCCTCACTGCTAAGAAGTATTCTGGCTGTCCTTCCTCTAAGACAAATTGGTTTGTTCTTCTGGCAATCAGTGTTGTTTTCAATATTCCTTGCCAACACCCTGACTCACTGTACCGATTCTCCTCGAGCCTTTCTTAGTCACTGTCCAGCTTCCACACGCATGTGAGGTCACTGAAAACCGCATGGTTTGAGTAAAGCACACCTCAGTCCTCAAAGCGCCATCCCTGCTCCTTAACCCTTTAGAGCTGATACTGCAGATTTGCCCAAAGCAGTATGTTGCTTGATTTCTTGACTACTGTTTCCATGAGCATTTACTGTAGATCCACGTAAAACAATATCTTTGACAACGTCGGTCTTATCTCCGTTGATCATGATGCTCTTGATCCAGTTGTGAGGATTTGGGATTTCTTTACACTGACTTGCAGGCCATGCTGAAAGCTGTCGTCTTGAAGCACTGTAAGTGCTTCACAGTGTCCTGGCTTTCAGAAAGCAAGATTGTTTCATCTCAAGATTGCATGTTGTTACTGAGCCTTTCTTCTTCATATTGCTCAGTTTCTTGGATTTTTGGCTCAGTAGAAAGATAGAATAAGTATGGTAAAATGGCACAACCCGGAAACATGCCTTTCCCTGACTTTAGATGGAAAATATGTCAAGAAGTAATAACTTCACTTTTTAATATTTTTGTGTTATAAAATTTCTAGCCTGGAAAGGATGCATATTTGTGCCCATTCCAAAGAAAAGACACACCATTGAATATGGAAATTATCAAACAATATTGTTAATATTCCATGCAAGTGCAGTTTGGTTGATGATAATCTGTAAATGGTTGCAGCCGTAAAACAGGGAATGGTCAGACTCCAAGCAGGATTTACCAGAGGGCGTGGCATAAAGGATATCATTGCTGAAATCAGATGGATCATCACTGGAAGCAAAGACTGCCCCAAAAATGTTTGATTGTGTTTTATAACAAGCAAATGCACTCAATTGTGTAGATCATAAAAACGATCAATAACCTTACAAAGAATGGGCATTTCAGAACACTTCATTATTTTAATGCAGTCATTTGAACAGAACAAATACTGAATCATTTAAAATTACGTAAAGCAAAGAGGACTTGAAGTACTTTTTGATAAAGATCAAAGATGACACCCTTCGGTGTGGACTGCACCTCCTTGTAAAAAACAAAAATCCTCACAACTTGTGCAATATAGCATTGTGATAAGCAGAGAGAAGGTTGAAGTTGTCAATGATTTCCTTTTAGTCGGATCCATAGTCAACACCTACAAAAGCAGAAGTCAAAAAATCCAATAGCATACTGCATTGTGAAAATATACTTCAAAAAACCTCTGTAAGGCATTAAAAAGAAAAGATACTACTATAAAAACCAGGTGCACCTGACTGTAATACCTCATGTGCATGCAAAAGATAGGTCGTGAGTAAAGACAGGAGAAGAATTGATTCATTTGAATTACACTGGTGGCCAAGCATAATGAATATGCCATGTCCTCCCAGAAGAACTAACAAAGTTGTTTGGAAATAAGTACAGATTGTTCCTTGAAAGCAAAGACAGCAAGACTTCATCTCACATCATTTGGACACATCATAAAGAGGGTTAGTCTCTAGAGAAAGACATCGTTCTTGGTAGAGGGTCAGCAAAAAAAGCGGAGGAACCGCACTGAACAAGATGGATTGATGCAGTGACTGAACCAACAGACTCGAGCACCACAGTTGTGAGGATGGCCCGGACTGTGCAGCGTTTCCTTCTGTAGTCGCTCTGAGTCAGAACTAAGCTGACGGCATCTAACAGGGACAAAGGTTTCTGTGATGGTATGGCAGTATGTTTTTACTCACTCTCATCTTGTTCAAATCTCCAGGGGGACAAAAAGATTCCTCTTGAACTGTTTCTAAAATTCGATAAACTTTCCATGGTAAATATACATATATATTTAAGAAGCTCCACAATAATGTCAATAAATCAATATTATTAGCTACAAGTTTCACATTTCGGGCTAGGAGAGCCGCAATTGTCATAAGGTGCAGATAACCCCCAAAGAAATCCAAATGTTTAAAATATCAGAAGTGACATATTTCATTCACTTTTCATTTGGGTTTGATGGCCTGCCAAATGAATGAAGAGAGACTGGACACTGCTCTAAAGTATAGGAAAGGCAATTTTGCCCTGATAAGAATTTGACAGCTTCATTTCTAGACTCTGCACTTCAAGCTCTGATTCGTGCTGAAGTAAATACTAAGGATTATGAGTAAAACTGAACCTCATATCTTGCTTAATTTTTCCTCTTCATGCATTTTCAAATTCAAAGTAAACTTAATTTACAGGAAGTTGAAAATTATTCTGTTTACTCCCCAAGTTCAAGGGATGTGCATACAAATATTTACTGGACATGGAAATTCAGTGTCCTAACACAGACCATCTGACTTCAGGAAATCAAATGCATATAGTGATAATTAAACACAGATGAAAAGTTTGCGTTTCCAGAGTTCTCTATTTTGAACATGGACGGACCCTGCAGGGTGGGTGCTTATTAGGACGGCACAATGTTTTCCAGGAATATATTCCCCTTGCTAAATTCTGGTTCCGTGGTCCACACCGACACAGAGGGGAAATGGTGTGCTCTGAAATGAAGTAGGGTTAAAAATAGAGAGCCAATAAACAGTTGACCTTTGGGACTCCTTGAGTTGAACTGTGATCTTGTCCTAGCAGAGGGCACCGCAAAATTTTGTTTGCATCTTTAACTAAACAAAATGTAGCAGTAGGAGCCCCAAGGTAGTGGGAGTTGAACAGAGGATAGCGTTAGAGCCTCAGCTTTGTGTCGCGCCTTTTCTTAGATTCCATATTTTAAATCGTCTGGTAATCCATGTCTATGGATCGTCATGGAATCCAACCACCTTGTTTTATAACTGAAGGAAGGCAGTATTGAAAGGCTGGCTGGGAAGCATAGAGGTCGGGGAATAATTCAGAAAAGACGGGTGAGAACTTGAAGGATATAATCGAGGTCATTGAACAGTCCACGTCAAAGTTGTTGAATCGCTGTCTATTCTGCTGTGTGATTGTTTCAAGTCACAGATCATCCAATCGATAATTCAACCACAGGAAGACGAGCTCTGCAATCAGCACCACGATAAGTTCAGATCATTTCCTTCTTGTTCGCATTGTTATTGGCTCCGCACTTCCCTCCAACCCCCCTGCCATCCTCAAGAGAAAGTATCATGCCAGTGACGGCCTCTATAGTGCATTTAATCTGGATTAAATACATAGGAAAATACACACCAAAAACAAACAAAAAGCTAACAACCATAAAAAAGTGAAACGGAGGGAAACCCTTAATCAAAAAGAAATCAGAAAATATTTAAAAACTAGACCTAATTTAAAATAGGTCAAATGGGTTGTGAAATCATAAGGTGTTCAATTTTAACCTCACTGTATCTTCACTAATCCTCTCTCCAATGCACAAGGCTATTCCCATCCCTGGTCTGTGGGCAGAGGGGAGTCACGAGAGGCTGGATCCACATGCATTTCCCCTTCATTTCTCTTTAAGATGATTCAAGAGGAGGTCGAGTGATAGGCTATTACATTTTAACCCAAAGGCATCTGCCAGAATCCACTTTGCAATGCTCTTTGTCTGACAAGACTGTCACATCTTGAAACTATGGCCAGAGGGGATTCACCAGAGATTTAGTCCATGGGGGGGACCCCGCAAATGGATTTGGGGCTTCCATTGTGGTTTCTCAGCATATCCTCCCTCTGGGTTTATACACTTCTAGAGATAGTTCCCATCTTTCTCACCCTTCACCAAGGAATTCTGCACTCCTCTATTTACACTCCACCCAAATGGGATTCAAATCCCATACTTTTTAAATGCTCTTTAAGTTTGGAAAACCAAGGGAAGGTTAATGGGGTAGAGTCAAGTTTCCCAATGAAATGCACACACGACAGTCTGTCCACCAAACAGATGCAGAGATAACTCTGGGTGGCTGCACATTTCTAAACTTTCTGTTAGCTACCAAGCACAGCCATGGGTTACCCCAGCAATCCTAATTCTGTGATTGGTCTCTAAGACTGGAGGGCAGCCTTCTTCCCATGCCACCAAGTCTCAGGTCTTATACCACTTTTCATTAACTGCAGTCAACCCTGCTGAATTTTTGCCAAAGCACATCCCCTGACACTTATACCAGCCTTAGAGATCAACAATTCTCTCTCCCTGTCCCCAGGCTGTGAACACTCACTGCCATCCTCAACATCAGGTCACATTTAGTGTGAAACCAGCAGATGGGATGAGGAGTGGGTTAGACTGAGTTTTTTCAGAGAAGCAAAACCAGTGATGCTTGAAAAACAATTGTCTCAAAAAATGGTTCACACATTTGGAAAAGGGGGCAAATTCAGTCCGGTCTAAGTCCATGGGTCAGATATAAGTTGATGGCATCTCCTGAGTCCTGTAACTGCAGGGACCAACAAGCAGGAAGCAAGAGGATGAAACAGTAGACTACAGGCTGGTGGATGCTGAACTGAACGACATTGACATCAGCCAAATGGATCCAAGGTCAGTAGTCCGCAGAAGAAATATCAGATGATAACCTGAATCCAGCAGAAGTCCACAGATTCCACACACCATCAATTTATACTAAAATTAAGCCACACTTACATGAAATTTCTCTCAATTATATCAAGGCTGTTCTCTGATTTCAGAGATCTATTCTCCCCATAACTGCTTGGCTGCTTCACAGAAAATCCCATCATGGAGTTGACCGCATTATGTTAGATGATATCATGGGAGAATCCTGACCCACCCAAGTGGACATAAAACCTAACTATCATAAGGAGCTTCTTTAATTCCTTTAAACTTCCATAGTCTCCTCTATTTCCCTGACATTTCTCTACTCACCATGTTTTGTCAAGAAGAGAGTTACTTCCAGGCTCTCTTACAAATGTGCACTTGTCAAACAATCCAAATTCTCACGTCTCTTACTTCAGTGCACTGAAAGCATATATTAAAAATATTACAAATGTGCTATAATTAGAGAATAGACATCGAGACTCTGGTAGGTGGAAGAACAGCACCCAAGAGAAGACTGACGACTCCCTTCTTCTCTCCCTAGAGCAGTGGCAGGGCCGCGTTGTCAGAGCTTTGGGAAATAGCACGGTGGAACAAAACCAAAGCATTTGGCTGTAAGGATCAGAAAAACAGAGCCACCGTGGATTATGTTTATTGGACGGGGAGGTATTTTCCTTATAGAATAAGAACATCTGGCGGGAGGTGAACCAAAATAGTGCCTGTCCTTTGCCCTCTTGGTTACAACAAATGACAACAAAACCTCCAGGCATCACGTTGGTGTTGTAGATGGGAATAAAGGAGGAGGTTGACAGTCTCCTTCTAGTGAAACTTTTCCTGCAGGCTTCCCATTCCTGGCCCTCAATTTTGATAAACAGTTTATATGTGAACAATTTAAATATGGCAATCCATAGATCAATCAGTAAGATTCCCTTGACTGATTTAGATGCTCTATCCTGAGTGGCTTCCACATGGCCTATTCTCTGCAATATCAACCTACTACTTTCCACGTGCTATGTGAAGTATGCAGGGTTTTCTTACCCGGAAAGAAAGGGTTAAAACAAGTCTAGGAGCTTGTTAGGCAATAGGAAATGTCTACCACCAACAACAGTGAACCCCATCGACTCTGAGGGGCCTATCGGTTGAGCAGGCAGATGAGTGCATTCAGACTCTCTTGGCAATTAGCAGAGCACAACGAAGGGAGGACTCCTGACACCTTACTATGCGTCTTCATATGCTAGTGCTCCCCCCATTCCCATGTACACACATGCACAGTCACATGCGAGAGCATGCACACACATGAAGTTGCAGAGGGACTAAGAAGCAATTGTCATTAGCGAGGCCCAGAGATCAATGAGAGAAGTGAGGTCCCTCATGTCCCTGTAAGCCCCCTGGGAAAGGCCCTTTACCGCTATGTCCCGGCACAATCATTCCCCTTCCAAATCCTAATGTCCTCCTCTTCATCTCCAGATAAGAAATTCAGGGTTGTCGACCTGTGTTCATTTTTTTCCTGGATTTTTGTATTACAGTACATACATATATAATAAGGCATTTGTCACTTCAATATTGTCTACATGTACAATTCAATGGCATTCATTACACTCATTATGTTGTGCATCCATCAACACCATTGTTGTCACATGTTGACATCGTGTTCGACAGAGTGAATGGGGCCCTGGTGTTTCCAGGACATTGCTACTTTAGCCAAAAGAGTTACTCCTGGGCCATCGGAAAGTGGTGATTGTGCAGCTAATGAAAATTACTGCCATCTTCCCTACTGTCTTGAGGGTTAAAATCATCCATAGGCAACAAACCCAGGGACAGTCCCTAGTTCCATTTTCAGTATCCAGACTTGCGGTCGGTGCACTCTCTTGGAAACGGTCACCTATCCCTTAAAGAGCCAGCACTATGTCCCATCAGAAAAAGGACGCGACTCGACTGCACCACAGTCCTTAAAAATCTGCAGAAATCCTGAGCTCTTAGCAAAGCCACACACTGGCTCTTTAAAAAAAAAAAAAAGCACACAGGGAATGTTAACATCAACGTCACTTCACATTAGCTGTGTCCATGCCGTGACATGTAGGTTGGAAGTGAATCACCATTCCGAAATTATATTGGTTCAAGAGTTAAACAAAAGCCACCATCAAATAAGCAGCTGTTATGAAAAGTTCCATGTGACAACAATTCCTCCTCTGGCATCAGCTCCCGGAAATGATGAAAGATGACTCATTAGCATAGAACTACTCATCTCTAGAGCGTGCAGTCGCTCCCAGCAAACCTGGTCCCCAGGGCAGCGTTCTTACCTCCAGGCCAAGAGGCCAGCCTGGGTCATGACATAGCTTCCTTGGCTGTGTTATCTGCATCTCATCAGCTTTTACTTCAAAACTGAATGCGATCATTCCCTCCCTGCAAAGGAAATGATCCATCGCCATCCCCTAGGGCTTTGGTGAAATCCGCTCCAAACACAAGATTACCTCCTTTCCAGAAAATCAAAGCCCTAGAAGCCATGATAGTGAACTGACTTTATATTTAATGCCCTCAATAATTATCCTTCTTTTCCAGAGACATTTTTATTCCAAATACTAATTTAGCAGGATTCATCATTAGGAGACATTTTTCCTGGTTTATGTGGATTATGAAAAATGGAAAATACTTTTATTGATGAAAATAAATCGAAGCAGGGAACAAACAGAAGGAAGAATAAAAGCCGTGAAGCAGACCCTAGAGAAGGATGGAAGTTCTCTACGTAAGATGACCATACACATTAACTTAGGGCTCGCTGTGTATCTTGTGCTGTGCAATAACCCAAGGAGGTAGGAACTTCTCAGCAAACCCATAAGAAGAAGGTATGGAGGTATGAGAATTGTTGCAGAGGCTGCAAGCTGACCACCAAATCCAGCTCTTCTTCTGGGTTCATAGCATACTACATTTTTGTATTAGGTTGAATGACTGATCCCAAATATTTATCTCTACTTGTGTCCATGCCTTTTGCCATGTAATTTTGAGGTTCTTCTCACTATAGGAAGAATGAACTTAACTACCCTATGACTTTCAACTTGGCCATGCGACTGACTGTGTTTGGCCGAAGAGATGTGATCAGATGTGATGTGCTTGCGTGGTCCACCTTGCCTTCCCATAATGGGTTGTTGAATAGTATCCCCAAAAAATGTACACCTGAAATGTCAGAATGGGAAATAGATGCTACTTTGAAATAGAGTCTTTGCAGATACAATTAAGGTACAAATTGAGATGAACTCCTAGTAGAGTTTACCAAAATGGTCTCTTTTTTTAAATCTTTTTATTGGGGCTCATAAGGCTCTTATCACAATCTGCACATACAGCAATTGAGCAAAGCACCCTTATACATTCGTTGCACTCGTCATTCTCATAATTCACCTTCCTCTTGGGTTCCTGGAATCAGCTCGGTTTCCCTTTTTTTCCCCCATCCCCCTCTCTCCCCGATCCCACCCCTGGTCCCTTGATAGTTTATAAATAATTATTATATTTTATCTTACACTCCCCGGCATCTTCCCTCCCCCGCCTCCCCATTGCCCATCTCCCAGAGAGGAGGTTACACATAGATCTCCGAGATCAGTTCTCCCTTTCTACACCCCCTTCCCTCCTGGTGTCGCCACTCCCACTGCTGGTGTTGAGGGGTTCGTCTGTCCTAGATTCCCTGTGCCTCCAGATCCCCACTGCACCACTGTACATCCTCTGGTATAACCAGGTCCGCAGGGCAAGGTAGAATTGGGGTCATGATGATTGGGAGGGGAGGAAGCGTTCAGGAACTAGAGGAAGGTTTTTAGTTTCATTGTTGCTACACTGAACCCTGAGTGGCCCATCTCCTCCATACTACCCCTCTGGAAGGGGTGTCCAGCTGTCTCCAGATGGGCATTGGGTCCCCATCACGCACTCTCCCTCTTTCACGGTGATGTGATTCTCACCACCACCCCACCTTTGTTGTTGGAGACCTGGTCTCCTCTGCCCTTCACAATCGCCTATGTTGGTGTGCTGCTTCCGTGTGGGCTTGGTTGCTTCTGGGCTAGATGGCCGCTTGTTTGCTTTCAAGCCTTTAACTCCCCAGACGCTATATCTCTCAGTAGCCGGGCACCATCAGCTTTCTTCACCACACTTGCTTATGCACACTTTCGTCTTCAGCAATTATGTGAGGAAGGTGATCACACAATGATTGTTTTTGTTCCTTGGTGTCTGCTTCATGGTCCATTCAACACCTTGTATTCACTTAGGCCGTGTGCTTCTTCTCTGTGGGCTTTGTTGCTTCTGAGCTAGATGACCGCTTGTTTGCCTTCAAGCCTTTAAGACCCCAGATGCTATATCTTTTTGATAGCCACAATGTTTCCTCATGAAGTCTCTGTCTGAAAGACTGGCTGCGAAAACTAAATGAGAAAAAACTTCTCACACAATGTCTAGCACATGAGAGTATCTCAGTAACTGTTGCTTTTCTTCGTCTTACATGTTGCTTTTGAAATTTACTGTCTAGTCAGTTGCCAGGTCATATAGATTCTACCTCTACAGGATGCTTGATTCTGAAGCTTTTTCTACTCTGCTTTAATTTGAAGATTGATTAACTCTCCCTGGGGATCATTTCATTGCTTTCTAACTGGATCTCCCTATCTCCCCACCTTTCCATCTCCAGTCCTTTTATTAATTTGTTTTATTATTATTATTATTGCTGCCAATGAATCTTCCCAGATCACAGCTTTTTTCATGCCACTCACACATTCAAAAAAGTCCCATGGTTTCCCCTTTGACTCCCAACTTCCCACGTCACCACCACCATGACCGCCATTACCACCACCACACCCTCACCACATACACATTCCTCTCTCCATAACACTGGATGCTGATTTCAAACGAGACAAGTTACGCTTCTGGCGTAGCCTCATTATCTTCATCTCCCTCAATTCAGTTCATCTTTCATGGTCCAACTCAAATACCACTTTCTTAATAAGTTGTACTTTTCAATTGATGTATGGAATGTCATTAGTTGTACTTTCCTATTCCCCAGAGCCCCATTCAACTAAAATAGATTCACTTCCCTCTCTCACTTCCAAGGCACGCTCTTTGTGTCTCTTTTATGCCATGTAGCATAATACATTGTTTTCATAATTTGTTAGCCATTTGACCAATCCAGTCACACCATGTAAGTTTATTGAAGGCAGAGAGACTCTGTCTTCCTTGAATTCTTAATATATTGAGTGATTGTAGCAGATTATAAACAAGTTCAGTGTGCACATATTTTCCCTCCCCATTAAAGTGGTCTTGCTCTGATGAGGAGGACTATAGCTAACTTTTTGCTATTTCCTCCACAGCATTAAACAAAATTTATGCATAATAACAAGCTCTCAAGAAACACTTGTGAAATGAATGAAGTGATAAATTGGGTGGGAAAATAGGAAAGTGAATGGGCAGACAGGCAAATGGATAAATGAACATAAAGGATGAATGGATGAGTGGATATATGAATAGATGGTAGATAGAGATAGATAGATGGTAGATAGATAGATAGATGATAGATAGATAAATGGATGGACACAAATTACACAATTATCTATAGCTCTTTGACTATTGGTTCTTATAGTCATTGACCCAGTTTCTAACCTACTTTAAATGCAACATTCAGCACTGACACAGCTGAAATAAAGCACAAGAAAAATTTCCTGGCAGACTTTTGACAAAGTGGTATTCATACAAACTTAAACTCCCCTTTTGGAAAGACTGAAAAGTTTTGGGGATAGGAAGGTCCTATCATCCATGTGACAAAAAGTCTGCATTTGTCAGCCAGTGGTCTACTTAGCATAGCTCCATGAGTCATGCTGACCTGCTGGGAGTAGGCTCGAACCCTCCCCTGTGAACAATTCTGCTGGGCTTTCTCATGGATGGCAAATGCCAATCTGACTATAGAACATGTCGAGGGAGCAGTCGTTTTGGTCAGGCAATTCTGAGACAAAATCATGAAGGTGGTAAATGCGTTTGCCGGGACTGCCACTTACCCTAACTGCCCAGTTTCCTTGTCTGTCCCAGTCTCGTTTCCACAGATTCACACTGCTTAGATGGCTCAGTTCTTGTCATGCAAGAAACCTAACAAAGCAAATCCAAACTCATTCACAAGAACATGCTGGTGCCCTCCCAAGGGGAATTATGCTCTAAAATAAGTGATGCCTGATACAGCACCCAAAGTTAGAGCAACAGGAGGAGAGATAGCTGCACTAGACGTGATGAAGATTTAAACTACTTGTCCACGAAAAAATATTATCCACAGAGGGAAGACGTGATGTATGAATTAAGAAAAAGACATTTTGGAAACTATGCTTTGTATCTGATTAGGTTTTCATATCTAGAATATATGAAGAATTCCTACAACTTAAACAAGATAAACAACCCAATTGAAAACTGGACAAAGGATGTGAGCAGTTCACAGCAGAGTATTCACGAATGACCCACAAGTATAGGAAACATTTCCCAACCGCATTCGTCATCAAAGAAACACCAATCAAAACCACCGTGAGATATCCGTTCGCCTCCTCTAAGAAAGCTCTGACAGCACACATCTGGAATAGAAGACAAGAAGAGGATGTGGCAAATCGGAACCCTCCTTCCTCCATTGCCGTGTAACTGACATGGTGTTGCTGCTGCAGAAAAGAACTTGGGAGTTTCTCAACCAGTTGAAGAGGGTATATTACCAAATCAAACAATCCCATTCCTAGGCCGGTGCCCAAAAGAACTGCATGCAGGAGCACACAGTTGCAAAACTTCAGCAGAAATTTTTGTAGCTGTTTTTCTTTGTAGATCTCTTTTGCTTGGTACGCTGGAGTTTGAATCAGACTATGAGCCCAGACGTGGCTTTTGGATACGGCAAATTCAGATGTCCACCAGGTGCCATGGAGTCAGTGTCAACTCAGGGCAACCTCGTGTGTGTTAGATTAGAATGGTGCTCTCCATCAGGGCTTCCAAGGGCTGAGTGCACGGAAGTAGATCACCATGCCTTTCTTCCAGAGTGCTCTGGGAGGACCAGTACCTCCAGAGTTGCCATTGAGTACATTCACCATTTGCACCCTCCCACTGTTTCTAGAAAGACACAGAAGGCCCTGATCAGATCTAGAAAATACTGCCCCAGGGTAGCACAGCAAGAATTTCCAGGTCTAGAACCTGAACTTCAGAGTCTCTGCTTGCTGAGAGGATGAATTATTGCTTTGTGTGAGCAAATAAAATATTTCTTATTTGCTAATGTGCATAAAGATTTTCTTGTGCTCTTTCAAGCTGGCAGACTGTATTCTCGGTAGTGTTTGCTAAAGCCAACAAACTTTGAGTTCACCACTACAAGAAAACAATGAATCAATGGGAACCCACAGACACTCACTTGCTTCCTTGTGTGGATCCTTGTCACTGCAGGTCAACTGCCTCAAAAGATGACCAAGTAAAAGCAGCCAGGGGGCACCCTTAGCCTGGATCAAGCTCTGTTGTTTCATCTACCACAGAACTTACCAGAATCTTCTACAAAAATTGTGATGGGTGTCAGGCTGTACTTGGGATTTACCATCAGCGCCTCCACAAAGAGTATACGTAGGATAGACAAAGTCCATTTGAAAAGACTACATAGCAATGTCTGTAGCTTGTCCCAAGCTTAAATGGTTATTCTGCTTTCCCATATCCACCAGGGTCCTTAGCGTGGCAACTTAGCATTCCAATGTATAGTGTATTTTATTGTATTCTAACTTTTGGAAAATTGCCAGCTATATACATCTGTTGTGCTATAAACCCAATACCCTATAGCTAAAGTCTTTCTTAACCAGGAGGTTAAATAATCTTTTAAAAGTAATTCTATTAATCAAGTCGCTTTGAGATACGTCATCGCAAACCCTCGCAGCAACTCCGGAGTTGAGTATTATTATTTTTATCATTATTAACATCGTTATTCTTTTACAGGTTTGGAAACTATTCTAATCAACCTCCCTGTAGCTATAGCAGCTAATAAATGATGGTTTCTAGGTCTCAAATTCAGGTCTTGGGCTGCAATATTTCACATTTTCTCATTGTACTGTAATTCTGTAGTCAAATCTCTCAGCATTTTTCCTTTATCTACTAAGGCAATGGTCCTATGGACTCCTGAAGATATGTCCTCTGGTAGTAATGCTTATCCTCCCTAGTCCCTAGACCACCAGGCATATACTCTCATCCGGGCATTCTGCCTACCTCTAAGTCCATGGTTAACGACCTTAGCTGATAACCAAAAGGTTAAATATTACAGTTTACCCACAGACACCTTGACCAAGAAAAATCAGTCATTCAAACCCCTCTGGAGCACAGTTCTATTATGAAATAACTCAAGGTCATCCTTAGTTGGAGTCAACTCTAGGGCAGTGTTTTTTTGTTTCTGTTTTTTGTTTTTTTAATCATTTTATTGGGGGCTCGTACAATTCTTATCACAATCCATACATACATACATTGTGAGGGCAGTGTTTTTTTAAAGTCCCCAGTAAGTACTGAAAACACCAATAAATATTCTCTGGTCAGATAAATTCTTCAGAATATACAACCCAAAACCGAACTTACTGCTATCAAGTTGAGTCTGACGCATGGTGACCCTATGGGACCAAGTGGTCCTTGTGGGTTTCTGAGACCCTTGATCTTTACAGGAGTAGAAAGCTCTCATCTTTCTCACAAAGAGCAGCTGGCGGTTCCAACTGCTGGTCTTGTGGTTCCAAGCCCAGCAAGTAATCCGCTCTGCCACCCGGCTCCTCCAGAAAGTATCAAAAGATATCCATAGAAAAATGCCATAATTTTTTCATGTTACTTTTCCATGAGCTTTTGAAGTCTCCCTCCCAGGTCATACATGCTCACTCACGGGACCAGCGTCATCTGCCAGTAATGAGGGGGCATGTTTAGAACATGTGTGGGCGTGGGCACGTGGCTCAGATCTCCTAACCAGTCACGACTGTAACCAGGGGCTCCTCAGGCCTAACGTATATGAGGTGTCAAACTACAATGTGAAGATCTCTGCGCTTCAGAAACCCCTCAATTACTCTCAGCAACGAATCCGGAGGCACCGACCGCTCCATGGAGTCTCTTGCTCCCCCGACATCTCACTAAAACACCGTGGAGATGGCACCTGCGTCTTGGATTCCTTCATCGGTGTCGCTGCCTCCTTGAAAAGCACTAATAAATGCCAGCGAAGTGAAGGGCAGAGATTATAGGCTTCTTTCTTTTCACAGAAAATTACCACTATCATCTGGGTGGGGACCAGCAGCATGTCATTAGCTGGAATAATTCAACGAAGCGCAGCGCATCACGCCAGTTCAACGGAAGTGTCTGCGAGTGACTCGAAACGACGCTTGGAGTGTTCTCTGAATTTCGGTCCAT
The DNA here is from genome assembly GCF_050624435.1 of Tenrec ecaudatus. Taxonomy (NCBI): domain Eukaryota; kingdom Metazoa; phylum Chordata; class Mammalia; order Afrosoricida; family Tenrecidae; genus Tenrec; species Tenrec ecaudatus. The sequence goes on along the minus strand of NC_134531.1, from coordinate 53,344,044 downwards.
CTCATGGCCACAGCGGACTCACGAGTAGCAGAATTAAACTGATAAACCGGGATCTGCATACGGGAACTATTCTGGTATACGAGTTTTTTAGATGAACCTTCAATTCAGTGACTAGGAAAGTTAAAAGGAGGCAGTAGGATTGTTGTTGCTGTTGTTGTTGTTAGGTGCTGCCAAGTTGTCTCGGACTCATGGTGATGTGACGTAAGAATGGAAGGTTGCCTGCACTGTCCTCACAAGCATTGTTATGTCAGAGCCCATGGTGGCAGTCACTGTCCCATGTCACGGAGCCCATGGGGCAGTCATGGTGGCAGGCCAACTCACCGAGAGCCTACCTCATTTGTGATGACCGCTACCAAACACAGTGTCCTTCTCCAGGAACCACCCTTCCTGATAGGATGTGCAAAGAAAACTTAGTGGTAGCTACCCTACAACAAGGTGGTCCAGAAGAAATACACGCAAGCTCCATATGTAAGTTCTGATGAGGTTCTGTAAGCTGCACCGAAATGCAACAAGCAGAATAAAATTTAGTAACATGAACAGATTTAACCTAAGGTGTCCAAAAAAGAATATCATTTCAACAGCTACTCAGAAAAATATCAATGAAATATTTTACATTTTTATTACTAAGTATTTGAAATCAGATGTGTGTTTCATATTTCCATGAATATCGGTTTGGACTCATCACATTTAAACTGCTGAACGGCTACATCTGAGGAAATCAGTGACTAGCAGATTGTGGGTAATAAGGAAGCTGAGATTCTGATTGTATCGAGCCTCGGAAAATCCCCTTTGTGACATGTTAGCATGTTGTGTGTGGAGTGGATTCTGCCTCATAGTGACCTGGTATGAGAGAGAAGAACTGCTTCCTAGGGCTGGCTGGGCTGTACTCCCTATGAAAACAGGTTGCCAGGTTTCTCTCCTGTGGAGAGACTGATGGTTTGAACCACCAGCCTCTCAATTAGCAGTCGGGTGTTGGAATATTGTGTGACCGGTGCACTTTCTGATAACTGTAAACTACTTTAAAGTTTTTCTTGTGCAAACAATTTAACTTCACCAAAAAATGAAGTTAGTTTTTGATTCCTGAGAAAACAATTTTAAACCTTGGAAGTTTCCCGAGATATTGATACACTTTTATTTTGCAAATGTATGGGCATTGATCAGATTACAGGGACTGCTTAATAACTAGAATCTCAGAAAAGTGACTATGATTCAGTCAATCGTGTGAAGATTAGCCAAAAGTTCATTTTCTTCTGTTTTTCTTTCCAACAATAAGGTCTTCCTCTATGCAAACAGATGAACAGAAGAAACCTCATGATTTCATTTCCTTGTTCTGTGATTTTATTGGGGGGTGGGGGGGGCAGGGCATGGGAAAATGAAGTTCTAGAAGAATCACAGTCATGCCTTCTCCTTGGTTAAGGAAAGAATTGCACGGAAGTGAAATTGTTTTCATTAGCCAGGCTTCTTGGTTTGTTCAATTCAGAAACACAATCCAAATAGCTTGGTCAAGGAAGCGCTAACCACTAGGGATTTTTCTCAGCCTCAAAGATCAATCACTGTCAGAAATCAGTCTCTCTCATTTTTTTCTGCCTGCCAACATTGGTCTCTCATCCCAACTTTCTCCACACACTAGAATTATGACTACCAGAGCTTCCAGATTCATGTCAACCAACATCATCATCAGAGCAGAGAGGATTCTTCTACATCAATTTCCAGGTTAAAAAAAGAATCCAGGGCAGCAATCTGATTGGCCCAGGTTGAAGTGTGGTAGCCAAGACTGTGTGTGAGAGGCTACACTAGAACCTCACGGCTATAAACGAAAGAAGGCTCAGTTTCCAGAGAAGGGAGAGGCACCCCACACCAAGAACATACTGACGTCCTTGTGCCACTCTCTCATGCAAACCAGGAGGAGGGCTTCCCTATAGGACGCTCCTTCCCAGAGCCAATCAAGAAGTACCTGAAACGACACAAACCCCAGACAGGGCCTGCGTCCAGGTTTCCAAGCTCGGAATTCAGCCTTCCTTTCACTACTCTAGCAATGTTTGCATTGGAAGTAATACCACACACTAAAGATTGTTTTAAACCTCGCTAGGGTATACTGGTAGTCACCAGAATTTGGGAGGTGCTATTGACACTAGTAAAGATGGCAAGACTTCCTCTCATGGCAAGACCAGTCCCTGGAGAAGCGCAGCATGCTTGGTTTAGTAGAGGGCAATGGAAAAGAGGAAGGCCCTCAAGTATTTTTTAACTGCCAATAATATTCTGTTGAATATTGAATATTTATCTTAAAACCAAATATAGTTTATTATCAGTAGGGGGCAGCTATCAACTTTAGTAAAATTTCTAGTATAGTTATGACTGAGTATTTAAATGATGGTATAGTTTGATTATAAACTGATTCTTATTTCTCCTTACAGTGCAGTTAGAGCATTATACTGATTTTTTTAATTATGTAGATTGAGATGGGAATTTTGGTATCATGAAGAGCAATGATTGCCCACCATGGTGAATGTCACTGATCTCTCTAAGTTATACACCTGAAAAATGTTTGGCAAATGTTACATATTTTGAAAACAATAAAAAATAATTAAAATACTTTCTAAAATATGTTTGTTGAGCTTATAAAAGTTAAGAATTTCACTGCAGGGTACTAAAGGGGACTTGTGGCAATCCTAAATGACAGAAGGCTTGAAGAAAAAGCCCTAGAGGGAGGTGGAAGGAGAAATGGGAGGGAAAGAGGCAACATACAAGTAGAGAGGCCGAAAAAGACATTGAAAAGGGGGAGAGTCTTGACACAGGGATGTATGTATGGATTGTGATAAGAGTTGTACGGGCCCCCAATAAAATGATTTTTGAAAAAATGAAAAGGGGAGAGTCAAAGGGAGGATGAGAAGGCAGGATGAGAAACAAAGCTGTCCTCCCCCAGCCTTTACATGACCTTCCTCCTGTGACCCTCCTCTATCTTCCACCCTACAGCCATTCGCAGACTAAGGGCAGTAAGATGGCCAGTGACACCACTTCCTGGGCAAGAACAACTGCAAGTAAATTATTTCCAGGATTCAAATTACAAACCTCCCACTGCCTCTACCCGTGGGCTACGCAATAATAACCATCCAGCAAAGAGATATAGAAATGGAAGTCAGTGATCCATGGCGCACCCAGAGGAAGCCCCTACTGGAATATTATACAGCAGTGTCTAAGGATAGTGACTAAATTCTCTCAGATTGATACTTTCAGGGTTCACCCATGTAGGAGTGTGATAGTTAGGTTTGTGGTGCCAACCTGGCTAATAGGAACATATGGGATTAATCAGGTCACAGTTTGATTGGAGAACAAAGAGATAAATGGTTCTGCAAGGTTCACGCTGGTCTCTCTCTCTGGTGATTGGACCAGTGTGATGCTGCTTTAGATAGTTCTCTGCCTCAAACTGTGAGCTACTCTAGCTGTGGGCCAGGTCAATCCATGGTTCATGTCACTGGAGCTTGAGGCTCCTTCGAAACCTGCTTCAGCATCACTTGAGCTTGAGACTGCTGGAGCCTGTCCCCTTGCACTACTTGAGTTCAATATCCCACCAGGCCTGCTTCCCAAAGCTCCTGAGCTACTACTGGCTGCTGCTGACCCACCCTGCTCTTTGCTGCCGTGGGCAGGCTCTGCCTGCCCTGCCAAGGAGGACTCCACTCTCTGCTTCCCTGGCCTTGGACCGGCAGCCCATGTGAGTTAAAGGACTTCCAGTATATGAACTGTTCCAGGAAAGCGAGTTGAACTGAGTCTTCAGTACTGCTGTGTAGACAAATTAGCTGTTATATTCCATATATATATATATATATATATATATATATATATATATATATATATATAGAGAGAGAGAGAGAGAGAGAGAGAGAGAGAGAGAGAGAGAGAATCATAAGTGTCCTGGTTTGTTTCTCTATAGAACCCTGCCTAACACAAGCAGCATCAATCACAAAGGACAAAAGTTGCCTGATTTCACTTAGAGGACAAACCCAAGGCAGATGTCTAGAGAACAAAGTTTATTCCTGGTTAACCAGGAGCCAGAGGAAACCAGAAAGATCCACTGTTCAGAAGCATTGTGTTCATTGTGATCAAAATTTAGCAAGGATTAATAGTGAATGGTTACCCAATATTATTAATGTAATGTAGATCACTAAATTGCACATGTAAAAATCATCAAGTAGGCAAATGTGTGCTTTATATACTTTTACAACAAAAAGGAAAACGGGTTAATGATACAAACTAATTTATAAATAAAGAGGACTTCATTTTAAATGCTCCATATTACAAAATTATCTTATGATGCACGTTTACAAACAGAAATTTAGCCAGGCTTGGAGCAGGATATTTTTAAAAACACAAAAATAAATGCTGTGATAATGTAACAGAGTTTATTTCTTCAATTTTTAAAATAGTGTTGTTACTGTTAATTATTGTTTTAAAAATCTGTTTATTTCATTCTTCTACCTCCCTTCTCAAATCATCCCCCACACACATGTTGAATTATCACTAAACTTTTCTGAACTTCCAGACCAAATAAATCTTTTATTCCATGTCATAGTCCTTCTTTGACATGCCTTCAAAATTTTTTAAGCTTTGCTCAGCAGCTAATTAGAATCAATTACACCAAAGTTTTCATTTTTAAAGCAATTTTCAAAAATTTCTATTGTGATGTTAACCTCGGTCAAATTCCTTTGCCTAATATGGAAATGAAACTGTTAATTTCAGTACCAGAATGTGGCTATTCTTTAGCATAAGAAAATCCTACAGAATATATGCACCAGATATGTGCATCTTGCGGGAAGGTGAAACAGTTTGTAATATTTAACATATGTCTGAAGGTGGGTCTTTTAAGTAGCATACATTGAATATACATACAGAGGAGTGTATTCAAGTTTGGGCAGGGAAGTTGGCCGAGACTGATGCACATTATGTACTTCCACTTGCTGGTTTAGCTCCGTGCCTTCTAGTCACTTCTGAGTTGCAGTGACCTGGTGTACAACAGAAGGAAACATTGCCCAGTCCGGCCCCATCCTCCCAATTGGTATATTTGAGTCCATCACTGCAGTCGCTGTGTCCATCCATCTTGTTGGACCATCTGGTGTCAATCCTTCTTAATCCACAAAAAACTATGTGGTCGCTCAGAGGTATTGTGCGAACGGGTTCAGACCACCGCAATAAAGTGAACATCGCCATAGAATGAGGCATGCGAATTTGTTTGTTTCCCGTTGCACATAAAAGCCATGTTTACAATAGATCATAGTCTCCTGGGAGTGCAATGGCATCATGAGGAGCTTTGAAACACTGACAGAATTACCAAAGTGGCACAGACACTGGACTCGCAGGAGAACAGACCTTTGGGAACACGGAGGACACAGGAAAGGACTGCCACAAACCCGCCTCCCAGCTGTGAAAGAGGCGGTATGGCTGGGGAGAGCAGCGTGGAGAAGCTTCCGTCTTCAAACATTGTGGGCCAAAGAAGGCAAAGCTCATCAAACCCCCTTTGCCTAGACTTCTAGCAGCAGCTCTCAAACTGTCATCGGGTCTCGCCATAAAATGCTTCTCTCTTTCGTTTCCACCAAACAGGCCTGCCACTCTTACTTCAGGCCACTAACGACCAACACAGGCGTGGCTCACCACCCTGTAAGGGGGATTCACAGAATGCTTGGAGCTCTTCGGATGAAAGAAGATGCCGCTTCTTAATGTAGCTCTTCAGCAGATGTTGGCTTGCTGCTGGCGTGTTCAGTGGAAAACAAACGGATACCTCGGACTCCGCACATGACTCACTGATCTTTCTAGAGTTCGCTTTAGACTCCATGCCCTTGCCCAACTATGAAACAAGAACAAATGCAATCTCAGATAGCCCCTCCTCTTCCTGCCCTGTGGCATAGTGGTTTACAACTTGGGCTGCTAACAACACAGGTCAGCAGTTCAAAACCACTAACATCTCTGAGGGAGAAAGATGAGGCTGCCTACTCCAGTAAAGAGTGATAGTCTCGGAAACCCATAGGTCAGTTCCACCCTGCCCTATGAGGTCGCTGTGGGTTGGAATCCACCCAGGGCAACTAGTTTGGTTTAGTGTTCTTCCAGCAAGAAACAGTTGTCGGTTCTCAAAATGAATCTAAAGATAAGAGTATTAGCCCTAAAAAAATAAAATCATACAAAGGCAGTTGCTAGTGGCAATGAACATTTAAACCCAGAGCATCTTATCCCTGATAATGTCACCAGATGTGAACCCACCAAGACACTCTGAGGACTGTTGGGGCTGAGGACTTGTGCACATCCGTTCTAACTAGAATTTCTTAACTAAATGGGGAAAGGTAATATGAAACAGGAAAGTGTCGCTTGGCCCCTTCTAGCATTTTCTTAACCCTTCTGAGCAAGAACACTTTCTCTTTAAAAAAAGAAGATTCTAAATGTTAAAAAAAAAAAAAGAAGAAGAAGAAGATTCTAACCTCTCCTAAAACTAGGGGAGGGGATGAGTCAGTCAGGGTGCGATGTAGCACCGATGAAGAATACAGCCTTCCCCCAGATCCTGGAAGCTTCCTCCCCACAACTACCATGATCCGAATTCTACCTTGCAGGACTGGATAGGGCAGAGGTCGTACACTGGTGCATATGGGAGCTGGAGGCACAGGGAATCCAGGGTGGATGATACCTTCAGGACCAGGGGTCTGAGGGGCGGTACTGGGAGGGTAGAGGGTAAGTGGGTTAGAAAGGGGGAACCAATTACAACGATCTACATGTGACCTCCTCCCTGGTGGACGGACAACAGAGAAGGGGGTGAAGGGAGACGTCGGATAGGGCAAGATATGACAAACTAATAATCTATAAATTATCAAGGGCTCATGAAGGAAGGGGGAGCGGGGAGGGAGGGGAAAAGAAAAGAGGACCTGATGCAAAGGGCTTAAGTGGAGAGCAAATGCTTTGAAAATGATGAGGGCAAAGAATGTACAGATGTGCTTTACACAATTGATGTATGTATATGTATGGATTGTGATAAGAGTTGTATGAGCCCCTAATAAAATGTTTTTTTAAAAAAAGAAAATGCCTTGTCCTGTTCAGCACGTTCCTCCTCTCCACAACTAGAGCTGACGTATTACTGTGGATGATTAAAGGAATCCCTCAGAGGAGAGAATGATTCTCCTCAGATTGACTGAACAAGCTCTGAAACTAGTGGTATACAAGTTTTTCACTTTCAGAATTTTCAGAAATTCAGACAGCTGTTTTCACTCTGCGGGCGGGTTTTGAGCTCGAATGTTTTCATTGTTCTGCTTTTGTCCTCCCTACAGGGCAACGGGTATTTGCCAAGTAGTGTGTCCCATGTCTTACTTCAGCTCTCTCCTCCTGGTAACATGAGGCCAGTGTCCCATGATGCTCGCTGCTTAGCAGAGGTGTGAGGCCCTAGATAATAAATGTTGTTGTTGCTGTTGTTAGCTGCCAGAAAGTTGATTCTAACTCATGGTGACCCCATGTGTGCAAAGCTCCAGAGGGTCTCCAAGGTCATGCCTTTGGGGAAGCAGTCTGCCAGACCTGCCTAGGAAGCCCCTCTGGAGCAATTCAAACCGGCCAACTTTCAGCTGGAAGTAGCCAATTACTTATCCATTTGCATCACATAACTGCCACTTGTAAATCATTTGAACAAGAAAATATTTGACTAAAATCCTAAGAGTAAAATATGATATCAACTCATTAACATTGAGTCAATACCAATTCATAGTGACCCTATGGGACAGGGTAGAACTGCCCTGCTGTTCTCCCCAAAATGGCTAATGTTCCAGAACTGCTGAACTTGTAGATCACAGTCAAACACTTAACCATATGATGATATTTGTAGCTTAAAAAATTCTTATGTCATCCAGTCATGCAGCAAACTATATTGAATAACTATATATCTTAAACCTAGCTTCCTTAAGGAATTCACAACCAATGAGAAAGACAAACAAGTCAGCAAGTTTTGTAATATAGCAATAAAGGTTATGATTGACATAAGCAGTAAATGCTAATGAGCCCAGGGAATGCCTTAACATACACACACAAGTCTCAGAAAGAGAAATGGGAAACAGAAAATCCAGGGAAGATTTCCATAATTCGGTAATTCCTAAATTGAGCCTTTATCAATAATCAATAGTAATAACAAGAATATCAGGATCCCTGGTGACACAATGAATAAGGTTTTGACCATTAACTGGGAGTTAACCATTTCCTTCTCAACAGCACCTCTACCAGAAAAAAGACCTGTCATTCTACTCCTGTAAATATTTACAGTGTTGAAAACCCTGTGGGGAAGTTCTATTTTGCCCTGTAGAGTCACTATGAGTTGGAATTGACTTGACAACACATAACACTAACATTAACTCTGAACAAAGCATCATGTCTAACATTTGATATAAATCCAGTTCCCATCAAGTCCATGTGAATTTATGGTGATGCCCAGGTATGGCAGAGAAAACTATACTCCATAATGTTTTCAATTGACTTTTTTTTTCAAGTTTATCAACAGTACTCTTCTGAAGTAACTTTGAGTTGACTCAAATCTCCATCCTCTTAGTTGGCAGGCTAGTGTTTTAACTGTTCGCATCGTCAGGGATTCCAACATTTTATCTTTGTTTGCCTCATTGTTTTTGTTGCATTACAAATGGATTTTTATATTACGGAAAAGCTATTTGAAACTTAAGAAAGGAAAGAAACTTGGCAAGGATCACTCAGTATGTGGTTCTTCCAAAGGATTTCAGTGAAGTTGCCAGACAAATGAGAATTGGGGGCAGATGTAAATTTTCCCTAACTCATCTGCCAAGGGCAATTGAATTAAACTCTTATTAGAACTATTATTACAGCTGTCGTTAGGTGCATTGAGTCAATTCCAACTAGTAGTTACCCTGTGTGCAAAATTCCACCTGGTACTGTATCACCTACATAATTATTGCTATGTTTCAGGTTACAGCTATGGCCCCTGTGTCGATCTGTCTCATTGAGGACCTTACTCTTTTCTTTTTTTTTCTACCAAGGATAATGTTCGATCACAGAGATTGACAGTTCCTAATAACAAGTCCAAAGTAAGTGAGATTGAAGTCTCCTCATCCTAGCTTTCTAAGGAATATTCTGGCTGAACTTCTTATAAGATAAATGTGTTCCTTCTTCTATCAGCCAATGATATAATGGACATTCTCCACCAATAAAAGGCATAAATTCTTCTTTAAACTTCTGTATTCATTGTCTAATTTCCATAAGAATGTGAGGTAACTGAAAATACCAGGGTTTCAGTCAGACACACCTTAGTCTTCATAGTCACAACTTTGCTTTTTAACATTTTAAAGAGATCTTCAGCAGAAGGCAAACACCTATCTGTCAGTTTGTCATAGAGTGGTGGCCCATGTGTTGTGATGATGGAAACTATGCTGTCAGTATATCAATTTCAGCAGGTTCACTCATAGCAGACAGGTTTCCATACAGCATCCAGATTAAGAGAGACTAGGAAGAAGAACATGGCAGTCTACTAAGGGGTCAGAGCTGGATCTTCAAAGTAGTCTCAATCAAAGTTTGGGGGAGTTTTATTTGCTGATGGGGAAATTACTCAACATGAGAAAAAAAATAGTTGCAAATATTGATTAATAATTTGAATGTGCTATCAAAAAATAATATATCATTACCAAGTGGGATTCATATGAGGAGGCAAGGATGGATCAACATTTGAAAAACAATTCATGTAATCCACCACATAAACAAGAAAAAGGATGAGAATCATATGATCCTATCCATTGATATAGAAGAAGCATTTGACAACATCCAACATTCATTCCTAATAAAAACTCTTAATAAAATAGGAATAGAAGGGAAATTCCTCAACACAATAAAAGTCATATATAAAAACCAATAACCAACATTACACTTACTGGAGAAAAGCTGAAAGCATCTCTACTGAATAAAGAAACCCAATAAGAATGTCCATTAACTACAATCTTATTCAACACTGTGCTGGAAGTCCTAGCCAGACCCTAAGACAACAGCAAGGAATTAAGGGAGTAGAATTGGACAAAGTGAAATTTTTTCTATTTGCCGATATAATTTCATATAGAAACAATCCTAAGGTATCCACAATAGGATTGTTGAAAACACTTGAGGAGTTTAGTGGAGTAACAGGATACAAGATTAACAAGCAGAAATCAATTGGATTCCTACATACTAGCAACAGGTATTCCAAAGAAGAAATCAAAAGAAAAATACCATTCACAATAGGCACACAAAAGCTGAAATACCCAGGAATAAACCTAACCAAAATAAACAAGACCTGTACAAAGACGACTACAGAATTTTATTACAAGAAAATAAAAGAGTTCTGCACAAATGGAAGAATAACCTGTGTTCATAGATAGGAAGATTCGATATCATGAAAATGTTAATACCACCTAAAGCAATCTATAAGACCCGATACAGAAAGTCCACTAGGTGAACTGGACTCTACCTCAAACACACCTGTAGCCTGAGGACTTAAGACTGAAAATTCATGTTGATTGAAGAAGCAGAAGACAGCTACACCAAGAGTATTGAACTGCTGGTAGGTGGGCAATAATTGACTTACTACATCAATATTCTCTATATTAAGATATATATTATTCTGGCAAACCTGTGACTGACATTCTCAGTGAATATTATTGTAAATTTTCCCTGACAACCAACTCCCATTGTTTGTGTAAACAGCGTCCAGCCACAAAATGATTTATTTTGTACAAGCCAATAATTCAAATATTGCTATACATAGTTAGTCCACATTTACCCAATATAACCCCTGTGCTGTCCGCCTCAACTAATTTTAAAAATTCGTATCCAGAGCTAAGCGATAATAATATTAATGGGAGAACTGTATGCTCCAGAGAGATTACTGATAAGACTCTCTACCATAAATTAACAAGGAGGTCTCTAAAGAGAGCCAAAGGCATATTTTTTTTAATGTAGATCCAGGAATGGGTTTGGGGTCATACTAAATCCTAGCTCCAATTTAAGAATTATTTCTAGGCGTCATCCCACAATTGGATTCCTTCATACTGGCAATGAGAATTCCAAAGACGACATCAAAAAAATACCATTGCTTTATCATTGATCATTAGTGTTCAATGTATCATTCTTGAAATGGTCTATAAACTCAAATGGGATCTATTAAGTCATATTTTGACAGTTGTAGACTTGTTTTATTTTCTTCAGCTTCAACTTGAACTTGTTTATCAACAATTGATAGTTTGTTCCACAATTGATCCCTAATTTTATTCTGGCTGTTGATTGATATTGAGCTTCTCCATCATCTCCTTGCATAAATGCAAACTATTTAACTCTCATGTATTCCATCAAGTGAGGTCTACATAGCTGCTGCTTATGTTGTTTAGGAAAGGTATTTCTAATAAATAAGTCTTGTAAAATGTATCTATCACTAAGGCCATTTTTTTCAACTGTTGATAATTCCTCTTTATTTCGAACTTTCACATTCTAATTACCAGTAATTATCACTACATCTTTATTGCATGTTTTATCAACTCAATGTGTAGACAATGGTAACATTTTTCAATTTCCCCATATTTGACATTAGTGGTTGGTGCATAAATTTGAATAATAGTCAAAGTAACTGATATTTATTGTAGGCATACGGATATTGTGGTGGTTAGATTTCATGTCATTTTGAACCTGTATGAAAGTGTAGAGATGGAGTCCAATGTATTAATCAGGTTTATCATGTAAATGATTAACATACAACTAAATAATATGTATAGTGTATACCTATATAGGGGAAAAATTTAATGGAATAATGAGCCCACAATTCTAGATAGTGACTTTCTAGGAAAGAATTCTAATGTGGAAAGGAAATGAGACTGGGGAAAGATTTATATTTGAGGGGGTTAGTAATTTTTGGTAATATTCTAGTAATTAAACTGAATAATGGGTACATGTTTTTACATTAATATTCTTTTTATTATTACTAGCTTATGCAAGTATGCCTAACAAATCAATAATTCTAAAAGCAAGCCAGTAATCTGTCCCCTTTGATGAAAAATATCAGCTTTCATCATGGTTAAACACTTCACAAAATGGCTACTCTGACAACCCTAATCGCTGCAGAAAAGTTGACAGGTTATTCATCCCATCTCCAAGGCAATGAAAATGGCACATGAAATTTTAGGGACTATCATCAGCAAACAGTCTAAATGATACCCTTGGCTTTCATTTTGTTTTACTTTGTTTACTAAACTCACTCAGCCATCTGTGTGAAATTGTTCCAGGAACACAGTCATTACTTTATTCCGTATTTTAGTTTTCTGGCTTTAATAAATTAACGAGGTGTTAACCAAATTGGCACATGATAGACTACAAAAAATCCACAAGTTTTAACTCATAATGATCTGAACCAGCCCTGACCATCATTAAAAGTCCCCAGGTGCCCCTTTCCCCTCCCACACTGATGTCGACACTGTACATTTGGGCCTAAAGTCTGTCTTATATACAAATGTTTTCAAAAGTACTAAGTCGTCAAGACTGAGAATGCTTCCTTGAAAACATCAATAATTTAAGCACCTGCACATAATAAACATAGTTAGCATCTAAACGAGAAGGCTAGAAAGGGGAAAAAGGAAAAATCTAGTTCTGAACAAGGCTAAGAGCCTTGGGTTTATTTTCATTAACCCATACCAGATCCAGAAAGTAGTGAATTTCCCTAATTGTCCATGGAACAAAAATAAGATTGATTTTTTTTTCCTTCCAAAACAATACAATCTGGTTCTAGTGGAAGAAAAATCTCTAGAGTATCCCGATCAATTTCTAATTTGTTCTAGTAAAATTTCCCACTCATAAAGATTATTTTCTCTCCTTGTCCCATAACTCCCCCAACCCTGCAACATATCCACCAACGATCAGAAAATCTACAGTGTGGAAATAACTTTGTATTTCCCATTGAATGCTCCCTCAATGAAGCAAAGATCATTTGCTTTCTTCCTGTGTTTTTCCTACTAACCTGAAGAAATTTCTTTTGGACTGTTTTCATGTTTTCTTTAAGTTTAGCTGTAGCCCGTTCTGAGGGCTACATGCTTGAAACATTATCAGTATGTGCTTCAAGTCCTCCTCAACGTCGACAAGCAAGTTGTGTTATTTGGTGCTAATGAATCTTCCTCCAGTCTTGAAGTAGCAGTTTTGTTCAGAGAGGCCAATTTTTCAGATCATTTGCTCAGGAAACAGATTGAGCAAGTATAATGACCACAGTGCTGGAACACGCTTCCTGGTTTTAAACCACCTGTTCAAACAACTGCCTCTTGGTCTTCCTATAGGTTTGGTAAAAGCACAATTAGGTGCTCTGGCATTCTTATTCTTCACAAAGTTATCCAACATTTATTAAGAACTATACCGAGAAATGCCTTTGCATAGCCAATAGAACACAAGGAAGCATCTTTCTGGTATTCTCTGCTTTTCCACAATCCTCAAAAGAGAGATAAAATGATAATGTTTTAACCATTTCAAGTCAGAATTTTTATTTTAATCTTATAATCATTTCTACACTCTTCTCTGTCTAATAATCAGGCCATCCCCATCCCTCGATTTTGGTCAGAGAGAAATCACCAGAGGCTCTATGGGTAGATCCTGCAAATGTATTTCTGGGCTTCTGCTAACATCCCTAGCCTTCTGCAAACCAGAAGTTCACAATTTAAGCTCTGGTACCATTCCCTGCCTCAGGTTTAGAGCATGTTATTTGCAATCTTAGACCACATAGGCTGATGTACTTCCATGTGGGCTTAGTTAATGTCTCAGTTAGCTGGCTGCTTATTTGAAAACAAGCCTTTAAGAACCCAGATACTATTTTGCCTGATAGCCGGACACCCTCTAGTTTCTACACCACATCTTGTGTAGCACCCATATCTTCCAAGTTTCCTTCATGAGGGAGCATATCAAGCAAGACCATGTAGCAAGAACTGATTATTCTTAGGCTGGAGCTGGGATTAAATGTCAGCCCATAATCCATCTCTATATCTTTACTTTCTATATGCCTCTGGTTCACCTTAGCAATATGGTTGTTATTTTATGTGACAGAAAATTATCAATTATCTCCCTAGAGCATAAAGTCATTTTGCTTATGCTGGTATTGATTTAGCCTATCATTATGGTTTAAAATACAACTGAGAAAGATTAAATGAGTGTAGGCATCTACAAATCACAACGCATGGAATATTAACTTGATAGATGAAATCCTGACCTGACTGGACACAGTTTACACATACAATGGGAGCTAGTGGTCAGGCAAAACTTAAAATAATATTCAATGGCAATGTCAGTCTCAGGTCTGTCAGATTAATACATGTCTTAATAAAGCATGTAGGGCATTAAACTAGTAAATGTACGGTAGCCCACCCACTGAAAGTTCTATACTCCTGGTAGAGGTATCTTCTGTTTCTTTACACACTGTGTAGTTTGGATCGTAAATCTTTGGCTACAGGTTCATTTGAGGTAGATCCCATCATACATATCCAATTGTTTTCTTATAAGAATAAGTAAAATGTTTTGCTCTAAGAGCATAGACAACTTTACTAAAAATCATAACAAAATGTGAAGCTATTGTTTCTAGATATATGAGGGGGTACCCAAAAAAACAGAAATTTGTTTTTCCAAATCTATGTATTTAACTTTTGGCGGGGAAGTATTTAACTTTTTTTTTTTCAAAATAACCTTATCGCCTTCCAAGTATTCTCCATTACACTTAATACATTTGCCAAATCTGTGATTCAATTCTTGGAAACATTTTTAAACTCATCTGTTTGGATAGCTGACAGCAACTCCCTCATTTTTTTTCTTCACCTCTTCTAATTCATCAAATTGCTGTCCCTTCATATCTTTCTGCATTCGCAGAAACAAAATGAAGTCACATGCAGAGAGGTCAGGTGAGTAAGGTGCGTGGAGCAACAGAGACATTCTGATTTTTGCCCCAAACTGGTGCACTGAGATGGCTGCATGAACAGGTGCATTGTCATAGTGGCAAAACCAATCCCCCATCTACAAAAATCAGGCCTTTTGTCACATGCTTTTATGTTTCAGAACCTCTAAATAGAAAGCTTGATTAAGAGTCTGACCTGGTGGAATGAATTCCAAATGCATTTTCTTGGCCCCCCTTTCTTTTTTAAATCATCTTATTGGGGGCTCATACAACTTTTATGACAATCCATGCATACATCCATTGTGTCAAGCACATTTGTACATTTGTTGCCATCATCATTCTCAAAATATCTTCTTTCTGCTTGAGCCCTTGGTATCAGCTCCTCATTTTACCCCTCCCTCCAAGTTCCTCCTCCCTCACAAACCCTTGATAATTTATAAATTATTATTATTTATTCATGTTTTACCCTGTCCAATGTCTCCCTACACCCACTTTTTTTCTGTTCTCTGTCCCCCAGGGAGGGGGTTATATGTAGACACTTATAGTCAGTTCCCCCTTTCTACCCTACCTTCCCCTTACCCTCCTGGTATCGCTACTCTCATTATTGGTCCCAAGGGATTTATCTGTTCTAGATACCCTATGTTTCCAGTTCTTTTATTTTTTATGTTTCCAGTTCTAATCTGTACCAGTGTACATGCTTTGGTCTAGCCGGATTTGTAAGGTAGAATTGGGATCATGATAGTGAGGAGGGAGGAAGCATTAAAGAACTAGAGGAAGTTGTAACTTTCATCCTTGCTACACTGCACCCTGACTGGTTCATCTCCTCCCCACAACCCTTCTGTAAGAGGATGTCCAGTTGCCTACAGATGGGTTTTAGGTCCACACTCCCCCTAATTCACAATGATATGATTTTTTTGTTGTTCTTTGATGTCTAATACCTGACCCCATTGATACCTTGTGATCACACAGGTTGGTGTGTTTCTTCCACGTGGGCTTTGCTGCTTCTCAGCAAGATGGCCACTTGTCTATCTTCCAACCTTTAAGACCCCAAATGCTATACCTTTTGATATCCAGGCACCATTAGCTTTCCTCACCACATTTGCTTATGCACCCATTTTGTCTTCAGCGATTGTGTTGGGAAGGTGAGCATCCTGAAATGTCAGTTTAATAGAACAAAGTGTCCTTGTATTGAGGGAGTACTTGAGTAGAGACCCAATGTCCATCTGCTACCTTAATACTAAACCTATAAATATATGCACATGGATCTATTTCCCAATCATCATATATAAATATATTTACATATGTACATGCCTGTATTTAGACCTCTTGACAGATGTCAAGAATGAGGTTTGTCATCCATAAACATTTCTCATTTCTTTGAAATGAGAAAACTACTTGTACACTTGAGCTTTTCCCATGGCGCTGTCCTTGTAAGCTGTGTGTTCAACAGTTTCTGAAGTATTTTTCCCAAGTAGGACCCAAAATTACACAGCCACACTCTGTTCCCTTAAATTAGTCACCACAAAAAATGAGGTTCAAGCTAAACTCCTTTTACAAAAAAAAATTCATGGTGACCAGAGAGAACCTTCCCAGGTGATGCCACTGAGTGCACTAACTCAGAGCAAGTTGCTGGATGCTCATCTCATAGGAACAAAACGCTACTGCAAAAGCTCCACTCTGTGCAGCACAACTCTGGTTTGTAGGGGATACCCCTGGAATGCTCCGACTAGGTCCCTGGTCTTCTGAAGAGAGGGTTTCTGTGTTAGTCTGGGTGCTTTAGAGAAACAAGGCTACAGAAACTCATGTATAAGAGAGAATTTTATATAAAGGTTAAGTGTGGATCAAGAAAACATCCCAACCCAGTGCTGCCTAAGCCTACAAGTCCAACATTAACCCATATGTCCAACACCAATCCACAAAGTCCTCCTCCATCTCACAAAACACACTCAATGATGCCAACTGCAGGAGGAAAGCCAGGCCAGTGAATGTGTAAGCATCTCAGCACTGGCAGAGGTCTCCACATGGCTGCTCCAGCACCCAGGGCTGCATTGGGGTAGGTCCATGTGGCTTCTCCTCAGGGATGTCTCACAAGAAGTGAGCCTTGCCAGCTAAAGCAGGGAACTGGCTAAGGCAGTTGCACCATCAGAAAGCAAGAGACCTAAAAACTAGAAAGGCGAGGCTCACCGAGCCATTTATCTCTCCATCCTTCAATTAACCCCATATGTGTTTATCGGTCAGGTTGGCACAATAAACTAACTACCTCAGTTTTCATCTCCAACCCTCCCCTAAAGAATTCTGCACGCTCTGATTTACACTGTATCAAAATGGTGATTTGGGCATCCTCAAGGGACTCAACTTGCATTTTTTAATGTTCTTTGAGTTTTGCAATAAAGAGAAGTCTAAAGAGGCAAATTTTGGTGTAGGGAAGGTGGGTCAAGATTTTCCTATAAAATTTCCCAATAAAATTCTCACCCGAGAGTCCTTGCTACTCTGTAGGAATGAGCAAATATATTGTGATATTTTTTTAATTCTCAGTGAAATTTTCCTGACTTTTTCCCCACCAGTTCATGTTTCATTTTCTTAAAACATAAACTAAACAAGTCTGGATGATACTCCTGGACCATTTGAGAAAATCTATGAGGATTACCCATTTAGATCCCAAAACAGAGTCACTATTCTGAGCTGACCTCTCAATCTTAACTAAGCAGAATGATATCAATAATATCAAACATGAATAAGGTAATTAAAAATGTAAGAAGAAATCAAAATGGATGCCACAAGATACTCTGAAACATATTCTTGATCATAGAGTGTTTAAAAAGCATGTAAGTTATCCTGAAGTAAAAGAACTACAGGGAAAATGCCAAAGGGAAACTGGAGAAGACAAAGAAAAGTATGATAATGAGATGTGCAAAAGCCTGGAGCTAGAAAGCCAAAACGGAAAACTATTTTGGCATATCTTAAGCTGAAAGAAAGAACTGAAAGAAAAGCCAAGGCTTGTGTTGCAATATTAAATAATTCCATGGGCAAAATATTGAATGAAGCAGGAAGCGTTAAAAGAAGATGGAAGGAATGCAAGTGTCACCATACCAAAGAGAATTGCATGACATATAACCATTTCAAGAGGTTCAACCTCTTGATGAAAATCAATGGTACTGAAAAAAGGCCAAACTTCACTGAGGCTAAGTGGAAGACTACCAAATGAAGTATTTCAACAAGCTGATGAAGCATTGAAAGCACTTACTTGTCTATGCCAAGAAATTTGGATGACAGCTACCTGGCTAACTGACTTAAGGAAATCCAGAGTAGTATCCATTCCAAAGAAAGGTGACCTAACTGAATGCAAAAGTGATTGAACAATAATTAACATCACATGCAATTTCCTGAAGATAATTCAAAAGTGGTCATAGCAGTACATTGAGAGGGAGCTGCCAGAATTCAAG
Source organism: Tenrec ecaudatus (assembly GCF_050624435.1). NCBI lineage: Eukaryota > Metazoa > Chordata > Mammalia > Afrosoricida > Tenrecidae > Tenrec > Tenrec ecaudatus. The sequence continues at coordinate 53,325,696 of NC_134531.1, read as the reverse complement.
CCAGATTCAGAAGAGGATGTGGCTCAAGGAATATCACTGCTGATGTCAGATAGATCTTGGCTGAAAGCAGAGTGTGTTAGTCAGGGTTGGCTAGAGAAACAAATCCAGCACACTCATATGTGTGGAAGAGAGAACTTTATATCAAAGAGCAATGGTACATTAAGAAAACATCCCAGCCCAGTCCAGATCAAGTCCATAACGCCAATATTACCCCATAGTCCAATACTAGTCCATAAATTCCTCTTTAGACTCGGGCAGCCATATAATGGCACCAAATGCAGGAAGATCACAGGTCAGTGGTGGAAAGTCTGGTGGGTCCAGGGTTGGTGGGAGCATCTCAGTGCTGTCATGGGGCTCCAAATGACTCCTCCAGCTCCAGGGCTCTGACTGTATCAACATAGCTCCATCTGGCTTGTCCACAGGAATGTCTCACAGAGAGTCTATGTGTATCCGGCCTCCCGTCAGCTATTTATCTCCTTTGTGCCTCCAAATGAGGTCATCAAGCCATGACCTGATTGACAGGCTAGACTCCACCCCTTTGCAAGTTGACAGGACATTAAGTAACTTCCACAAGAGAATGTCAACAAGATGTTTACTTGTGTTTTATTAACTTTACAAAATGTATTTTATTATGTGAAGCTATTCATAACATTGAAAAGAACAGGGATTCTGGAAAACTTAGTTGTGCCCATGATGGACCTACATGGATCAAGAAGCAGTCATTCAAACAGAACAAGGAACACTGTGTCGTTTAATTCAGGAAAATATCCATCAGGATTGTATTCCTTCATCGTACTCCTTCAATCTGTGTGCTGAGCAAATAACCTGAGAAGCTGGACTACATGAAGAAAAAGAGGCATAAGAATTGAAGGAAGGCTATTAACCACCGCCAATATGCAGATGGTACAACCTTGCTTGCTGAAAACAAAGAGAATTTGAAGAACTGGCTGAGGAAAATTGAGGACTACAGTCTTCAGAATGGATTACAGCTCAATGTAAAAAAAAACCGAAATCCTCCAAACTGGATCAACAGGTGGCATCACGATAAATGTAGGGAAGACTGAAGTTGTCAAGGACGTCATCTTGTTTGGATCCACAATCGATGCCCATGGAAGAAGCGTCAAGAGATCAAACATCAGATAACACTGGGAAATATGTTACACAAGCCATCATTAAAGTGTTGAAGAGCAAGGCAGTCACTTTGAAGAATAAGGTGTGCCTGACCCAAGCCATGCTGTTTTCAAACACTTCATATGAATGTGAAAATTGAGCAATTAATAAGAAAGATTGAAGAGTAATTGGTCCATTTGAACTAGAGTGCTGGCAAAAAATATATACAAAGTATCCTGGACAGCCAGAAGAATAACCAAATCTGTCTTAGAAATATTGCATGATATTCCTTAGAAATGAGGATTGTGAGACTTTGTCTCATGTACTTTGGACATGTAATCAGGAGAAACCAATCCCTGGAATAGGACATCATGTTTGGTGAAGTAGAAGAATAGCCAAAAAGAGGAAGACCTTTGATGAGTTGGATTGATTCAGTGGCTGCAATAATGGGTTCAAACATAACAGCTGAGATGGCAAAGGACCAGGCAGTGCTGTGCACAGGATCACGATGGAAGGAACCAGCTTGCCATTATATGGATGGCAAGAACTGAGCAATATTTTGTTCTGTTATATACTGGGCTCACTGGAATTGGGAACCAACATAACAGCACTTAACGTGTATGTGTATTTATGTGTCTATATGAACTTAATTTTAATTCATAATTTTATACAATTTATAATAAATATTATTAGCAGATATATTTTTCTTAAAATAATTAGTATACTAAAAAGATATATAGAAATTTGTAACAGCTTTTCAACTTGGTAAAAGAATAATATTTAGTATTCAGTTAAAAAGTAAAAATTTACCTGGGAAAAGAAGTAATCAAAAGCATATGAAACTATCCACAACTAAAATTTCACATGGTAAAAAATGTATGCATTAAATTTTTTTAAATCATTTTACTGGGGGATCATACAAGTCTTATCACAATCCATCCATCCACTGTGTCAAGCACATTAGTACATTTGTTGTCATCATTATTCTCAAAACATTTTCTTTCTACTTGAGCCTTTGTTATCAGCTCCTCATTTTTTTCCCTCCCTCCCACATCCTCTCTCCCTCGTGAATCCTTGATAATTTATAAATTTTATTATTTTGTTATGTCTTACCCTGTCCGATGTCTCCTTTCCTCCACTTTTTAGTTGTCCATCCCAGAGGGAGGGGGTTATATGTAGATCATTGTGATCGGTTCCCCCTTTCTACCCTATCCTCCCCTTACCCTCCTGGTATCACTACTCTCATTATTGGTCCTGAGGAGTTTATCTGTCCTGGGTTCCCAGGGTTTCCAGCTCTTAACAGTACCAGTGTATATCCTCTGGTCTAGCCAGTTTTGTTAGGTAGAATTGGGATCACGATAGTAGAGGGAGAGAAAGCACTAAAGAACGAGAGGAAATTTGTATGTTTCATCGGTGCTCTACTGCACCCTGACTGGCTCGTCTCCTCTCCGCGACCCTTCTGTAAAGGGCTGTCCAGTTGCCTACAGATGGGCTTTGGGTTTTCACTACACCCTCATTAACAATGATATGATTTTTTGTTCTTTGATGCCTGATACCTGATCCCTTCAACACCTCGTGATCACACAGGCTTGTGTACTTCTTCCATGTGGGCTTTGTTGCTTCTGAGCTAGATGGCTGTTTGTTTACCTTCAGGCCTTTAAGATCCTAGACGCTATATCTTTTGCTAGCTGGGCACCATCAACTTTCTTAACCACATTTGCTTATGCACTCACTTTGTCTTCAGCAATCATGTCAGGGTATTCACTAAATTTGACAGACAACTTATATCTTGGTTAACTTAAGACCTGTAATATTTTTATTAGGCAAACATGCTTGAGGTTGGATAATGATGACAAAATAAAACAATTGGAATGAGATTAATTGTCCTTGTGAAATCTCCATGAAAGCAATCACTTCAAAAAAAAGAATTTTAGTAATGAAAATAGGAGAAAACAGTAACTAAGTTAACTTTTTTAAAATAAAATTGATTAAAGTAATTAGACTTTATATAATAAACATCATTAAATATGTTGCCATATAAAGTTTTATCAAAATTGGAATAATGCAATTTTCCATGTTGTACTCACAAATACAAAGACAAATATCCCCAGAATAGAATTAACAATATTAACAGTGATTGAAATTCACTTGGTTAAAATGACAAGGTGGAACAAGGTCAGCTATATAGCGCCCCATAGCTGGAAGTCACGCACATCTGGATGGATACCACAGTCACTGGACAGACGGTTCCACCCTTGTTGTAGGAAACAAGAGGAACAGTCCTCGCCAGGGTATAATACAATAATTTCACTCAATAAATTATTGTCCCAGATGGAAAGACCTAACAAACCTACATTCAATTGTGTATAATCAGAACATTTTTCATATTAATAATAATAGAGGAAGAAGGGTATTTAAATTCAAAGCTTACTCATAAATAGCAAAAAACTGAAGTGCCTATAATAAAGAAAATACTATTTTGATGCATATGGCATCAGTTACCAGAATATTTCTTACAAACTTTTGAGTAACAGAATAAGATGAAGGGAGCAGTGAACAAACAATGAATGCCATAGACAGGGGAACAACTATGGAATTAAAATCAACAATGAGGAGGAAGTAGAGATCCTGGGGGTGTTGGAGCAACAGCAATTTAGCTGAGAGGAAGTACTAAGAGGAGGAAGTAGGGCGAGCATGATGGTGGGGCAGAAGGAGGGTAAAAGGAAACAGAGGAACAATCTAGAAAGCAAAGCTATGGATAGAAGTATAAGGATACATGAGCATATATGTAAATACATTAATTCATAAAAATAGATGTATTGGCCTATATACATATATTTAAAAGGCAATACATTGAGGTAGCAGACGGACTTTGGTCCTCAGCTCATAATCTCCCTCAAGGAAAGAACACTTTGTTCTAACAACCTGGCATTCTGTGATGCTCACCCCCACCTTTCAACCTCAAACCCCACACCCACCCACCACCCACCCACAGGCACAATCGATGAAGACAAAATGGATGTATAAGCAAATGCAGTGAAGAAAGCGGATGGTGCCCAGCTATCAAAATGTACAGTGTTTGGGATCATGACAGTTTTTATCACAATCTATACATAGATCCATTGTCTCAAGCACATTTGTACATTTGTCGCCATCATCATTTTCAAAACATTTTCTTTCTACTTGAGCCCTTGGTATCAGCTCATCTTTCCCCCTCCTCCATAATCCCTCTCTCATGAACTCTTGATAATTTGTACATATATTTTAATATCTTATACCAACCGCTGTCCCCTTTCACCCACTTTGCTGTTGTCCATCCTCCTGGGGGTTAATGTAAAGACGCCACTTTTCTATGCTGTGCTTTTTCACATGACTGTAAAGCTATTCTAATCAACGTTATATCTTACATGATGTAATAAACTTTGAAATGTTTGCATTTAAAAATGTTGAATTTGAACTTAAATGGTGACCTGATTTCACATTCTTATGTAGAAGTTACCTATAGCTAACATAATGGAGCAAAAGCCAATGATAAATAAAAGTTGTTTGTGTTTTTAAAAAAATGCAGGGTTAAACTACCTTTACCCTCCAAGTAAAGTATCTTGAGCCCATAAACTGTCCCACCATTTTGCTTTTAAAAAAAGAAATTACCATCTTATGCAGAAACTGCCACCCAAACATTGGCTCTTCCAGTCACAGTTGTTGTTTTACCCATCAGGGAGCCCAGGGAGCATGGTGGACTGCCAACCATCAAAACCTGTCCCGTCCCGCGGGAACTTCAACGTGGATCCTGGAGGAGAGAGCAGGAATTGGGGGACAAGAGACACGGAGAATGGAGACAAGACAAGAGCCCGATCAAGTCTCGTTTATTGAACAGAGGGTTACAGCTTATATAGGTCAGCAGTGGGGGAAGCACCCGTCGCACATGCAAATTAGGCTACTTTGGTGATAGACCAACCAGGGAGTTCGGGGGAGCGTGCCCTGCCCGTGAGTCAGTAACGGCTTACAGTCTTCAACCAGGTATGCGGAGTGGCATGTTTATGAAAATCAGACATAGGCTCTAGATAGGGCGAAGACAGTCTTTTACCCAATCAAGGGGAAGCGGGACACAGGTGCTTATCTAAAAAACATCACACCTTGTTTGCTTAAGCTTTACAGGCTAGGGTAGAGGAATACCCAGAGCTCAGGCTAATAAATTCCAAGTAATGGCCGGGCCTCATGGCTCCAGACAAAAACCATCAGCCGCTCCATCTGAGAAAGATGAAGCTCTCTGCTCCCCTAAAGATCCTGTCTCGGAAACCCAGAGGGGCAGAGTCATGAGCCAGCACTGACTCGACAGCAGTGAGTTGGTTTTTCGGTACACTGCCTCACCTATTGCAGAGCCAGTTGTTGTTGCACTGAGTAAATGTTATACAACTGTCTGATGACAATGAATTCAAAAGGCAATACCTGAAGCGCTCAGGGTCTCTAAATTAATTCACATCAGAATCCCTGGGGAACTCATGTAATAGATTCTAGGACCCCACTCCAATATCTCATTGCCCAAGGTGATTTACATGCCTTGGAATGCACCAAGAATGAATAAATTATAACACATCTGGAGTAGCTACTATATGCATAATTAAAAATCATTTGGGCTGCAAGTAGTATAAAGCTTGACTTAATTAATGAAGCCACCTGACAAGAAACTTGATATTGTATAGGTGCTGATAATGGCTCAAGACAAAACAAGAAAAAGAAACAGAAAAGCAAACCCCTTGCTGTGAAGTCAATTTCAAATAAATTAAGGGCGTTAGAGCTGGCCTCTCTGAAATCCTCTTGACTTCCTTCTTACTTGTCACCTCTTAATTTGAAAATGTCTGCTATGGTTCCAGACTTGACATCCATATTCAGAGCAAGCAAAGGATGAGCAGTGTCACAACTGTTCCTTTTATTGTGTTGTTAGTTGTCATCATGTCAGCGCCTAGTCATGGCAGCTGAATAGTTAAGGTTTATTGTGCCAACTTGGCTGATAAACACATGTGGGATTAATTGAAGGGAGGAGAGATAAATGGCTCAGTGAACCTCGCCCTTTTGGTTCTCGGGTATCTTGCTCTCTGATGGTCGGACCAGGGTGCAGCTGCCTTAGCCAGTTCCCTGCTTCAGCTGGCAAGGCTCACTTCCTGTGAGACATCCCTGAGGAGAAGCCACATGGACTTAACCTGATGCAGCCCTGGTGCTGGAGAAGCCGCATGGAGGCTCCTGCCAGCACTGAGATGCTTCCACCGCCACTGGATTCAATGACTTTCTACCTACTGGCCTGTGATTCTCCTGCATTCAGCATCATTGTGTGTTTTGTGAGTTTGAGGAGGACTTTGTAGATCAGTGTCAGACATATGGGCTAAGTCGGACTTATGGGCTTAGACTGAATGTGGTTGGGATGCTTGCTGAATGTATGCTTACCCTTTACATAAAACTCTCTTATATACATATGAATTTCTGTGAACTTGTTTCTCTAGTTTACCTAGACTAACACAGCAGACCTATATGTATCACTAGACCTTTCTCAGTCTCAGCCATAACACACAAATGACAATGTTCTGTTAAAAGGAAAGCAAACACATTACAGAAAATGTTCTCATAAACTTTCTCTTATAATCGTATTGGCTCTCAAATCACTACCATTGATTCTATTCTGACACACAGAAATCCTGTAGGACAAAGAAGAACTGCCCCTATGGGTTTCTAAGGCCATAAATCTTTACAGGAACAGAAAGCCTCATCTTTTCACCTCCAAGCAGCTTGTAGGTTTGAACTGCCAACTTAGCGGCTAGCAACCCAAGTGATAACCCATTACACCACCAGAACTATGCAAAGAGCCATGAGAACAGAAAGAACAAATATTCAATTTTCTTACTCAGCCCATAGAGAATGGAATTAAAAGATAATCAAATATTGAAAGTACCATGCTGAAAGAACAAACAGATCTGTCTACTCGCAGAATGCTCCTTAAAGACAAGGGTGGCAAGACTTCAACCCATGTACTTTGGACATGTTGTCAGGAGAGAGCCGTCATTGGAGAAGGACATCAGGCTGGACAAAGAGGAGCGTCTGCAAGAGACAGGAAGGCTCTCAACCACATGGGTGGCCACAGGGACTGCAGCAATCGACTCAAACATAAGAACAATCATGAGGGTGGAGCAGGACCTAGCGTTGCCATGGGCTGGAACCAACTCAGTGGACCTAACAACAACAGTATTTTTCCACCAACTTTTTCAAGTCCCTTTGCAGTGCTTACAGTATGTCCAGCGTTGTGCCTATTAGTTTACTGAATCCTCACAGCAACCCAACACGAGAAATTCTACTACTATCCCTCCTGTATGGCTGTAAGAACGGAGGCATAGCTGGATTGAGTGGGTTGCTCAAAGTCACTCAGCAGGGGAATGACAGTGTCAGCTGGGCTTGCAGGCTATGCTCCTAACCCCTGTACTGCATTGACTCAGAAATAAAGTAAGTCCCAGTGACAAGTGAGTCCGTAAAGGGCTGCCATCTAGCACAACTGTTGTCAACATTTATTACAGTGAAATCAAATCTGCCAGTAAAACAAATCCAGATCCTCAAATATCCACCTTTATCTTTCTGCTGCACCTTACCACACAGCCTCGGAAGAAGTGATGTTTTAAATATGCAATAACATTCCAACCTGCCCTACCGCCGGGTTTATTTTGGGTCTGGTTATCTTTCACCCTACATCTTGGCACAGGAGTTCTGTCTAAACTGCAGGCATGCTGGAAAAGGTTTTCAAATGGGGTCCCAAGACAACAATAGGCCTGTTCTTACTACTGGCTTGTCTTCCAAATGGGGGGTGTATTCAAATTCTCTGGAACGCTGAGCCCTTAGTGCCCCCCTAACAACTAAACCCATTTATTCTAACTAGGATGTGTGTAGGAAAGCCAAACATCCAAAAAAAGATAACTTTCCCCAGGAGCTGTGCATATGTGCTGAAAATAAAACAAGGCAAATGGTAAAAATGAGATTTGTATGCTTCAGAGAGCCTGAAAACTTTCCCTCTCCTAGTCACAGCTATTCTGAATGAGGAAGGCTGAAAACGAACCGATGCATTTGAATCGCGGTGCTGCAGAAGCACATTGAAAGTACCATGGACTGCTTAAAGGACAAGCCTGTCTGTCTTCGATGAAGTACAGCCCACGGGCTCCTTACAGGCCAGGACAGCAAGATTTCATCTTACATGCTTTGGACGTGTTGTCAGGAGAGACCAGTCCCTGGAGAAGGACATCATGCTCAGTAAAGTAGATGGACTGACACAGTGGCTGTAACAATGGGCTCAAGCACAGGAACAATTGTGAGGTTGGCGCAGGACCGGGCAGTGTGTCGTTCTAATGTGCATAGGGTCTTTATGGGTTGGAACCAACTCAATGGCACCTAACAACAGCAGTCATGGCCAAGGGATGTTAGCTACTAATTGATTTTTTGTTGTGAAAAATTTCATATCAAGAACCAGAAATCCATGTCACTGTTTTCCATTGTTGTGGAAACATTGCTACATATTTTCCAATTCAAAATACATTAACCTTTTTTGCTTGTAACAAAAGTAGTGTATAATTACTGTAAAAAATTTCACACACAAGTGGGAAGAGAATGCTTTGAAAATGATGTTGGTGGCATATGTGCAAATGTGCTTGACACATTGGAGGAATGTGTGGATTGTGATAAGAGATGTAAGAGTCCCCAATAAAAGTATTTTTTTTAATTTTCACATAGAAAAATAAGAGATTAATTTAAAATACCCACAATCTTCCATTTCATAGGTAACTGCTATTAATCTTTTTGTGCATGCTCCATAGATGGGCTTCTAGTAGGATATGTGCATATGAATCTACATATATTCATATGTGTTTGTATGTATTACATATATGTATATGTATATGTGTGCACATGTATGCATATGTGTAAATGTGTCCCTACATGCAATAGACACATGCATGTGTGTTCACGTGTGTGTACATGTGTGGTATATTCATGTGTGCATGTATGTGTTTATATGTGTATATATATTTTTTCCCATTTAGGCTATACAAAACAACTAATGTAATTAGGCGAAGTCAAGGTTAGCTTTCTGCTTCCAGGCAGTAAATTTGGAGACTTTGTCAATAGGTGCAAAGGGAAAATTAATCAGAGAGCAGAGATCTAATAGGAGCAAAAGTGGATAAAGGTACTGAATGCCAAGAGAGTGCCAACAGTAAGAGACCATACCCAAAGGAGGCAGCCTGTCCCATTCATACAGAGAGACAGTGACATGAAACTCAGATAGCACAGCAGTATTGCTCTGGAAGTATGGGACAAAGATGGTGACAGCATCCAATAGAAACACAGATCAATTCAGGAATTCTAATTGATGAGCATAAATAGACAGCAGGATGGGGGACAGCCTTAATACATCTTTCTGGAACACTAAGCAGGGGGCCTGTCCAGCATAACTAGAACTAGAGTGGTTTAAGAATTGCCCAGAGAAACTCTAAAAAGCCAAATTACCTAAGCAAAGGGTAGCTAAGTCCTTGCCTAATACATGGAATTGCTTGTGTCCAGAGGAAGGTATCAAGAGCTATCCCTTGAGCCTCCAAATACGGACAATCACAGATAGTCTAAGTCTGTTACTTGTCCTCTGTCACTTCTGAGAAAGTGGTAGACCAACCTGTTATTGTTGCAAGGTGTCTCGAGTTGATTCCAACCCATACCAATCCTATGCACAACAGAAGGAAACATTGCCCAGTGCTGCACGATCCTCAAAATTGTTGCCATGTTTGAGCCCTCTGTACAGCCACTGTGTCCATCCATCTCAGTGAGGCCCTTCCCCTCCTTCAGTGCCCCTCTACTTTACCAAGCATGATGTCCTTCTCCAATGATTGGTCCCTCCTGACAACATGTCCAGAGTACAAAGAAAAAGTCTCACCATCCTTGCCTCTAAGGAGCACTCTGGCCATACTTCGGCAAGATAAATTTGTTTACCCTTCTGGCAGTCCAAGGTATTTTCAATATTCTTCTCGAGCACCACCATACAAATGCATTGGAATAACAGACACTTTATTCTTTTGTAAACTGCAAACCCAAGAAGGAACTGAAAGGTTCCATTTCCTGAAAGAAGGGTTAAGTTAAAAATGACACCTATTGGAGTTCCAGGTCGCACATAGACTGGCTTATTCCAAGGATAACTCTGTCTGTGCTGCAAGTGGCTGGCTGCAGGCACGTTCGCCCACTGCTACACTCGTCTTCGCCTCGTCAAAGTGTTTTGGAATGAGTGGTCCAATCGAAACAATGGCCTCCAAGGGGCCCTGCCGGGCCGGTCAAGTGCTAGACAAGATTATGGAGACTCTTTCTTGAGATTCCAAAGACATCATCTTGATAGATTTTCTTGAAGGATACAGAACAATCATGGGACCCTCTTGGGAAGAAATTTTAAGAAAATTAAAAGCACAATAGAGAGGGAGGTGGAGAGAAAAGTTGTTTATCACCGTAATGCAACTGGTCATTCTTCAAAGTTTGTTGTATGAGGATTTCACTGGCGTACCTGACTGTATCCATCCCCCAGCCCTAACCTTGCCCCTGCAGACTTCTTGCTGTTTCCAAACTGAAAGAACATTTGAGAAGTGCATGGCCTGAGCTCTTCAAGGATCCTGCAACTGTCGTTTGGTATAAACCACAGAGGATGGGTTCTTTGGGAAAAGGTTAGAGGTAGATACCCCGCCCCCTTCAGAAGTGTATGCACCCAGATGAAGGTTAGGTTGGGAAGCAATAGCTTCACATTTGCTATTTTTGATTAGTAATGTTTTATATAGTTCTGTAACCATTCTTTTTTACTTACCCACTTATGAGATGTTTTTTTTAAACTGCCCTTTCTCAAGTTCCACCTTGATGAGTTCATGTTCTAGAAACAAGGTAAATCGCCCCAGTTTAAGGATTAAGAACAAAGATGGGAAAGCAAATTCCTGACACCCACCCCCCACATATTCTTAGAAGAAGAGGAAGCAAATTCCCGACCCCCCACATAATCTCCCATCCAAGTACTAACCAGGCCCGACCCTGCTTAGCTTCCGAGATCAGACGAGATCGGGCACGTTCAGGGTGGTATGGCCGTAGACCCCCTACATAATCTTAGACAGAAGAAGAACAAGCAAATTCCAGACCCCTCAAATTCCCAACCCCCCACATAATCTTAGAAGAAGAAAAGAAAGACTCTGGCTAGAAATCAAAGGTACACCAAGAGTAGATGACAACTATACCATCAGAAATCAATCAGAAGTGAAAGGGGCAAGTTGTCCAAATATGCCTGCTTCCTTAATGGAACCGTTCCCAGGAGCTAGTTACCTGCATGAACTACTTTCTTCACATTGACGTAGGGTTAAGAAAGCGGGGCGTGGCGTCCAGCCCCCTTGCTTTGAATCCAAACTCCAACATTTGCTCTATGTATGCCCTTGGACAAGTTAACCCTCCGAGACTCATGTTTCTCAGTTGTAGAAATTAATGGTAATGCCATATTTATCAGCGTATTATTGGGAGCATTCAAGAAAACAATGCACAAAAGTCATACGATACTGACATGTGAGAAAATTTGCCCACAGGAAGAACTTCCTTTAAACATCTATCTCAATTACTTTCGAGATCCAGTAAGTATCCCAAGGGCTGGCTTCTCATGCATAAAGGGATAAAACATGTTGCTTAGCGTCCCCACAGTGAAACACCAGAGAATACATATCAATGGGCCTCAGAGCACTTAAGGGGAACGTCCATTATCTTCTCATTCCATTTTCCACAAACTTTCTGAAACCCCCTTGTACATTTCTCAGAAAACTCCAAATGAAATAATTTACTATCTTCTCCAACCCCAATTCTCCACAGTCTTCTTGCTGTGCTTTAGTGCATCCGTTGGAGAGGGGTGAAATAAACCTTTAGGCTTGTTTGCATTCAGAACATTAGCCAGGGAACATTGGCCCCATTAGGAAAGCATCGGAGAGTGCCTAAGAGAGAGGACAGGAAGGAGAATATTTTTGTGTGTATATTTTTTTTAATTTTAAACCTTGACTGTATTTTCATTTTTTAAAATTATTATAAATATGCCTGGTGCTCAAGAGTTACAGTGTAATGTGGGAGAAATAAACCAGACTAGGAACCAGGAGACCAGGACTCAATAATTTACATGCTCTGAGATCATCAGCAAGATGCTTATTAGTTTCTTGCATTGTACTCCTGTGAAAAAATGCCTCCCAAATCACCTAATGGGTTGACATAAGTAAAGTCCAAGGAGATTGCAGACGTGAAGCACTGAAAGCCTTGTTTTCCCAGGTCTCACATGGTTTCTGCCTTGGAGAAAATGCAATCTTACTACATTTCTATCATTCATTTTAGTGAAAAAATATTTGAGGTTTTTTTCCCTCTGGCAGGTTTCTGCCATACCCACGTTCGGGACAGTGCGATTTTACTATAGAAAGCACCATAAAAACATCCTATCAATACTGTTACTGGAACCAATATCCTCCTTAGTTGTTTGGTCTCCTGGAATCACAGAAGGAAAAAAAAGAGTCTGACTTCAAAGATCAAGAAAAACCCATTAAAAGATTAGTAAAATCCCTTCTCAAATGGAGTCCTTCTCTATAATGTTCTTCATTTCCCATCAATCCCATCACCCTGAAAAACAGTAAGCACCATAAGCAAGCAACGTGACCAAAAGAGCTGGAGAGCAACAGACCTACCAATGAGAGTTAACATGTAGATCTCCAACCATGCTGTCTTTATCTGGAATTCATACGTCTGGTGTCTAGGAGCACATGCCATCAGCCCCAGGGCTACCCCACATCTTGACATCAAGGACAACACATTGGCCTCAATGTCACCTCCCCAATAACCTGTATCACTCAAGGAGATACATTCCAAACATTAACAAGTGCTTTATAATAATCAGGATAGAGTGAGAAGTTCCAGCTCCAACTACATGACTCCTACAATCACAGAAGGGGCTGTGCAAACACTGAAAGCACAGAGGAATGCCGGGCCTCGCCAGAGGGCCCTGCCAATAGATAGGGAAAGGCAAGGGAAAGCACAAACCAAAAACAGGTTTGAACTCCCCAGAGACGTCCGACTGTGGACTCCGGGCTGAATGTCAAATGCATCCGTCTCAACTCCATTTAAACAGCTCCAATTAAACAGCCCAACAGTTCTTATTTTGCTGTAAACTGGTGCCAGAGATTCACCAGTGAATGCTTTCTAAAATATCTCATATACCCGCATATTAATTTTAGATGCTGTCGGGTTGGTTTCAACTCGTGGCCACCCTGTGTACAACACATAAAAACTCTGTCAGGAGTGTTCTGGTTGAGCCATTGTTGTAGACACGGTGTCAGCTCATCTCACTGAGAATCTTCTTTTCCACTGACCTTCTTCTATACAAAGCATGAGCTCCTTTTCCAGGGCCGGTCCCTTCTGATAATATGCCCCAAGTGCAACGACAGTCTCACCATCCTCACTGTGACTGTCCTCCTTCCAAGACAGATTTTTTTGTTCTTATGACATTCCACAGTTACTCAACTCAAAGGTATCGATTTTTTTTTTTTTAGGAATCCCTTATTCATTGCACTGCTTTCTCGTGAATACGAGACCATTGAAAGCACCATGGCTGGGGTCAGACATTCCTTAGACTTCAGGATGACATATTTGCTTTTCTACACCTTGTTGTTGTTGTTAGGTGCCATCAAGTTGGTTCCGACCCATAGTGACCAAATGCACCACAGAAACACTGCGGGGTCTTGTGTCATTCTCAATACTATTCCTATAGCTGACCCCATTGTTACAGTTAATGTACCGATCCACCTTCCTGAGAACCTTCCTCTTTTTCCGTGCTCTCCACTTTACCAAGCATGATGTCCTTTTCTGAGGACTGGTCCTGCCTGAAAACATATTCAAAGCATGTAAGACAAAGTATCGCCTTCTTTCCCTCCAAGGAGCACCCTGACCGAACTTCGTACCAGGTGGATCAGTTTGTCCTTTCAGCACATGGTCCTTTTAATATTCTTCTCCAGCACCGCAATTCAAATGCATCAATTCTTCTGTGGTCTTCTTTATTCAATGTCCAGGTTCACATACATATAAGGCAATGGAAAAATCCACGGCTCGGGTCAGGTGTTACCTTATTCCTTAAAGTAACATTCTTGATTTCCATTCCTCTACAGGGGTCTTTTGCAGTAGATTTACCTAATGCAATGCATCTTTTGATCTCTTGACTGCTACTGCCATGAGCATTGTGGATCCAAACAAGACAAAATCCTTGACAACTTCAACCCTTTCTCCATTTGTCTTGATGGTACCTATTAGCCCAGTTGTGAGGAATTTGGTCTTCTTAACATTGAGTTGTAATCTGCACTGAAGGCTACAATCCTTGATCTTCAGCAATTGCGACAAGTCCTCCTCACTTTCAGCAAGCAAGGTTGCATCAAGTGCATATTTCATGTTGCTAGTAAGTCTTCCCCTGAGGCCACATGCTTTTCATATAACCCAGCTTCTCAGAAGACATGCTCAGGATACAGACTGAATAAGTGTGGTGAAAGGACACAACCCTAATGCACACCTTTCCTGATTTTAAACCGTGCAGTGCTCCATTGCTCTGTTCACACACTGCTTCTTATTCCATGTACAAATGCTACAGGAGCACAATCAAGTGTTCTGGAATTCTCATTCTTCTCAAGGTTATGCATAGTTGTTGTTTGTTTTTTTATGATCTACACCATCGAGTGCCTTGACATAGTCAACAAAACACAAGTAAACATCCTTCTGGTGTTTTCTCCTTTGAGCCAAGATCCATCTGGCATGAGCACTGCTATCCCTTGTTCCACATCCTCTTCTAAATCCAGCCTGAACCTGTGGCAGCTCCTTGTCAGTGTACTGCTGCATCTGTTGTTGGATGACTGTAAGCAAAATTTTACTTGCATAATCTGTCGATGATATTGTTCTACAGTTTGAGCATTCTGCTGGGTCACTTTTCTTTGTAATGGGCACAAATACGGACCTCCTCCAGACAGTCGGCCAAGAAGTTGTCTTCCAAATGGCCTGGCTTCCAAATGTCCTGCTTCCAGTGCTTCATCCGCTTGTTGAAACACTTTAACATTTTCGGAAGGTTTTGTTTTGTTTTTAGTAAAGTCTGTTGCAGCACATTTGTCCAATGCAACACATCGTTTGGATCATGAATGTTGAGTGTGGGTCCAAGTGAAGTGAAAACCTTGGCATCTTTCCTATCTTGTCCTTTTATTGTGATGTTGCTTACTGGTCCAATTGGGAGCATTTTTGTTCTCTTTCAGTGTAATCTGTACTGAAGACCGTAGTCTTTGATTCTCATCAGTAAGCATCCCCCATCCTCTTCACTTTCCACAAACAAGATCATAGAATCTGCAGATTGTTAAGCGTCTTCTTTTAATCCTGGTTGGCTCTCAAGTTATTTCTCAGGACACAAATTGAGGAGCACAAGGAAAGGATACAACGCTGATGCATACCTGTCCTGATTTTAAACTAGTTTTGTTCAAACAATTGCCTTGGTCTATGTACAGGTTTCACATGAGTGAAAATAGATGTTCTAGAACATCCATTCTTCACAAGGTTATTCATAATTTGTTATGATTCACTCAGTCAAATACTTTTGAATAGTCAATAAAACACAGGTAAATATCATAGTGAATGAAGGGGCAAGTGCAGAGTGGAGACCCAAAGCCCATTTGTCGGCCACTGGAGATTCGCTCACAGAGGGGTCTAGGAGAGGAGATGAGTCAGTCAGGGTGCAATGTAGCACCGATGAAGAATACAGCTTGCCTCCAGTTTCTAAATGCTTCCTCTCCCCCCCCCCCCACTACCATGATCCGAATTCTACCTTGCAAGTATGAATAGAGCAGAGGTTATACACTGGTGCATATAAGAGCTGAAGGCACAGGGAATCCAGGGTGGATGATATCTTCAGGACCAGGGGTGTGAGGGGTGATACTGGGAGGGTAGAGGGTGAGTGGGTTGGAAAGAGGGAACTGATTACAAGGATCTACATGTGACCTCCTCCCTGGGGGATGGACAACAGAAAAGGGGTGAAGGGAGACGCCGGATAGGGAAAGATATGACAAAATAATAATTTATAAATTATCAAGGGCTCATGACGGAGGGGGGAGCAGGGAGGGAGGGGAAAAAAGAGGACTTGTTGCAAAGGGCTTAAGTGGAGAGCAAATGCTTTGAAAATGATGAGGGCAAAGAATGTACAGATGTACTTTATACAATTGATGTATGTATATGTATGGATTGTGATAAGAGTTGTATGAGTCCCTAATAAAATGTTTAAAAAAACACAGGTAAATATCTTCTGGTATTCTCTGCTTTCAGTCAAAATCTACCAGACATCAGTAGTAATATTCTTTGTCCCCCCCACAAATCCTTGATAATTTATTATTATTTTTTTCATGTCTTACACTGTCCAATGTCTCCCTTCACCCACTTTTCTGTTGTCCATCGTGATGAATGGGATTATATGTAGATCATTGTGATCAGTTCTCCCCTTTCTCCCCAACCTTCTCCTTACCCTCCTGGTATCACTACTCACATTATTGGTCCTGAGAGCTTTATATGTCCTGGATTCCCTGTGCTTCCAGCTCTTGTTTTTTCTAATCATTTTATTGGGGGCTCATACAACTCTTATCACAATCTATACATGCATCAATTGTGTCAAGCATTTTGGTACCAAGCATCAATTGTGTCAAGCATTTGTTGCCATCATCATTCTCAAAACATTTGCTTTCTATTTGAGCCCTTGGTATCGCTCCTCATTTTTCCCTCCCTCCCCGATCCCCCCTAACTCAAAAATCTTTGATAATTTATAAATTATTATTATTTTGTCATGACTTACACAGTCCAACATCACCCTTCACCCACTATTCTGTTGTCCATCCCCCAGGGAGGGGATTATATGTAGATCCTTGTGATAGATTCACCCTTTCTACCCCACTTTCCTCTTCCCCTCCTGGTATCACTACTCTCATTATTGGTCCTGGGGGGGTTATCTGTCCTCGATTCCCTGTATTTCCAGTTCTTACCTGTACCAGTGTACATTCTCTGATCTAGCCAGATTTATAAGGTAGAATTGGGATCATGAGAGTGGGGGGGTGGATAACATTAAAGAATTAGAGGAAAGTTGTATATTTCATCGTTGCTTTACTGAACCCAGACTGACTCGTCTCTTCCCCACAACCCTTCTGTAGGGGGCTGTCCAGTTGCCTAGAGATGGACTTTGGGTCTCTACTCTGCACTACCCTTCATTCACAGTGATATGACTTTTTGGTTTTGTGATACCTGATCCTATCAACACCTCATGATCATACAGGCTAGTATCCTTCTTCCGTGTGGGCTTTGTTGCTTCTGAGCTAGATGGCTGCTGGTTTACCTTCAAACCTTTAAGACCCGAGACGCTATATCTTTTGAAAGCTGGGCACCATCAGCTTTCTTCACCACATTTGTTTATGCACCCATTTTGTCTTCAGCGAGCGTATTGGGAAGGTGAGCATCACGGAATGCTAGGTTATTAGAACAAAGTGTTTCTTACATTGAGGGAGTACTTAACTAGAACAACGTCCATCTGCTACCTTAATACTTAACATATAAATATATGTAGATCTATTTCCCTATCACTTATATAAATATATTTACATATGTATATGCATGTGTTAATGCACTTTGCCTCCTAGTTCTTTCCTCTATTTCCTTTTACTTTCCTCTTGTCCCACTAGCATGTTCGGCCTTAAGCTTCTCTTTTCTTAGCTCAATTGTCACCTCTTCAAGGCCTCCCCTGACCAACCCACCTAATTTAGGTTCATTGATCTGGATATGTCACCTACTTCTTTTTACTTCTTTTATACCCTCCTATATTTTCTTTTGAGTTTTTGACAATTGGGTTGGCAGTGTGGGCTGTCTTCACAGGCTCTTAGAAAAAATTGGATTTGTTCAAGGCCTTGGGGTCACTGAATGGCCAGGATTTGGACCCAAGTTGAGAGCCCTGTTGGTGCAGTGATTAAAGAACATCCAGTTGCTAGACAAAAGTTTGGCAGTTTGTACCCACTTGGAGGAGAAAGATGAGGCAGCTCACGTCTGGAAAATTTTACAGCCTTGGAAACTATATGAGACAGTTCCACAATGTCTTATAAGATCTCTGGGGGCCAGGATTTCTATGAGTCAGAATCAACTCACCAACAATGGGCTGAATACATCTTCTCCAGTATATCTCTCTTCTACATTCCATAAGCATACCTTTAAATGGTCTTTCTCTCACTGTGAAGAAGCAGAAGACAGGCCTTGTGTAGTCTCTCAATATAGCTGCTTCTTTGGCTGAGGGACTGAAGAGATATTTATGCTGTACCTCCTCTGTACCCCAACCCGAGTTGGCTGGACTAGTTGAAACACAAACCAAAAAATATAGAAAAATTCTGCATCGTATCTGCAATCCCATCTGTGATAGTATGCACAGAAACAAAATCTGTCTCTCTGCTGGGCAAGAGAAGCAGCCCCTGTTGGCATTTGAACTCCAGGACTAAGGCAGCATCATTACGTCAAGGTCTTAAACCAAGCATACTTCCCTCCCTCTCCACATGATCCACTTCTTTCAGTTGAATCACAAAAGAAACAGGATGTACAGAGCCAAGAGTAGCATTGTCTCCGTCACCTAGGGACTGTATCCCCACTCCTTTTGTCAACTCTGCCAAAGCTTTGTTCTCTTTCCTTCCTCCCTTGCTGCTTTCTGCTTTCCCTGGCTTTCACACTCCTCCACTTTTTTTCTGCCAGGGAATTTGTTCCGTGTGAGCACATGTGCACGTGTCCTTTAAATAAAAAATGTTGACTATGTTCCCAGCAAAGGAGGAAGAAGCCTTTGTTGCCCAGCTAATTCGATAAGCTCCCATTATTCGTGGAATATTCATTGGGTGGGAAGAAAGCAATGGCCCCACCATTTGTTATTAGTCCACAGTCTACCAGAGAAGGAAGTGAACTTCCTGTCACCACAGAAGCCATTTCATCCTCAAACACCAGAGTGCTTAATGACCAAGGTTGGAAACTATTTGACAAAGGGGACCTGAACACACTTTACTAGCACCACATAAGACAGATAAAAATAGGGTAGATTAGGAGTGGAGAATTACTATTAGAAGCACACAATACCCTAAACTCTGTTAGAGTTCTCTAGATAAACAAAACTAGGACACTTATGACTTTTTCTTAATAGATAGATAGATAGAGCACAAAGGAATAAAACAGCTAATTAGTCCACAGCAATACAGAGGGCTCAGTTCATTTATCTCTTTGTCTTCCAATCAAGCTGTGACCTTATTAATACCACATGTTCCTATTGGCCAGGGTGGCGCAATAAACCTACCTATCATCCCCTGTCATCCCAAGAGTAGTTGATTTAAGCCAAGCATATATGAGCCCCACGTTTCACAGCCCAAGTGTTCCAATAGAGTAGAATCTACCATCATCAAGCTTGAAACATTTAAAGGAGAAGAAGGCAAGAAATATCTACGCAACTCTAATACTGGACGCTCCCTTGTCAAGGACATGTTTTAGAAGAAAGGGTGATTGAGCCTCTAGAGCTCCAGTCGAATCTGCCTTTTCTTCAACTGAGGTCACGCAGACCTTCTGGACAAGTTCTTCACTGAGCTGCTGAAAGATAAAAAGAAAGGAGCCTCCAGGCCATCTGTTTTTGTCACTCCTCTGAGCTAAATGGGTTCATCTTTCAGTACCCAGGGCCTAGAGCTGTTAGGTCCACTGGAGAAGTGACCCATCATCGGCTTTTCCATCTCAGGAGCGCTCAGTGGCTGAATGGTCTGGGATAAGACACATATGAGGTCTGGCAGGAGCCCTCAGGTGGCTGTGGAAACCTGGAGGAAGTGGGGAAAAAAAAACAGAGGGGGCCATATCTCCCTTCTCTAATTCCATATTTCAAGAGGCAGAGGGCAGACTTGTCTCCACCTTCCATCTTTTCTTTACCTATTCTGACAACAAACATCAGCCTGCTATGTCTCTGTGGGGTTAAGTAATCTATTGTAATGGCCACACAGAACTCATAAGTAATATTCAGTATCAATGGGGCTTATTAGGAAATTAAAGTTACCATCAGTAAGTAGTTAGGATATAGTCATTGGTTCACAGTAGCACTTCTCAGCCAGCAACCAAGTCCATCTCTGGGCCTCAGCCTCTCAGCTACACGACCCCTGGGCATCTGCCTTTGTGGGCCAGGGAGCCCACCTGCTACTCTGCCTCACAGTCCCATAGTCTCTGCATGGCTCCTCTCTTCCATCTAATGGTAGGTCCCCTTGCCTTGGCCTCTGGTTGGGCCTGGATCCTTTGTTTTGTCCCATGGGCTCTCTGCCAAATCCTCAGGTGTTGCAGAGGCAGAGATGAGGAATGTACTCTTCTTCAAATGGTCCTGCACTTTTCCTCTGTGGTCGAAATGGCTCTTATATACAGAGGGATGGCTCTGATGGTGGTGCGGTTTTTGTCTTTCAGCAGACCGTGGCTCCTAGGACAGCAAGAGCACTCCATGCGTGAATGGAGTTTGTAATTAAGTTAGGTCGTAAGGAGCAACCAAGGATGCATTCCATCTTAATTCTATAACAGAGAACTCTGTCCAAAATAACTACAGGCACAAAGGATTACAATAACAATGGAAACGTTTCAACAAGCTGATGAAGCACTGGAAGCACTCACTGCTCTATGCCTAGCCATTTGAAAGACAACTACTTGGCCTGCTGACTGTAAGAGATCCACATTTGGACCCATTCCGAGGAAAGGTGTCCCAACCGAAGGTGCAATTTATAGAACAATCTCATTGATATCACATGAAAGTGAAATATTGCTGAAGACCATTCAACAACCGTTTGAGCAGTACATTGACAGGGAGCTGCCTGAGAGGTGCAGGCCAGATTCAGGAGATGATGTGGATCATGGCCGGTGTCAGATGAACCTTAGCCAAAAGCAGAGAATACCAGAAAGATGTTTACTTGTGTTTTATTGAGTATACAAAAGCATTTGAGTGTGTGGATAATACCATACTATGAATAACATTGGGAAGAATGGGAATTCCAGAACACTTCATTGTGTTCGTGTGGAACCTGCACATGGACCGACTGAGAGACAGTTGTTTGAACAGAACAAGGAAATATTGCTTGGCTTAAGATCAGGAAAGGTGTGTATCAGGGTTGTATCCGTCATCACATTTATTCCATCTGTCTGGTGAGCAAATAATCTGAGAAGCTGGAATATACGAAGGAGGGTGAGGCATCAAGATTGGAAGGTTTATTGACAATCTTCAATGTGCAGATGGCACAAACTTTACTTTTTGAAAGTGAGGCCTTCATGCACTTGCTTATGAAAAAAGTCAAAGACTACAGCTTTCACTAAGGGATTGCAATGTAATGCAAACAAAACCTAAACTCTCACAACTGGACAAATGGGCAACATCGTGATAAAAGGAGGAAAGAATGAAGTCCAGGATTTCACTTTGCTTGACTCCACAATCAACGCTCAGGGACACAGCAATCAAGAAATCAAACAATGCATTGCATTGGGCTATTTGCTGCATAAGACCTCATCGCAGTGTTAAAGAGCAAGAAGGCCCCTCTAGTCTAGCTGTCTACCAAATTTCCTGGTATAGATGAGTAAGCACCTTTAGCATTGCGTATGTGTGTTGGCACATTTTAGTTGGTATTCCATAAATTCTTGGGGTCTTATTGTTTACCATTGCCTTCTGGGTTTGATCTTCTTAATCTTGTTAGGATTGAATGCCTTTGCATAGTTGATAAAACTTCTTAATCAGAGCTTGATATTTATTCAACTTAGACTTCTTCCCTCAATCTTTTCGATTCTTGATCATCTGTTGCCTCCTCAGAAACTTCTCTGCATCCAGAACAAGATGTTTGATACAGTGACGGGGTATGTCTGCCACCTCCGTTTGACACTCCCTGTGTCCTTCAACTTGAGACTTGAATGTCTCCTCAAAAGCAGACAGACTGCCAAGTCCTTCTTCTGATTCTGCACCTTGGCATATAAATTTTGGCCAATGTGATGTTAGCAAAATTGTTTTGTTTTGTTTTTTCATGGAAACAGCCAAAAACCGCACCTGTGGAGGAATGCATCAGCAGAGTCTGGTACATACATACAATGAAACATTACTCATCCTTAAAGCACTTCATGACATGGACAAAATTGGGAAACCTTGTATTCAACACAGTTCATTGATATCATAATGATAAATCTTCTATAGCACCATTATTAGAAGGGAAAAAAGAACACAGAAAAGACAACTGAAAAGGGGGCTCCCGGCGACTTCATAAACTCAATACAGAGCTCCAGACCTCGTCACCTTCCATCTGGTTCATCCCGTTGTTTTCAAGGGTCTCTTTCACTCAGCTAAACCAATTCCTAGCCGAACTGACACACACACCCTTACATGGTTCAGACAGCATGTGCGGAGTGGCCCCTGCATCCACTTCAAAGTTGTCTAGATGATAAGAAAAAGCCCCATCACTCAGGAACATTCTGACTCTGTGCATCTCTCCCAGCAGGTAGTAAAGCAGAGGGCAGGAAACAGGTGTTGGGAAAGGGTCCAGAGGAAATGACTAGGAACATAGCATCAAAGTCCTGTCGCCTGCTCCTACACGGGCCATGCTTCATCTTTTGGGAGCAGTGGGTATCTCTGAAAGGAACTTCATAAACCTCTTGAAGTTTTTGCCAATATTTCTTTCTGATGGCAGCTGGGAATTCTAGCCTTGGAATTAACCGTTGCTACAATTCACACGGGCCCTTCTGTCTGTAGTGGAAAAGTCAGTATAATTATTGCCTGCTACAAACAACATTTCTATATGAAATCCTCTTTTCATCCATTAGACAAACGTTTTTCGAGGGCATACTATGCGCATATCACTGAAGTAAGCTAACACAGAAAAACATCCTCCTGAAAGCTGGTTTCGATTAGTGTATTTGCCGTTAAAAGCCAAACCCCTGACTCCAGGCAACCGGCCAATTATTTGAAAGTCAAGGCTTATGCCTTGACCTTGAAAACATTATTCAGGGATTAAATTCTTCTGAAAAAATTTTAGAGCATATTTTTTTAAATACATAATGACCTCCCTTTGCTTCCCCTCAAACACTCGGGACTTTTCATGAGAGCGATAGCATTACTCTTCTTCACTGCTCCACGATAACTTCTCCCACTGGAATTACTCGCGTTCTCATTCTCTCTCGTTCATGTTTTCTATTCCACATTCGATTGTTCATACTACTCTATTTAATAAACATTTGTATTATTAGAAACTACATCTATCTGGCTACGTTTGTGCTCCTAATATTTGTCTAGGTCACCAGTGAAGCCCAGTGCTAGTCAGGAGGTGGGTCCTGGAGAAGGCACCATC
Source organism: Tenrec ecaudatus (assembly GCF_050624435.1). Lineage (NCBI taxonomy): Eukaryota > Metazoa > Chordata > Mammalia > Afrosoricida > Tenrecidae > Tenrec > Tenrec ecaudatus. Next base: position 53,302,123 of record NC_134531.1, on the reverse strand, counting down.
ATTGAAAACATGAAGCAATCCTTATACAATGTATATCAGTCGCTGGAATGGATTTCTCTGGTTACATTGGAGGGCGGATGAACCCATCGTGAGCTGTTACGAGAAATCCCTTCAATGAAGTCAGACTGGGGAGCCAGGAAGAGCTGCACAAGAACCACTGAAAGGCTGGCCAGCTTCCTGGGGTTGTGGTTTGGGTTGAAAGGGAGAGACCAGTCTGACACGGTGTTAATGGGGTGTGCAACTTGGGTGCATGTGATTACCAGGAGTCAACCAGACTCCAGACATAGGCATCGGGAGCTGCCCTTTTTCAGTGTGCCTTCCCAGGGAATCCTGGCGGCGAATGAAATGTTTTCACTGAAATGGATTTTCCAGAGTCTTCGATGAGGTTGATTTAGATCTCAAGCACAGTTAACGGCGTTAATGAAGAGGGTCCCCGGCATTTAGGGGCTGCAGGGACTGGCCAGGAACAGAAGTACGTCCTCTTTTTGGAGAGGACCGAGTTGGAGCAGGCCAACTCTGGGACCTGCTCCTTGACTCGACAACCTGGGGAAGATGGATCTTCGGCAGCTGGAACTGCATGCCCTAAGGAAAAGCTTTCAGGTAGCATGTCAGCGCATGTCCCTGTCTCTCTGAGGAAGCCATGGATAGTTAGCTAAAGGCCAGTAGTTGCATAAACAATTTAGATACACAGTGCTATGTTCACGTACAAGAATTAAAATTTTTTAAAAAAACAAAACAGAGTTCCTTTTTTACAATTCTGGAGCGATAGGCATCCAAAAAAAATAGGGTTTTTTCCACTTGTGTGATATGATGTATGATTTTTTTTTCTAATCCATTTCTGTCAGCATCCTGTCTGGCCTACTCTGTAAAGAAAGCCCCTTACATCTTTAGGGTTTGTTGGGGAGCAGGCCATGGGAAAGGGAGGATGGAAGGAAGCTCTGGATGAATCTGAGCAGGAAACGTCCTTAACAAATGAAGGCTCTCTCTCCTTGCCCAATTCTGAAATGCCTCTGGCTTGAGGGTCACCGTTCACTCACTATTTATGTGTCTCAGGCAAAGTCGTAACAAAGAGCCCCCTTGTCACCCTCCCACATCCCCCTGAGCTCCGAGGAGAGTTTCCACCCGAGGGGCTGGGGAGATCCGGAGCTAGGAAGAGGCCCAAGGCCAAGGGGTCTCTCTACAAAACCTTCTTGGGAAAAGTCAAATGTGAGGCTATAGGAACAATGGGGGGCATATGAACCCTGCAGCAAGGAGTGCTTTCTTTTTTTTCTAGGGCGCCTAACCCTTCCAGTTGGTGTCCCCTAGACAGCATCCCACTGCTCGGGGAGCTGCCAGCGTGAACAACTTGGGGTCCACTCCCCCCTGCCGAGGAGTCAGTCCCAGCTCACAGCCATCCAGTATGACAGAGCTGACCAGCCCCAGGAGCTTTCAGAGGCTGGGGGTCTTTATGGAGGCAGATTACCTTATCTTTCTTCCCCAGAATCGCTGTGGGTTCAAACCACTGAGCTGTTGGTTAGCAGCCCAACACTTAACCCTCTGTGCCACCAAACCAAACTCACTGACTTTGAAGCGATTCTGCATCATAGTGACGCTATGTGACTGCCCCTGTAACTAACTCTTTACCGGAGTAGAAAGTCCGGTCTTTCTCCCTCAGAGTGGCTGGTGGTTTCTAACAACTGACCATACAGCAGTGGTTCCCAACCTTCCTAACCCCGAGACCCTTTAATACAGTTCATGTGGTGGTGGCCCCCGACCATAAAATCATTTTCGTTGCTACTTCAGAACTGTTATTTTGCTACTGTTATAAATTAGGCGACTCCTGTGAAAGGGTTGCTTGACCCCAAAGGGGTCATGACCCACAGGTTGAGAACCGCTGCCTTACAGTTATCAACCTAACATGTAATCCAGTACACCACCAGAACTTCCTTTACGGGAGTAGAAAGCTTCATTTTTCTCCTGTGGAGCAGCTGGCGAATTTGAACTGCTGGCCTTGCATTTAACCTCCCAATGCATAACCCACTATGCCACCAGGACCAGTGAGGCAGATTTCTGAGCTGTTGACATACATACTCAGGGAATAGTTCATCTCTAGAAAGTGATCTTTAAGAAGAAAGCCAAAGCCAGTTGCCACCGAGTCAATGCTGATGCACGGCCACCCCTGCGGGCCAGAGTAGAGCAGCCCCTGGGGGTTCCACAGCTGTGGGTGAATATGTTTCCCTTCTGGCACCCAGTTCCCTGCGCGAGCAAAATTTCTGTTTCGCCCTATTTGCAATTAGTCCAAAATCTTCCCCACGTGCTGGAAAAGCACGTGCTAAAACTGCACTTCCTGGAAATCCCCTGGCCAGCAGACACATCCAATACAAACTGCCTGGCACCTTTCCCACGTGGGACTCTCAGCACAGGCCAGGCCCGGAGGGTGGATCCCTGGGCAGGCCACTCACACTTAGCCCTAGGAACGTTGGAGCCACATTGGGAGCTGCATGTTAACTTGGGAGACACTCCCTTTTAGTCGGACTTAGCTCCAGATTCAAAGTCTGGGAAGTTGCCATCTAGTGTGTAAATTGGGGCTGTCTGGTTTTAGATGCCATTTTGTTTGTTTGGCAAATGCCATATCTACGATTCTCTTGGACCTGTGATGCCTGCTTTACAAACAGTAAACTACGGTGCCGTGTGTTCAGCCTGCCTGTTAATGGTATGGTCAGGACTCAGACCCACACAGTCTGACCTGGAGGCTGGACCCTGACCCGCTACATGAAGACCGACTATCACTCGGGTGTTCAATGAGGCAAAAGTCAATGAAATTGAAACCATTCAGGACCCTTTGGACCTGAACTCACTTGCATTCCTCTCCGTGTGGTGTTCAACACCCCTCCATGCAAGCTCGCTCCTGTTCTACCACACTGGCCAAAGAGGAGACAAAATGCAACCCACTGGGGCTCTGCTATGCAGATGCTGTTCTGTGTTGCACGCAAGGCATGGGCGGAAAACATCAACAACAAAAAGGCCCACTGCCGGTGAGTCGATTCCAACTCACCGTGACCTTCAATGAGGGTAGCTCTGCCTCACGGGACTTTCTGTGCTGTAACCTGTACAGGAGCAGGTCGCCAGGCCTTTTCTCCCGTGTGTTTGACCGCTCAACATTTCAGTGGGGAACCAAATGCTGCCAGGGCTCCTTGAAGTGTCCTTGGGATGATCCAAAGAAGATGCTGGACTTTTCATTGTCCCCAGGTGATCCAAATACATGCAGGCGCTGACACAAAGGGTTGAAGAAAGGCCTGCTGATCTACTTTTTAAAAACTCAGCTCTTGAACTTACAGTGGTCCCTGATTCTTCTCTGATACACATGGGGTCACCAAGAGTCAGAATTGACATAATCATTTTTTTCTTTTCTCCAACCAGTTCTCACCTCCTGTGGGACGCTAGGCAACTGAGAATTTTCACTCTTTCTTTTCTCTTCCCTAGATGGGAACTTTCATTTTGTAAACATGAAAAAGTCTTATATAATATTTATTAAAGCACACTCGCATTTTCTCCTCAACTCCACCGTTGACTCACTAATTCACAGCTCCTACAAAGCCCTCTAAGGAGCCCTGTTGGGGAAGTGGATAATACATTGGGCTGCTAACTGCAAGGTAAGCTGTTCGAACCCACTAGCCACTCTACAAGAGACCGGTGAGGCTTTCTGCTCCAGTAAAGTTTCCCAGTCTTGGAAACCCACAGAAGCAGTTCTACCCTGTCCTATAGGATTGCTATGCATCCTAATTGCCTCGATGGCAGGGAACTTAGGAGTCAGATGGAACTTGGTGGCAGTGAGTCTAGTTCTCCTTGATAGGGGTCTCTAGTCATAGCTTCCACTGCCAGCTCAAGCAGGAAGAGACCATCAGACCCTTACACTGACTCTACGCAGAGAGGCTTGTCATGAGATCCATTGTGCGCCCACCAAGCCCTCCCAGAGCCCTCCGAAGCATTTGACAAATCCAGATGATAGCGCCTGTCAGGTGTGCCCCCACGCGTTTGTTGCTTCTCAACAGAGGGGAGGCCACAGTGATGACCATCGCTCCCTGAATTAAACTTGACGGCTTAGTTTACTCTCGCAGGTTCCTGGTAAACAGCCACAGCTGAAAAGGCTTATCCTGTTTACATTCATGTGCAATGTTCTCGGCTGGGACTCGCGGAGCAGGGCAGAGGCTGCACTCCCTCAATGTCAGCTGTGTGCGGGGCTCTGTGTTTAGACAAATGGTGTTTAGGTAAGAAAGCCACTGTTGATGTGATCTCTTGTATCGACATGGAGCGTTTGACGTAGATAGACGCTGCTCTGTTTCGGCACAGGCCAGCCCTCCCGAAGAGGAGACTCGTCAGTGTGTACAATGACGGGACTTCCTCTATGGATTAAGCCTACGCATTGTGACCTTCTGAGTTTCTTTTTCCAAGTCAGGGTTGCCCAATCTCCACACCATGGAATATTTTGGAGCAGATAATTCTATGCTTTGGGGTGATGGCCTATGCATCTTAGAATGCGTACCAGCATCCCTGATCTCGTTCCACGAGCTACCGGGAGCACCTCCTCTCCAGCCTCGACAATCACAAGGGCTTCTGAGCCCTGGTTCCATGTCACAAAATGTGTCAGCCCCTTCACCCCCACCCCCACCCCACCCCACTCTGAACCACCCACCCCCTAGCCCACCCCCCACCCCTTCTCTATCATGGACCTCTTCTGGGACCAGACCATGCAGAATCCTTAGTAAGGTTTGATCAATTTAAATCATAGGACAAGAGGTGATCAATATGGCTTTGAATTGCTTGATTGTAGTATTTCTTAGCTCATATGAATTTGAACAGCAAACTTGTTTTCTAAAAATCTCTCCATGTTGAATTACACAATTGTCATTACTGACTGGCAGCCTTTTTTGACATTTCTCCTTTTTCGTTTCATTCTCAAAGGAGATGCCTGAGCTAGGTTCACCAATACTAGTCCTCACAATCTGGTAGCTGAAACACCAGCAGAGTTGGCCACACTAGCGACAGCAGTGAAAGCAAGAGCACGTCCTTCAAGTGCCTGCAAAGAAGACCAGGTGAGCGGAAGCATCGTTGCCAGTGAGTAATGATGACAGCTTGGACTGGAGGGCACCAGAAGCTTCCAAGAATAACTTAGCAGAGAGTTTTAGCCTTGTAGGTACATTAATACATATAAGCTGGGCTTACCATCCCAAATGTTTTTTTGTCGTCTTAGCTAACCATAAGAATATTTTACAAAAAAAATTATAGATTTCTATTGAAACACTGCACAAAAATGTTACGGCCAGTCAAGTTGGTGACACCCCCTCTGACCATGTCACCTAGTGCGATCTGCACCCCTGCCTCACACAGCCCAACAACACAACTGCCTCTGTGTTGTCAAACGTCGCCCCTCCTCCAGCTGAGAATTGCTACTCTAAACTAAAAAGAAAACTTCTTCCTAGAAAATCCCAGCAAGGGCAGAGGCCATTCATAGCACGTTCAGGAATCTCAGAGCCTTATCCTCAGAAAAGTGAGGACTGAGAAACTGAAAATCAATAGTTTTCCCAATTGCTAACTTTAGAATTAAAATAAATTTAAAAACTCACTGCCACCAAAGGAAGTAAAAGGAAACAGAGGAATGATCTAGGAAGAAAAGCTATGGATACTGGTATAAGCATAGGTGTTCATATGTAAATACATTAATCTATAAAAATAGAGGTTTGGGCCTATGTACACATATCTATATGGTAATACACTGATGGATGGATTTCAAGCCCCTGCTTATACACTCCCACAATATAAAAACTTTTTCTCTAACAAAGTGTCATTCTGTGATACCCACCTTCCCATTACAATCACTGAAGATGAAATGGGTGTATAAGCAAATGTGGTGAAGAACACAGATGGTGCTCAGCTATTAAAAGATATAGCTTCTGAGGTCTTAAAGGCTTGAAGTGAAACAAGCGGCCATCAAGCAGAGAAAAACAAGGCCACAAGGAAGAAGCACACCAGCCTATGCCATCATGAGGTGTCATCAGCACTGGGTAACAGGCATCAGAAGACCCATACAAATAAACAAAAACATATTGTTGAAAACCGGGGTGGTTGGGGCGGGGGGGTCGAAGCAAAGACCCAAAGTCCATCATTAGGCAATGGAACATCCCCACGCAGAGGTGTCACAGGGAAGGGCTGAGTCAACCAGAGTGCGGTAAAGCTCCAATGAAACACACTATTCCTGTGGTTCCTTGAGGCTTCCTCACCCCACTCTCATGACCCCAGTCCTGCCTCTCACTTCAGACTAGACTGGAGCTCATACACAGGTATAGATAAGAGCTCATGACACATGGAATCCAGGAGCAGGAATGGGAATAGCAATACCTGAAGGGTAGGAAGAAGGGGTGTAGGGGAGGAAGGGTAACCAATTGTAATGATCAACACACAACCACACACACGGCCAGGGGGAAGAACAGAAGAAACCATGGGGGAAGGGGAACAGCGGTCAGTGTAAGATCTGAAAATAATTTATAATTTATCAAGTGGTCACAGGGTGGGGGTAGGGGATACCAAGGTACCAAGGGCTCAAAAAAAAGTAATTGTCTAAAATGGATGCATACGCAAATGTGGTGACAAAAGCTGATGGTGCCCAGCTATCAAAAGATATAGTGTCCAAGGTCTTAAAAGCTTGAAGGTAAACAAGCGGCCATCTAGCTAAGAAGCAACAAAGTCCTCATGGAAGAAGCACACCAGCCTGTGTGGTCACGAGGTGTCAAAGGGATTAGGTATCAGGCATCATCAGAACAAAAAATCCTATCATTGTGAATGAGGGGCAGCATGGAGTAGGGACCCAAAGCCCATCTATAGGCAATTGGACATCCCCTTACAGAAGGGTCGCAGGGAGAAGACAATCCAGTCAGGGTGCAGTGCAGCAATGTTGAAACATACAACTTTTCTCTAGTTCCTGAATGTTTCCTCCCCCCCAGTTCATGATCTCAATTCTACCTTACAAATCTGACTAGACTAGGGGATGTACACTGGTACACATAAGAACTGGAAACACAGGGAATCCAGGACAAATGATCCCTTCAGGACTAGTGGTGAGAGTGGTGGTACTGGAAGGGTGGAGGGAGGGTGGGGTGGAAAGGTAGAACCAATTACAAGGATCTACACATAACCTGCTCCCTGGGGGGTGGACAACAGAAAAGTGGGTGAGGGGAGACATCGGACAGTGTAAGATATGACAAAATAATAATTTATAAATTATCAAGGGTTCGTGAGGGAGGGGGAGCAGGGGGGATGGGGGGGAAAGGAGCTGATGCCAGGGGCTTCCATAGAGAGCAAATGTTTTGAGAATGATGAGGGCAATGAATGTACAAATGTGCTTTACACAATTGATAATATGTAAGGATTGTGATAAGAGTTGTATGTGCCCCTAATAAAATTATTTTTTAAGTAATTGTCTAGAAAAGAAAGATGGAAACCTATGGACAAATATGCCTGAGACAATTGATGTATGGATTGGAATAAGAGTTGTAAGAGTACCCAATAGAATAATCTTTTAATAAAACATTTAAAATCTCACTGCCACCAACTTGATTCCAAATCATAGCAACCCTACGGGACAGGGTAGAACTTCCCAGGTAGGTTTCTGAGACTGTCCCTCCTTCCTTTTCTTTTCTCTTCTCTCTCCATTTTTTATTCTTTTTTTAGAATAGCTCTACATATATGTATATTTTAAATACAGTACACATATCATACAATTCAGTCACATTAAGAAGAGTTGTGCAGTCATCACCACAATCGATTTCAGAACATTTTATTCTCATCCTGTCTGCGGTTAGCTCTCCATTTCCCCCATCTTCCCCTGCCATGCCCCTAGGCAATTATCAATCAAAGTACTCCCTATATATCTCTCTCTATCCTGGATTTCATATATAGGAAATTATATAAAATACAACTATTTCCAGAAATAGAAAGCCTCATCTTTCTCCCTCGAAGTGGCTGGTGGTTTAGACGGATGACCTTGCTGCCCAGCACATAGCCAATAGACCACCAGGGCTTCACAAATCTCTCTCTCTCTCTCTCTCTCTCTCTCTCTCTCTCTCTCTCTCACACACACACACACACACACACACACACACACACACACACATCACATCACCAGGGCTTCACAAATTTATCTCTCTCTCTCTCTCTCTCTCTCTCTCTCACACACACACACACACACACACACACACACACATATCACATCACCAGGGCTTCACAAATTTCTAGCTCTCTCTCTTTCTGTATATAAACACACACACAGTCATTGAGACCATGCTGATTCATAATGACCCTGTAGGACAGGGTAGAACTAAGAATTGCCCTTGTGAGTTTCAAATATTATAGCTGTTAAGAGAGTAGAAAATCTCATCTTTCTCCCTCAGAGCAGCCAGTGGTTTCGAACTGCAGAGCTTGCAGATCACAGCCCAACTCATAACCACTATGCTACCAGTCCTCCTCGGCCCCCCAAAGCCTATAATTAAAGAACTCCTTTGATGTATTGAGAAATTTCCACCGCAAGCATATTTGTGACAGGGCAGCAAGATCACCTGAAAATAACACATATATAGATACTCTTGTGATTTTTAGGACAATTGCCCACATTTTATATTAATTTCTCTTGGGGAGACATTCAGTGTGAGTGCCACCTCTTGTCTGTCGGTTTGTCGTTCTGTGTTGGTTTGTGGGTGCTCCTGTGCTGCTGAAAACTTTGTGGCTGATAATTCAAATCCCAGCAGGATCGGGCCAGGGGAGCAGGCTTTGGCAGACTACGAAGAAGGAATAGTCTGCCCACTTCTGAGGAATTAGTCATTGAAAACCTTACATATCCCTTGTCAGATACAGTGAGAGGAGGTAAGTCCCTCAGGTGGGAAGGCACTCAAACTATGACCGAGGAAGAACTTCTTCTCTAGGAGAGTCAGCCAGAAAGACATGGGTGAAGGAAAGCTTTCGAGATCTTCCTTTGCCAGATTTAAAAGAGGGCACAGACTAAGGGATATCATTGCTGGTGTCAGATGGACCTTGGCCGAAAGCAGAGAAAACAAAAAATAAAGTTTATTTGGGTTTCACTGACTGTGCAAAGGCATTTGACTGTGTGGATCATAACAAACTATGGATGTCCTTAAGAAGACTGGGAATTCCAGAACACCTCATTGGACTCTTGCAGACACTGTATCTGGATTAAGAGCAGTCATGCTAACAGAACAAGGAACTCTTGCCTGGTTTAAAAGCAGGAAAGGTGTGTATCAGGGTTACATCCTCTCATCATACTATTCAATATGCAAACCAAGCAAATATTTAGAGAAACTGCTGATTATATGAAGAGGAATGTAGCAACAGGATTGGAGGAAGGTTTATTAACCACCTTCAATATGCAGATGACACCCTCTTGCATGTTGAAAGTCACTTGAAGCACTTGCTGATGAAGATCAAGGATGGCAGCCCTCAGTGTGGATGACAGCTCAGTGGAAGGAAGACCAACATCCTCACACCTGCACCAGTAGGGAGCATCATGATGAACGGAGAAAAGATTTCATCTTGCTTGGATCAACAACCAATGCTCATGGAAGCCGTAGTTGGGAAATCAAATGACACATTGCATTGGGTAAATCTGCTCCACAAGCCCTCCTTAAACTACTGAAGAGCAAAGGTGATGCTTTGAGAACATACCTTATCTAGGCCAAGGCATTTTTAATCCCCTCATATGTATGTGAAAGTTGAACACTGAGCAAGGAAGACCAAAGGAGGATTGATAAAGAAGAATTGATGCATTTCAATTATGGTGCTGTTAAAGAATATTGAGCATACAATGGACTGCCAGAAGGACAAACAAATCTAAGAGGAAGTACAGTCAGAATGTAAGTAAGGATGGCCTCTTGGATCAAGCCTCTTGTGAATCCCTTCCGACCGACCATTGACCAGGGTTGTGAATGGCCTTGCTATCAGACAGCGTTCATTGGAAAGTGGATGAATGCAGATGTAGTCAGGTTAAAATTTAACAACTTATTATTGGCTCTCCCATTTTAAATTTGCTCTAGTTGTAATTATTTGCTGTGACTATATCAACTAGGTTTTACTCTTTTGTTATTGTTATTGAGGTTTTTGTTTTGTGATTTTGGTTTGGGGTTATTGCTTTAGTTTTTGGTTTATGTTCTTTGATATGAAATCTAGGATAGGTAAATATATAGAAAGTAACTGATTAATAGCTTCTTGGGTTTATGGTAGAAGTTGGGGAGAAATGGGAGCTAATAATGAGTATAAGAAGAAAATATTCTAAAACTGTAGTGATGATTGCACAGCTTTTTTAATATATTTAAACAATTGAACTGTATGATATGTGAATTATATGTCAATAAAACTGTTAAAATTAGCAACAACAATAAAGCAAGGATGGCAAGACTTTGTCACAAGTACACTGGACATGTCATCAGGGGAGACCAGTCCCAGAAAAAAAAAGATGTAATGCTTAGTAAATTGGAGGGGCAACAAAAAAGAGGAAGGCCTTCCATCAGATGGATTGACACAGTGGCTGCACAATGGGCCCAAGCGTGACAATTGTGAGCAAGGCACTGTCGTGCATTGGTCACAATGGGTCAGAACCAACTCACCGCCACCTACCACCACCAAGAAGTAGAGTGATGTGAACTGCACCTGCATTCTATTCAAGGAACTCAGATCGGCCTGGGCCTACCTTTCCCACATTTTTGGCTTGCCTTCAGCTCACACCAGTTTTATGAGGGCTCCGTTGCCATCCAATGCATTCTGCCCCACAGGGTTTTCTAGGATGTGATATTTACAGAAGCAGGTGGCTAGGTCTTCCTCCTCTGAAGCCACTGGGTACATTCAAACCATCAGTCTTTCAGGTAGTAGCTGAGGTAGTTACATAATCTGGTGTCAACTTGAGACTACTAAGAGTGAAGGGGTGGAGTTTAACCTGTCAATTAGGTCTTAGCTTGATGACTTCATTTGAAGGTGCTACAGAGATAATCAGATTACTGAAGGCCAGACACACACTCTCTCTGCGTTGTCTTCTTGCTGATAAGCCCCATGGAGCTACACTGATGCATCCAGAGCCCTGGAACTAGAGAAGCCACATGGAGACCTACTCCAGCACTGAGATTCTTCCACTGCCATAAGACTTTCTACCCACATAAGACTTTCTACCCACAGTTCTGTGATCTTCCTGCATTCAGCATCATTGCATGGCTGCATGAGTGTAAAGAATGTATGGACTAGTATTGACATGTGGCATAATATCGGACTTACGGACTTGATCTGGACTGGCTGGGATGTTTTCTTAATGTCCAATTGCTCTTTGATATAAAGTTCTTTCTTACACACCTATGAGCGCTCCTGGATTTGTTTCTCTGGTTAAGCCGGGCAACACAGTAGCTGAACACTTAATTGCATAGTTTCACCTTTTTCCTTCATTCTAAGATGGATAATCTTAACATTTTAAGATTTTTGCAAACAAAATGACCTTGGCAATTGGTATTTGGACCACACAATTATCATTATAAAATTTAGCCAACATGGAAAGGAATGATCACAAACCTCACTCTCAGCAAAGAATATACAATAAAATTGTTTCATTTTTGTAGACCTCGATTGCTTTGTTCTAAACAAAGTTGTCATTTATCTGGCTTTACTGCATTATATTAATTGAAACATAAATAAAATGAGATTCTTTCTTGAAGCCATTAATTTCTATTTTATTCTGTTCATGGGAGCTTTTAAAAATTCATAGGAAAATGTCTATTATCTTTTCATTCCATTTTTCTATGGACTTACTGAAGTCGCCTTGTATTTGCTGTCAACTATAATTCAGATGCGTCTTATATTTCAGACGGTTTGGGGGTTTTTTCCCAATGATTTTTCAATCCTTGATAATTTGGCACCTGATTTTGGAGCCCTGCCTTAATGTAGTTTACAGTCTCTCGTGTATAGAATGGTCAGCTTCACTATTTACAGTCCTGTGCTGACACTGAGCATAGTGGAGAGCCATTTTAGCTTGAAGATATTTGGAGTATCACATCTATTTGAGAATTATTCTGGTGCTAACAAATGGGAGCTGTGTTACACCAGATAACAGAAACTCTAAAAATAAAATGTGAAACCCTATCCAAAAAAATATATCTTAAATGGTTTGTGAGGATCGTATTAACCGGGGGCTCGTCAACATCCTATGGCAGGGGCAATCATTTCAAACTGCATTTGATTTGATTCTGATGGTGGTCGTGGATAGCAATGGTAGCTATCTAGAAAGGGTTTTTAGCCTTAAAAATCCTCTTTTTCAATGTTTTTATCGGAGGACCAGATCAGTATGCTAGTGAATAAACATGTATTAAACAAGGAATGTAGTACAGCACCATCATTACAGTTTCCACATTACAGTTTCACAGGAGAAATCAATGTCTGGGTCCCTTTATTTGCGCATTCTGTAATTTAATCTTTTAATCAGTTAACTGCCTCCCCACCAAAAAATGGGGGTCCAAAGTATAGTCTCTCTTGAAGTACAAATATCTGTCTTGCAATGCAATGCTGTTTGTGATCAGATAAAATCTATACGCCGACAAGAAGGTCTAGCTAATACAACTCTTACTCAAATGTACCCACCATCCACTAAAGCTAGAGATGAAGAAATTGAAGAATTCCACCAAATTCTTCAGTCTGAAATTGATAGGGAGAACTGCGCCTGTAGGTTTCAGAGACTGTGCCTCCCTACAGGAGTAGAAAGACCGTCTTTCTCCTGAGTAACAGCTGGTGGTTTCAAACTGATGGCCTTACCGTTAGAAGCCCAACTCATAACCACTACACCACTAGGGGTCCGTAAATGGTTGTAAACCTGGCTTTGGTGCTAGAAACAGAGCGAGAGATTGCAGGATAGAATTACTGGAGGCCAAGGACTTCTTCAGTGCACGTGCCATTTTTCAAATTGCATAAATGGTAATGATACACATAGACCTCACCAGGTGGAATTCACAAGAACAAAATTGACTACATCTGTGCTCTCATGCTATATCATTGGAAGATATAGCAAAGTGTGGTGAAGAAATTAGATGGTGCCTGGATATCAGAAAGGATATCATCTAGGGTCTTAAAGACTTGTCGTAAAGCAAGCAGCCCCCTAAATGAGATGTCAGCTAAGTCCATATGGCAGAATTAGAAAATCCAAGACTAGAAGAGGGAAAATACTAGAACTGAAATTCTGAGTAACTGGTTTGCAGAGGAATGAAAGTGAAAGCCCAAAATACATTTGCAATGTCCCCACGTGGAGTAAGCCTCCAGTCAATTTCCTCTGAGCATTAGCCAGGGATGTGAATACTCTTATTATCTGACACGGTGCACTGGAAAGTGGGTTAAAATTTAACACCTTATCATTGGTTCTCCCTTTTAATTCATTTTAAATTTGTTCTAGTTTTTATTATTTTCTGCTTTCTTTTCCATTGATACTTTTCTGTTGTATTTTATTATTGTTGGGGGTTTGGGGTTTATTTGTTTGTTTTTAATATTTTTCTTTATATAAAATGCAAGATAGGTAATTTACCTAGAACAGGTAATTTTTTTTAATCCAGGATAGATAATTTATCTATGGAGACATAACTGGATCGATAGTTACCCAGGGACATAGCAAGGGAGGTTGCAGACAAGTCAGGAGCCACTAAAAATGAGGACAAGAAAGAAGAAAACGTTCTAAAGTTGATTGTGGTGAAGATTGCCCAACTCTTTTTAATGTGTTTAAACCACTGAATTGTATGATATGTGGATTATATGTCATGAAATTGTTAAATCTGTTTAATAAAAACATAACAAAAGACTAAAATGGATGTCAGAAGAGACTCTAAACCCTGCTTCTGAGCATAAACAAGCTAAAGCAAATGTAAGAAATGTCAATGTAAAGTAGCTGAGCAGAAAAGGTCAAAGTGCAGTTCAAGAAGACAAAAATGTATATTCAAATGAAATATGCAAAGACCTCAAGTTAGAAAGCCAAAGAGAAAGATCATGACAGGCATATCTTGATATGATAAAATAGATTAAAAAGTTCAAGCCCTGAGCTACAGTATTGAAGGATTCTATGGACAAAATATTGAAAGATGCAGGAAGCATCAAAAGAAGATAGAAGGAACACCCAGAGTCACCGTCCCAAAAGGAACCAGATGACATTCAGCCAGCTCAAGGGGTCGCATATGCTCAAAGTCAATCACACTGATGAGAAGTCCAAGCTGCTTTAAAGGCATTCGTGAAGAATAAGGCTCCAGGAATTGATGGAATACCTATTAAAATGTTTCAGCCAGTATTAAAAGATATAGCATTGGGCTCTTAAAGACTTGAAGTTAGACAAGCAGCCATCTAGCAGGGAGGCAATAAAGCCCACATGGAAGAATCACACCAACCTGTGGGATCATGAGGTATCGACGGAGATAGGTAGCAGAACTTCAAAAACAAGCAATCAAATTGACAAGAAGGAGCATGGACAGAGTGGAGACCCCAAACCCATCATAAGAAAATTGGACAGTCCCTCACAGAAGGGCCACATGAAAGGGATGATAAATCTAGGGAGTGGTGTAGTACTGAAGAGGCACATAACTATCCTCTAGTTCTTTAATGGTTCCTCCCCTTACTACTATCTCTTTTACCTCATTAATCTTGTACACCTAAGTATATTCATTTGTATAATTAAGAGCATTTGACTCATGAAAGCCAAGATAATAACCTTCAGAAAGAGTAATAGGAGTATTGATTCCCTGGTGGTATGGGAAGGGGGGAGGGGAAGAAGGGAAAGGAGAGCTGACAGCAATGATGACTCTATAACCACATTCAAGGGGAACGAAAAACAGAACTGCCGCTGAATGGGTGCATTGGATAGTGTAAGATGCAGGGGGAAAATATATATATAATATAATATAATAAGGGTTCCTTGGGGAGTAGGGTTGGGGAAGGAAGGGATAAAGGGGAGCTGATATCAAAGAGTTCAAAAAGAAAGAAAATGTTTTGCAACTGATGGTGGTAGCAATTATAAAATTATGCTTGATCTAATTGAATTATGAATTGTGATAATATCTATAAGAGCTCCCAATAAAATGATTTATTTTAATCCTTCAGCCAACTGATAAAGACTGGAAGCACTGACTCATCTATGTCAAGAAATTTGGAAAGTAGCTTCCGGGCCAACTGATTGGAAGAAATCACTTCGTATTTGTGCCCATTCCAAAGAAAGGTGACCTACAGAATGTGAAAAATTAACTCGCAATATCATTACTATCACATGGAAGCAAATTTTTGCTGAAGATAATTTTTTAATGGTTACAGCAATACATCAACAGGGAGCTTCAGAAATTCAAGGTGGATTCACAAGAGGGCTAGGCATGAGTGATTGCATTGCTGACGTCAGATGGATCTAGGTTGAAAGCTGAGAACACCAGAAAGATTTTTACTTGTGTTTCATTGACTATGCAAAGGCATTCAACTGTGTGGATCATAACAAACTCTGGATAACACTGGGAAAAAAACAAATTCCAGAACACTTAATTGTGCTCACACAGAACCTGTGTGTGGCGGTAATTGGGAAAGAGAGGGAGGGGGAGAACATTGCATTGGTTTACAATCAGGAAAGGAGTCCGTCCGCATTGTACTCTTTCACCATACTTGTTCAGTCTGTACGCTGAGCAAATAATCCGAGCAGTTGAGCTCTGTGAAGAAGGGAAGGGCATCAGGACTGGTGGAAGGCTTAGTATCACCCTGTGATATATACACATGACCCACATGCAAGGAGCACGCCAGCCTGTGTGATCATGAGGTGTCAAAGGGATCAGGTGTTAGGCATCAAAGAACAAAAAAAATCAAATCATTGTGAATGAGGGGGAGTACAGACTGGGGACCCAAGGCCCATCTGTAGGCAACTGGACATCCCCTTACAGAAGGGTCACGGGGAGGAGATGAGCCAGTCAGGGTGCAGTGTAGCAACGATGAAACATACAACTTTCCTTTAGTTCCTAAATGCTTTCCGCCCTTCCCGCCCCATGCCTACTATCATGATCCCAATTCTACCTTACAAATCTGTCTAGATCAGAGGATGTACACTGGTATGGATAAGAACTGGAAACACAGTGAATCCAGGACAGATGATCCCTTCAGGACCAGTGATGAGAGTGGTGATACCAGGAAGGTGGAGGGAAGGTGGGGTAGAAAGGAGGAACCAATTACAAGGATCTACATATAACCTCCTCCCTGGGGGATGGGCAACAGAAAAGTGGATGAGGGGATACATCAGACAGTATAAGATATGACAAAATAATAATAATTTATAAATGGTCAGGGGTTCATGAAGGAGGGAGGAACAGGGAGGGAGGGGGAAAATGAGGAGCTGATGACAAGGGCTCAAGCAGAATGCAAATGTTTTGAGAATGAAGATGGCAACAAATGTACAAATGCACTTGACACAATAGACATATGTATGGATTGTGATAAGAGTTGTATGAGCCCCCAATAAAATGATTTTTAAATACCAATAAATAAAAGCTATATACATATGACCCATTTGCAGTCATTCAAAAACCACAAAATCAAACCCACTGATGTCAAGTCAAGCCTCAATGACCATGTTTCCAAATAAGGTCTGCTTCACAGATATCAGAGCTCACACTTGAGTGTATATTTTGTGATGACCCGAGTCAACCCATAGCACTCCCGTAGCAACACCAGAGGGGAGAGAGTATGCCCTCTCGGTGCCTCTATAGCCATAGAGAAGGCTCCCTTTGGGCTCTGGTTGAGATACAGGCCAGTGACAAGGGGGATGTAGCATAGTGATGGTCCTGTCAGGATGGTGAGCAACCTGACCGCCCACTCCTCAGCCCCAACACACACACACACACACACACACACACACACACACACACACCCCAGAGGTCAAAGGGACTTGGTCTGAATCCAAAAGGAAAAGGGAAAAGAAGGTCTCCGAGCAGCCATCACCACCACAAGGAGGCTCACCCGCGCTCCAAGCAGCCATCACCACCACAAGGAGGCTCACCCACGCTCCAAGCAGCCATCACCACCACAAGGAGGCTCACCCGCGCTCCAAGCCTAGAAACATGTGAATAAAGGACCGGTCCGTGTCCCTCCGCATCTTACCATATGCTGTGGGTTAGAGTATGTTCGAGGCCTAAACTCCACGCCCTGTGATGCAAACTTGTTTGGAAGTAGGATCCTTGCCGATATTCCCGGTTAACAGGAGGTCACATTGGAGTTGTATGGGCTCGACTTTTGCATAATTGGCATCCTTATAAAAAGAGGAGAGACACAAGACAGACAGAGAGAAGACAACCATGTGAAGATAGACAGACACACAGAGACTGGAGCGATGCAGCTACAAGCTACAAGGAACATCACGGGTTACCAGGAACTACCAGAAACTAAGAACAAGTGAGGAATTTTCTTGTCCTAGTGTCTTCTGAGAGAGCATAGCACTGGTGACTCATGGAATTTGGACTTCCAGAATGGTACGTGAGACAAATGTATGTTGTGGTATGCCTTCCAGTTTGTGGTGCTGTGTTACAGCAGCCACAGGAAACTGATACGCCATATTAAACCCTCTCCCCTCCCTCTAGTCGTTAGAGCAAGACCTCTTGAGGAGGAACAACCTTAAGCCTTTCCTATCTTGTGTGTCCTCACAAACATCTCCTTCTACAAGGTCACAGGCAGTAAACGGAAGTAGAACCCAACAAGGGCAACCAATAGAGCTGAACCCTTCCAAGGGTCTAAAGTCCTGAAACTACATGGTGCAGAAAGCTTACGCTGGGAGCGGGGGGCGGGCGGCTTCCAAGGTAGGATGAGTGGTCTGTGCCTCTGAAATCCACAGATTTGACTGTTGGCAACGTCAGTGTGCGGCAAGCTTCCCCGTTATGCAATGCCAAACCGCACTTCATGACCGCATTACATTGGCAAGTCAGTCCTCAAACCATATGCTTTAATAAGTAGCAGCTAATCAGTCAAAGCATTTACATGTTTACTATTTGGGGGCCATTTCAATGCCTCCCAGGGATTATAAATTTCCTTATTTGCCGCAAACTATGTCCCAGGTAGTGGCACAATATAAGCCGCAGCTATGCAATTATGCTCCTGTGTGAATGCTTTCTCCACGGGCGAGAAAGAAAGTCAAGCTAAGGGCAGCTAGAAAGAACATAGCAAGAGGGGAGACTTGGGGCAGGGAGGAGGAGAGGGAATATGGACTCTGAGTGGGCACCATGCAGCAACAACGCAAAGAAGTTAGCTTGTCTTACGTATTGAGAATATCCCGTGAGGTGATCATCTCCAAGACTGCCGAGCTGTAGAGGCCCACGTCCTCAAGCTTTTGCTTCCTTTTTTGCTCCATCGACAGGCTGAGCAGTTAGGGGACTCCAGGGGTCTTCCTGCATAGGAGCAGAGAGCAAGCTCACTCCAAAAATAAACAACACTGCTATCAAGTTGATTCCAATTCAATCGTGAGGCAGGATGGGAGTCCTGTCACTTAATTAATCTTTACAGGAGCAGACAGCCTCATCTTTGGGAACTGCTGGTGGGTTTGAACCATTGGCCTTGTGGTTAGCCTTCTAACCTTTACCCAACAGCACCAAGCAGCAGGATGGTTTCCTCTTTGGAGACAGACACTAACCAGTCCTTACAGATCTGCTCCAATGGCAGACGAGGCAATTCTGACCAACCCTGCTGCTGACGATGCCTAGGTCAAGAAAGCATGCCCCAGATAGCTAAGAAGAGAATGAGGCATTTCCTAACATGGTCTAGTTAAAAATGAAAAGTCAGAGAGATGGGCCTCACATATGGCTGTCTCTACTCTGAAGAAGCTTTTGACAGTTCATGAGTCTAGAAGAGCAAAAGCTGGAGTTTAGAACAGCCAAGAACAGGACCCCGTGAGCGACTCAGTGCTAAGGGTTAGCATCCTGAGGGCTGCACCCTAAAAATAAGTGTAAATTGCAATCAAACCTACTCTTTCTGCTCTCGCTGCAATCTGACTGTAAACCACTTCACAAAGGTGCAAGCCCTGCAATTAGATCAATACAAATCCCAGATTGTTCCTCCAGGTGCCCCTAGACACCTAACAGACGTAAAAGAAAATCCTCTCTGGAAGAAGGTATGTACTAGGCCCCAAACGATCTCTCAATGTTGGTTTTTCAAATACAACATCCAACAACCAAATGTAACCAAGGCCATGAGGCAGCAACACAACATGAGCAACCACCGGCACACACGGTGACAAAAAAAACCCACCGGTAGTCCAAGTAATGAAGTCACCAGACACAGACGATGAAGCTACGGAGAGTAATGTGTTGAAAGGGATAAAGGGGAAATTAAACACCATCACTGAGGAATTTGAAACTTTAGAAACGACTGTTTTTTTGAGGGGGTAGGGGGATAAATTCTGGATCTGAAAAATAAACTAGCTAAAATGTAAGACATTGTTCTATATGGCAGATTAAAGATAGTTGAATAAAGACTCGGTGGACTAGATAATAAGTGCAAAGAAACAGAACGAGACACAGATAAAGGACTAGAACCCTCAGAGAAGCGGGCCGGACAGAGTGAGGCGACTGAACCTAAGCCTCATTGGAGACCCTGAGGAGAAGCCACAGAGGTCCCGAAGCGGATCTGCTCAGGTGACTCCCATTCGGTCAGGCGGAGTGGTCACTATGGGCTCACCTTCCCACATAGTGACAGGCATTGTGCCCAGAATTTATTGAGGACACCAATCATCGTTTATCATTTTAAGTAAACACTACTTCTATCAATGAATGGAAATACTTTGAATATTTAATGTTATCCCTCGTGTCCACTTCGAATGATAAATTCAACAACACTGGTAAGTTAGCACATTCTCCAAAAAGAAGTCGAAAACACAAACCAACTCACTGTCACTGAGTTGACTCTTACTCATAGTGATCCCATAAGACAGGGCAGAACTGCCCCGTGAGGTACCCAGACTGTAACTTCTCGCAGGAGCAGAAAGCCCCGTCTTTCTCCAGTTAAAGTGACCACTACGCCCCAGAGCATCTTCTAAACGGACATTCATTACCCACGTGAGGACAGTCGATCTAGCAATATCGGTGCAGATGCAGAAAACTCAGAGGTCGGAGCTCAAGCATTGATTTGAACGTGTGCAGTTCTGGCACTTAGGAGACCGGTCGTATCGTGGATTCAGAGTTGGACTACCAGCCAACCACAAGGTCAGCAGTTCGCTCCCATAAAGACTTCCAGGTTCAGAAACCAAACCCACAGGGGCGATTCTACCCTGCCCTACAGGGTCGCTGAGAGCCATAATCGACTCGGTGGCAATATACTTGGTATTTTGTTTTTGTTTTATTTTAAAGTATTTTAGATGACTGTGCCTGGGAGGTAAGGCAGACCGTCCACTGCCCCCCACCCCACTGCCACTCAGGAATGAAACCCAGGCCTAGAAACAAGCCCCTTAAGCAGAAGCTGAGAGAACAGCTTTTGTGAACACTGCAGACTGTTTCCCACATGGGACCTGCTTGTTCCTACAAGTGGCACGGCTCAGAGTTAAGCTGTGGGGTGGGGCCATCCCCTAGTTTATCAGGAAAGAGACCTTGACAATGGCTTAACTGGAAGTGCAAGGAAGGGAACGGTCAGGGGGCAACCCAGAAACAACCAAAGAGTCTTGGACACAGTAAGACCCTTGTAGGTGAGAGGCCTGCGTGGCAGGGAAGGGAAGTTGTAATGCAGGGGCAGAACTCCTGCAGCCACAGTGGGCATCCAGTCGCAGTGGGCATGCAGTCCCAGTGGGCATCCAGTCGCGGTGGGCATCCAGTCCCAGTGGGCATCCAGTCTCAGTGGGCATCCAGTCGTAGGGGGCATCCAGTCCCAGTGGGCATCCAGTCCCAGTGGGCATCCAGTCGTAGTGGGCATCCAGTCGCAGTGGGCATCCAGTCTCAGTGGGCATCCAGTCGTAGGGGGCATCCAGTCCCAGTGGGCATCCAGTCCCAGTGGGCATCCAGTCCCAGTGGGCATCCAGTCCCAGTGGGCATCCAGTCTCAGTGGGCATCCAGTCATAGTGGGCATCCAGTCACAGTGGGCATCCAGTCCCAGTGGGCATCCAGTCCCAGTGGGCATCCAGTCGCAGTGGGCATCCAGTCGTAGTGGGCATCCAGTCACAGTGTGCATCCAGTCCCAGTGGGCATCCTGTCCCAGTGGGTATGCAGTCCCAGTGGGCATCCAGTCGCAGTGGGCATCCAGTCGCAGTGGGCATCCAGTCGCAGTGGGCATCCAGTCGCAGTGGGCATCCAGTCGTAGTGGGCATCCAGTCACAGTGGGCATCCAGTCCCAGTGGGTATGCAGTCGCTGTGGGCATCCAGTCCCAGTGGGCATCCAGTCGCAGTGGGCATCCAGTCGCAGTGGGCATGCAGTCCCAGTGGGCATCCAGTCACAGTGGGCATCCAGTATCAGTGGGCATCCAGTATCAGTGGGCATGCAGTCCCAGTGGGCATCCAGTCCCAGTGGGCATCCAGTCGCAGTGGGCATCCAGTCCCAGTGGGCATCCAGTCCCAGTGGGCATCCAGTCCCAGTGGGCATCCAGTCCCAGTAGGCATGCAGTCCCAGTGGGCATCCAGTCGCAGTGGGCATCCAGTCGAGGGGATGCAGAACTAGCGTCATTCACTTGGCTCCTTTTGTACCATGTGGACAGGTAAGGCCAAGCAGCACACAGGTGCGAGAGGTGGCAGCTGTGACAAAAATATTCCCCAACATATAGCCACGTGCTCCCTGGGCAATCTATAACTTCAGCTTCTTTATTCTTTATTCTCTATTCAGGGAGCCAGTGACCGATGGTTCATCGAACCACCCTTTCCTGCAAGAATCAGAGGGGCAACCATCCACCACAACACCGCACAGGCATGATTTTGTGTTCAAGTCCAAACACTTCCCGAGAAAATGCAACTCCAAGACTGCTACAGACATCAGTGGAGAAACAGGAGGCTCGGCGACCAGAGAAATTTCTTGAAGCTCTTGTTGCGTTTTAGGGAAATGCAGTATAAACATGATGCTAAATTCTGATGGAATACAGTAAAATGGTTGTTTTTGAGTTTGGCCGCAACCCGGAAGTCGGCCTCCGCTTGGTGGGCTGGTAAGGATGAATCACTTGTTGAAAACATCTCACTAGATGGTCCACCTTTAGAACGCAGCAAAGCTGGACCTATCACCAGCTCGACAATGACCGAGACTCACTACGAGGGTTAGCTCTTAGTCTAAGGGAAACTGTGGTCTTCTTAAAGGATAAAGAATATGAATTAGATGAGTCTGTTTGGGTTTTGAGTTGTAACAAAACAGTTTATTTTAGACCTAAACATACTGCAAGCCTAAAACTTTCTGTATATTTTACCTCAAAAGAGAAACTAACCAGAAATAAAGAAAGTAAACACATAGGCCCAATAGAGTCTCATTTTCCAAGCAAAGCTACAGGCAAACAGTAAAACGTAAGAGGGCAAGGAGAACGGGCCTCAATGTTTGCCGTGACAACCGTTTCCCGTCAATGCGCATGTATAAGGAAAGGAAAGTCTTGCTGCTATCTAACGAAAGAGCGCAGGACAGGTGGCCGGGAGGCCTGGCTTGGCCACTATTGGTCACACGGACAGCCTCCGAATTTGAACGCGCCCAGTGGGGTTCACAGTTTAATGGTGCTACTACTGTCTGTTGTCCAGGTGCGAGGATTTGGGTCTTCTTTACTAGGAGTTGTAATCCGTACTGAGAGCTGCCATCCTTGATCTTCATCGTCAAGTCGCTTTCAGCCAGCGAGGCTGTGTCAGCTGCATATCACAGGCTGGTCATAAGCTTCCTCCGATCCTGATGCCGCGCTCTTCAGACACTGCAGACGCACGCACTCGTTGCTCAACTCCAAGTAGTAGTTGAAAGCAAACGTCTTGAAACATTGATTGCAGCTTGATAGAGTAAGATTAACATTGATAAAATTGGAGAACGCCTTAAGTAGGCCTGGTATTAGGTGGGGGGGCAGTTAATCATTTTATGGGGGGCTCATACAGCTCTTATCACAATCCCTACATCCATCCATTGTGTCAAGCCCATTTGTACATATGTTGCCATCATCACTTTCAAAACATTTTTGTTCTACTTGAGTCCTTGGTATCAGTTTCTCGCTCAAGAACCCTGGATAATTTATAAATTGCTATTATTTTTGCATGTCTAACACTGACCGACGTCTCCCTTCACCCACTTTTCTGTTGTCCATCCCCCAGGGAAGGGTTTCTATGGAGATCATTGTGATCGGTTCCCCCTTTCTCCTCGGGTGGGACTATTTAACCTCCCTTTTTACATGGGTAAAGGTTTATACTTACATAAGTATCAGACCGTGGTGAATTGAAAAGTTCTTTAAAGCTAGCCTGCTACGCAGAGCCTGCGAGGGGAGCTATTCTAGAAGCTCAGAGGTCAGCCAAGGTCAACACAGAAGCAGGAGCCTGACTTCCCAGCCGTCTCCAGTAGGAAATGGCTCCCACGGGAGTACGGGGCTGACCGCCTCCGGAATTTGCTTTTCGTGTTACCAGAAAGCCTGCCCGTGTAATCCGTCTAGAAAACTAGGTGGACGTGGGACTTCGTTTCTTCTAGAATGTCAGCAGCAAGCCTCCCTCCGTATGAGCCCATGCCACCGCCACCACGGCCCCCCTTTCCCTTGAGGAGGAGACCGAGGCGGACCGGGCACCTGGTGACACGAACAGCAGCAATGGGCGAGGACGGTCCAGACCCATGCCACTGCTCTGCCGGCCCCAAGGCCGCGCTCAGTCCACGCAGCTACAGCGCGCGTAATCACGGCCACTGGCCACCCTCGCCCAGGACGCGGGGACACTGCGGGGACCGCTTCGCGGCCTCGGGGCCTGGGTTCTCTTGGAAAACATACCCCAAGGCAAACACAACAGCGCTCTTCTCTCCCCGAAGCCGCCGCCCACCACAAAGCCTAACATTTACAGAGAGAGTAAATAACGGCCTGGCGAGGGCCTCTGGGGGACTTGGGGACACCGGGTGCGCGTTGCAGCGGCTGGTGAGAGCCAGCGAGGTGGCCCAGGGCGCAGACGGAGACGCGGCTGTGCGGACTTGCAGGTGGGCAAGGAAAGAGCCCCGCTCCCTCACCCACCCCGGCTCCCTCACCTGCCCAGGCTCCCTCACCTGAGCCCCAGCTTGCCAGATGAGTCACAGCAACACCCGAACCAAGCCTGTTGCAGGAGTCGATTCTGACTCACACGGACTCCACGGACAGATGAGAAGGGCCCCGTCGGGTTGGCAACCCCCTGATCACCCGAAGCAGTTTCTCCCACGGAGTGGCTATTGGGTGCCAGCCTCTGGACTGGCCTGGAGAGCTTAACCTCTCCCCCGACACCACAGCCCGATAGTCAGATGCACACGTTCTCTCGTTTAACCCTGGCTTTCACCTTGAGGAGGAAGCAGGGCACTTATTGCAATCTCCTGTGGAAGACAGTAATTAGTAGAGATGGAGGCAACATTCTCTTTTTTAAATACTTTTATTGGGGCCTCTTACATCTCTTATCACAATCCCTACATTCGTCAAGTGTGTCAAGCACATTTGCACATATGCCGCCACCATCGTTTTCAAAGCATTCTCTTCCCACTTGAGCCCCTGCTATCAGCTCCCCATTTCTTCCCCTCCCCCCCCCCCCCCCCGCCCGCACTCCCTCATGAGGCCTTGGTAAATTAGAGATTATTATTTCCATATCTGGCATAGACCTCCGTTGCCCCTCACCCACTTTTCTGTTGTTCCTCCCCCTGAGAGGGGATGCTAGGTTGATCTTTGTGATCTTTCCCACTTTCTCTCCCCACCTTCCCCTAATCCTCCTGATACCACTACTCTCCTTGTTGACCCTCCAGGAGGGGGGGGGGCGGGTATCTATCCTGGATTCCCTGTGTTGCCAGCTCATCTAATCCTATTTGTAAGGTCGAATTGAGGTCATGATAGTAGGGGGAAGGAAGCATTAAAGAAGTAAAGGAAAGTTGTATGTTTCACCGGTGCTGTACTGCACCCTGACTGACTCATTTCTTCCCTGTGTCCCCTCTGTAGGGGGATGTCCAAGTGTCTCCAGATGCTCACTGGGTCTCTACTCCATGCCCGGAACAAAGCCCTCATGGGAAAAGCCTGTGTGATCATGAGGTGTCGATGGGATCAGGTGACAGGCATCAAAGACCCAGAGCAAAATCACACTCAAGGTGAGCTGGTTGGGGGCGTGCGGTGGGCGGGGGGAATGGAATGGACGCCCAATGCCCATCTGTAGGCATTTGGAAACATTCTTATCCGTTCTCTAACAGAGGTGGCTCCCTGGCACAGTTTGAACGGAACGACTAGCCGAAAAGTCGGTGGTTCAAAACCACCCGTGGAGCTGGAGAAGAGAGGTCTGGTAGCCTGTTTCCATCAAGACTGCCACCAAGAGAAGCCCCTGAGGCAATTCTCTGTTAAGTGAGAACACACCATGAGTCCCACTCAACTCCAAGGCAAGGTTTTAGGTTTTTGTGTTTCTCGGTATCGAGACCCCACCACCAGCAGGGGGCAGAGCTGAGGCTGCAGCTAGGATTTCAGATTCTCTTTTCAGCTGCTTGATTTAATAATGGCTCATGCTTTGGATGGAATGTCGGGGGGAGGGGGGCAGGGGGGGGAGTTCATCAGCTATTTCGTTACTTAGGTTGAAAAAATAAATTTATATAATTATAGATGCCTACGATTCTTGGACCATATGCTCACAGCATCTTTTTTTAACGGTTTTATTGACTAATGATTCACATATCATACAATTCAGTGGTTTAAATATATTTAAAAGAGTTGTGCATTCATCACCACAATCAATTTTAGAACATTTTCTTCATTCTTGTACCCATTATTATTAGCTCCCTATGACCCCTCAACCTCCCCTCCCATAACCCTAAGAAAATATTAATCTAGTTTCTATCTCTATCGATCTACCTATCTTTGATTTCCTATAAAGAGAATTATACAAAACAAACAGCCAACAATGACACTAAAATAAAACCTCAATTTAAGAGAAAGCAAAAGATAAAAGAAACTAAAACAAATTTAAAATAGGTCATAAGAAAAAAAACTATATTTGATTATATGTTAAAATGTAAGCTTCCTACATCTGCAGTAATCTGCATTCCAATGCACTCTGCCTGAGGGCAAGCCTGTTCATATCCCTGGTCAATGTCCCAAGGGAATTCACTGGGGCTTTAATCCATGTGAAGACTCTGCAGATGGATCTGGTGCTTTCACTGTCATCCATAGCCTTATAAAAAGCTCAGAACTTAGGTTCTAATACAGGGGTCCTCAAAATTTTTAAACAAGGGGGCAGTTCACCGTCCCTCAGACTGTTGGAGGGCCAGACTATAGTTTAAAAAAAAAACTATGAACAAATTCCTATGCACACTGGATGAGTCGGCTGCTAAGCAGGACAGGCAGCTGCAGCAAAAACACCCAGTGGGCCAAATAAATGTCCTCGGCGGGCCGCATGTGGCCCGCAGGTCATAGTTTGAGGACCCCTAAATCGAATACAATTATTTTGTGTGATCTTGGATTTTATTATTTACAATCCTTGGATCACACCAGCTGGTGTACTCCTTCCAGCACACCATTTCTTCGCAATTGTTTGTTATATCAATATTATATATGAACACATAAGGACTTCTACATGTGTACATGTATACATACACCGATGTATATGCAATTGCATCAAATGCATGTGGCAGTTGGACATTGAATAAGTAAGGCCAAAGAGGAATCGATGCATTTGAATTATGGTGCTGGAAAAGAATCGTGGAAGTACCATGGACTGTCAAAAGAACAAACAAATCTGTCTTAGAAAAAAAAAAACCAGAATGCTCTTTAAGAGGCAAAGATGTGAGACTTCATCTCACATACTTGGACATTTGTCAAGAGATACAAGTCCCTGGAGAAGGCCATCACACTTGGTAAAGTAGAGGGGCAGTAAAAAAGAGCCAGGTCCTCAAGGAGATGGCTTGACACGGTGGCTGTGCCAATGGCTAGACATGAGAATGGACCATGGTGGGGATAGCACGGGACAGGGAAGTGTTTTGCTCTGTCCTACCTAGTGCCCGTCTCTGTGAGTCAGGACCAACTCGGTGGCACCTAACAACATTTTTATCTTTGGTGAATGAATGAATGACTGTCAGAGTTGGAAGGAATTAGCAGTGATTTAGTCCGGATGTTCTTATCCTGAAAAGTTAGGAGACTCTCTTGGGGTGAGCTTAGTTCCCTCCCAATGCACCCAAAAGCACACCCCGGGAGCCCCCCCGGAAGATGACCTGTAAGAGAGAAAAAGGCTTGGGATAGACCTGTTTGAAAGCGTCAGATCAGGTTCCGGTGTGTGCTTCTGGAAAGAGGCACTGTGTCGGCACACTCCTCCGTTCTACAGAGGAGCAGATGACCCGTTCAAGGTCACACACCATAGATAACCCCACACCCCAGGTCCTCATGCAGTCTTCACCAGACGCGCTGACTAGAAAACATCACCTGGCACCACAGCCTTGCACTTCCTACCAGGAAAGCTCCAGTCTCTTGCCGAGAACCACCACCCTGGCCCCTTTCTCCCTCAAAATACGGCACATGTGCTCTTCATGCCCCCAGCATGGAAGGAACTTCCTGAAAGGCTCTTACTCCTACACGCCCTCCCTATGGTCTGGTCACTTCCAACTCGTAAGACATGGTAGAACTTTAGGTTTCAAGAACCTCGAATCTTTAAGGGAGCAAAGAGCTCCACCTTCCTCCCACAGAGCGAATGGGGGCTCAAACCGCGAACCTTACAGTGAGCAGCACAGCGTCAAACCCACGACACCGCCAGGGCTCCTGATGGAACGTTCTCATCCACAAGAAATGCGAGGTAATAATTCCCCAGGTTAGCAGAGGTAACCGACTCAGGGTGATCTAGAATAAAATATCTATAGTTAAAATACCCTATCTATTTTTAAATGAAACTATAGACCTACTCAGACCGTGCAGGCATTCCAGGCCCATGCTTGTGAACACAAATGGGTGGACCTTGGATTGGTCCTTGAATCAGGACTCCCATGGGCTCCACGTCATCTTTATTGGCCGCTGGATGGAGGTGAGGAAATGAATGTTCGAACTGCTTCTTCCCCAAAGGGGGCTTCCCTTTGAGGGTCGATCCCTGGACTCTTTGGGAGGCACTAACAGGGTTGCCTGTTTGGATCCCAGGGTCAGGAAATAAGCCCTGGGAGGGACTAGCTCGAGGATGGACTTCTAGAGACGGTATGGAGGTATTGGTATCATGCAGACCAAGACACTGAAAAATGAAGGGAGCACAAATGAATGCAACTATTGTTCAGGTAGAAGCGGTTCTGAAACCAGGGCTAGATTTTACAGATGCTATTTAACAAGCACATCTCCTTCTCAGGAAAATAATCTTTGCCGCCTTTGTCCATGGCGGTGAGCCAGGTTTGGGTTTGAGCTTCCTTCAAGCAGTGGTTTGCTGCCCCCTGGCGTTCGAATTTCTTTTATGTTGTTTTAAGTTTAACAGATTCTAATTGATGACAAAGGCACCTTGGTGACCTTCTTCACTGTTAATCACCCAGTCAGCAGCGGGAGCCCCCCAGCCATTCCGAGAGAGGAAGACTGAGTCTCAGAAACCCAAGGGGGCAATTCTACCCTGCCTTATAGGGTCACGGGAATACTGCATGGTTTGAAATCAGGAAAGGGGTGCAAAAAGGAGGGATCCTCTCACCATTCTTGTTCACTCTGTATGCCGAGAAAATCATCAGAGCAGCTGGGGTCTATGAAGATGAATGCAGTGTCAGGACTGGAGGAAGGCTTATTAATAACCTGCAATGTGCAGATGGCACAGCCTTCCCTGCTGACAGCGAGGAGGACTTAAGGCATTGGTTGATGAAGATCAAGGCCTGCAGCCTTCAATATGGATTACAACTTAATGTCGCGAAGACCAAACTCCTCATCACTGGACCCATAGGTGACATCCTGATAAACGGGGAAAAGGCGGGATTGTCAAGGATTTCGGCATTCTTGCATGCACACTCACTGCCCATGGGAGCAGCAGGCAAGAGATCAAAAGACGCGTTTCAGTATGTAAATCTGCTGCACGAGACCTCTTTGAAGAACTGCAAAGCAAAGATGGAACGTTGAGGACTAAAGTGTGCCTGATGCAAAGCGTGGTATTTTCCATGGCCTCGTATGCATGTTAGAGGTGGGCACTGGATAAGGAAACTGAAGAAGAATCGATGCATTTGGTTTATGGTGCTGGAGAAGACTACTGAAAGGACCATGGTCTGCTCAAAGGACTAATCAACCCGTCTTAGGAAAAGTATGATCAGAGAAGCCTCCTTAAGGCAAAGATGGCGAGACTTCGCCTTCCATGCCTTGGACATGTTGTCAGGAGAGACCAGTCCCTGGAGAAGGAGCTTATGCTTGGTAAGGTGGGGGGGGGGGGGTTTTGCAAAAAAAAAGGAAGGCCCTCTATGAGATGGAGGGGCATTGACTGCAACAGTGGGCCTGGTAGGACACAGATGCAATTGTGACGATGGCGCAGGACTGAGCAGTGTTTCGTTCGGTTGTGCATAGGGTCTCAAGTTGATGGCACCCAACAACAACTGCAGGATCGCTATGAGTCAGAAAGGACTTGATGGCAGTGAGTTGAGGTTGGAGACAACCCTGCAGTCTCTCCGAAGAAGATCATCCCTTAGCAGGTGAAATAAGGACATGGAAGAGACACATGATCATTGTTAGAATGGAAATTTGCTCTTCCTATGGCTCGCCCACCATCCCTCACAGCACTTGTCGGGCAGCAGCGGTTGGGAAGGACCATGAGAGACTACCTGAGAAAACCATTACTACCCATGTCACCGGCTGTGCAACTCCTGCAGGCTCTCTTCTAGGAGAGGGTCATTCTCCACCAGAAGGCGCCATCAGCTCCCTCACTGTGTCCCGGATCCAGCCACGCATCTGGCAGCTGTGTCTAAATGTGGACTATAGATTCTTGGGCCACTGCCCGAGGTACCACAGGTGGCCCTTGCCTCAATGCTAACACATCCTTTGGGATTCCATTGGCCCATTCTCAGATGTTATGACCAAACCTCGCCACCAAGGAGCTTCCGTGTAGTCTCGAACCTCCGGTTCTTTGGTGAGCCACTGAGCACATTAGCTTTTTGCACCTCCCAGGTTTGGTTGGTCACGGAGGTTCTGGATAAAGTTGTGAAAGCTGTGTTTTTGGAAAAACCTCCAAATGATTTCACTACAGTTCCAAGTTTGGGATCGCCTACATAAAACAACTCCATGATATAAAGCAAGCCAAAGAGAGAGGGGGGGTAGATAAGAGCAAAAGTCAAGTGTGGATGGCAGAGTAGGGTAAGTCCACTTGAGTATAAGAACTACTTTGAGGACAAGAAGTGGCCACATTGGAGTGGAAGACACTGGAGGAAGATGTCTCTTACCACCGTCTACACGCAGCCAGGCTGGACCCTTCAGAGGTCAGTCCCATTCAACAGAACGCTCTTTCTCTCCATAGGCAGGGATACACCAAGTCCTGTCTTGAACTTGACCTTTCTCTGGTATCCATACGTCCAGCTTTAATTCTGGAATCAAGGCAGGAGACAGGTCAAAAAGAAGAAGAAAAAGAAGAGGGTTTTTGGGGGTTTTTTTTTCCTAAAATGTTCCTCTTAAAAAGAGGACCTGATGCAAAGGGCTTAAGTGGAGAGCAAATGCTTTGAACATGATGAGGGCAAAGGATGTACAGATGTGCTTTACACAATTGTTGTATGTGTGGATTGTGATAAGAGTTGTATGAATCCCTAAAATTTTAAAATGTTTTTTTAAATGTTCCTCTTATAAGACCACTTATTTAAGATCTTCTTCTGGTTCTCTTTTGGGTTGTTTTGAAGACAGTTATCCAAAGATTCACACTGAATTTCTCCTTCAATAAGACTTTGAAAAGTGATGGCCCCAGGATGCCTGGTTCCATTAGGCGCACTATGCTTAGCTCCTCTCCTTTGGGAACCCCACTCATAACTGTGAGAGGACGGGGTATAAGGGACGTAGACCCACAGGGGACGGGGACGGAGGTTCTTTCAGAGGAGGGAAAAGCAGATGTCCTTCTAGAGCAGAGGTTCTTCCTAATGCCTCGACCCTTTAATATAGTTCCTCATGTGGTGGTGACCCCCCAACCATAAAATCATTTTTGTTGCTACTTCATAACTGTCATTTTGCTACTGTGAAAGGGTCGTTTGACCCCCAAAGGGGTTGAGACCCACAAGTTGAGAATGACTGTTCTAGAGGAAAAGCATTTTTAAAATTACAAGCAAGTGCTCAGAAACAAAAAAGGGTCCCAACAATCCCTAGACAATAAAGGAAAAAAGAGGCCCACCCCAAATAGCCTACAACCCCAGGGTTCAGAGGTCTCTGCGAAGGAAGTCACATGTCACATGCAAGGGAGCTATGGATTTCTCAAAGGCAACATGAGAGGTCAAAAGGCACTGGAAAAATTCTGCAGAAAAAAAACAATTATCAGCCAAGAAACATGTACCCGGCCCAAGTCTAAGCCAAGAATGAAGACCTGTTCAGACTTGTAAGGAACTCAAAGCACTAACTAAGCGCCCCCTCGTGGCAAGTTCCTGGAAACAAAGGAATTCACCAAGACAAGAAAAAGACAAACCCTGAGGCGCAGAGAAGAAGAGTCCCAGAGGGGTCAATCGAATAGGAAGTTGGGGGGTGAAGTTCTCCCCCGGGTTTAGAACACAGCCAATTGTGCCGAAGTACCAGGACAGAGGCAGGGACAATGTGGGTACAATTGGTCTTTTGGAAGATATAATAGACATTGGGCAAACCTCATGACATGTGTGGCAAATCTATGACAAGTGAACTAAAAAGCTTAGAGGAGGTATATTAACTCCAGGAAAATCAGATACCACAGTTTTAAAAAGAAAGAAAATCACTCCAGCGCTTAGCTCGGCAGTGAGGAACATTATCAGCGTAAATGATGCAATGCCTGCCTACTAAATTAGTCAAAAACGATGACTTCTAGCTGGAGGCTGGACGATAGAGTCGAAATGAGCTGTTAGAGTCCCAAACTCCCTCAAAGCACCCCCTGTTACGAGAAAGGCAGCTTGAAGGTAAACCAGTGGCCATCTAGCAGAGAAGCAACCAAACCCACCTGGAAGGATCACCCCCACCCTTGTGATCACCAGGTGTTGACAGGATCAGGTATCAGGCATCAACCAAAACAAACAACCATGTCAATTCAAATGAGGGGGGTTGGAGTGGAGATCCAAAGCCCATCTGTAGACAATTGGACATCCCCTCACAGAAGATTCACAAGGAAGGGACGAGCCAACCAGGGTGCAGTATAGCACCGAAGAAACACACAATATTCCTCTAGTTCTTAATGCTTCCTCCCCCCACTATCATGATCCCAGTTCTACCTTACTAACCCGACTAGACCAGAGCATGTACACTGGTACCGATAATTGCGCTTGACACACAGAATCCAGGACGGACAAACCCCTCCAGACCAGTAATGAGAGTAGCGATTCCATGAGGGTATCAGGAAGGTGGGAGGAGCACGGGGAGAAAGTGGGAACCAATTGCAATGATCAGCATGCAATCAACCTCCTCCCCCACCCCGCCCCCAGGGAAATGAGCAGTAGAAACATAGGTGAAGGGAGACAATGGACTGTGTGGAATATGAAAATAAAAATAATTTCTAAATTATCAAGGGTTCATGAGGGTGAAGGGGGGAAGGAGCTGATATCAAGGGCTCGAGTAGAAAGAAAATGTTTTGGAAATGATGATGGCAACATTTGTACAAATGTGCTCAATACAATTGATGTATGGATTGTAATGATTTGTTAATTTTTTTTCTTATAAGAGAGAGAGCCGGTAGCTAACTAACTTCTCTGGTTGATAAACCAAGAAGTGTTGGTAAGTGCTGTCACGTTGATTATGAATCATAGCCACCTTATGAACAACAGAACCAGACACTGCCCCATCCAGCACCATCCTCACAATAGGTTGAAGCCCATTATTGCAGCCACTGTGTCAACCCAGCTTGTCCTCAGGCCTGTCCTTGTCAGGGACTGGTCTCTCCTGACAACATGTCCAAAGAACATGAGATGAAGTCTTGCCATCCTTGCTTCTCGGGAGCAGTCTACCTGTACTTCTTCCAAGCAGACTTGTTTGCTCTCCGGCAGTCTGGGGGACTTTCAGCATTCTCACCAGCACCATCCTTGAAATGCAGCGATTCTTTTTGGTCTTGCTAGTCATTGTCCAACTTTGACAAGCACGAGCATCTGAGACTATTGAAAATATGGCTTCGCTCAGGAGCACCTCGGGACTCAACGGAAACGCCCTTTCTCGCCAACACTTTAAAAAGGTCTCATGCAGATCGACCTAATGTAATGCTTCATTTGATCTCTTGACTGCTGCATCCATGAATATTGCTTGTGGATCCAAGCAAGAGAAAATCTTAGCCAATTTCCAATTTGTCTCCATTTTTTCTGATGCTACCTACTAGTCCAAGTGTAACCGTTTGGGGTTTCTTCACGTTGAGCTGTAATCTGTGCTGAAGGCTAGTCCGGGGTCTTCCTCAGCAAGTGTTGGAGCCCTCCTCACTTTCGGCAAGCAAGCTTGTGTCGTCTGCACACCACAGGTTATGAATACGTCTTCCTCCAAACATAATGCTGCCTTCTTCTTCAATAGTTCAGCTTCTCAGAACAGCCTTTTGAAAAACATGGTGAAAGGATATAACTCTGATGCACATTTTTCCTGATTTTAAACCAGGCGAGATTGCCTTATTCTGTTTGCACAATTGCTGCTTGGTCCCAGGACAGGTTCCATATACGCACAATGAAGTGTTCGGAAATTCCCATTCTCAACACTATCAATAGTTTGGTTATGATCCATACTGTCGACTGCTTTTGCATAGTCAATATACCAGAAGTAAACATTTTGCCAGTGTTCCCTGCTTTGAGTCAAGATCTAGCTGACATTGGCAATTATAGTCCTTGTTCCACATCCTCTTCGAATCCAGCTGGAACGTCTGGCTGCTCCCTGTCAATACGCTGCAACCACTGTTGAACGATCTTTAGCAAATTTTACTTGTATATGATATCAATGCTATGGTTCTATCCATTGAGCTTTTTATATTGTGAAATATTTATTTCTAATTGCAAATAAGTGAGATTTTGTCTTGAAGCATGGTGTAGCATGGGTAACAGTCTTAATATAATGACAGGAAACTGCATTGCTACATTTTGTGACAGTGTACGTAAAAAGCCAACGTCAGTGCGAAGGTTGAGATAGCTTCTTTCTCACCAGATCGGAAAAAATTGAGCTTTTTTTTTTAATTGGGGGCTCTTACATGTCTTATCACAATCCAGCCAGCCAGCCATTGTGTCAAGCACATTTGTACATATGTTGCCATCATCATTTTCAAAGACATTTTCTTTCTACTTGAGCCCTTGCTATCAGCTCTCCCCTCCCTCACCCCCTCCCCTCCCCTGCAAATTGAGCATTTCTTTGTTATGGTTACAAATATGGATCTCTTCCCATCGGTGGCAAGCTAGCTGTCTTGCAAATTTCTTGGCAAAGACTAGTCAATGTGTCCAGCGCTTCATCAGCTTGTTGAAACATTGAGATCCGTATCCCATCAAGTCCTGGATCCTTGTTTTCGACCAAGTGCTTTGTGCTTGTTTCCAGTGCAGCTTGAACTTCTTCGGTCAGGCACCATTGATTCTGTTCATATGTTACCTCCTGAAATGGTGGAATATCAACTAGTCCTTCTTGGTAGAGTGACTTTTTGTATTTTTTCCATCTGCCTATGATGCTTCCTGCACCATTCAATAATTTCCCACAGAATCTTTTAATAAATATTACAATTCAAGTTTTTTATTTTTCTTCAGTTCTTTCCACTTGATATATGCTGAGATGTCTTTCTTTCAAGAAATTTGACTAAAATAAAATATACTGCCAGGGAAAGACAGCGATGAGGGAACTTTTTATGAATTCCTACTGGACATTTCTGAATTTAGGGTTTGTGGATGAATTGCTGTTTTGTAGCTATGGTATTTGTTGAAAATCTCATCAGAAAAAAATCTCTCTAGAAGATAGGTTAAGAAACCGCTCACAGTTGTGGCCAAGAATGAACAGAAAGGGCGGGCAGCAGGACCGGAAAAGAGAGAAAGGCACTTTTCACTAAGAACTCTTCTCTTCTATACTTTAAAATTCTGGCTTTTGTTTATTTATTACTTCAAAAACACTTTTTGTTTTTAAGCAAAAAGAACCAAGGATGGGAAATGGTTGCCTCTAGGGAGTAGGATGGAAGGAGAACAGGTTGTGGCCAGGAAAGGGTTTTCTTGTAGCAGGGGGCTTCTAAAAGTTCCCAGGAATATGGAATTAAGAGGCAGTGGAATTTTTCCATGACTTTTTTGAAGCCCTCTCATGTTATTTATATTGTTACATACAGAAGGCTTTCTTGTATTATAGTTTTATTCTTTTATTTTTAGAAAAATGATTATGCCGGTCTAGTCGGAAAAAAGAATAATTTAACTATTTATTCAAAGATTGGACGCCAAATTTTAAGGTAATTGCATCTACCAAGCCACTTGTTAAGTAAAGGTAAAGCTGATGCTAGCTCCCTGGAGGCAGTTTCCAATTTCTGGAAGCTCTTTGCTGCCCTCTGCTGGTAACTAATTAAAGTACTCTTGTAGGCTCGCTTCATTAAAAGCATTACAGTGGTTCTCATCTCTGCTCAATAGCACACGAACCTCTCTGGGCATGCTCTACCTTCCCTGGGAGGGAACGCTTTGCATTTCACACATTTTTATAAACTATAAAATTCTTTCATTTCAGCCAATATTTTCACTTACTCACAAGTAAAATCTTTTCTAGTTGTCAGAACACCAGTTAGTGAATTTGTGTCATTACTCCTTCTCAGGAGCATCGGACATGCAAATGTCCTGAGTCGACCTGCTTCTGCCTCAGGAAGGCAAGGGCCCACACTCTTGCACGTTTCTGAAAGATACATGGCTTAAAAACCGTTCATGCCTCTCCTTAGTTTACTATTACATAAGTAATACATGTTTGCTTTAAAAACAATATAAACTCAAAATCCTGGCCATCGAGTCAATTCTGACACATGCGAGCCCCCTGGAACCAGGTAGAATGTCCTCTTAGGTTTCCTGGACTCTTAAATTTTTCCAAGAGCAGACAGCATCCTCGCTCTCTCCAGTAGAAAGGCTGGTGGGTTCAAACCACAGACCTGATGGTGAGAAGCTCTATGTGTGGCCCACTAAGCCACCAGGTCCCCTTTAAAATATATACATATAAACCAAACTATGGGGTCTGAAAGGCTTGAAGATAAACAAGCGGCCAATTAGCTCAGAAGCAGCAAAGCCCACATGGAAGAAGCACACCAGCCTGTGTGATCACGAGGTGTCAAGGGGATCAGGTATCAGGCATCTAAGACCCAGAATGAAACCATACACAATGTGAGTGAGGGTGGGCATGGAGTAGAGGCCCAATGTCCATCTATAGACAATTGGACATCCCCTCAGAGAGGGTCACAAGGAAGAGATGAGCCAGTCACGGTGCAATATAGCACCAATGAAACACACAACTTTCCTCTAGCTCTTTGGTGCTTCCTTCACCCCACTATCATGACCTCAATTCCACCTTACAAATCGGACTAGACCAGAACATGCACACTGCTACAGATAAGAGCCCGCAACACAGGGAATCCAGGATAGATAAAACTCGCAGGGCCAACAAGAAGAGTAGAACTACCAGGAGGATTTGGGGAGGTTGGGGGGAGTAAGGAGGAATTGATCACAAGGATCAACCTAGAACTCTATCCCAGGGAGAGCATACTGGAAAAGTGAGTGAGGGGTGATGTAGGGCAATGTAAGATATGGAAAAAATAATCTATAACTTATCAAGGGTTCGTGAGGGAGGGAGGAAGAAATGGGGAGCTGATATCAAGGACTCACGTGGGAAGAGAATGCTTTCAAAATGATGATGGTGGCATATGTGTAAATGTGCTTGATACATTGGAGGAATGTATGGACCATGATAAGAGACGTAAGAGCCCCCAATAAAAGTATTTTTAAAAAACTAAATTCATTGCCATAGAGTGAATAAAAACCCATTTCAGGTTGTTGCTGTTGTTGTTGTTGTAAGATGCCATTGAATCCATACTGACTCAGGGAAAACTTATGCAAAACAGAACGGAACCCTGCCCAGTGCTGCTCCATTCGCACAATGGCTCCGATGCCTGATACCATGGTAACAGTTCATCGAGCTCCTTCCTCTTTTTCTCTTTCTCTCTCCCCTACCAAGCTGATGTCCTTCTCAACAGACTAGTCTCTCCTGAAAATCTGTCCAAAAATGTACAACAAAGGCTTACCCTCCTTGCCTCTAAAGAGCACTCTAGCTGACTTTGTCGAACACAGATTGGTTTGTCGTACTAGCAATCCGTGGTACATTTTTCCAAAATGCATCTATTTTTCTATAATCTTCCTTATTCAATGCGCTACTTTCACATGCCTATGAAGCGATGAAGAATACCATGGTTTGAGTCGGGCACACCATAGTCCTCTAAGTAATGCCCTTGCTCTTCAATACTCTAAAGAGGTCTTGTACAACAGATATACCTTATGCAGTAAACCTTTTAATCTCTTGATTGCTGCTTCCATGAGCACTGATAGTGGATCCAAGCAAAAAAAAATTCTGGACAACTTCAATCTTTTCTTTATCTATCATGATGTTATCTATTGGTCCGGTTGTGATGATTTTTGTCTTCCCCACATTGAGTGGTAATCCATACTGAAGGAGTAATCCTTTATCTTCATCAGCAAGTGCCTCAGGTACACTTCCAGCAAGTAGTGCTGCGTCATCTTCATATCACAGGTTATTAAGAAGCCTTCCTCCAATCCTGATGTCACATTCTTCTTCATACAACCGTTTCTCAGCACACAGAATGAATAAATATGGTGAGGATACAACCCTGGTTCTAAACCAGGCAGCATTCCCTTGTTCTGTCTGCACAACTGCCTCTTGATCCATGCACAAGTTCCCACTGAGCACAATGAAGTGCTCTGGAATTCCTATTCTTCTCAAAGTTATCCACAGTTTATGGTGGTCCACAGAGTTGAATTCCTTTGCATAATCAATAGAACACAAACATCTGTCTGACATCCTCTGCTTTGAGCCAAGATCCATCTGACATCAGCAATATCATTTGTTCCAAGGCCTCTTCTGAATCTGGCCTTAACTGGTAGCTCCCTGTCAGTGCATTGCTGCAACTATTGTTGGATGATCATAAGCAAAATTTTAATTGTGTGTGATATCAGTGATATTGATCTGTAGGTTGAGCATTCTGTTGGGTCACCTATCTTTGGAATGATCACAAATATGGTCTCCTCCAGTCAGCTCACCAGGTAGCTGTCTTCCACATTTCCTGGCCTGGATGAGTGAGTGCTTCCGGTGCTTCTCCAGCTTTATGAAGCCTTTCCACAGATGTTGTGTCAATTCTTGGAGCCTTGCACTCAGTGCAGTTTGGATTTCTTCCTTCAGCACCATTGCTTCCTGCTCATATGCTGCCTCCTGAAATGGCAGACTGCCAACTAGTTTTTTTTAAACATTTTATTAGGGGCTCATACAACTCATACATATACATACATCAATTGTATAGAGCACGTCTGTACATTCTTTGCCCTAATCATTTTCTTTTTTTCCCCCTCTTTTTTTTTACATTTTATTGCCAACTAGCTTTTTGAGGTAGAGTGTCTGTGTATTCCCTCCCTCTTCTATTGATGTTTCCTACATCATTCCATATTTTCCCTATAGATTCTTCCAAAATTGCAATTTGAGGCTTGAATTTCTTCTTGCATTTTCTCAGCATCAGATATGCTGGGCATGTTCTTCCCTTATGGTTTTCTAATTCTAAGTCCTCACACATTTTGTTACAATAGTTGGCTTTGTCTTCTCAAGCTGTCCTTTGAATTGTTCTATTGAGCTCCTTGATTTCCTACTTTCTTCCATTTGCTTTGGCTACTCTACAATTAATAGCAAGTGACAGAGTGTCTTCTGACATCCACGTTGATCTTTTCTTTCTTTCATGTCTTTTTAGTGACCTTTTGCTTTCTTCATAAATGATGTTCTTGAAGTCCTCCCACAGCGCATCAGGTCCTCTCTCATTAATGTTCAGTGCAGCAAATCTGTTCTTGGTGTTCTCCAAATTGAGGTGGAACAGATTCAAGGTTGTGTTTTGGCTTCAGCTTTATCCTGAACTTGCATGTGAGCGATTGATGGTGTGCCCCATAGTCGGCCCCTAGACTGGTTTTAGCTGCTGATGCTGAGCTTCTCTATGTGTCTTCCCAGAGATATAGACAATTTAACTCCAGTGTACTCCACTTTGGGAAATCAATGTGTCTAGTCACCTTTGTGTTGTTGAAAAAAGGTCTTTGATGTAAATAAGTAGTTGGTTTTGTAAAATTCTGTCATGTGACCTCCAGTTTCATTTCTATCAGCAGATCCATATTTTCCAACTACTGTTCCTTCCTCTTTGTGTCCAACTTTTACATTCCAATAACCAATAACTATCAATACATGTTTGATCAATTTCCAACTAAAGTTGTTCTTCAATTTTTCATCACTAACTTTTGGGGTCATTACATAAATTTCAATAATATTTGTATTGATCTAGATTTCCTTGAAGATGAATAGGTATGATCCGATCACAGGCAGCATTGTACTTCATGATGGAGATAGCAAGATCCTTTATGACAATGAATGCCATTCCTCTTGACTGTGTCATTCCCAGCATAGTAAATCATTTGATTTTCTGATTCCAAATGGCCAATTCTAGGCATTAGTGGGCTCAAATGAACTGCTATTGTCCATTTTGAATCAGAAAATCACGTTTACTGTGTTAGTCTGGGTTGCCTAGAGAAACAAATCCAGTGACACTCATATATGTGTAAGGAAGAGCTTTATATCAAGTAGTCATTACTATATACCAAGACAACATCCCAGCCCATTCCAACTGAAGTCCATTAAGTCCAATACTAGACCATAAGTCCTTCTTCAGACTCACACAACCACATGCAATGATGCAGAATGCAGGAAGATCACAGGCCCCGTGGTTGCAAAGTCATGTGGATCCAATGGTGGCAGTAACACTGCAGAGGTCTGACAGTAACAAGGGTCAGCCAGTAGGACAGTGAAGCCAGAGAGAGGCAGAGGTTCCCAGGGCTCTCCTTATGAGAAGGTCATGCCCACAAAGAGGAACTCTCCGGCTGTGACCTGATTTGACAGGTTGAATGCCGCCTCTACACTCTTACTTTCAGACCCCTTTAGTTAGTTAAAGTGTATTGTGCCAACCAGGCTGATAACCACATGTGGGATTAATTAAAGGGTGGAGAGAGAAATGGCTCAATGAGACTCGCCTTTCTAGTTCTGGGGTCTCTTACTTTGTGATAGTCGGACCAGGGTGCAATTGCCTTAGCCAGTTCCCTGCTTCAGCTGGCAAGGCTCACTTCCTACAAGACATCCCTGAGGAAAAGCCTCATGGACCTAATCCAATGCAGCCTGGGTGCTGGAGCAGCCATGTGGAGACCCCTGCCAGCGCTGAGATGCTTACACATTCTCTGATTCCGCTTTCCTCCTGCAGTCGGTGTCATAGAGTGTGTTTTGTGAGATGGAGGTGGACTTTATGGATTGGTGTTGGACATATGGGTTAATGTTGGACTTGTGGGCTTGGGCAGCACAGGGTTGGGATGTTTTCTTGATGTGCACTTAACCTTTATATAAAATTCTCTCTTACACATGAGTTCCTGTGGATTTGTTTCTCTAATGTACCCAGACTAACACACCCCTACACTGTATAAATAGTATACAGTCACTTAAGAGTTTAATCTGTACAAGTCAACAATTAATGTATTTTGGTTCAGAGCTGGCCTGTAGTTGTATAATTTCCTTTCCTCAACAGTGTTTTAAATTCTATACCATTGACAGAATTACCTTATTCCCCACAGAGAGGAGTGATAATGCTCTGGAACATAAAAGGACATCTAAAGGATGAACCAAATACGTATATATAAAGATGTGTAAGTGAATGGGGCTTGCACTTAATTCTAACCACAACCTAAGAGCCATTGGTTCTTACAATATTGCCCTGCTTGATACTCACCCTCATGAAGAGATCACTGAAGTTAGGGGCCTACAGCAAAGTGTGGTGGAGAAATTAGAAGGTGACCGGCTATTAGAAGGAATAGCACCTGGTTTCTGAAAGGTGTATCTCCAAACAAGCAGAGAGGTGTCAAATAAGTCCACATAGAAGAAGCACTCCAGCCCAAGATCCAAGGATTGTAAATAATAAAATCCAAAGGAGAGAATGGTATCAGAGCTTAAATTGTAAACACCTGATTTTCAGAAGGCTATGGATGGCAGTGGAAACCCAAGATCCACTTTCCAGGTCCAAGCATGGTTTAAGCCTCTGCTGAATCCCCTCTGACCATATTTTCAAGATTTGAATAGCCTTGTTATCAGATCAGACAGAGCCCTGTAATGTTGATGACAGATGTAGCTAAGTTGAAATGTAGTATCTTTTTATTTGATCTCCCTTTTGACTCACTTTAAAGTTGTTTCCGTTTAAAAAAAAAAAAAAGCTGGGGCAGGGGAAATGCAAGTGGAATAAGCCTCTGGCAAACCCCTCTGACTACAGACCAGGGATGTGAACGGTCCTGCTATCATGCAGGACGCACTTGCAAAGTGGATTATTACAGATGCAGTTAGGTTAAAATTCAACACCTTATCATTTTATATCCTTTTTGGTCCATTTTAAGTTTGTTCTAGTCTTTAATATTTTATGCCTTCTTATCTTTCTGCTTTTCTTATGTTTTAGCTTGTTACAGTTGTTAGTTTGTTTTGTTTTGTTTTTAATGTTTTTCTGTTCATCAAGTCCAGGATAGGCAAATCTGTAGACCCAGTAACTGGACTGATGGATTAATCACAAGACTAGCCCCTGGAAAAGGAAGGAAGTCGCACTTGGGAAAGCAGAGGGTCGGCGAAAAAGAAACCCCTCAATGAGTTGATTGACACTGGGGCTGTCGCCATCGGCGCGCACAGCCAGTGTGAGGACGGTGCAAGGCGAGCCCTGTTTTGTTCTGTTGTACACGGGGTTGATGAGTTGGAACGAACTCAACGAAATCTAAAAACACCAACAGTGATCCACAGTTCGTACCAAGCCACCAATGGTGATCTATAAAGGTCAGACCCAGAACTTATACTGAAACTGCTTTTTCTAATCTTGACATTTTCATTAGTTTTTCTGAAGTGAAACTTGTTTGTTATTTTTGTTGAAAAGTGATACACTAGAAAACTGCTTAAAACTGCAGCTACAAGCAACTACTCACCCACTGGCATCGAATTGACCCTGCAAGACACAGTAGAACTGCTCGATATTGTTTCCTTGTCTATAAATCTTTATGAGAATAGAAAACCTCACCTCCCACAGAGGACTGGTAAGTTTGAACTACTGACTCTGTACTCCCCAGCCCCACACTTAACCCACTACGTACCAGGGGTCCACTAAGTCACTAAGCATTTGGTAAAGCAGACACCAAGTTGTTATGCCAATGAGCTCCTTTCCTTAACCATATCATGTTTCCGCCAAAAGCAGAATAAGTTTAAGTTCAACGGTGGGGGGGGGGGGGCGCTTATTAAATTGCAAAAAAGTAAACATATTTAAAATACCAAGGTCTCTAGAAATTTTTAAGAATAATCAAGCCAAAATAAAATAAAGAATAGTCAAGCCATACCAGGATGAATAGTGCTTCTGTCCTTTGCTCTGATTCCTGGGAAGAATGTTCAAGTTCTAAGCCAGCCCACTGGTTTCAGATATGAGCTTGGTGATAAAAAGCAAAAATAAAAATAAAGAAGGAAAAATTAAAAAAATACCTCACCACTATCCAGTCACTTCTGACTTATTAAACAGAGGTGGCCCAAGGCCAAATAGGAGTGGTCTATTGTTTCTTGCAAATCAAGTGTTATTGGAACACAGCCAAGCCCCGTTGGTGTAATGGTTATATGTTGGGTTGTTAACTGCAAGGGCAACAGTTCAAAACCACCAGCTACTCTTTGGGAGAAAAACTGGGCTTTCTACTCACATTGAGTTACAGTTTCAGAAACTCACAGGGGCAGTTCTAGCCTGTCCTATGGGGTCACTATGACTCAACTGGGTGGCAATGAGTTTGGAGTTTGAGTTTGGGGGCGTGACATAGCCATGAGTCACATTCTAGATGCTCTGGTCTGAAGGCAATGAGCCAGTCTTGTACACTTTTCTAATCTGTAATAATATTTGTACATCTCCCCATCATGGCCCCTTCTCTGCTTCTGTAGTCCCATTGGCACCTGTGATGAACTGATGTGCTGCGAGGTGTGATTTGGTGACTGATTCCTTTGTTCTCTGCTTCTTTTTTCAGTGGCTACATTTCTGTGAATCCTTGGTCGCCATTAGAGTCTCGTGCTAATGGTCTTCCTCATCCAGATGATTTGTCTTAGTCTTTGTCATGTCTTTGTCTTGTTCAAGACTTAATAAACGTGTCTCTATAAATTATTTTTTTAATTTGAGATCCCATTTCTCCCCTGGAACACTGCTTTTCCACTTAAAAATCAGAGTTAAGTAGCTGAAAATGTCTAAATATTTATTATCTTACCTGACAAAATGCCTGTTGACTCTAGAACATGGCCTTCTGAGCCTCACTAAGCCTCATTGGCTCCATGGGAGAAACTGTAGGAAGTTCGCCGTGAGAAGCCTGGTGAGTCCAGTCTTCAGGGCTGGGCATCCCATGCCTGCTGTATCGTGATGGACTCCTGTAACAAACAGGGCTTAAATACTCCTACTCCTTGTCAACCAGGACCAGATCCTGTGAAAAGCGAGACAAGTTCATTGAGTGCTGCCCTCTAGAGGCGCGCTGTGCAGTGGGAGTTGGAGCTATTTAAACAAGCCATATGTAGCACTGTACAGCATCTGAAGAACTCTGGTGGTGAAAAGGCCAACCACTCAAGTGGCAATCCAACCCACCCAGCATCTTTCCAGGAAAAAAATCTGACCATCAGCTCCCTAAAGATTGCTGCTAAGAAAACCCAGGGACAAGGGAACAATGAGTGATTTGAAACCAATGGCAAGGAGGGTATGGGAAGCCTGGTAGGGAGTGACCAAGGTCAATGTAACTGACAGGAATTACTAGAACCCAAATGAAGGTTGAGCATGATAGTTGGATAAGACAAGAGGAAAGTAAAAGGAAATAGAGGAAAGAACTAGGAGGCAAAGGGCATATATAGAGGCCTAAATAGAGGCATGTCCATATGTTAATATATTTATATATGATGATGGGGAAATAAATCTATGTGCATATATTTATAGGTTTAGTATTAAGATACCAGATGGATATTGGGCCTCCACTCAAGTACCCCCTCAATACAAGAACACTTTGTTCTATTAAACTGACATT
This sequence comes from Tenrec ecaudatus, assembly GCF_050624435.1. NCBI lineage: Eukaryota > Metazoa > Chordata > Mammalia > Afrosoricida > Tenrecidae > Tenrec > Tenrec ecaudatus. The sequence continues at coordinate 53,257,525 of NC_134531.1, read as the reverse complement.
CCAGCTGGAGGCACAGAGAATCCAGGGCGGATGATCCCTTCAGGACCAGGGGTGTGAGTGGCGATACTGGGAGGGTAGAGGGAGAGTGGGTTGGAAAGCGGGAACTGATCACAAGGATCTACATGTGACTTCCTCCCTGGGGGATGGACAACAGAAAAGGTGGTGAAGGGAGACGTCAAACAGGGCAAGATATGACAAAATAATAATTTATAAATTATCAAGGGCTCATGAGAGAGGGGGGAGAGGGGAGTGAGGGGGAAAAAAGAGGACCTGATGTAAAGGGCTTAAGTGGAGAGCAAATGTTTTGAAAATGATGAGAGCAATGAATGTATAGATGTGCTTTACACAATTGAAGTATGTATGGATTGTGATAGAGTTGTATGAGCTCCTGATAAAACGTTAAAAATAACTTACATGGAAAAAATAAATAAATAGATAGATAATGAACTGACATTCCATAATGAGCACCTGCCCGACATGATCCCTGAAGACAAATATGTGCATAAGCAAATGTGGTGAAGAAAGCTGATGGTGCTCGGCTAACAAAAGATATAATGTCTAGGGTCTTAAAGGCCTGAAGGTAAACAAGCGGCTATCTAGCTCAGAAGCAACAAATCTCACAGGGAAGAAGCACACCTGCCTGTGTGATCACGAGATGCCAAATGGATCAGGTATCAAGCACCAAAGAACAAAAAATCCCAAAATCGTGAATGAGGGGGAATTAGGGGTGGGGACCCAAAGCCCATCTGTAGGCAACTGGACATCCCTTTACAGAAGGGTCACCAGGAGAAGGTGAGCCACTCAGGGTACAGTATTGCATCAATGAAACATACAACTTTGTTCTAGTTCTTAAATGCTTCCTCCCTCCCTCCCCTCCCCCACTATCATGATCCCAAGTCTACCTTACAAACCTGGCTAGACCAGAGGATGTACACTGGTACAGACAGGAACTGGAAACACAGGGAATCCAGGACAGATGATCTCGTCAGGACCAGTGGAGAAAGTGATGATACCGGGAGGGTGGAGTGGAAGAGGGGGAACTGATTACAAGGATCTACATATCATACAATACAGTTCAATAGTTCAACATACAATACAATGGTTCAACCACATCAAGAACGATTGTACAATCATCACCACAATCAATTTTAGAATATATTCTTCTCTCTTGTACTCATTGTTAGTAAGTCCCCATCCCTCCCCCCACCCCAGCCTCCCCTGCTATCACCTTAAGAAGCTATCAATCCAATTACTGTCTCTAGATGATATTCTTGATGTCATTCCAGAACTCCTTAGTGTTCAATGTCTCCATTCTATTCTTGAGCTGGTCTCTAACTTCAGGTGAGGTACACTCAGAATCACATTCTGGCACATGTTTTAGACTCTACAAAACTTACATTACCCTTATTAAGCTGGGCTTAAACATTAGGCTACTAATTTCAAGGTCAACAGTTCAAACCCATCAACTGTTCAAGGGAGAATACTATGGCTCTCAGTTATCGATTCATAGAGATTACAGGAGAGGGTAGAGCTGCTTCTTTAAGTTTTCAAAACAGTAACTCTTTACAGGAGTAGAAAACCTCATCTTTCTCTCTTGGAGTAGCTAGTGGTTTCGATCAGCTGACCTTGCTGTTATCAACCAAAGAGTAACCATTGTATACCATCATGGCACACAATCGACTTGAGGGCAGTGAGTTTGGTTTTCAGTTTTGCTCCTGTAGAGATTTACATTCCCAAACCCCACTACGGAGCAGTTCTGTCTGTCCTGCAGAAGCTCTAGGAATCAGTGTCAACTCCATAGTAAGCGGGTAGGTTAAGCTAGTGCATTGGATTTATTTTCTCTCTTTTTTAAAATCATGGATTGGGTAAAAGTTTACAGAGGAAATTAGTTTCCATCCGATCACTTAATCCCATTTTCTTTTGTGAGTTTAATTGCCTTTACCTTGTGTGCTTGTTTTCTTTTGCTGCGTTATCAAATTAAACAATATACATTTTTTAATCATTTCATTGGGGGCTCTTACAACTCTCATCAAAATCCATATGCACATCCATTGTGTCAAGCACGTCCACACATGTTGCCATCATCACCCTCAAAACGTTTTCCATCTACTTGAGTCCTTGACACCAGCTCCTCATTTTCCCCACCCCCACACTCCATCACGAACCCCCACAATTTACTATTTTTTTCATGTCTTACACTGACCACCATCTCCCCTCACCCACACCTCTGCTGTTTGTCCCCCGGGAAGGGGCCATATGTAGAACATTGTGATCGGTTCCCCTTTTCTCCCCTCGCCCTCCTGGCATCACCACTCCCATCACTGGTCCTAAGGGGTCCATCTGCCCTGGTTGGACTCCCTGTGCCTCCAGTGCCCACCTGCACCAGTGTACATACTCTAGTCCAGCAAGACTTGTAAGGTAGAATTGAGGTCATGATGTGGGTGGAGGAAGCACCAAAGAACTAGAGGAAAGTCGTATGCTTCATTGACTCTACACTGCACCCGGACTGGCCCACTCCCTACCCCATGACCCCCATGCAAGGGGATGTCCAACTATCTACAGATGGGCCCTTGGCTTCCACTATGCACCACCACCCCCACTCACATTGATATGACTTTTGGTTCTGGGTCTTTGATGCCCGACACCCAATCCCACTGACACCCCATGACCACACAGGCTGGTGTGCTTCCTCCATGTGGGCTCTCCTTTATCTCAGCTAGATGGCCACCCCTTTATCTTCAAGCCTCCAAGACCTCAGACACTATATCCTTTTACAGTCAGGCATCATCAGCCCTCCTCACCACATTTGCTTATGCACCCATCCTGCCCCCAGAGATTGTGTTGGGAAGGTGATCACCAGGGAATGCTGGGTCATTAGAACAAAGTGTTCTTGCATTGAGGGAACACCTGAGCAGAGGCATAATGTCCATCCGCTACCCCAAAACCCAATACAAAATATATGTACATAGATCCACTGCCCTATCATTATATATAAATATACCTACATATATGGACAGGCCTATATTTAGACCTCTATAAATGCCCTTTGCCTCCCAGTTCTTTCCTCCATTTCCTTCTACTTTTCTCCTGTACCACTATCATGCTCAGCCTTCATTCGGGTCTCAGTAATTCCTCTCGGCCATATTGGCCCCGATCAAGTCCCATCAGGCATCCTACACCCTCCTCACCATCAACTCCAGATTACTTGTTGTTCCCCTGTCCCTGGGCCCATTCACACGCACTTCCCTTCCCCCCACCTTCCCTTCTCTTGAGGCCCCCTGGATCCATCAGTCATGCTGCTTTCCCCTCCGGGATAGCCCATCCACCTATCTTATCCAGACAGACATACAGAGATGATAGTAAGCACAAAACCAAAGCAAAATAAAATAATAAAGCAATGACAACGAAAGAAAAGTCTATAAATAGTTCCAGATCTGTTTGTTTTTTTTACCTTTAGGAGTGTTTTCTAGTCATGTCGGATGAGGTGCCACACCCTAGCCCCAAAGTCTAGTTTTGGTATTCCCTGGGGACTTCATTATTTTGCTCCCCTAGCTGCTCTATTGCACACCCTCAGTGTTTTGCCCCGGTGTGGTAGGGTCAGATAGGGCACAATTCCCACACTGTGTCTCCAGTGTTGTCCCCCATAGCACTATGGGTCAGTGAGGGACATCATTTCTGTGTCTCCTGGTGGGGCCCGCCCCATGTCCTCTTACTGCATTGGCTGCTCTGAGCAAGAATATCATCCTTGAGGTGTGGTGGGCCGGGACGAAACAACACAAACCTTACAGTGAGTAGGGTAGAAGTCCAACAAGGATCTCTCTGGGCTAAAATTAGTAGCAAGATTGTCTGTGCGGCTATCAGAAATAGGGAAGGACACAAACACAGAGGAGGCACAAATCGACAAATGGGATATACTGAAGATAAAACACTTGTGTACATCTAAAGAATTCACCAAGAGAGTAATAAGAGAGTCCACAGACTGGGAAAACATCTTTAGCAATGACACATCAGACAAAGGCCTTATTACTAAAATCTACAGTACTCTGCTAGCTTCCAAAAAGAAAAAAACCAATAGCCCACTTGAAAGGTGGGCAAAGGTCTTAAACAGAAGTTTCACAGGGGCAGAAATCCGAATGGCCAACAAACATATGAGAAAATGTTCCCGATCTTTAGCCATAAGAGAAATGCAAATTAAAACAACAATGAGGTACCACCTGACACCCTCAAAGGTAGCCCAATTCAAAAAATCAGAAAGCAACAAGTGTTGGAGGGGCTGTGGGGAGACAGGAACTCTCATCCACTGCTGGTGGGACTGTAAGTACGTACAGCCACTATGGAAATCAATCTGGCGATACCTAAAACAGATGGAAATAGAGTTACCATATGACCCAGCAATCCCCCTACTGGGCATATACCCAGAAGAGGCAAGAAACAAACCAAGACCAGACATCTGTGCTCCAATGTTCATTGCGGCACAGTTCACAATTGCAAGGAGTTGGAAGCAACCCAAATTTCCATCAACTGACGATTGGATTAAAAAACTGTGGTATATACATACAATGGAATACTACGCATCACTAAAGAGCAGTGATGAACGTATGAGGCACATAGCGGCATGGGAAGAACTGGAGGAAATCATGCTAAGCGAAGTAAGTCAGGCACAAAAGGACAAGTACAACATGAGTCCGCTGAGGTAAGAATTTTAAAAAAATTTTTTTTTAAAAAAAGCAAAAGTGGCACAGGGAAAAAAGCTACTGTATACAAACATTTTAGGGGTGAAGACGGGGTAGTATGGAAGAGACCAGACCAAAACCAGGGATGTACATGGTAGACAATGGTGGAGGAGGTGGGGAAAGGAAAACAAAAGGATGAATACAAGGAAGAAAAGGGTAGTGGGGTCATAGGGCATTAATCCACCCAAGGGGAGGGTATTGTTTATATCTCCACAGGGAAAGTGGGACCAGACTTCAACCCAGTGTCGCAAGGTGTGAACGGAATATCCCGGTGTGGAGGAGGGAACCGGTGGAGAGGTCTGGGAGGCTGGCCCCAGCACCATAAATTAAGTGGATTCCTGCCCCTCCCCCGAAAAGAATTTTTTCAAAAGGACGACATTGACTCTGCAGCTCTGGGAGATGGACATATTTGATCAGAACACACGGGAGCAGATGAAGGGGCAGGAGGAGAGAGTGGAGCACAGCCTGGCCCACCAGGCCGTAATGATGATGTTCCTGAGTAGAGCAGCCAGTCCACAGAGAGAACAACATGGCTGGCCCCACTATGAGACATGATGCCCCTCAGTGACTAAGGGCGATACAGGGGACAGCACCGGAGACACAGTGTGGGAATTGCACCTGACCTGATCCCACCACACCGAGGCAAATCACTGGGGGAGTGCAGCGGAACAGCAAGGGAATGGAGTGGCAAGGTCCCCAGGGAATGCTGAAAGTGGACTTCAGAGCCAGGGCGTGGTGCCCCAACAGACTGGACTGGAAAACGCTCCTAAGGGCCAGCAAACGATCCCTGAACTAACTACAAGCTTTTCTCTTGTGAACTGTTTTATTCTGTTCTTTGTCAGTGGTTTGTTTTTGTTGTTTTGTTGTCTGGTTGTATACTGTTGCTTTGTTTTCCTCTGTCTAGTTTTCGTGCATGTTAGTGACTCCACAGGTCTGTCTGAATAGGACAGGCTGGATGAACTATCTGGAGGAAAAACAACGGGACCGACAGTTTTGGAGGGACTTGGGGTGGGGTGGTAGGGGGGGTAAGGAAGTGGTGTTAACAAACCCAGGGACAAGGGAAAAACATGGGACCCCAAATGGTAGAGAAGTGGGAGTGGCAGGCCTGGTGGGAAATGATCAAGGGTAAGGTTGCTTAGAGAAGAGGTATACTCTAGCCCAGGTGGCGATGAAGCATGGTAATAGGGCAGGAGGAAAGTCAAGGGAGATGGAGGAAAGAGCTAGGAGTCAAAGGGCATTCATGGAGGTCTAGACAAAGACATGTACATGCAAATATATATAGGAGGATGGGGAAATAGATCTATGTGTCTATATTTATAGGTCAAGTATTAAGGTGGCGGAAGGACCTTGGGCCTCTACTCAAACACTCCCTCAATGCATGAATACCTTCTTTTATTAAATTGGAACTCTATGATGCTCACTCTCCCGACACAACGGCTGGAGCCAAAGTGTGTGAACAAGTAAATGTGGTGAAGAAAGCTGATGGTGCCCGGCTATCAAAAGAGATAGTGACTGGGGTCTTAAAGGCTTGAAGATAAACAAGCGGCCATCTAGCTCAGAAGCAACAAAGTCCACATGGAAGAACACACCAGCCTGAGTGAGCGAGTGGTCCCAAAGGGATCAGTTACCAGGCATCAAAGAACAAAAAATCATATCATTGACTGCACACCTCCATGATAGGATCGCTGAATACAAATGGGTGCATAAGCAAATGTGGTGAAGAAAGCTGATGGTGCCCGGCTATCAAAAGAGATAGTGTCTGGGGTCTTAAAGGCTTGAAGGTGAACAAGCGGCCATCTAGCTCAGAAGCAAATAAGCCCACATGGAAGAAGCACACCGGCCAGTGCGATCACGAGGTGCCCAAGGGACCAGGTATAAGGCATCATGCAAAAAAAAAAAAAAGATGTAAGTGTGTGTATGTATGTGTATATATGTGTATATGTATATATGTATGTATATATATGTATATATATCATATTAAATGAAGGGGGAAGTGCAGAGTGGAGACCCAAGGCCCAAGTGTCGACCAATGGAGATCCCCTCATAGAGGGGTTTAGGAGAGGAGATGGGTTAATTAGGGTGTGAGGTAGTATCGATGAAGAACACAGCTTTCCCCCGGATCCTGGATGCTTCCTCCCCCCAACTACCATGATCCGAATTCTACCTTGCAGGGCTGGATAGGACAGAGGCTGTACACTGGTGCATATGAGGGTTGGAGGTACAGGGAATCCAGGGTGGATGATACCTTCAGGACCAAGGGTGTGAGGGACGATCCTGGGAGAGTGGAGGGTGAGTGGGTTGGAAAGGGGGAACTGATTACAAGGATCCACATGTGACCTCTTCCCTGGGAGAGGGACAGCAGAGAAGGGGGGAAGGGAGACTCCGGATAGGGCAAGATATGACAAAACAACGATGTATAAATTACCAAGGGCATATGAGGGAGGGGGGAATGGGGAGGGAGGAGGGGAAAAAAAAAGAGGACCTGATGCAAGGGGCTTAAGTGGAGAGCAAATGCCTTGAGAATGATTGGGGCAGGGAATGTATGGATGTGCTTTATACAATTGATGTATGTATATGTATGGATTGTGGTAAGAATTGTATGAGTCCCTAATAAAATGTAAAAGAAGAAAAGAGAAAAAAATGATTAGGGCAAAGACTGTACAGATGTGCTTTATACAATTGATGTATGTATATATATGAACTGTGAAAAGAATTGTATGAGCCCCAATAAATTGTTAAAATTAAAAAAAAAACAAAAAACAAAAAAAACAAAAAAAAAAAGATTGTCTGTGCTTCCTTCTGAAGACTGGGGGTGGGTGGGCAATTCTGCTTGCTTGCCTATCGGGACTTGTAGGTGCCACCCACGGTCCTTCACTTGTGGCCCCTTCTTAAATCTTTAAAAGCCCACACGGCAAGCGGATTCCTTTACACCTCACGCTGACCATCTTCCATAGCCACTCTCTCTCTAACTCACCTTTTAAGTACCTTTGTGATCATATTGGGCCCACTTTCTATTTTCAGGTTGGCTAATTAGCCAGCCTTACTTTAATCTGCAGTCTCCAAATTGCATGCCCACAGGTCCTGCATTAGGAGAGAGACATCTTTACAGGCATTCTTCTTCCCCCCACAGAGAAGGTAAGCCTCGGCTACTCTACATAAGGATTCTCCACAGGCCTACCCACACCCCCACCCAAAGCAGCAGGTCATCAACAATCAGGGAAAACAGAGGGAGACCTTGGGAGACAGACAGGTGTGTGTGGAGGAAAGAGCAAGACCTGGTGGTTCCTGATTCCACTCTCTGTTCCTCCTGGCTATTGATCGAGCAGGTTCCGTGTCTGAGTACGTGTGCATTAGGCTTCTGTTCCTTGAGTTAGAGGAGGCCGGGTGTCATTCTGTACGTAGTCGCTTCATGAGAGGCTGCTACATGAAAACCGCGGTGTCCAGCACTTCATGTGCACTTTTTGTTTAACCCTTGCAACCACTGAAAAATACAGTTCTTTGAATTTTAACACTAAAGAAGCTGAGGTTCTATGGGGGGGGTATACGATCTTGCCCCCGGTCGCCTACTAATGAATGAATAGCTAAGATTCAAATCTAAGTATCTCCAGGAACAAGACCTGGTCATTTAGTGATCTCTGCTGAGTTTACACATAAAATTTGGGGATCTCCTTCTGTGAGTTTCTTTCTTCAAGAGAATTTAAAACGGAGGAAATGTTTAGTAATGATGCATTTGTCTACTTAAGTTAATTGGAGTTAAGATCTAAAACATGCAGTATTTCTAAGTTGCTTTGCAACATTATACCACCTGAGGGCACCAAAGCTTAAAAAATCTTTTCACGGTATTTGCTTCTGAATAAAGAATTCTTCCCATTTGTCCTCTGAGCATTATGAAGCATCATTACTACACGTTCTGTGGACAAGGGGCTGTAATGAGGGGATGAAGATGAACGGGACTTAATACCTGGCCGAGTGAGGAGCCTCCCTGTAGAGAACAGCTTTTAATTGGCCAACACTAAATCCAAAACCAGTCCCACTGCCCTCTGGTGGATTCGGACCCATCTCAACCCACAGGCCAAAGTAGAACTGCCCTTGTGGGTTTCTGGGCCTGAAAATCTTTATGGGAGCAGACAGCCTCATCTTTCTCCCTCAGCCTAGTTGGTGGCTTCAAACTGAGGACTTTGGAGATAGGACCCAACTGACAAGTGATTCTCCAAGTAGGGTCCAGGGATTCTGGGAGTCTCTGACATCCTCTCAAAGTTGATCGGGTTCCAAATTATTTTTAATACTATTATTTTATTTCCTTTGTCTCACTTTCATTCTTTCATGCATGTTCAGTGGAGCTTGCCAGGGGTTATATGACACATGCCAATGTCACTGTCTGCTGACTCCTGGAATGTGTTTGCATAGTGTGTTCTTGTAGAAACATGGTAGGTGGCTGAGGGTATAAGTGTGTGCATATTTAGAGGTAACTAACTGTTTGCTCTCAGTGCTTAAACTGATCACAGTACCTTCCCTACCCAGTATATCATTCTGAAACTCAGACATTCTCCTTGCACCTCTACAGACATGATACTCCTAAGTGGATTGCAATGTCTTGTTTTATGATATTTCTAACCTTATAAAAACAGTTTTATTTTTTTGGTTTTGTTTATTTAAGATTTTTTATTGGGGGACCCTTACGGCTCTTACAACAATCCATACATCAATTGCATCAAGCATATTTGTATATATGGTGCCATCATCATTTTCTAAACATTTACATTGTATTTGAGCCCTTGGTATCAGCTCCTCTTTTTACCCTCATGACCCCTTGATAAATTATAATTATTTTCTTATCTTACAACAACCGCTGTCTCCCTTCCCCCCACGGTTTCTTTCCCCCTCCTCTCCCTACCTTCCCCCTACCGTCCTGGTATCACTACTCCTATTTCTGCTCCCCAGGGTTTATCTGACCCAGATTCCATGTGTCCTGAGCTCTTATCTGTACCTGCATACATTCTCTGGCCTAGCCCTCAATGAAAGGCAGAATTGGGGTCATGATAGTGGGGGGTGAGGAAGCCTCAAGGAACTTGCATGTTTCATCAGTGCTATACTTCAACCTGATTGACTCATCCCTTCCTTGCGACCCTTCTGTGAGATGTCGCATTGTCTACAGATGGGCTTGGACTTTGTGCTCTGACTCTCCTTATTCTAAACAATATGCTTTTCGTTTCTTTGTTTGTTTGGGGTCTTCTGATGCCTATTACCCGATCCTATAGACACCTCATGATTATACAGGCTGGTGTGATTCTTCCCTGTGGGCTTGTTGCTTCTCTGCTAGATGGTCACTTGTTTAACTTTAAGCTTTTAAGACCCCAGATGCTATATCTTTTGATAGCCGGACACCATCAACTTTCTTCACCACATTTGCTTGTGTACCCATTTTATCTTCAGCGATGGGCTATCACAGAATCCCAGGTTGTTAGAACAAAGTGTTCTTGCATTAAGGCAGGGCTTGAGCAGAGGTCCAAAGTCCATCCATTTCCTTAATGTATTGCCATATAAATATATGTACCTATGCCAATACCTCTATTTATATGTACCTGTGCCAATACCTCTATTTTTATGAATTAATATATTTACATAAGTGAACAGCTATGTGAATACCTCCATCCATAGCTTTGCTTCCTAGATCTGTCCTCTGAAAAGGTGTTTTTTATCTAAAGCATTATCTTGTAGCTTAATATTTTGATATCAATGCAAATCTATTCAAAATATATTTTCCTTCATTTAAGGAGAGCTACTTAACTTAAAATGGAGATGCTAGAAGACTGGTCTTATTCAATCATCAGGTGCACTATTTCCATCCAAAGATGCTGAAAAAGATGAAAAAGAGAGTAGTGTATTTTCTCACTCATGTTAGTTCAAAATGAAAATAATTTTGAACTCAACTAACCCTGAGAGGCACCTAGTCCAAAATAACTAGGAAAAACAGTAAATACCATTAGGCTAAAAAGTGTATTTCCCTTGACTTTGTAGATGTTAATAATCTAAAACCAAACCCAATGCTAGTGAGTCAATGCAGACTCAGAGTGACTCCACAGGACAGAGTAGAACTGGCCCTGTGGATTTCCGAGCTGTAAACCTTTACTGGAGCAGAATGATTCCTCTTTCCCCGTGAGAGTGACTAGTGGTTTCAACTACTGACCTTATGGTTAGCAGCCCAACATGTAACCCACTGCACCACCAAACCCCCTGATAGGTGTTAATAACATATGACTGTGCCTTATTCAGCAGAACATTGCAAATTGTTTTTGTAATACTAGTTAAGTGTTATGCTGAGACCAGAGTTTTTCTAAAGAGTTCAACTAAAAAGAGTTAAATATTTTAAACAGATATGTTGAGGTCTTTAAAAGCCAGATTATTGAACTGAAAACATAACTGAAGGGTTTCATGAGGAAAGTCATCAAATTGCATTGACTAGGGAAATCCACTGGCACAACTGATGCCTGAAAATTCAGGAAAGAAATCCCAGGAGTACCACTGCCCAACAAGACGGTTGTTTGGTGGATCAAACATGTGAAGGCTAAATGAAACTTGCACGTGCCTCCCAGCTAGGCAAATCCACAGAAGGGCCTGGACTTGCTGTTTGGCTTGTGTTCATCTAGGATCAGCCCTTTTATGCGAATGCTTATATCTTCCAAACACAATCAGAGCTGAAAGAATCCAAATGGTGAGTAGCGTCCATTAAGTCACAAGGCTTGTACTGGAACAACTGTGCTGCGCCGGTGATGCAAAGAACACGAGGGCAAACCCTGCCGGTGCCTTTGCAGTTAGGGAGTGACACCAAGCAGAATGAGTACTCATGGTAGTCTTTGTCCTCAGATACTTGCTAAGGAGGCAAAAATAATAATAAATAAATCAACGTTTCACTGAAGAATGGTCTGTACTTCTTTCATGTGGGCTTTGTTGTTTCTTAGTTAGATGGCTACCTGTTTACCTTCAAGCCTTTAAGACCCCAGATGCTATATCTTTTGAAAGCTAGGCACCACCAGCTTTTTTTCACGACTTTTGCTTATGCACCCGCTTTGTCCTCAGCAGTCGAGTCAGGACAGGCTGGTGTGCTTCTTCCATGTGGGTTTTGTTGTTTCTCAACTAGATGGCCGCTTGTTTATCTTCAGGCCTTTAAGACTTCAGATGCTATATCTTTTGGTAGCCGGGCACCATCAGCTTTCTTCACCACATTTGCTTGTGCACGCATTGTCTTGAGCAATCGTGCCAGGAAGATGAGCATCTCAGATTGCTGAATTGTTAGAATAAAGCGGGTGCAGATACAGAATCTGGGGTCCTATATGCTGGAAGATAAACAAGGGTCCATCTAACTAAGAAACAACAAAGTCCACATGGGAAAAGCACACCAGCCTGTGAGATCATAAGGTGTCGAAGGGATCAGGTATCAGGAATCAAAGACCAAAAAAAAAGAAAAAAAAAACTCATAGCATTGTGAATGAGGGAGTGTGAAGTGGGGACGCAGGGCCCATTTTGGGAGAAATTGGACATCCCCTTGCAGAAGGGGTGTGGGAGGAGAGGAGCCAGTCAGGGTGCAGTGTAGTAATGAAACATACAATTTTCCTCTAGTTCTTGAATGCTTCCTCCCATCTCCCCACCCCCCAACTATCATGATCCCAATTCTACCTTACAAATCCGGCTGGACCGGAGGAGCTACACTGATAACAGATAGGAACTGGAAACACAGGGAATCCAGGACAGATGAACCCCTCAGAACCAGTGGTGACAGTGGCGATGTGGGGAGGATGGAGGGAAAGTGAGGGAGAAAGGGGGAACAGATTACAAGGATCTACATATAACCTCCTCCCTGAGGGACGGACAACAGAGAAGTGGGTGAAGGGAGACGTCGGATGGTGTAAGATATGACAAAATAATAATTTATAAATTATCAAGGGTTCATGGGGGAGGGGTGGGAAGGGAGCTGATATAGAAAGCAAATGTTTTGAGAATTATGAAGGCAATATATGTACAAATGTGCTTGACACGCTGGATGGATGGATTGTGGTAAGAGTTGTACAAGCCCCCAATAAAATTATTTTTTTTAATGGCCTGGACACCCAAATGGCTTAGGCAAAATCTCAGCAGTAATGATGACAACAATGTACAAACGTGCTTGACATAATGTATGCATGTATGTATGTATGTATATATGTATGTATGTATGTACTGTGATAAGAGCTGTACAAGCCCGCAATAAAGTGATTTAAAATATATATATATATCAGCAGTAAACTTTACACTGCATGCACTTGTATGCTTACTTTCAGCAGTACCTATCACTTAATACAAATATAGATTTTAAATAGTTAAATATGTACTTCAAACAGAACAAAAACATATTTTTAAAAAACTCCCTGCCATCTAGTCAATGCCGACTCACAAATAAAAATTCCTCTAAAATCTAAAAAAAAAGAATTGACCTCTATAAAATAGAAAAAATTAAGTATATTAAATGTCAACCTCATGTGGTTATCGTTTTAATATTCTGTGTAACACAACAGGACTTACATAGAAGTTTAAATAACCAAAACCTTTATTCTGCTACTTAGGAAACATGAAACCAGTAAACTACATCAGATCATCTAAAGGTGTGTGTGTGTGGGGGGGAGGACTTAAGATGCATGTGACTTTTTGATGAGTCATTTTGAAAATTATGGCAGTTTTAAAAGTAGGAGTACGTGCTAAGGGAATATTGAAGGTGCAATGGACTGCCAAAAGAGCAAACAAATCTGTCTTAGAAGTACAACCACAATGCTCCTTACTGCCAGCGTGGTAAACCTGTTTCCCATACTTGGGTCATGTTATCAGAAGCCAGCTCCTAAAGAAGGACATCATGCTTGGTCAAGTAGAGGGGCAGCAGAAACAAAGAGAAAGGCTCTCAAGAGTGATTCTAACAATAGGCTCTTTTAAGCACAAGAACAATCATGAGGATGGGGCAAGTCCAGGCAGTGTTTCTCGGGCTGCTATGAGCCGGAACTACTTTGAAGGCACCTAACACGAACAACAGGAGAATGGAGTAGCCAGTTATTACCTGAGGGGCACAGTCTATTTAAAGAAAAGGTTTGGATATACTGGTGATTGCCTAACGTGGTGCATGTCATTAATGACATTCATAATGCACTCATGGTTAAAATGCCAAAATATTTGTTACCTATATTTTACTACAACATAAAGTTTAAAAACTTAGTGATGACACTTCTAGACAGCCTTCCTCCGTCATCGTACTCTGCTCCATGCCAACCGTGCGCAGTGCACATGCTTAAAACGCTCTTGTAACCCAGCTGTCCTACAGTGTGTGATCTCTCAGTCCAGGGATTATCTTTATTCTTTGTACTGTTAACTCAGGGCCTGACATGATTTTCAGAAACTACAATGTTTACTAATGAAGTCACTGGTTATTTTCAAAGACAAACTGGAGGAAGTTTACCCTGTCCACACTTACTCTTCATTCTGGATTGAAAATAGCTCACTGTTGTCTAGGTTTAGTGAGAGAGGGCACTTGAACTCTGGAGCCACTTAGACTTAACCTGGTCTCTACCTAGATATGATAGGTTTCTCAGGCTTTGCTATGGTATTGTTGTTTGGTGCCGTCGAGTTGGCTCCAACCCAGCATAACTGTACGCCAACAGAACAAAGCACTGAGACAGGTGGTTGGTGCCAACCTGTCCGATAAACACATGTGGGGTTAATTGAAGGGCGGAGGAATAAATGGTTTGAACCTTGTGGTTTGAATTGGGGGTGCCAGAGTTGGTGGTGCCAATCGCGGGTTCAGTAAGCACACTTGTACCGTTGAGACATATAAATATTAAAGTCGAGAGCATAAGAGACATTGCAATGGTGTCAGACACATTTCATGCTAGCATGCTCACCTCAGCCCCGCTTGATGGTTCATGTGGAGAGAGGGGGAAGGGAAGGAGGGCAAGGGAACAAGGGAGCAAGGATGTGAGAGAAGAGGAGCTGAGCGAATGAGGGAGGGAGGGACCAGTGAGAGAGGCCTCCACTGCTAACTCAGGCTTATAGACATTGGGGGCGGGGGCGTGCAAGCCCACTAATTACAGGTAAAGGCATACATCACAGGAAGGGGTTGCCCCAGAGGCTATACAGCAATGAGAGGGAGTGGTCTAGGGATATACACGCAATAGGTAGAGGAGGGACTGGAGGTATGCATATGACAAGGTGGGCAGATCCTAGATTTAGGATGGCAGCCTAACTTTGGATGTCAAGGAGCTGGTTTGATCTGTTCTCTGGATCAACTGATAGACCATTATCAGTAGGGTGTGAACTCCAACAGGAACCAAATCAATGACTGCAGGTGTCCATTGTCCTTAACAGCAGGGAGTGGGGCCCATTGTAGCCTGGCAACTGATTGCCCTCAGGGAGGATGCCTGTGAACATCTGACCTCCCCCCACAAAACCTCTAAATTCTCTGGTCTCTTGCGTGACCAGGGTGCTTTAGCCAGTCTCTAGCTTGACCAGGGTGCTTTAGCCAGTTCCTAAGTAAGGCTCACTTCCTGCAAGACATCCCCAAGGAGCAGCAGCATGGACCTACCTCGATGCAGCCCTGGGTGCTGGACCACCCGTGTGGAGACTCCTACCAGCACTGATGCTTACACATTCAGATTTGGCTTTCCTCCTGCAGTCAGTGTCATAGTGTGTGTTTTGTGAGATGGAGGAGGACTTTGTGGCTTGCTGTTGGATATATGGGTTAATGTTGGACTTGTGCAGCACTGGGTTGGTTTTCTTCACGTGCACTTAACCTTTATATAAAACTCTCTTAGACATGAGTTTCTGTGGATTTGTTTCTTTAAAGTACCCAGACTAACAACACATTATGATACCTTGGGAGTGGGGTACTGGAGAAACAAATCCTAAGATGGAGAGATGTTTGACCTCTCTCTCATGGTAGCTTTTCTTGTCTAGCCAGTGGTTAGATAAAGTCACACTGTTTACTCAGTTGTTTTCTGGGAAAATATGGGAAGTATGAAAATAGAAAGTTTGTAAGCCCACTTGCTTTGAGCCATGAAAAATTTGATCTTTAGATGGGTTTAAGCCAGGCCTGCAAAGAAAGCTTTGAAGAGATATGCCCCACCCAGTGCTTTGGAATACTAGTCTTTGTTAAAAGCTGGAAAAAAATCTGAAACTAGGAAGAAAACTCCTCTAGGACTGAATGTTAGAGAGCCTGTGAGCAGGATAAAATGCTTGCTAGGTGACCACCTAGACTTACCTGTTGAGTGGAAGTGGGAGAAATGCAGCAATAGAGAGACAGGTGGAGTTTGGTCACTGACACCTGTGGACTTGGTTTACAGGAAAAAAAGAGGAGTGGGTTGAGTGGTCTAAAGCGCATGACCTAGCCAGAGGGGGATAAGCTTGTTGAGTATTGGTGAGTACTATGACCATTGAGTATGGTCTAAAGGCAAGGTGACCAATGGGCACCATGAGGAGCCGGAGTGAGGCAGCCCACATTGTGTTGACCAGAAGCTGACCAGATGGAGATTTTTGAGCCTGTGAACTGGTGTATACTGTTGCTGACTTTATGGATGACCTGTCTGGATTTGACTTTGCTTATGGACGCAGACTTCACAAGGTTCCAACAAGAATGAAGATTCTTCATGTCGAAAAATGACTGTCTCCTCAGAACATTGGGTTCAAGTAAGGGGGCAGTATATAAATTGGATATCTAAAATTGGTAAGATAAAGGCTTAACAACTTTCATAGGTGGGGAACATATTCACAGGATTATAAGATTAAGGTGTAGGTGTTACTTAATTGCAACTGTGAGGCTAAGGAATTATGTACAGGTGCCAAGTTGGCAAGAGGTGGATTGAGACAGTTTATTGTGCCAACCTGGCCAATACACACCCGAGGTGTTAATTGAAGGGTGGAGCAATAAAGGGCTCAGTGAGGCTCGCCTTTCAAGTTCTCGGGTCTCTTGCTTTCTGATGGTTGGAGGAGAGTGCTGCTGCCTTAACCAGTTCTCTGCTTCAGTTAGCAAGGCTTACTCCCTGCAAGACATCCCCAAGGAGAAGCCACATAGACACCCCGATGCAGCCCTGGGTGCTGGAGCCGCCGTGTGGAGACCCCTGCCAGCGCTGAGGCTTACACATTCATTGATTCGGCTTTCCTCCTGCAGTTGGCATAAGTGTTTTGTGAGATAGAGGACTTTGTGGATTGGTGTTGGACATAGGGTTAATGAGTTACAGTGCTTGGGCAGCACTGGGTTGGGATGTTTTCTTGATATACACTTACCCTTTATATAAAACTCTCTTATACATGAGTTTCTGTACATTTGTCTCTCTAAAGTACCCAGCCTCACACAGTGTCACCAAGAACTAGTCCACAATCAAATATTTCAAGAGGTAACATGAGCTGATGGTGCTAAAGGAAGAAGTCCAAACTGCACAGGGGGCATTGACCAAACAAGTCTCCAGAAATGAGAAATACCAATCGAAACATTTCAATAAGCTGATGAAACACTAGAAGCACTCACTCATCTATGCCAATCATCTGGAAGATCAAAAAACAGTGACCCCCATAAATGTGGAAACTATCGAACAATTTTCTATATTACAAGTAAAATTTTGCTGACGCTCATTCACCAATGGTTGCAGCAATTCAATGACAGGGAGCTACCAGAAATTCAGAATGACTTCAAAAGAAATGTGGAATAAGGGTATCATTGTTGATGTTAGACGGATCTTGGTTAAAAGCAAATACCAGAAAGAGGTTTGTTTTATTGACTCTGCAAAAGAAATCAACACTTAGGTCATAACAAATTATGGATAGCATTGATAATTCCAGAACACTTCATTGCGCTTATAAGCAGAACCTATACATGAATGAAATGGCAGTTATTCAGAAACAAGGGAAAACTGCATGGTTTAAAGTCAAGAAAGGTTGTATCCTCTCACCGTAGTTATTCAAACTGTGTGCTGTGCAAATAATCAGAAACTTTGGAATAGGAGTGTAGGCTTTTTAACCTGATATGTAGACGACACAACCTTGCTTGTTAAAAGCGAGGACTAGAAGCACTTGCTGGTGAAGACCAAGATTGCTACCTTCAGGATGGATAAAAACTCTTTACAAAGTAAAACAAAATCCTCACAACTGGACCATTAGGTAATATGATAAATGGAGAAAGGATTGAAGTTATCAAGGATATTTACTGTCTTATTTGGACCCACAATCAAAACTCATGGAAGCATTGCATTGATTAAGTCGGCTGCACGCAATCTCAAGAGTACTGAAAAGCAAAGATGTTATTTTGAGGACTAAAGTACCCTAGACCCAAGCCATGGTATTTTCAATTTCCTCACACCTATGTGAAAGTTGAATTTTGCTTCTACCTTGTCCCATAGGGCCACCGACTGACTCCACGGCAGAGTTGCTTTTGGTCACGACAGAGTCCTAGTGGCTACTAACTTCAAGATCAGTAACTTAAAAATCACAAGCCTCTGCAAAAAAGAGGCAGTCCACTTCCGT
Source organism: Tenrec ecaudatus (assembly GCF_050624435.1). Lineage (NCBI taxonomy): Eukaryota > Metazoa > Chordata > Mammalia > Afrosoricida > Tenrecidae > Tenrec > Tenrec ecaudatus. The sequence goes on along the minus strand of NC_134531.1, from coordinate 53,239,265 downwards.
GAAGATTGTCTCAAAAACCCAGAGAGAGTTCTAATCTGTCCCATAGGGTTTTATGTAACCGAATCGACTTGAAGGCAGTAAGCCCGGTTTTTGTCACAACAGAATCTCAACAGGGGAGCTTTACAGTCGCAGGCCCAAGCAATTGCTTCCCGTAAATGCATCTGTGTTTTCTGAAGTCTTCCGGGAAGGTGGTGTGCAAATGTATGAGATCCACTGGTTAGTCAATCACAAAAGACAATATTGTATGAGACTACTGGGACAAAGAAAAAAAATATCAAGGTTTACTTAAGACTGATGAATATCTGGGGTAGAAGGGAAAAAGCGGAAGCAATAGGTGCTAGAGGGTAAACAGGTGTTAATTTGGGTCAAGTGGAACTTCATATCCTACAGGAGGAAAAAATAGGATAGGGCAAGCTCTTGAGGTTAAATTGTGTCAAAATTGTTAAATACAAAAATAATCTGCAATGTAAATCCCCACATCAAGGTAAAAAGCTAGGGAATAAGTTTGGCATCTACTACACCATGTTTTCTCTCCTGTATAGAAAAGTAAAACATGGCTGTAGACCTAAGAGACCTCATGACCCATCACATTCTAAATTTCTATTCCTGTGCCATGTATCAGTTTTCTGTATTTCTTTTTTATTGTGGGGGTGTGGTGGGGGGAGTAATACAAGTAGCCAGGCCAGAACTGGTTATGATGTTCTCTTGAACCCCCAGCCCCCGACCAGCGGAGGTCCTGTGTGCCCTCCCCTGCCAGCTTTTCCATTCATTGGAATTCTGGGGAGCGGGGAGTCACAACGTGGCCTGTCTCGGGAAGGGGGCCGGGTTAAAAGCACACCGTGGGGCAGTTTTCTGTATTTCATGCTTCATGTATCATTTATCAAAGCAAGTACTATGTAAGGGTAGATTTAACTTTCAAAATAGCCAACAATTAGTACCCCAGGTGTCTACTGAAGTACAAAGGCACTATTACAACTTTCACAGCAGGTAATGACTGAATCACCCACCTAAATTACACACAGTTAACGGTCCACATGTCCCATGTTGTTGTGAGCGGCTCTAAATTCCAACCAATGGTGAACTCATGTACAGAAAACTCCACAATGCCCTGAATTATCACAGCTCTTGTTGGAGTCCTTTCGTTTTTCTGAACACTTAATTCAGCCCTACGGCAAGGCCAGTCACACGGAGTGGTGGAATAACCGGAGCATCTTCTGCGGCACTGGAGACTGGTCCTGCCATCGCTCCTCTCCAACAGTCAGGGCAACCTCGGGGTACACACGGATCGCGCAACTTTCCGAAAGAAAACGTCACATTATCTTGTTTTCAATGCAGCCTCATCATTTAAAAGCCCTAGCAATAAATCCATAATTTTGTTGTATAACCCTAAATGACTTTGTAGAAAAATGTTCACGTGATTTCTAATCTTGAAATGCCGGCTATTTACCAGGTCATTTTGTCTAATAAAAGTGCATCATAAAATCTATATATTTTCGGGCAATCAAGAAGGTAATAAATGTCAGGCTAAGGAGAGGAGGGGAGGCGGTAACAATTTTGTTCTATTTATAACATTTTTGAACTAAAAAATACTTTAAAAGAAATGTTTATACAACCACACAATTCTAAATTTATATGGTAACAGCATAAAAGGACTAAAAACAGTTGTGTAATAAATTCTTTCAAAATAGTGAACTTTGACTCAATATAAACGAAATATTGACTTCTATTATTTTACCTTTACTAAAAATATATTTATGAAAAGCAAAATACTCTCCTCGAAAAAGCAAAATATTTTCACACTACTCTTAAAATCAAAACAAATTGTGAAAGGCTACTTTTTGCTCACTACTTTGCATTGAAAAAACGGGGGGGAGAAAAAAAAAAAGAAAGAAACATGCTCCTAATAGGGAAAAAAATGGGGGGAAGGAGTAGATTATAAAGAAGCGCCATGAAACTTCAGGGGAGGGGGGAGATAATATGTTAACTGCCTTGGTTGTGGCAATAATTTCATAAGTATATGTTAAGTCAAAAGTTATCAAACTACATACTTTAAGTGTGTACATTTAATGCAGTCAACTTATACCTCAATATAATAAGGTCCTAAGAAAATCTAGTGCAGAGAACCAGTCCAACACTCCATAGGGATCTCACTGGTTCCTGTACTTGAGCACTTCCTTTAAAACAATATAATCTTAACTTTTTACCTGCTGCCCATTATCTGGGTTATGTTGTTTTTAAGAGTTCTCTTAAATTTCATGTGTGTATAAGCAGTACCTCCTCAGTAAACAAACTTAATGCTATTTCTTACTAGAGATGTCACACAACTGTACTTTAACCATATTCAAAGCAGTAAACAACCAATATTATCCACCTGTATCACAGAAGCACAATACACATTAGTGGACTGCTGGTAAATGAGAATTAAGAAAAAGATCTAAGAAAGAAGATGTCTGAAAATAAAAATTACAGACTTTATGAAAGTTATTTAGAAAACAGAAGGTTAATATTTTAAATGCAAACTTGTAGTAATCAATCTTACTTCTGGTGTAGTACATGAATACCCCAAATCTTCAAATACATGATGATGCTGACATATCTTTGTCAACCATTTTTTTAACATTCTCTTGTGGCTTATTGCTACATTTAACTTAAATGGTTGTAAAGTATAAGACTATTTTTTAAAACAATCTAATATACATATATTTGATACTGTTACCACTAACTCATCCTCAAAAGTTTTGTAGGGCTGAAAATGTATAACTTATGTGCTTTCAGTTCTCCATCATCAATGGTCTAAACAGGAACAACAAATGTGATTCTCCTAGTGAAAAGCTGGAGATTTAGGCTGGAGGAAAGAGCAAGGCACCCACAGCCTTCACTGAAGCGTATTTCTTAAAAAGAAATCCTTAAGGTTAAAACAATTTGACATTTCTACTATGGTTAGGCTCTTTACAATTTAGAATCTATACTTACACATGGAAGATGGGGAAAACTAAAGCAAATACGGGAAAACAAATCAGAAAAAATACAAAGACACAAAAAAGCTCTTCCAGTCATCAAGTAAAGCAGATTCTGAAATTAATGTGCAAATTAAAATAAAGTTAACATCCACTAAATAAGCTTGTTAAAGGAGCTGGTAATGGAATGGTTGCTTCTCAAGTATTCTTTTCCCAAGCGTGGAAGGTGGCTCTGTCATTAATAAAGCATACACCCTTGCAATAAATGAGGAGCGTGTGTTGTATTTGGAGCCCAATACTTTGAACACTACAAAGAAAGACAACATTCTGAAAATCCAGTTTATTTTCCATGTTGTGGACAGATCCAGTCAATGTGATCAGTTTTTCTGCATGTGTAATAATTTATCAAAATAAGTTTTTCCACAAGACTCTTTTCCATCAACTCTGAAAATCCTGGACTGACAACATACCCAAGTAAAGCTCTTGAAAAACCACCTCTTAAATTTGGAAGGAAGTGTGGCAAGTCTTTCCATTGACTGCACTACAAATGGCTAAAGAGCAATTTATGTTTAAAAGGTGACTAACACAACAGTTGAGATCAGGAAATTAATGTCTTAGTGCACTTGCTCCGGTTTTAGCCAACATGCGACAACGTCCTTGTTTGGGGCACACGCAGTGGACCTGATTTCCACTGCACCAAGAGATAGGGCTCTGCAAGCAAAACAGTGTCAGCTGCCTTTTTTTTTTCCTTAAGACCTGGACATTTTAAGACAGAAGCTTTGCAAAACATTACACATTTTTATTATTAAATGAGAAAATCTCACTTGTTACAGCGTCACATTGCTAGTCAGAGAAATGCTGCAGTGATGAAGAGTCGATGCTGGATCAACAAGTCCTCATTTCTACAACATTCATTTACAGAGAAATAATGTCCAACACAGCCCAACACAATAGTCTTGGTTTTCTTCATATTGAAGTCCCCCAAAAATCATCTTCTAATGGGGTATTTTACTACATAAATTATAGTTCTTCATTTTTACAACTCACCCCAAACTGCATGAGATGTATCACACTAAAATTTCTAAAGCTGTTAGAAAAGCCTTCACACATCGTCGTCATCTGATGTGTCACTGCTACTTGTCTCTGTGTCATCATTCTCAATGGTGGGTTTGAAAGTGCTGTTTTTCCAGGGTCCAAACTTGAAGTCACAGATCAGGCCATTTTTCAAAATACCATTTTTTCTCAGACCATTCTTCTGTAACTGAAATGGCAAAACACATTAACAAATTAACTGTCCTTTAAGAGTAACCTACAAGCTAAAAATATTGCAAACCAATATAGTCATGAATATAATAAAACTACTATATTCACATCCAACCCAGATTACATAGGAGTAATCGGTCCAAGTGAGCTAATAAAATAATCCCAAAGATTAATTTGTGTGGGAAGAACAACATTAACCACCTAACACAATCCACAATCTTGACATAACAATCAAGGTCCTCATGATCTTTCCAGTCTTGGTGTCCTGGCTAAAGGAACAGATGCTATCATCAGTCGGATTTAAGTCCAGATTCCAGCCTACTACTCAATACTTAAAAACTCTGGGAGCCTTAGAGGAGACCCGAGGTGTACTGGTTATGGGTTGGGCTGTAATCCGCAAAGTCCACTGAAACTACCAGCCATTCCTCAGGAGACAAGACAGGACTTTCTCCTCCCATATCTTGGAAATTCAGGGGCAGCTCTAGCAAGCTCTATAGAGTTGCTATTAGTCATTATCAAGTCAATTACACTGAATTTTTTTAATTCATCATTTTATTAGGGGCTCTTGCAAATTTTGTAACAATCCATCATTCATTTGTATTAAGCATACTTATACATGGTCTTGCCATCAACATTTCCAAACACTTTCTTTCTACTTGAGCCCGTGGTAGGTATCAAGCTCCTCCTTTCCTCTCTCCTTCCCCACCACTTCCCACCCTAGTGAATATATATTATTGCTATTATTTCATGTCTTACCCTGTCTGTTATCTCCCTTCACCTACATTTCTGTTATTCATCCCTCCTGGGTGGGGGTGGGTGGGGGTGATTTGGCTGTTTTTATGATCCTCACTGATCTACAGAACAGGGCTAATAATAGTAAGGTAAAACTTCCCTAAGACAGACCCTGTGTAAGGAAACCTGTCCAGGAGTGGGTACAGCATTTTCCACTTGACAAGAGCTAGAGAAAAGTAGTAATGCAATGCCCTGCCAGAGGATGAAAATTTATAAGACCTAGAAAAATAAAGCAATCTCAAGTGTTCTCACAGGCTTCAATGTATCTACACACAAAACCCAGAATCACTTAGAGCTCAATCAATGTAACTAATTAGGGAGATCATACAATTTATCATTGAAATTACACATGATGTACTTTTGAGAATCAATTCAAGCTCTCATTATTAACTGCATTGCTATAACTTCCATAAACTAAGACTTACTCAGGTAAACAGACACACAGAACCATTCTATTACTATTATGACCTTCACCAAAAAAAATTTCCCATCCTATGATCCCACAACCATAAGCTCCAGCCCACCCTGTACCATACTCTTTATTCATTCCTTAAATCAGAATGTCATTCCCTCATCTTAAACTCTCATTGCCATCATCAATGCTGACTCATAGCGACCCCTGTGGGTTTCTGAGGTTATAACTTTACGGGAGTAGAAAGCCCGTCTTTCTCCTGTAGAGCTGTGGGTGGTTTTCAACTACCAACCATGCGGATTGCAGACCAAATCATTCACCACTACACTACCAGGGCTCCAGAGCTTATCAAAGGCCAATTAGAATCCATCTCCCTAATGATACTTTACCAGACTTTTGCAACTGGAAGCAATCTCTAAACTAATCACTACAACTGAAGTTCAATGAAGGTGACTTTTGTTTGTTTTTCTTGCTTTTTCCCAGTACTCTTGAGCAACTCCCAAAATATAGTCATCTTAAATATCTTCAGAACAGTTTCCACAATACTATACACTGGAAATCGTTCTCTACTCATTAAGCCGTTAGCCCTATGCAGAGTTAAAACATCTGTGAATGAAAATTAAACTCAATATGAACAAAACTATAAAATTTCTATGTGACGTAGTATGAAAAGTATACAGCATATTCTCAAATAACATCTATTATCTTCCAGAGGCTATATACTCTAGCAAACATTTCATGACACTCTTTCAAAAAGTATATTATGGGAATATAGAAACATGAGTTTTAGAGTACACAATTCCGTGTTAAAAAAAAGATTCAAAGGTTAAGCTATTTGGGAAGTTACTGATTCTACTTCTTATCCTCCTATAAAAACAAAACTAAAGACAGCTATTCTGGGGAATGATAAATCCTAATGACACTACTAATTCCTAACGACTCAACAGTCCCAGGTTTAAAGAAATCATCATTTCGGAGACAGTAACTCTTTGTGGGAGTAGAAACCCTGTCTTCCTTGCCTGATGTGAAAACAAGCTTTTATGATTCGTTTTCTTACCTGTTCACTAATAACTTGGAATTCTCTCATTTCATCCTCTGTTAAGGGAGCACATGTTTCATCGTTTTCACTGTCTTCCTGCCAGCCCATCTCCTTTAGCAATCTGAATAGGGAAGAAATTAGTAAGTTTAATTTGAAGCTTCATATGTTCTACTATACAAAGTGCCTAACATAATAAAAGAGAATTTCTAAATCCATGGCTTGAACATCTTTCTTAAAATGAAGGGATTAAGTGCGGTAAACTGACAATAAGAATGAACTACTTGTTTTATCTTTCATTGTAAATCCAGGTTGTAAACTTAGAGAATACCAAAAAAGGTTTTTTAAAAATTCTTGTAGTAAAAAGCAATATGCTCCCATCTGTTTTCAATACCATATTCTTTTCTACCTATTAGCCTTTCCATTTTGAAAAGATTGAAATATCTTCCTTACTCACTACTACTGTGGATTTCCAAGACTGTAACTGTTTACAGGAGTAAAAAACGTCATCTTTCTCCTAGAGCAGCTGATGGTTTTTTTTAACTATTGCCCTTGAAGTTAGCAGCCCAATACATAATCCACTACACTACCAGGCCTTCTATTTCCCATTACAGTCTATAAAATTATCTCTTAGGCACATTCCAACCACAAGCTCAACACAAAATTCAATTTGAAAATACCAGTATGTTTTATAATAACTAAAAACTTTGGCGGTTCATTCTGTTCTTATAGAATTCTAAAATACAGAGGAGCAGAAATGCAAGTTTAGGTGGGACTACTGTACATAGGAAACAATAGAAAATTTAGTGGCTTCAGTCAGGCACACCTGAGTCCTCAAAGTGACACCCTGGGCAGCAGATCTGCCCCCAAGCCATCATTTCTGAATTACTGAATACTGCTTCCTTGCACACAGATTGTAGATTCAAGCAAAATGAAACCCTTGACAACTTCAACCTTTTTCTCTAGGTTGTTGTTGTTTTCTACTGCAGGGCTTCTTACATGTCCACTATTGACCTCTTTTCACTCAATAAGTTTGCAAAACATGCTGAGATTCATCATGGTTTAGTTTTGAAATTTTGGTCGTTGTATGTTCAGAAAGAAATCAAATTAAAAAATTCTATTTTTTCGAGACCAACGCTCCGCATTTTTAGGAGACCCATTATGAGGTCAGGATCCAGTTTAAGCAGCTTTGGTCTACTGGTACAGTTACAATGATTTTTCTTTACATTGAGTCAGAATCCGTCCTAAACATCAACAAGTCCTCCTTGTTTTCAACTAGCAAGGTTGTACCTGCTGCATGACAAAGGTTTATTAAAGCCTTCCTAGCCTTACTGATACTCTTTTCATCTTCATGAAACCCACCTTCTCAGATTTGCTCAGCACACAGACTAAGTATAGTGAAAGGACTTAACTTTGCTGCACACCTTTCCTGATTTTGAAACCACGAAGTATTTATTCCCTTAGTCTATTCGAATGACTGCCTCTTCATCCATCTACAGGTCCCCATGAGCCAAAAGAAGTGTCCTGGAATCCCCATTTCTATCAACAATTTATATAGTTTATTATGATCCACACAGTTGAATACCTTCACAGCCAATAAAAAAAAGTAACGATCTCTCTGGTACTCTCGGCTTTCAGCCCGGGATTCATCTAACATGAGCAATGCTATCTCTTGCTTCACGTCCTCTTCTGAATCCAGCCAGACCTTCTAGCAGGCATCACGGTACTGTTACAACTATTTTTGAATACTCTCCAGGGAAATTTTGCTTGCATGTGTATTGACGACATTACTCAGTCATTTCCACATTTGTTGAGTCAACTTTTGGGGAGGATGGGCAAATTATAGCATTCAATCAGTTGGCTAGGTTACATAGATGTCTTCCAAATTTCTTGGCACAGACGGACAAATCAGTGATTCACCAGCTTTTAGGCACATTTATTAATTCCTGTAGGTTTTCAGTGTGGTTTGGATCTTTTCATTATTCCTCATATGAAACCTCTTGAAACGATGGTTGGTCCATCCATTCTTGTTATTAAGAATAAAATCAGTGCATTCCTTCGGTCATCTCTTGATGCTTCCTGCATTATTCGGAATTCTGAGCTAGGAATTCTTCAATATAGTAACTCAAGGCTTGAGCTTTTCTTCTTTCAACATGAGATATGCTGAGCATGCTCTTCTGTTGTGGCTTTCTAACCCCAGGTTTTCACACATTTCACTAACAATGCTCTGCTTCTTGAGCTGCCTTTATATTTCTGTTCAGGTCTTTTATATCATCATTTCCCTCTATTTACTTTAGCTACTCTAGGTTCAAGGGTAGGTTTCCGTTTCTTCTCATATCTACTTTGCTCTTTTTATTAGTAGTGATCATTTGCTTTCTACTGGTATGATGTTCTTGATGTCACCCCACAACTCATCAAGTCTTTATTATTGCTCAATCTGTTCTTAAAATGGTTTCTAAATTCAACAAGATCTATTCAAGGTTTTATTTTGGCTTTTGTAGACTTGTTTTACTTTGCTTTAGGTTCAACTTAAATGTGCACAGAAACTTACTGTGTATTCCACATTCAGCCCCTGACCTTTTCTTTTATTACAAAAAAGATGTGTTGGCAGAGACTTCACCAATCATGCAGTTTAATCATTTAATCATAATAAGAGCTGTGCAATAAACATTACAATTTCTATTGTTAGATCCCCATTTCTGCCATCTTGCCCCCTGCTATGCTATGACCTTAGGTAATTATTAATCCAGATACTGTCTCTATAGATTTATCCTGGATTTCATATACAGAAAATCATTCAAAACACAAACAGGAAGCAAACAAACAAAAACTAACCTCAATTGAAAAGAGCACAAAATACTGATACCTGATACTTCAGCTAGGTCAAAAGGAGGACCGAATAAGGTATTAACATTTTGACCTAAATACACATCAACCTGGTCTTGTTTTCACTGACATCTCACTTCTCTGTGGTCTCTTCCTACATATGTAGGCAACTGTTTCAGCTGCACTCCATCTGGCAAAGTCTGTATTGTACTGTTACCAATTAGGCGGTTAAAAAATGGTTTTGTTTTTATTTTTATAAATAATTTTATTGGGGGATCTTACAGCTCTTACAACAATCCATACATCAACTGTATCAAGTACATTTGTAAATATGTTGCCATCATGATTTTCTCTCTACTTGAGCCCTTGGTATGAGGCCCTCTTTTTTTCCTCCCACCCTCGTAAAGCCTTTCACCCATCTGTTGTTCATCTGTCGTATGCCCCGTGGGTGGGAGGGGATGTTTAATACATTGATCCTTCCGATCAGTTCCCCCTTTCACAAAAATTCTTTTCAATGAAGTCATTGGTCTTGCAGAGTCCTATCACAGAGTATCCACCTTTGTTTCTATCACCAAGGCCATATTTTCTATAGCTTGTTCCTTGTTTGCTTCCAACTTTCACGTTCCAATTGCCAATATGAGCAATGCATCTTGATGACATAATTCATCATTATTAGACTGAGGAATTTGGTTAATTCTTTAATTTCTTCAGCATTAGTTTTATTGTGTATGAAGTAAATGATAGTTACAATAACTAGATGTTCTCTGTTGTTCTTGTTAGATGCAGTCGATTCGAACCCATAGCAACCTTTATGTACAATTGAACCAAACACTGCCTGTCCTGTATCATCCTCACATTTGGTCCTATGCTTGTGAGCCGCCTGAGGCACTTTGTTAATCCATGTTATTGAGACACTTCCTCTTTTTTGCTGCACCTCTGCTTTACCAAGCATGTCATTCTACAGAGACTGGACTCTCCTGACAACATGTCCAAAGTACTTAAGATGAAGTCTCGCCAGCCTTGCCTCTAAAAAGTACTCTGCACTTTTTCCAAGAGGAACTTGTTTGTCCTTTTGAAGTCCATGGTACTTTTCCAGTACAATTCACACAATGATTCTTATTCAGTCTTCTTTACTCAATTTCCAATTTTCACATGCACATGAGGCAACTGAAAATACCATGGCTTGGGCCAGGTGCCCCTTAGACCTCAAAGTAGCATCCTTGATTTTCAATACAATAAAAGAGGCCTTGTGCAGCAGATTTCCAAGCAAGATAAAAATCCTTGACAACTTGAACTTTTTCTCCATTTATGAAGATCTTACCTATTGGTCCAGTTGTGAGGATTTTGGTCTTTATGTTGAGTTGTAATCCATAGTGACGGCTGCAATCCTTGATCTTCATCAACAAGTGCTTCAAGTCCTCCTCACTTTCAGCAAGCAAAGCTGTGTCATCTGCATATCAAAGGTTGTTAATAGCCTTCCTCCAATCCTGATGCCACATTCTTCTTCATATATTCCAGCTTCTGTACTTATTTGCTCAGCATACAGATTGAATAAGTAGGTGAGAAGATACAACACTGATGCATACCTTTCCCGATTTTAAACCATGTCCTCGTAGATATTATCCTATCACAGATAGCAATGGACTTCTAGATCTTATTGTTTTTGACAATGTGAAGCCATTCCTTTTGAAGGTTTTTTCCCCACGTAGTAAGTCATTATTGTCAAGATTCAGAATGGGCAGTATCAGTCTATTTAAACTCACTAATGCCTAAGTTTATCTATCTTTATGCCTTTCATTTCAATTATTAATAACTTCCAATGGTCCTAGATTCTTATTTGTACATTCCAGTTTCTGATTATTTATGGATATTTGTAGCCATTTCCTCTCATTTTGAGTTATACCCCATTAATAAATACAGGTCTCAAAAGTTTTAATCTATCCAGTCATTAAGGTCAACACAAAGCCAATGACACACATCTGTGTCAGAAAGAACATTATATCAAGAATTTATGACATGATAGAGATGTATAAGAAAGCACATGCTACTACTATATGTAGAAGAACTTTATATCGAGAAGTAATTTATTACATGACAGAGGAGATGTGGAAGGAAACACATGCGACTACTCTATTAAGAAAAAAATGTTTACAAGAAGAAGCCTTGTTAAAATGAAGGGATAGAATCATCCAAAAATGTCTCTTGCCCAAAAGGAAGAAGTAAGCTTACTCAAAGTTCAAGAATGGGTTGCATGCAGAGAGCTATTCCCACAGAAAGACAATAAACTTATTTACTAAGGAAAAAAGTATTTTATCAAGAAAGCCCCCCAGGTTCAGTCCAACTCAAGTCCATGGGTCCAATGCTAGATGTAGCACTCTTCAGACTCATGTACTGATTCAGATAGGTAAAAAGGAATGTAGAAAAAGGATAGGCCAGTGGGTGCAGAGTCTCATGGACCCAACATCAGTGATATAGTGCTGATAGCTCCCAGGTTGGTCCCAAGGGTCACTAGGCCACATGGGGCCAATCCTTGGACACAAACAGTCCCAGCAAGCAGGGAAGGCTAAAGGACAGAGAGAAAAGTCCCCAGTGTCTCCCAGGACACATCATCAAGCTGTGACCTGATTCGCAAGCTGAATTCCACCCCTACACTTTCACTTAGGAGGGAGTATTAACAAAAATAAGGGTGGGGAGTGCTTTTCGTAAAACCCTTTTTCCCCATAGGTGAGCACTGAGCAATCTGTTCTGAGTTAGTGCACCCAGTAGCGCCGACTGGGAAGGTTCTCTCTGGTCACAGTGAATTTTTTCATGAAAGCAGTTTCCCTCGAACCTCTTTTTTTTTTTGGGGGGGGGGGGGGGTGATGATCAATTTAACAGGGCGCAGCTGTGAAGTTTATGTTTCTTGCTCCGGGAAAAATGCAACAGAAACTGGTGCTTTTTTGAACACAGCTTACAAGGACAACACTATGGGAATATCTCAAGTATGAAAGTGGTTTTTTATTTCAAAAAGGTGAAACGGGGATTGATGACAAACCTCGTTCTCGACATCTGTCAACTTCCTGAAAGGACAAAAATGTCAGCAAAATTCGTGCACTCGTGCCTGAAGACCAAAAACAGACCACTGAAGCGGTGAGGAAGTGATCTGGACTGTCTTGGAGCTCGGTTCAGTGAATCTTAATGAAAGATTTGGGAATGAGAAAGGTCACTGCAAAATGTGTGCCTCAGGTTCTCACTAGGAAAAAGAGCGTCCAGTGGAAACATGACATGCTTTGAAAGAACAGTGACACTTTGAAAGAAAGTGACTCTGACTTTTTTCCCCAACTCCATTACTGGGGAGGAGACATGGTGCTACTCTCACGACACCAAAAGCAAACATCAATCAAGCCAGTGGAAGATGCCATTGTCACCTTGCCCTAAAAAGGCTGGTCAAGTGAATCGAACATCAAGATGATGCTAATTTGTTTGGGGGTTTTTTTTATGTGAGGGGGATAGTGCATTTGGAGTTCGTTCCACGAGGTCAGACTGCTAACCAAGCTTTCTATTTAGAGGTTCTGAAGATTGCGCAACAGTGTGCAACAAAAACTGCCTAATTTGTGGCAGACAAGAAACTGGTTTTGCCATGGAAGTTCACCTGCTCATGCAGTCATCTCAGTGCCCCAGTTTTTGGCAAAACCCAGCATCCCTCTCTTGTCCCATGCACCTTACTCACCTGACCTTGCTCCATGTGACTTTTTTGTTTCTGCGAATGCAGAGGGACTTAAAAGGACAGTGATTTGAAGACGTAGAAGAGGTGAAGAAAAAACAAGGGAGGTGCTGTCAGCCATCCTAGCAGATGAGTTTGAAAAATGTTTCCAAGAATGGAATCGCAGATTTGACATATGTATTAAATGTCATGGAGTAGGTTAAAGGTGATTAAATTGTTTTGTAAAAATAATTCCAAAACATAGATCTGGAACAACTGTGGGCTTTGTTGGGTCCCCCACCTGTGTGCAAGCTAGCTGCCACACCGCTCCTTCCCTAGTCACAGTTCTGAGAGCTAAGTGAAAATATGTTGAAACTATAAATAAATTCAGGTTTTTGCAGACCATGTAAAAAACTTAAGTCAAAACCCCTAGACTTAATGAGAAAAATGCAAAACTGTAGCAAGGGTCTTTTTAAAATAAAAGTAAATTTTTGTGATTTTGGGATTAGCTAAGATTTTCTTCTCTATGACACCAAAAGACTACCACCCAGGGTGTTAAAGTTTTATATCAACTTGACTAAACCAGGATTCTCACTGGTTTGGCAGTTAACACCTAGTAAACCACTCTGACATGATCTAATTGGCAGTTAACACCTAGTAAACCACTCTGACATGATCTAACACAATGTAATCTTAAATCAATCATAAGCAACCAAAACAGGATAAAGTCAGGGTGGAATGCAACAGCCTTACTTGGGTCACAATCCTGGTGTTATTTAAGTGGACACTGTGAGGATTTTTTTTCTGCTGCCATATTTCCTAACAATCCTGGGGGGTTGTCAGTGGCATGCCACCTGACCAACAAAACTTAGCATTATTTGCCTCTATAGTCACAAGTCTAACCTGCCAATCTCAACATTGTTAACCATTTGGGAAATACATAACTGAAAATCTAAATAATTTACCACGGAATAGTTTATGTAATAAAAAGGTTATGGTTAAGCAAGTGCCGGTGAGCAGGTGAGGGAACAGACCTCAGACACTGCTGATGAGAATGCAGTCACACTGGCTTTTATAAAATATTAAAACATAGAACAAACTACATGTCAGCAACTCTAGAAAAATAAAAAAGATACACAAAAATTGGTACATTTAATGTCCAATAACAGCATTTCTCCCAAAGTAAGAAGAGTAAAAGCAATCCCATGATCTATTACTTTGTGAACAAAATAGGATTCAGTTGTTCAGTGGAACACTACAGTTATATCTCGGGGGTAGTGCAAGTTCTATTTCAGATCACTGGAATAGAGTGACTATCACAGTAAAGCTAAGCACCTGTTTTAGTTTACCAGTGCATACTGAAGTTTATGTATATTGAAGTGTATAGCTTTATATTCTTATTTATATTTATGTTGAAGTATGCTAATAAAATGTACTATAGTTTATGCAATAGCATTATGAAAGTCTGAAATATGAAAACATGAACATTTAACACAGAAGAGATACAAAGCAATCATATGCTGTTGAAAAATTGGCACTTTTAGATTTGTTTGACTTGGGTTGCTACAAATCTTTGTTTAAAAATTTTTAAAATGGTCTGCAAAGCACAATAAAACCAGGAATGCTATATTTGGAAATAAAATGTACTGATAAAGACATCATGGATTAACCATTAAAACTTTGTAAGTTACAAAAGCCAGATCCAAAAAACAATGTGATTCTATTTATATGAAATTATCCAGGAACGGTACATCTACAAAGACAGAAAATTTAATAGTAGTGGTTGTCTACAATAGAGGAGAAATGAGACGAGGCATTGGGCTTCCCCCCCCCCCCCCCCAACAATTGGGCTTCTTTGAGTGCCATGAAAATGTCCTAAAATTAAGGTTATGCCATGGCTGTATACAATTGTTTGTATTAAAAACAATTACATGCACACTGAACATGGACGAATGTATGCTATGTAAATGATATCTTAATAAGCAAATAAGAATATCCAAATCTTAACTACAGAAAATGGCAGGCAAAAAAAGTAAACATAAATACCAACCTGTGTTCTGCCTCAAGTGAACTTGAAAGGACATCAGTTTGTGGAAAGGTTGAAGACCGAATAATCTGTTGGGAAATCACTGAGGCATTGCCATTCTCTTGTGGAATTTCACTTTCATCAAAGTTTCGGTTTATATCCCTTTCTTGGTGAGGACTATTGCTGTTATGCAAATTAAATGAGTCGTCGTCCTGAGTTTTAGAAAGGTGGGAAAAAAACCAAAAGAACACTCCTTATGAATTATCTTATAATGCAACATTTTGCATTCAAAAATTTTCTCACTATTTTGGGTTAGGCCCCACATGGGGTAGCAGCTGAGCCCAGATCCCCTTCCTGGGCTGCCCTACACAATGTACTTTAGGCCGAGACGATGACCAGACCACAAAAAGAATGAGGCCTCCCACTCCTATTTGTCTGAAAGGTCTCTGCGTGCCTATGAAAGGGGTGGAGTGATGTCCTGGCAGGCCCACATACATAAGGTCTCCAGCAAGCAGAGGTAGGGCAGGCAAGGGTCCACAGCTACCACGGAGGGTGGTGAAGAAGATGAAGAGGTGGCTCCCAGTCCTGTGCAGCCAAGGGAGATGAAAGATATGTACGGTCTCAGTGCAATTTAGGTGTGGGCTGCCCCAACAGTGAGGAGGGCAGGGAGGAGGTGAGACGACTGGCACCTAAGCACAGCTCCTGGTTCTCACAGAAGGCCCTGGAGTTGTTGGAGCTCATGCTTGCAGATGTGTAAGGAATGGGTGTACAATTATTGAAACTTTTAAATAAATCTATCTAGATTCCCATTAACATATAAATGCTAGACTTATAATTATTAAATTTAGGAGTTATTTGCACAAGGATATAAAATTAACACAGCAAGCATACCCTTAGCGTTTGGACAGTATTTTTGTATTAAACACAGGGGATTTTTTAGCTCACATCTATAGCACAAAAGCAAAAACAAAAGGGTGCAGGCAAGTAAGATAAGAAAAATGTTATGAACACAACTTTTTAAAATTCACTTTTGGATAGGATCACCACAATGAAAAAAATCTACTTCAGGAAGGAAGAAGGTATTACTTATACAAATAACTAACTTTAGGGAGAGAGAATTATTATTAATTAAAAGCTCCTAAACAATATTTGACCACGAAGTACTGCAGTGATGTTAATGCAGACTTGGCAAGGGTTACTACAAGTTCAACTACCTTCTCTGAACCAGCATGGCTCTCATCTTCATGTTCTTCTTCTACTCGGTCCCTTTTCAGTGCTTTCAAAAATTCACTCTTCTTATCAGTACGCATCCGTGTCAGTTTGGTTAGACGAGGTTGCTGATTAAGTTTGTCAACAGGTGAAGAGGAATTTGAGCGATTACACTAAGAGAAAATTCAGAAATGTTGATAAATATATTGGCAGAAACAAATGTCAAATTTACAACTGATTCTACCTTTTATTCACATGCAAATTGGATGTTAAGATTTTTACCTTTTCCATGCTTTTCCCAATGAACATTAGTTAACTAAAGCATTTTCTTAAATCCTTATTTCCACCATTCGTAGCACAGCTCAAACTCTGATTCTACACTATGCAATTGGATATTCTATAAAACTGAGCTTGGAACTGTCTAGATATATCTGGAACACTGTACTACCTAGAACTGCAGTATTCAAACTGTGTTCTACAGAGTTCTAGAAATTAACAACAGCACAAAGTAATATATTCTTTTATTTATATACATAAGGTCTACAGGGAAAGATTTCACCAGAGAATGTGTTTTATGGAAGGTGCAAGAAGGAAAGGTAGGTATGTATGTACTAGTTTTATTCTGGTTCATTAGTATTTTCTCTTTTGCTTGAGAGTAGAATACCACCCCAAGAAGTTATAATTTCAGTCATAGAATTTTAATATTATAAAGAAAGGGCTACGAGTAGCTAATCATTCCTAGATTATTTATTGTGGCTTTAGATTACCTATAGAGTACAGACATGAGGAAATACCGAGTTTCCATGGCTTAAATGGTCCCATGGCTGACCCATAACAAAGAGGTGTGAAACAATTTTTTGGGGGGGAGGGTTAATCTACGCTCAAGCAAAAGAGAACAAAGCTAAATACTAATAAACTCTGTGCCTCAACAATAGGAGACCAGCACTAGAAGGGTCCTTGTTATCACTAATGGACATTCTAATTAGGGTCACAATAGATGGATCCCTAGACAGTGGAGAGGTCTGAGGGGCCGGCCCCAACTACTACGTGGACACCTGCCCCTCCCCCTCAAAAGAACTTATTTCACAGGATGGCACTCAATCTGCACCTCTGTGAGAGGGACATACCTGATCGAAACATGTGGGAGCAGATGAAGAGGAGGAGAGAGTGGAGCATATCCTGGTCCACCAGGCCTTGAGGACAATGGTCCCGATTAGAGCAGCCAGTCCACAGAGAGGACCACATGGCCGGCCGCACTGACACATGACGTCCCTCGCTGACCCATAGCCCAACAGGGGACAACACCAGAGACAGTGTGGGAATTGCACCTGATGTGATCCCACCACACTAAGGCAAAACACTAAGGGGTACAACAGAACAGCAAGGAACGGAGTGGTGAGGTCCCCAAGGAATGCTGAAGGTGGACTTTGGGGCCAGGGCGTGGTACCCCAACATGCTGGACTGGATAACACTCCTAAAGGCCAACAAACAGTCCTTGAACTAACTACAAGCTTTTCTTTCTTGTGTTTTGTTTTGTCCTTTGTCATTGGTCTTTTGTTGTTGTTATATATTGTTGCTTAGTTTTGCTGTCTTGTTTTTGTGCATGTTATTATCTCCGCAGGTCTGTCTAAAGAAGATAGGCAGGATGAAGAATCTGGAGGAGAAACAATGGGACCGACAGTTCCGGGGGGACATGGGAGACAGAGAGGTGGGGAGAAAGGTAGCGGGGTTAATAAACCCAGGGACAAGGGAACAACAGGTGATCCAAATCGGTGGTGAGGAGGGTGTAGGAGGCCTGGTAGGGCATGATCAAGGGTAATGTAACAAAGGGGAATTACTGAAACCTAAATGAAGACTGAGCATGATAGTGGGACAGGAGGAAAGTAAAAGGAAATATGAAAAAAGAGCTAGGAGGTAAAGGGCATTTATAGAGGTCTAAATAAACACATGTGCATATGCAAATATATTTATATTTGAGGATGGGGAAATAGATCTATGTGCATGTATTTATAGGTTTAGTATTAAGGTAGCAGAAGGACATTGGGTCTCCAACTCAAGTACTCTCTCAATGCAAAAATACTTTCTTCTGTTAAATTGGCATTCTATGATGCTCACCTTCCCGACACAATCGCTGAAAACAAAGCGGGTGAATATGCAAATGTGGTGAAGAAAGCTGATGGTGCCCGGCTATCAAAAGATATAGCGTCTGGGGTCTTAAAGGCCTGAAGGTGAACAAGCGGCCATCTAGCTCAGAAGCAACAAAGGTCACATGGAAGAAGCACACCAGCCTGTGCGATCACAAGGCTGTCGAAGGGATCAGGTATCAGGCATCATCAGAACAACAACAAAAAAATTGTATCATAGTGAATGGGGGGAGGGGGAGTGCAGAGTGGATACCCAAAGCCCATTTGTAGGCCTACAGAAGGGTCTCGGGGAGGAGACAGACAGTCAGAGTGTGATGTAGCAACAATGAAACATACAATTTTCCTCTAGTTCCTAAATGCTTCTCCCCTCCCACTACCATGATCCCAATTCTCCTTACAAATATGGCTAGACCAAAGGATGGACACTGGTACAGATAGGAGCTGGAAACACAGGGAATCTTGGATGGATGATCCCTTCAGGACCAGTGGTGTGAGTGGCGATACTGGGACAGAGGGTGGGTTGGAAAGGGGAAACCGATTACAAGGATCTACATGTGACCTCCTCCCTGGGGGATGGACAACAGAGAAGTAGGTGAAGGGGTTTGTCAGACAGGGCAAGATATGACAAAATAATAATTTATAAATTATCAAGGGTTCATGAGGGAGGAGAAGCAGTGAGGGAGAGGGAAAAATGAGGAGCTGATGCCAGAGGCTTAGATGGAAAGCAAATATTTTGAGAATAATGAGGTTAATGAATGCACAAATGCGCTTTACACAATTGATGTATGTATGGATTGTGATAAGAGTTGTATGAGCCCCTAATGAAACGATTTTTTTTAAAAGAAACTAGAATACTGCTCAAAACCATCACCTTAAGCCATAAATTCCATGAACTACAAAAACACTAAACCTAAACTACACTCTTGAGGTTATCTTTTAATTAAATAACAAATTGGCTAATAAAGAATGTACCTGTGAATACTATGCACCTTTAAAAACAGTATGATGTCAATCAGTCAACAATTATTCTAACGGAATGATTAAACAGTACGAAGATAAGAGAAACCAGATTAACTGAAAATGAAAGCAATGGCACTGAACAATTTACAATGGCAACCTCATTTGCAGGTGCATTTTTACAGCAAAGACAATAAACTTACATTTAAAGGAAGGGAGGGGAATGTATATAAGGGGGTCAAAGTTTCAGTATGACATACAAAACAAATTCAGATATAACAATATAACCACAAGTATCCTTTGTCTCTAGACTGGTTATCAAAGAACACCTGGTCAACTGAGAAAGAACTGCCCGAGCATATGCAGAGTCAGTGTAGTAAAGCTCGTCTTCTTCCCAACTCAGTGTTATCACTGATTAAATGCCCATCACTTTCAAATGTAGAGGATCATGTAATATGTATCTCATCCTTTCATCATTGTAAAATAACGATAAATTCATAATGTTTTTATAATTTTTATTTCTGATTAATGAGTAGATTGCATTCACCTGTATTATTTTCTCTATATTTAGTTTGAAAATTTTCATTAAAATTTTTAAAAACTATCCCTATAGTCCAAAAAATTATTAGCAAATATAAGTATATACATTTTCTGAACAAAAAAAAATACTATTTTAATGTTTACTTAATCAAGGTGGCTTTATTTGCTGTGTGAATATTTTATTCACATGTGAAAATTTATTCTAATTTATAATTAAATTATTAAAAACAATAAAATTACATTCCTCAGGAATAACCGTTCATGCCGTACCTCTTTCACTGAATTTGTTGATGGACTAAAATTCTTGGCAGTTGATTTGAAAGTATTAAAGTTGCCAACACCATACGTAGACTCATGAGGGAAAGAAGTTCCAACTTTATTTTCTTTAGTTTGGCTTTTCCATTGTGTAGGCTAAAGAAAAACATAAAATATTACTATTTATCAAAAGGAAGCGGGGTAGCGATCAGAAGAGGTGATCACATTTAGCTCATAAAAATAATTATTTTTCTAATTTTAATCACTTATTTTAATCACTTCTACGTGGATTTCGTTCATTTTCTCTTTTCCTCTAAATATAATAAACCTTAGTTTCTTTCACCAATGTTAAGAAACAACAAATGCAAGTTTCACAACATAAAGCTGAACAAGTCAACAGCATGAAGCAAACTTAACAAACTAGTAAATCAAAAATTGTACTCAGTTCATTCAATACCACTAATACAAGAAAGCATATACTGCAAATATTTGAGTATAAGCTGACGCGAACATCTGCCAAGGCACCTAATTTTAACACAAAAACTGTATTTTAAATGTGCTTTAAAAAAACTCAGCTTGTACTCAAGTATATATGGTACCTACATCACTTAAAAGATAATTAACAGCACAAAATGAGTCAAATCTTTCTACTTCAGAACCAGCATCCCCATGCTTGGGCACAAAATTTTAACTTTCTTTTAAAAGTAAATAAACTGATACTAAGTCAAATTGGCATTTTTAATACTTTAGAACTTACTTTTGTGGGTGGGGCAGCAGGTTTAGGGACTAAGCCCTTATAAACACTTGGACCAGTCCCATTCTTAACTGGCTGCGACGGAAGATTTCCCACGAGTGGGAATCCAGATAGCTGTAAGTCTTTTGTATTACCTTTCTTAATGACCAGCATTCTGGGAGCTCTAGATTTAGGATTCGGAGGATATTCTGCACAAATAAAGCACAGGCAAGAGTTATATATCATTTCAAGTTTTACATTAATAGAACTACCGAAAGATATAGTATATTCCAAATTTTTATTATATATTATATATATATCCAAAATAGCAAATCTTTTGTATAAAATAATTAAGTAAACTAATAGTTGTATTTATTCTTTAAAAAATAAAGCAAAATCATAACCCAACATTATATGGCAAGAACTAAACAATGCCAAAAATATAAATGAACTCTGCTAGACAGAGGCCTAGAATGTTAATTATAACAAACCAAAAATTACATTCTAACATTTTTCATTAACAGAAAAATTGTGAAGTCCATCCTAATCGCTCATAACTCTTAAAATATAAAATGTTTCCCTTTTTATGTCTTTTAAGAGTGGTTCTATTTCCATGATTCCTTTTCATTTTTTACCTCATTTAAATTATCATAAACAAGGATGCATTTCTTTATCTCTAAGTTATGACAAATGAAAAAAAAACACATCTATTTTCACAATTCCAGTTTATTCAAGGTGTTACTGACCATCTAACAACACTCGGGACATTCTGCAAGGTGCAGGCCAATGCACTCGATCCTTGTTTCTGTAGATAGTACTGGAATTATAAACGCTAACTACCAGCATTCTCAAGGATACAGCACTTGTTAAAATTATGAAAACCATTAAATCAATGTACATGTTGTGAAAAGATATTATACATGACCATTATTGCTGTGGTAAGTCTTTCCCTTAGAAAAATATGAAAAGCCTGTTTCATTTGGTAGTTGGAAAGTTTAGAATAAAAGTATTAGTTCAAAAAAGAACCTCAGAAAATCTAAACAAAATTAGCTCTGCCTATGACATAGACAGATTTTAGTGATGTTGCCGTGTTCAACACAAAGTGAACCAACCTTCCTACTGGATCATTTCAAAAAATCAGAACTAACTAGGGACTTTTGGGGGAGCCTAGAAGGACTCCAGTTCACCTGAGATTACAAATTTTCCAGAAGGTAGAGCTGGTGTGCTAGTTTCTTTTATTACAAAGCATAATAAAAGAACAAGGACTTAGAGCAAACTGAGAAAATACTTATTTTCAAACATACACACTGATCTAGGGAAAGCATTCTAATTCCTTGACTGCCTAAAAATGCCCACCATGGAAGGCTAAGAAAAATATCTTCAAGTACAAAGTGAATGTATATCACTATTGTATATCTTTTTCTAAAGAAATTTCACAATTAGGTTGTAATAAAATTATAAAGTGAGTAAGAAATTGTACTAAATATATATTTTTGCAATTATTACTTTTGAAAACCATTATTTCTGAAATTACTAACAATAAACGAGACAAGCTGATAGTGCCCAGCTACCAAGACATAGCACCTGAAATCTTAAAGACCTGAAGATAAACAACCAGCCATCTAGCTGAGAGACAACAAAACCCGCATGGAAGAAGCAGATGGCCTGTCCCAACTAGATGTCTGAGGACAAAGTGGGTGCATAGCAAAAGTTGTGAACAAAGCTGATGATGCCCAGCTATCAAATGATATAGCATCTGGGGTCTTAAAGGTTTGAAGACAATCAGGAGGCCATCTAGCTAAGAAACAACAAAGCCCACAAGGAAGAAGCACACCAGCCTACCCCGACGCGAACGCTGAAGACAAAGCAGGTGCATGGGCAAGTGCGGTGAAGAAAGCTGATGGTGCCCAGTTGTCAAAATATATAGAATCTGGGGTTCCATAGGCTGGAAGATAAACAATGGGCCATCTAACTGAAAAATAACAAGGCCTATGTGGAAAATGCACACCAGCCTGTGAGATGGCAAGACATCAAAGGGATCAGGTATCAGACATCAAAGACCAAAAAATAAATAAATAAATAGATCATAGCATTGTGAATGAGGGGGAGTGCAGAGTGGGGACCCAGGAGCCATCTGGGGGAAATTGGACATCCCTTGCAGAAGGGCTGTGGGGAGGTAACAAACCAGTCAGTGTAGTGTAGCAACGATGAAACATACAACTTTCCTCTGGTTCTTGAATGCTTCCTCCCCCACACTATCATGATCCCAATTCTACCTTACATAACCAGATGGACCGGGAGATGTACACTGGCATGGATAGGAACTGGAAATATGGGGAATCCAGGACAGATGAGCCCCTCAGGAACAGTTGTGAGAGTGGCGTTATCAGGAAGGTGGAGGGAGGGTGAGGGAAAAAGGGGAAACAGATGACAGAAGTCTACATGTAACTTCCTCCCTGGAGGAAGGACAGTGGAGAACTGGGTGAGGAAGATGTCGGATGGCGTAAGATATGATAAAATAATGATTATTTATAAATTATCAAGGGTTCAAGGGGAGGGGGAGCGGGGAGCGAGGGGATAAATGAGGAGCTGATACAAAGGGCTCAAGTAGAAAGCAGGTGTTTGGAGAATGATGATGGCAACACAAATGAGGTATGTATGGACTGTAAAGAGTTGTAGCTATTCAATCTCCGGGTAAAACTGCAAAGGCACCACGAGGGATAACAGAGAAGCAGTAAGTTGTATTATTTTTAAGCCTCTACTGAGTTCCTGACTTTAGGGCTTAGCTTTTATAAAACTGGATTTCCAAGTATTAATAACTAGAGTGTCAGTGAAGAAGAGGAAAACCCTCCAACAAGACAGACTGATACAGTGGCTGCCAACAGTGGACTCAAACATAACCGAGGATTTGTGAGTTGGTACAAGACTGGAATACTTCCTTCTGTTGTCTCCAGGGTTGCTATGAATCAGAACAAATTCCATGGTACCTAACCACAACAGTATCAAGCAGCAAGAAAAACTCTGGTCATGTGAACCATTAAGTGACAGCAGAATTTGAAATTAATTACTAATCACAATGAAATTCATTACTAATTTTATTTCCTTATTATTGTGACAAAATAACAAATTTAATATGTACACTAAAACCCACAATCAAGTAAATGGGAAATACCATCTGAATTAACTATACTATCACAATGATTCACAGCACTTTGAAGGAAAACTTAAGTCACCAAACACAAACTTAAAGAATCTGTACAACAGCAATTAAAATAAATTCCTGTTGAGATCACTAATTTTGATTCAGAAAACTAATCTAAGATTATTTTTATATAGAGTGACACTGTTTCAATTGTTGGGTTTTTAAAATTTTAAATAATTTGCAAATATCTTTTGGGTTTAGGCACACTGGATTTTACCCTTATAATTTATGTTAGTAATGAGGTTATAAAATGTTTCTTTCATAAGGTTTCCTACACTATTCATTTAAAGAAGACAGGCTTAAAGGTACACTTTCTAAATAAAAACCACTTATACAAAAGAGCAAAAGAATTTTAATGGGACCTTGATGCTCTTAAGTGGTATACCAAATATGGGCAAAATCTAGGTTTACCGCCAAATTATATTACTAAGGAATAAACATAAAAATAAATGCTGGCGAGAGTCCTGGTGGCACAATGGATTACAAATTGGGCTGCGAGCCATCGGGTCAGCAGTTTGAAACCAAAGGCTTTCTGCTCCTGCAAAGGCTTACAGTTTAATACATACATACGTACGTACGTACGTACATACGTACGTACGTACATACATACATACATACACACATACATAAATGCTGGCTTGAAATAAAACCAGGTTCAGGTCAAGCACTCCAACAACCGAAAGCCACCCAGTCAATGCTGACTCATAGCAACCCCCTGGTAGGTTGCCACACTCTAACTGTTGTGGAAAGCCCAGTCTTTCTCCCTCAGAGCAGCTGGGCATTTCTAACTGTAGGCGATGAGGACTGCAGGCCAAGATGCAACCAACTACACCACAGTGACTGAATTTTCTTAAAAGTACTTAAAATCTTAAGCACTCAATGCTAAGTTCTCACACTGGGTCAAAAAGCATGCTGTTGTTATTGACCTATATGGTCAAAACTACTCCAACTCATAGTGACTCAAAAGGACCCAGTAGCACTAATTGGCCCTGAAGTTTTCCAAAGCTGTAATTTTTAAAGAAGTAAAGGGACAACCACCTCTTACTTCCCTTGGGGTAGCCGTTGAGTATGATTTGTCTACCCCACTGTTAATGACCCTACACTTAATCACTTAACCCCCACCCCCCACTCCACCTATCACCACCACACCCAGCTCCTTTTTACAACTGCACATGAACCCATAAAACGGACACTATTCTTTCCTCTTTTCGCTCCCAATAAATCAATTCACACACCTAAATTCTCTAAAAAGTCTTACTGATAGAAGGAAGACAACCGTACCTTGAATTCATTTTAAATTACTAAACATGAAAAAATAATTATTATTTAATAAACATGTATCTTATGCAACGAATAGCAATCGTAATCACAGTAAAGGAAAACATGGAAAAGTCATGGACATAAACTACACATAGGAAGCTCCAATAAAGCTAATTAAGTGTTGAGTAGAATTAAACACAACCATATCTTAAATGAAACCAGGTAACATTTCATAACCAGGCTGGTTAGCTCTGCTGGTTAGAGCAGGGTGCTCACAAGCTTTTGCACACAGACAGGGCTACTATGAATCCAACCCAATTCAGTGGCCCCTAACAACAACTTATCTTAAATAGCTTACTCACTTCCAATCAAGAGTTTTGCTTTAACGTTGGAATATAGCTTAATTCGTCCTTTTAACACATAAATTTTAATTTCAGGGATAAACTTTAACTCTTAATACATAATACATTTTCGCTGTTAAATTTTGACTTACCTGGGAAGCAGTTCTAGAAAAACTCTATTGAAGTCTTTGCTAAAATTCTCTTAATTCTTCCTCAGGAACATAGCTATTCTAAATGTTGCAGTGGGAAAAACGGTGTTTGTGGACCCAGAGGGTAGTGAGAGCAAAATAGTGAAGAGTGATACAATGAAATTTCATTGTATTCATACTACAAAAAGTACTGGGAATTTAACAGTTAACCAAGTCACACCATATTCTTTCTCTAATACAGATATACTTTTTAGTTTACCTAAAACAAAGTAAAGAATACATCTTCCTTCTAAGCATCTTTTCAACTACTGCTCAATATCCTGAGATCAATCCTGAAACAGTAGAATCAAAATCTTTATATTAATACACTTTAGTCTCATTATTTTCAAAGATGTCTTTGCCTTTAAATCATTTCTAAGATTATTAAATCAATGAAGGATCAGTACCAATAGTATCTATAGGTAGTTTTATATGACAAACTATCACTACCATTCTTGATGTTTTATTTACGTTCATTCTAATCAAAATGCAAATTATTCCTAATTCCTTAGAGTTGCTATTTAACACCTTCCATGTGATTCTACATTCTTATGCAATCAGCTGTTCCCAGAAAAACTGAATAATAAGGAAACATACCTAAGAGAGGAGCTTGGGAGATTTTTTTGGTTGGGTATGTGTGTGTCTGGGCGTGTAGGCCTGGGGAGAGTGGTAGAAATACTAATTTGCAATACAGAAAAAAACAAGCCATTCACATGGTTCTAACAAAAGTGTCTGATCAACCCCCACCTCCACCCACAAAAATACCATAAATAAAGAGGGAGATCAAAAGGAAATAAAGTAACTCCCCAGAGTAGTACCCCATCAATACAATAAAGAACAACACAGGAAGTGGCAAAGTTTAAAATAATGCCTTTAATGTTAGGACTAGTATGTTGTCATTAGCCACAATCCTTTTGTCTTATTAAGTTAGTGATTTTCAATAGAAAAATACAAACAGGTGTACAAGTTCCAACATGGACACAGCGCCTTTCAATTTGGCATCAAATAATTAATTTTACTTTTCAGATGTCAAATCTCCATATTTAAAATTTTCCATTATTTTAAACTTCACTTGAATCTTTCAAAAGTTGTCTAATTTGAAAATGAGTGCAGCTTATTCTTTTGTAAGATGCTATAAAATTAAACTCTCAGCAGTTTTGAAGTAAAGGGAATTACTACCAGAAAAACTCTTATTAAGCTTTGACAATGAAATAGGCAAATTATCTCCAATATCGAGTATCTGCATAGGTAAATTTCTACAATTTTATATGACCAGTCTACATACAACCATTTTCATACGTTAAAAGACTAGTTTCATGTTACACTATGATCAGAAGTACTTATTTTTCAGTTAACCAGTTTTCAACTCTGAAAAACTAATAAATTTAAACTAATTTTTTTGTTTCTTTAGATTACCAGGCTGCTCATAAAAATGACACCAAAATCACTAATTTACATTATTATTTTAAATCATAGTCATACTAAGTATACTTAATGGTACTAACATGTGTAGATAAATGTTTAAAAATCAAACTATTCTAACCCAAATATCTTGCTTTTAAAAGATAAATGTGTAAACGATAAACTTTTTTAATCTTAGCACATCAAAAATAAGTATTTAAAATACTAAGTTTAGCCTAGCCAGCTTTACATTTTTAAAACACTAACAAGGGGGATCAAAATTACTGATACCAACTTTTTGTACCCCTCAAAGACAGACCAGAAATTACTTACCCCATACACCTGCAGCTAAAGATTTATTCTGATTTGGTTCTCTCTCATATTCAGGATTTAAAGATGGCTAGAAGAAAGTTTGAATAAAAATATCAAAACTAATGTTTAAATGACTCTTATTTTAAAATAATGAATCCTTTAAAAGAATACAATTATACAAGATTATACAAATGAACAGATCAAACTCCTGTCCATTAAAGGCTCATAAACCATACTTTCCACTTACTCTGCAGACCATTAAAATGGTACCAATACTAACTACTCAGTGTAAAGAATAGTAACACTAATACAAGGAAACCATCTTTTTTAACAGTCTCATTTCCAAGTACAGGTAATATTTATTCTCACGCTGGAAAACTAGTGACTATGATCTTCATATCAACTTGAGGAAGCTTCCTCCTAAGCATGTCAATAGCAGTAAAATGAAAAGCTGAGTCTTCTCCAACTTTGCCATTATTGCACCTTTATCGTGGATGCTTTAGTTGTCATCTCATTTTCTAAAAAGGTGCAAATTTTAATTTTCATTTAAGACATGCTCAGTATATTAAAAAGCAATAAAATTGAAGTCAGCATTGTTGTTGCCAAGTACCATCAAGGTGTTCCAACCTATAGCAAGCCTATGCACAACAGAAAGAAAAAAAAGCACAGTCCTGTACCCTCCTTACACTTGTTCCTATGCAGGAGCCTAATGGTGCAAGCCACTGTGTCAATACATCTCTTTGAGAGGAAGGAGAGCCTTATCCTTTTTAGCTGCCCCATCACTTTATCAATTAAATAGGTACAATCTTGGTAGATATAGTTTTCCTTTATAATACTACATTGCTTGTTTTAGATAGGTATTCTCTGTTATTATTTAACACAACTGGCTGAGGGAAAAAACAAAACTCACTGCCATCAAATCAACTGCGACACAGTGACCATACTAGACAGGGTAGAGCTGCCCTGTGGATTCTGAGGTTAATTGCAGAAACAAAAGCCTCATCTTTGTTCCATAGAGCATCTGATGGTTTTAAACTGCTGACCACAATGTATAACCCACTATGCCACCCAGGTTTTGTGCCTTACCTGAAAGGCACTTTATAATTATTTTACTGGATAGAATGATTTATTATATAAATGGAACTCATAGAATTAGTAACACTCTACTAACATCACTGTAAAGCACTTAAAGAGTACTCATGCATACTTAGTGATCTCTTCAGAGATACAAACTAAATAAGATTAATAGAATTTAGGTGAGGAATAAAAGTGCATTTAGGCAGTCATGTGGTGCAAAGAATTTGTCATCAATTAATTGCCAACCTAAAGGTTAGCAGTTCAAACCCATTCATTAACTGCTAGGTAAAAAGATACGGTAATTCACTTCCATAATGAAAACACTATCGATCAGTTCTACTATATAATACATAACTAGTCATCATGAATCAGAATTAACTCGAGACCAATACATTTATGTTTTGGTTTACAAGTGCATTAAGGAAGTATAATCTTAAGAAATTATACTCTTGGCCCATACTTAAAGGGCAAAGCACAGCTGATGTCCACCATCTTGGGAGTCAGAGGAGGATTTAATAAGAATAGTGAAAGCTTTGTTTTGTGTTAAGCACGCTGTTTCAAGTGACTTACTTTCTTCCTTATTTAACTCTCACATCATTAAGAAAGAATAATATCAGCATCACTAGTTTATACTATAGAAACCATTTTATGATTATCACCAAATTAAATGGGCCACAGAAACAGAAAGATTCTGAAGTTACTGATGAATCATTTATTCTTTTCTTCCCTTTACCTTGCTCCCAACCCTAAAATTATAAATTCTTTCCCTCAGTCACTCAAATCATTTCCAAATAACTCTTATTTTCTCCGAATGACTGTGACTTTCTAAGAAGTTACCCTTAGAACCACCAGGGCTCCTTGGGTTTTGTCCTACTTCCCATTTCTCACTCATTCACTACCGTTAAGTAGCTGCTACCTCATACAACAGGGTAAAACTGCCCCTGTGAGTTTCTGAGACTTTGATCCTTTATAAGAGTAGAAACTCTGTCTTTTTCCCTGTTTTCCCTCAGACAGGATTGAAGCCATTTCATGTCTAATTTCTCTGCAAAATCATCTTTCTTTTTATTATGACTGCCTGTAATATAATTAAGACTCAATGAAAGAGTGTCTTGTTCACCTATTTATTCTGAGTATCTGGAGGTCAGAGACTGAACTCAGAGCCACCCAAATGTGTTCCTGAATGAATGCTATATGTGAAACCAATGGACAGTGATTTTTTTTTGGGGGGGGGGTTAAGAAACAGCACATAATATAAAGTTCAGTTCTCTACCCACAGTTGGTAAGAGGAATGAACCACAAGAACTAGATGAATAAAATTAAACACTAGATCAATTTCTCTGGAACCTGCGAAATTTTCTCAAACCACATGAGTGAGACTTACTTATTACAAGTAAATTAATTAACATAACTAATTACATTGGATGCCGAGCTACTAATTAATTTCCCTTCCCTAACCAGGAAAAAATTAGAGAAAGTACCTTGAAGACACAGAACTATTTTAAGATTAAATGAAATCATGTATAAATCAATTATTTCCTACAGAAATAAAAATAACACTAAATTATTCCTTCCAAAAGATGATATATCTGCAAATTAGCCAAGCAACTCTAAGTGAAGCTGTTGAAATTGATATAAATATATCTAAAGTTTTTAAGGTCATGTGATAAAATTTTATCTTCAAAGCTTAACAGAAAGGGATGGAGAAGAGGGAAAGAAAATGGAAGAGGGGTGGAATTGTGAACAAAAAGCCCTCACAAAATATAAACAAATTAAAAACAAGTGCAAGGTGTGATCTCTGAACCAAATGAGCTGTACTAGTAAAATGTCAAGAAAGAGCTACACACTAAAATGGAAGGTGCAGAAAATCTTATCGGTATTAGAAATACAAAAAACTTACAAAATCCTCTGCTTCAAACTGTTTCCGCTCCCTCTTGTCTTCTTTCCTCCCAGTGTCATTGTCAGGTGTACTGTTTTCATGTCGCCCCTGGCTTTTTCCAGGATGGAAAATACTGCTACGAGAACGGGAACTTCCACCGTGGTAGCCCCCTCGATGATTTATGTTTTCTGTACCGTTTCTTCCATGTGTACGCCATCCATTTTTTTCTTTCCTTCCAAAATTACCTTTGTTAACAGTAAAATAGCATAAATTTAATAAAGATGGTTACAATTAAAAGACTGAGCAACAAAACATTATTTAAAGAACATGAAGAAATTTATCCTAAACTCTAGCATGCCCCAGCAATTTTTACCTCCATTAGAACGCCCAATACCAGAATCAAAGCCATCTGAGGAATTATGTCGTCGACGATTTACATCATAACGATTTTCTGTCCATGAAAAGTTTTCAGAATGCTTCTCAAAATTCAGGGATGACTGGAACAAATTATAAACAACTTGTAAGGTAAATGTACTTATAAAATGTAAATAAACATGAAAATCAGTAACATTCTAGCTGAGGCCATACTTAAGAATTTTCCATGGTTAGAGGTGAACATTTTGCAACTATTTCCAAGATGTTTGCTAACCGGTAGTATTAACATTTTAAGATGGATTCCATTGTTAATCTGTTTTCTTCTAAAAAAGGATTTTTTTACTTGGAAAAACAATCCTTCCTAGACTATCCCAGATGGACGTCAAGAATCTCAACAGTCCCATAGCAATGGGAGAAATAGACAAGGTTATCAAGGGATTACCAACAAAAAATCCCCTGGACCAGATGGCTTCACAGGAGAATTCTACCAAGCATTCAGGGAAGAACTGACACCAATCCTACAAAAGCTCTCCCAGAACATAGAAAAAGAAGACAAACTCACAAACTCCTTCTATGAAGCTTGTATAACTCTGAAACCAAAACCAGGCAAGGATCCCACAAGAATCAAGAACTACAGACCAATATACCTAATGAACATTGATGCAAAAATCTGTAACAAAATACTGGCCAATAGAATACAAAAATACATAGCTCTCGCGTCCTCGCTTCTGAGACGACAAAGAAAAGGCTTAACAATGGCCGTGCCAAGAAAGGCCGTGGCCATGTGCAACCCATTCGCTGTAAGAACTGTGACCGCTGCGTGCCCAAAGACAATGCCATTAAGAAGTTCGGCATAAGAAACACAGTGGAGGCAGTGGCCTTCCGAGAAATTTCCAAAGCGAGTCTCTTCAACACATACATGCTTCCCAAGCTGTATGTGAAGCTGCATTACTGTGTGAGTTGTTGAACCATTCATGTGAAGCCCGGAAGGACCATAACCCCCCACATCGATTTAGACTTGCAGGTGCTGCCCCCATGATCTCCTCCAAAGACTATGTAAACATTAGAAGCTAAAGAAAAACAAACCTAAAAGGAAATAAAATGGAAATTGTTCATGGGGGGAGCGGGCGGGAAGTAGATAAAACAAATCATTCACATGACCAGGTGGGATTCATACATTGGATGCAGGGATGGTTCAACATACAAAAGACCATTAGTATTATTCGTCACATTGACATGAAAAACTTAGATGCGGGAAAAGGATTTGATAACATCCAACACCCATTTCTGTTAGACACTCAAGAAGATAGAAATGGAAGGAAAATTCCTCAAGATAATACAAACTATACATGAAAAACCAACAGTCAATGTGGTAATCAATAGAAAAAAGACGAAAACAATTCCATTGAAAAAGGGGACCAAAATTGTTAAAAAAAAAAAAAGAAAGAAAGAAAGAAAAGGAAAGAATGGTAAAAAAAAAGAAAAAGAAAAAGGGGACCAGACAAGGATGCCCCTTCTCCCCACTCCTATTTAACATCGCACTAGAAGTCCTAGCTAACAATACAAGACAGAGAAAAGACATCAAAAGACATCTAGGAAAGGAAAAGGCGAAACTATCATTATTCACAGACTATATGACTTTATACATTGAAAATCCCCTAAACTCCACAAATGGAGTGTTGGAAACAATAGAGGAATATGGCAGAGAGGCAGGATACGAGATCAACAAGCAGAAATCTATTGGACTGCTATACACATCGGACAAGATCACAGAAGAGGCAATTATAATAGCTGAGCATAAATTGAAATATTTAAGGATATACAGGACTAAAAAAACAAGATTTGTACAAGGAAAATTACAGAACACTACTACAAGAAACCAAGAGTGACCTCAACAAATGGAAGAATATCCCATGCTTGTGGATTGGAAGACTCAACATAGTAGGATATCATTTCTGCCCAAGGTACTATATAAATTTAATGCTATCCCGATAAGAATAACATCATCCTTCTTCAAGGAATTGGAAAAACTGATTACCATGGAGAGGGAAGAAGCCCAAAATTAGCAGAGAACTCCTCAAGAAGAAAAAGTTGGGGGGCTTGTTCTACCTGATTTTAGCATGTATTACACAGCCATAGTGGTCAAAACAGTGAGGTATTGGTATAACAACAGATATTCAGACCAACGGAAAAGAGCTGAAAACCCAGAAATTAAAATTTCAGCATACGGGCAACTGATTTTTGATTAAGGGGCCAAAAAAAATCAAATAAGAAGATGTTGAAGAGAAGTACCTCTTCAATAAGTGGTGCTGGAAAAAATGTATATATACCTGCAGAAAAACTAAGCAAGATCGTTACCTCACTCCATGCACAAGAATAAACCCAAGGTGGATCACAGACCTTGAGGTAAAACCCAAAACAATTAGGACCAATAATGAGGGAATCGGGACAAACCTGAGAACGTTGGTACAGGGAATACATAGGCTATTGGAATAGGGAAGGATACAAATACAGAGGAGTCACAAATTGATAAGTGGGAATATACTGAAGATAAATTACCTGTGTGATTTATCGAAAGAATTCACCAAGAGAGTAAGAGAGAGTTCACAGAATGGGAACTCATCTTTAGCAATGACATATCAGACAAAGGCCTTATTACTAAAATCTACAATACTAAGCAAGGTTACAATAAGAAAAAAAACTAATTGCCCACTAAGGAGGTGGGCAAAGGACCTGAACAGAAGTTTCCAAGGGGGAGAAATCTGAATGGCCAATAAATATGAGAAAATGTCCCCAATCATTAGCCATAAGTGAAATGCAAATTAAAACAACTATGAGATACCACCTAACACCCTCAAAGATAGACCAATTCAAAAAGTCAGAAAGTAACAAGTGTTGGAGGGACTGTGGGGAACTAGGAACTATTGTCTACTGCTGGTGGACCTATAGGTATATATGTATAGCCACTATGGAAATCGATTTGGCAATATCTAAAAGAGATGGAGATTGAGCTACCATACGATCCAGCAATCCCCCTACTGGGCATATGCCCAGAAGAGGCAAGAAACAAACCACGGCCAGACATCTGTGCTCCAATGTTCACCGCAGCACAGTTCACAATTGCAAGCAGTTGGAAACAACCCAAATTTCCATCAACAGACGAATGGATCAAAAAACTGTGGTACATACATACAATGGAGTACTATGCATCCCTGAAATGCAGTGATGAATGCATGAAGCACATTGCCACATGGGAAGAACCAGAGGAAATCATGCTAAGTGAAGTAAGCCAAGCACAAATGGCAAAGTACACCATGAGTCCACCGAGGTGAGGGGGAGGGCATAGGGGAAAAGCTACTAAATGCATACATCCCAGCAACTATGACAGAGGCCAAACCCAAGCCAGGGATACATGCAGCAGGCAACTAAATAAGAGGGGGAAAGAAAGAGGAGAAAAAAAAAAAAGACATGGCCTACCCATGAGCAGGGCACTCATGAACATATATGCAAAAACCCTCAACAATAGCAAAAAAAAAAAAAAACCCTCAACAAAATCTTGGCCAATAGAATCCAAAAACGTATCAAAAAAGATAATACATGACCAAGTGGGATTCATACCAGGACTGGTTCAACATTTGAAAAACAACGTAATCTACCACATATCAACAAGAAATATGACAAGAGCTATACCATAACCAGATAATTATCAACTGATGAAGAAAAAGCTTTTTAATCATTTTATTGGGGCAGAAAAAGCATTTGATAACGCCCAACACCCATTCCCAATAATGAATCTCTCAAGAGATAGGATTAGAAGGTAAAATCCTCAATATAATAAAAGCCATTTATGAAAAACCAATAGCTAATATTATACTCAATGGAGAAAAGCTGAAAACATTTCTACTGAATAAGGAACTATGACAAGGATGTCCCTTATCCCCTCTTCTATTCAACGTTGTGCTGAAGTCCTAGCCAATACCATAAGACAACAGCAAGATATCAAGGGTGTACAATTGGGTAAAAAAGAAGTGAAACTTTTGCTTTTTACAGAAGATATCCTGTATATACTTGAGTATAATCCAACCTGAGTATCAGCCGCGGCACCAAATTTTTTTTCCACGAAAACGGCATTTTTAAAATGCTGTAAAACTCGACTTATACACAAGTATATATGGTAATTTTATGTGTTGAGACTCCTACAGGGTCCACAGAATTGCTGGAAACAATAGTTTAGCAGAGTAACAGGATACAAGATTAACAAACAGAAATCAATTGGATTCCTTTATACCAGTGATGGGGCTAAAGAAAATGCTATGAAGGAATCAATAATATTCACAATAGCCACGCAAAGTGGAAACATCTAGGAATAAGCCTAAACCCCCCCCCCAAAAAAAACTGAAGACCTGTATGAAGAAAATAACATTGATACAAGAAACTAAAAGGGATCTATGCATGTTCCTTGTTTGTGAATCAGAAGACTCAATATTATGAAGATATCAATACTACCTAAAGCAATCCACATACTCAGTTCAATCCTGATCAAAAGTCCAGAATCATTTTTCAAAGAAATGCATAAACTGATTACCACCTTCATATGGAAAGAGAAGTCCAAAACATGCAAAGAACCCCTCAAGAACAACAAAGTAGGTGGTCTTGCATAATCTGACCTCAAAACTGACTATACAACCACAGTTGTCAAAACAACTTGGTACGGGTATAATGATAGACCTCGGACCAATGTACCAGAACAGAAAACCTAGAAATAAAAGCATCTACATACAGACAACTGACTTTTCTGAAGCAGGTGCCCTCTTCAATAGATCATGTTGGAAAATCTGGATATCCTTTTGAACAACAATGAAACAAGACCCATGTCTCACTCCATGCAAAAAAACAAACTCAAGGTGGAGCAAAGACTTAAAAATGTAAAACCCAAAGCTACCAAGATGACCCATGAGAAAACCGGGAGCCCTAGTGAAGGGAATACATGGACTATCATAAATACCAAACAAAGGAAGCACATACTGTGGAAGATGAAATTGATGAGTGGGTCTACCATATATACTAGAGTATAAGCCAACCCAAATATCAGCC
Source organism: Tenrec ecaudatus (assembly GCF_050624435.1). NCBI lineage: Eukaryota > Metazoa > Chordata > Mammalia > Afrosoricida > Tenrecidae > Tenrec > Tenrec ecaudatus. The sequence continues at coordinate 53,203,307 of NC_134531.1, read as the reverse complement.
GAGGAAACGGCATTAAAAATATGCTGGGGAACTCAGCTTCTACTCAGGTATATAAGGGATTAAAAATAATACACTGTGTACATCGAAAACTTCATTAAAATAAAAAGAGAGCCTACAGACTGGGAACTGATATTTAGTAACAACATAACAGACAAAGGACTAATTACTAAGATCTTCAGAATTTTACAAACTTAGAAGGAAAAAAACTAACAGTCCTCTGAGAAGGTGGGCAAAGGACCTAAACAGATGATTCATATAGGTTGATACTTGAATGGCTAAAAAACACGAGTAAATGTTTCCAGTCACTAGCCATGAGGGAAATGCAGGAAAATGCAACCAAGAGATAGCACCTAATGTCCATAACTGTAGCCCAATTAAAAAAAAAATTAGAACAAATGCAGGAGCTTTTATCTACTGCTTGTGGATTTGTCAATACATGCAGCCATTGTCGAAGGTGATAAGAAGATACTTAAAACAGATGGCAATTGAAATACCCTATGATCTAGCAAAACCATTACTGGGCATATACCAAAAAGAAAAAAGAAACAGGTCACATACAGACGTTTGCTCCCCCTTGTTCATCACAGTACAGTTCACAATAGGAAAGAGCTGGAAGCGCCTAAATTCTCATCAATAATAGAAGAGAGGATTTAAAAAAACTGGTATGTACACACAATGAAATAGTATGCATTCCTCAAACAGCAATGTAAAACCATGAAAAACCTCAAGACATGGAGCGATCTGAAAGACATTATGCTGAGTGAAGTTAGTAGAACACAAAAGGACAAATACTGTATGAGTCAACTGAGATAGAACCAGTAGCAGAAGAGGCACAAGCTCAAGCTTGCAGAGTATCCAGTCTTCTGGCTGGGGACCAGACAGCCTGGTAAAGAGCTGGACCAGTGCCGATCATCCACCCAAGTATAGTATACCTCACTTGGCCGGAGGGTGCCTCATGATAGTTGGTATCAAATGGTCAGAGAGGGGGAGGATGCTTTCTGAGTGGTTGCCATGTGGATCTGGGATGAGGTCCCCAAAGAGAAGTAGGTGGCCTTGTTAGAGCGATAGGCTTAATGATGGGAGGGCCAGTACAGGAGAGGGAACATAGGTGCATGTCTGTTGGGGGGAAGGGAGAGGAGGCTGACCTTCAGGTAGAGGGAGGAGTGACTGGGAATGCTTTGGGGGGCATTAGGTGGGAAGTGTCTTTAGTGGCGTGCAGCGGGTGGCGCAACATTGAACTAGGGTGCCTGGAGGTATCCCAGGAACCCAGGCCAGGTGCTGTGGAATACTGGGGCACTGACTCCTGGATCTTCAGGGGGCACACACAGCATGCACAAGGCTGCGTTGGTGAGAGTCCATGGGGTGAACTGGATTCTACCTCAGACACACTTGTAACCTGAGGACTTAAGTCAGAAAAATCGACATGTACAAGGTCTTGCTACATCAACACTGTATATACTGTATTAAATACATATTATTCCAGCAATCCTGTGACATTCTGTTTTATTATGCTTATGTTTGTTCGTATTAGGGTATTATCTCAGAGGTGTGTTGTCATTGGAGGTCACCATCTTGAGTTGTGTTATTTTTCTGTTTGTTGGTAAATGAAACCCAAGTACACTATGCCTATAGGGAAAACAAATAGAACAAGGGTTGGGGGGGGGGTGGATACAGAGGGATGGAGGAGATCGAAGAGAGATGATGTCAAGGAATCCAGGAGGAAGGAATGATGTTTGGAGACTGATTATGGAAGCAGTGCAATTCTGTTTGATGTAACTGATTGAACTATGGAACCATATGGCATATGTATTAACTCCCAAGTTACAGCAAATTGAAGGGAAAACAACACACACAAAAAAACCCTATAGATCCAGGAATGAGTTCGGGGCTAGAACTAATCCTAGCTTCAACTTAAGAACAATTAGTTCTTACAGGATGGCTGGCCCTGCTCGATACTCGCCCACAGGAAGGGAACACAGAAGATATGGGTGCTTCAGCAAAAAGTGGAAAAGAAATCAGATGGTACCCGGCTATCTGATAAAATAGTGCCTAAGGTCTTAAAGGGTTGTCTCCAAACAAGCAGCCATCTAAGTGAGACTTGTCAACCAAGTCCACATGAAAAAAGCATGCCATCATCAGTCACCAAAGGGTTGAAATCCATATAATCCAAAGTCAAAGGAGGATCAGTATCAGAACCAAATTCTGAGAATCCGGTGTGAAGAAGTCAACGGATGACAGTGAGAGCCTAAGATTCATCTGTGGAACTACATAACTAAGCCTCTGCAGAGCTCCCCTGCCCTATTTAAACTGAGGAATGGGAGGAGAGTGATCACTTAACAGAATGCTTGGGAGAGGGGAATGTGGAAGATCAAAGGCATAAATCTGGCTTGAAGAGTTGAAACTTATGAGTAGATTCCCCAGCCCCAACGATGCAGGCTGGACCCAATCTGGTTTCCAATTTTTTTTTTTTTGGGTGTGTAGTGTTTTTGTTTGTTCAAATTAGTGTACATCTCAGAGGTGTTATGCCAACATAGGTCAACCTCTTGAAGCTGTGTTATATGTTTCTCAGTATATGAAAGCCAGGATTGAGGAACCTATAGGGACAGCAAGTACCATAAGGAGTTCAGAGGGAGGGAGTAGTGGTGGCAGTAGATTCAAAGACTATGTCAGGGAGTCCATGTAGAAAGAGAATGTTTGCAAACTGAATGTGGTAACAGCTGTACAATTATACATAGTATAACTGAAACATGGAGTGTAATATCTCTTAATTCCCAACCAATATGTTTTTAAAGAACAGCATACTAGAGGAATGATAAAGATCATTAAAAGACAAGAGGGAGAAGACCAAAGTAGATTTGAGAAGAACCTCTGAAATTTGCTCTTAAATGAAGAGTATCTAAGTGAATCAAAGAAATTAGGAAAAACTGATCATTTCATAGGGCAACTCGAGAAGACCAGACTAAGTATAATGAGTGTGCAAAGACCTAGAGTTCAGGTATCAAAAACAAACATGTTCTATTACTCACAAGCTTAAAGAAATAAAGACAAAAGTCCCGAGTTGAAATATTCTAAGATTACATAGGCAAAAAAAAGGAGTATGCAGTACCACTGAAATAAAGTGAATTGGTCAACCATCAATAATTCCAAGAAATAACATACGATGAAGAATCGTTGGCATTAAAGGAAGAGATCCACGTTGCACTGAAGATATTAGTAAAAAGGCAAGCTCCAGAAATTGATAGAATACCAATTTAAATGTTTAAAAAAACTGATGTGCTGAAAGCACTCACTAGTCTAAGTCAGAATTTTGGAAGAGAACTAACTACCAAGCTAACCAAATGGAAGAGACTCATGTGTGCCCATTCCAAAGAAAGGTGGCCCAGTAGAATGCTCAAATTATAGAACAATATCACTGATATCACATGTATTTTACTGCAGATCATATCCAACAATAGTTGTAGTAGTACACTTGACAGACAGTGCCAGAGACCTTCAGGCCAGTCAGAGGATATGGAACCAGGGAGATCATTGCTAACATCAGATGGCTCTTGGCAGAAAACAGAGATGTTTGTGTTTTACTGACTATGTAATGGCATTTGGTTGTGTGGAGCAAAACAAGTTATATATAATACTGTGACAAATAGGAATTCCAGAATACTTCACTGTGTTCAAATGTGGAACATATACACCACTAGAGAGGCAAACATATGAGAACAGAGGACCATTGCATGGTTTAAAATCAGGAAAGATATGTGTCAGGGTTATATACTTTTTGCCATACTTATTCAATCTGAATGTTCAGCTGATAGTACACGAAGCTGAACAGTAAGAGAAGAGGCCACAGCCTGAACACCTCATAGCCAGCACTCCCAGAGCTGTCTTCTGCCCGAGACTCCTTATACCTCGCACCTCTTCATCAAGGGCCAACATGACTTAAGTTCTCCCGAGATAACCAACCAGCTTGACTATGACCTGGAGACCATTGAGAACAAAGCAGAATCTGCTCTCACCAACTTTATCAAGTATCACTCAACCCGGCAAGGTTTCATGAAGGCCCTGTGCCTGGCCATGCAGGTGGAAGAGCAGGCCAACAACCAAATCAGCAGCAAGAAATAGCTCGTGATGACTGCAAATAAATATTAAAATAATGGACGTTTCCCACAAACTCTTTGAAGCCCCCTTTAAGATCTGTACCACAACTTTTGCCTGTTCAGCTATTTACAGGTTTAAGCCTTATTGACAGCAATTACAAGAATGTTTACAGCGTACCATTTCATGATCCATGTAGTTTTTCCATCACCCCTATCCTCCACACCCCACTTTATGTATACTGACCATAGTAACCGTTAATAAAATTTGATATCTTAAAAAAAAAAGCTGAACAATATGAAAAAGAATCCTCACAACTGGATCAATAGACAAAATCAACATCCCGTCTACCAACACCGGGCGAATGGCCTCCCAAAACCGCGACCCAGCCGCAGCCAGTGTTGTAGCCACCCGGAAAGGAGCCGAGCCCAGCGGGGGCGCAGCCTGGGGTTCCGTGGGCAAGAGACTACAACAGGAGCTGATGACCCTCATGATGTCTGGTGACAAAGGAATCTCTGCCTTCCCGGAATCAGACAGCCTTTTCAAGTGGATAGGGACCATCCACGGAGCAGCTGGTACAGTCTATGAAGACTTGAGGTATAAGCTCTCCCTGGAGCTCCCCAGTGGCTACCCTTACAATGCATCCACAGTGAAGTTCCTCACCCCCTGCTAGCACCCCAACGTGGACACTCAGGGTAACATCTGCCTGGACATCCTGAAGGACAAGTGGTCTGCCCTGTATGACATCAGGACGATTCTCCTCTCCATCCAGAGCCTGCTGGGAGAGCCCAACATCGACAGCCCTTTGAACACACATGCTGCGGAACTCTGGAAAAACCCCACAGCCTTTAAGAAATACCTGCAGGAAACCTACTCAAAGCAAGTCTCCAGCCAAGAGGCCTGACCTTCCCTGTCCTTCCCTGTCCTTGTGTTCTCTTCTCTTCTGTAGCTGTCTGTCCTCCCTCCACCCCGCCCCTTGATTTCTGTGTAGAATTCTTATCTCAAGCTGCGGTGTCATTTCTGTTGTTTGTTTTTAAATTAAGTCTCCATTTGCACCCTGTGATGATTGCATTAATAAATAACATTTGGGGTTGGTTCGGGGGGGGGGAGGGGGGGGGACACGACAAAATCATGATAAAGGAAAAGACAAGTTGTCAAGGATCAATCAATGGTCATAGAAACAACACTCAAATCAAAGGACATGTTTGTTGCATTTGGGCAAATGCTGCACAAGACCCCTTTAAAGTGTTGAAGAACAAAGAAGTCATTTTGAAGACTAAGGTGTACCTAGCCCAAGCCATGATATTTTTAATCGGCTCATATGCATGTAAAAGTTGAGCAATGAATACAGAAGATCAAAGAAAATTGATGAATTATGGAGTTGGCAAAAGAATATTAAAAGTATTGTGGACTGCCAGAACAACAAACAAACCTGTGTTGGAAGAAGCACAGCCAGAATGCTCCTTATGTTATGATGCCCAGACTTTTGTGTGGTTTTAATAAAACAGCTGAAAACACTAAAAAAAAATACTACTAATACTTCATATTATAGGATAGTATTTGTGGCACTATAATCTAAAGATTAGAAGTAAACCAAGAAATGCTAGTAATTTGTGTATCACTTACACTTATGCATCACTTTTCTGTCAGTGTGTTGTACTGTGGTGGCATGTGTATTGTTTGAAGTTGCTAGCAGACTAATTAGTCACTGAGAACCTATGAATAGCCCCAGAACTTTGTCAGCTTCTGAAAATCTATTGACTAGAAATAGAACACTGTCAGCAATAGTGCCAGATAAGCCCCTCCAGTAGGAAGGCATTCAAAACTATGATTCAGGAAGAGCTGCCTTCTCAAGGTAGAGAAGACTGTAAAGCCTTCAGGACCTTGATTGGCTGATAGGTTACAACTCAATATAAGAAAAAGACAGCTGCAAACTTCTAGGAATAATTGGAAGTCCAAAATAAACACAAATGCCGACATCCCAGGCATTAGTGTGCTGAAATGAACTGGTATTGGCCATTTTAACAGAATTTTGCAAGACCAACAACCATCAATTGTTCATATGGAAATTTCAGCTAGACCAAAAGAAAATGACAAGAATTCCATAAGAGCCAATATAGGACCTTGAGGATACCCCACCTGAATTTCTAGACATCTAAAGAACAGATTTTGATGAGCTGTAAAAAGACATCAAGAACATCATTGTTGAAAAAAGTAAAAGGTCTTTAAAATAGTTATTTTTATAAAAAGGAAGTGATCATAGCGGAAACCAGAGGATACTGAAGCATGTGAAAGTTGGACATTGAATAAGGCAGACTGTAGAATAGATGCATTTGAATTGTGGTGCTAAAGAATAGTTAGATATGACAAAATAACAATCTATAAATTATCAAGGGCTCATGAGGGAGGGGGGAGCGGGGAGGGAGAGAAAAAAAGAGGACCTGATGCAAAGGGCTTAAGTGGAGAGCAAATGCTTTGAAAATGATTAGGACAAAGAATGTACGAATGTGCTTTATACAATTGATGTATGTATATGTGTGGATTGTGATAAGAGTTGTATGAGCCCCTAAGAAAAGGTTAAAAAAATAGTTAAAAGTACAATGGAGTGCTAAAAAGACAAACCATCTCTATTGAAAGAAGTCCAGAGTGCCACTTAGATGGTAAGACTTTGCAGTACATACTTTGGACATGTCGTCAGGGGAGCCCAGTCCCTGGAAAAGGACATCATGTTTGGTAAAATGGAGGGGTGTCGAAAGAGAAAGGTCCTTGATGAGATAGACTGACACGGTGGCTACATCAATGGGCTCAGACATAGGAACAACTGTAAGGATGGCACAGGACCATGCAGTGTTTTGTTCTAGCGTCCATAGGGTGGCTATGGGCCAGAGCCAGCATGCTTCCTTGAAAGACTTTGTTGTCACTTGCTTTGGACATATTGTCAGGAGAGATCAGTCCTTGATAAGAAATATCATGTTTGGTAAAACAGAGCGGCAGTGAAAAGAGGAAGACCCTCAACAAGATGGACTGACGCAGTGGCTTCAATGATGGGCTCAAATAAAAGAACAATTTATTTGGTTCTGTTGTGTCGCTCTTTCTGAACCAACCTGAAGACATATAACAACAATAACACTTATACACAGAAAGGAACATGTAAGCCAAACATGTTTTAGTGATGTTATAAAACAGTAGTTCTCAGCCTATGGGTCACGGCCCTTTTGGGGGGTTGAATGACCCTTCCACAGGGGTTGTCCAATACAAACAAAAACAGTAGCAAAATGATAGTTATGAAGTAGCAACAAAAATAATTTTATGTTGGGGGGGGGTCACCACAACATGAGGAACTATATTAAAGGGTCGTGTGGTATTAGGAAGTTTTATAACCACTGTTATAAAACTAAATGGAATAGCTAAATGTTGGATTTCCTGCCCACGGACCTGCAACCAACCCACCAAAATTCATCCCATCCATTCTTTTCTGCTCTTTATTCCACTTATTCATATTCTAAGTTTTGTGGTGTACAACTCTGAATACTTAAATTGAACATAGATCTAAAACCACACATATTTCAACCCTCTCCCCATTACCACCAATGAGTTTTTTAAGGTTAAAGCTTGCTTTGGTACAAAATCCATTTTAAACCACCAGGTTATGACTCTCTCCAAATATTGTACACAACTGAACAACTTATAACAAAAGTGTTCTTCCTTCCATTCCATCAGTAATGATTACCGGAGTACCCAATTCCCCTCCCATTTCCTCAAAGCTCTCAACCCCATTATATCTCTGGTCTTCAAATTCTTTCTCATTAACATTGTTTAAGAAACTTATTTTCGCAAGAACAGCTGCAATTTGATGTGTTTTCACAACCATATTATTATTACTTCTGACAAAGTCAAAAAGACCACTTTATGCTGAATCCAATGGTCACCATTAAATTCTTAAATTATTTGACTTTTCTATAAAAATAAACACTGACAATTCTTTCCTTCTTGAAAAATGTTCTTCTTTTATATCTGGACATCTAGTTTTCTCCCAGGAGTCCTCGTAGCGCTATGGGTTGGGTACTGGGTTGCTAACCGCAAGGTCAAACCCAGGAATCCCGCCAGAGGGGAAGGATGCAAGTTGTCGGATCCCATTAAGACTTACAGTGCCAGAAAGCCTATGGTCCAATGCAGGGCCATTCTAAGCACACCGCAACTCAATGGTAGTGGGTTTGCTTTGAAAAGCATTTCTCCTCAACCTAGTCTCATTCTATATTCTCTGCATAGTCATAGATTCTCGTGGTTTAATTACATGCTGATTATTCCAAATTCTCTCACGTTCAAATCTCTCTCTCTCTCTCTCTCTCTCTCTCTCTGTCTGTCTGTCTGTCTCTCTGGGGCTCTATGTGGTTAGCTGGCTTCAAATTTATGTCTTCCACACCTGTTGGTTTCAACTAGTGCTTTTTCACATGTCACAAACATGTTAAAAACTTATCTTCTCAGCTAGTCAGGGTACAGTGTAGCAACTATAAAACATACAACTTTCCACTAATTCATCAATGCTTCCCTGCCCCACTATCATGATTCCAATTCTACCTTACAAACCTGGCTAGCCCAGAGGGTGTACATTGGTACAGATAGGAACTGGAAACACAGGGAATCCAGGAGAGATGATCCCTTAAGGACCAGTGGTAAGAGTGGTGATACCGGTAAGGTGGAGGTAAGGTAGGATAGAAAGGGGGAAAGATCTACATATAACCTCCTCCCTGGGGGACAGACAACAGAAAAAATAGGTAAAGGGAGACATCGGACAGTGTAAGACATGAAAAAGTAATAATTTATAAATTATCAAGGGCTTATAAGGGAGGGGTGGCAGGGAAGGAGAAGGGAAAATGAGGAGAAGTTACCAATGTTTTAAGAATGATGACATCAAAAAAATGTGCTTGACACAATGGATTTATGTATGGATTGTGATAAAGAGTTGTATGAGCCCCTAACAAAATGATGGGGGGGGGGGAGATTTATAGCCTCAGAAATCCACAGGGGCAATTCTATTCTGGGCTATTTAGTTGCTGAGTCAGAATCTACTTAATGGCAGTGAGTATGGTTGTTTGGGGTTTCTTTTCTTAATAGTGAGAAACCAAAACCGAAACCAGCCCAATACTGTCGGACACATATTTGGACATATCATAACCATCAAGACAGAACAGAACAGAACCAGAAGCAGACTGGCATCTTTCCCTTACAGAATATCTAGTAGGTCTAAGCTGCCGACGGCCATGCATTTTAGTCACAGTTCCACCACTCACTCACCCACTGCCGCTGAGTCAATACTGACTCAGACCAACCCTATAGGACAGCGTAGAACTGCCCCTGTGAGTTTCCGAGACCATAACTGTTTACAGGAGTAGAAAGTCCCATCTTTCTTTTAGGGAGCAACTAACTGGTAGTTTCAAAATACTGACCTTGCAGATCACAGCCCAATGCATAACCACTGTGTCACAAGGGCTCCTCAGTACTGGAAAAGGTGCTCAAATTAGTGCGCTAAGAATAGAAAAGCATAAAGTGACTGAGATAGTTTATTGTGCCAGCCTGGCCGATAAACACAAGTGGGATTAATTGAAGGGCGGAGAGATAAATGGCTCAGCGAGCCTCTCCTTTCTTGTCTCTCGCTCTTTAATCATTGGACCAGTGTGCGGCTGCCTTGCTTGTTCTGTGCCTCAATTCAAAGGGTACCCTACCTGTGAGACGCCTAGCTTGTGGACTGTGTCCTTGTAAGTTGAGGTCCCTTTAAGACCACACAATTGGAATTTACATCTCTGTAACTGAGGACTGACAGCTGGTGACCTGCCTTGCTTTTTGCTGCCTGTGCTGGGATAGCCTAGCTCTCTCTACAGAGGACTACCTGACGGCCCTCAAGACTTGAAGGACTGCCAGGGTCTCACAACTCTCTCACGGGACTGAATTGCACTGAGCCATTTGTACTGCTTTATAATTTAACTGTTCATTCCTTGTATTATATATCTTTATCTAGTTGTATATAATTTAACAGTTCATTTCTTGTGTAATATATCTATCTTTATAAATGTATATATAAAATCATCAGCAATCTGGTTTTATCTCTAAAGAACCCTGTCTCTAACCTTTTAGATGGAGACTTTAGTCAAATTCACTGTACTGTTATAACAATGTACAGCTGGTATTGTATACGCTTATTCCTCAATTATTGGCTTTCTTGGTATTTGTTATTTTGCATTTAAATTTTTTTAAACTATCCAACTATTCTGCATATTAATGACACACATCTGGCAGAAACAAATGCTTAAATGTGAGACAGGAGTAAAGTTGGCTATTATGGTTATTTGTCAAATGGACAGGGCCATGATTTTCAGGAGTTTGGCAGTTACATAAATGATGTAGTCATCCTCCATTTCCATATAGTACTAATTTTCACATAACAACCTGGTCTTTGGAACTCAACCGTGTCATGAGAAGTTAAGTAGACTTGTACTGAAAATGTTAAGGTTCATCTGCTTAAAGAATGCCACAGATGGAGCGCTGATTCCTAACACCTCCCAGGAAATCAAGGCCATTTTATATTGTTATCTGCCTAACATAAGTTCCAACCACTTTCCCTCTAGAAAAGTAACTCTTGGTCTACAGCTGAGTTTTTTAAGTTGCCGGGAAGCACCTGATTCATTAATGTCTTATGATGCTCTGGCCTGGTACTCTAATTTTGAAATGGTCATCATACATTGGGAGTTGATGTGATGGTAACTAACAATTCGTTGATTAAAGATTAATTTAAAAACAAATGGCCCACCACCAGAACTCATTGGTAAAAAATGAAAACAGTTGTTCTAGGGTGCACCTGGCCTGGCCCTAGAGGAATCTCAGTTTTGCATGAAGCAGTAGCGACTATCCTTTGAGGTAAACCTAATTCCCTTCCCCACCATGTACACCAAAGCCACTGGCTTAGAAGTATCTCAAATTCCCCAACACACCCATTCCCTAATGCTTCAGTTAAGTAAAAAAGATGATGGTGTCCACTGGGAAGCACAGTCATCCTGCCCCAACTCTGGAAAGTTAAATGGGTTAATAATGGACAACCAGAACAATAAGCTCAAATAAAAGCTGTAGCCCTTGCCATAAACACTCTAAGGGGCTGGATAGGTTATAATTATATTGATATATGGGTTTTTGTCAATGACCTAGTCATCTCATCTGCCACTTAGAAAACTAGAGTTTAATAGATTAAAGACATCGCAAGCAGTCTGGATTCACTAAGGTAGAGGTTAACAGTAAGGGTTGTTGTAAGCCACCACTGCATGCCAACTTGTGATGCCATCCAAAAATGGACCTATTAAGGCCACATTGGGGTAGGCAGCGAGGTGGGGTACTGGACAACTGTGCCAAACCTCTTGACGCTACCAAAAATGACTCACCACTGTTGACTTTTTTGGGTTATAGAGCTGCTATTACCATCTTACTAGCTGTCACTTACCATCAAGTCCATTCTGACCCTACAGGACAGGGTAGAATCGCCCCTGTAGTTTCTGAGACTATAACTCTTTAGGAGAGTAGAAAGGTGTGCCTTTCTCCTGAGGAGTGACTCGTGGTTTACTAACTGCAGACCTTGCAGTTAGTAGCCCAATGCAAAACCTGGGCTCCTCCAATCTAGCTTACTGTAGTTATACTACTGTTGAAATTAATTCCTGTCCTTTTTAATTCCTAGATAATTTATAACCTTTTGTCAGACAGGCTTTTCCTACAATGAGCCAATATTTAGAATATGCAACGGATGTTCCACGTCCCCTACTATCCACAGGTGTCAAGCACTGGAAGTTTCCGGAAAATGAAATTCATAACTCTACCTCCTTCAACTCCTCCTAGTCCACAAATCTTAGAACAGTTTAGTCAATAAATGTGGCCTAATGTAAAAAGAGTCATCTACTTCTGGCTACTTCCTGAGTAATTAACAGGTTAAAAGGCATGAGGAGATATGACATTATATAAATATTTTTAAAGATTCCGCTCTGATCATCCCTGGGCATGATGTTTATCATCCTTTCTGAGTTAAGATGGGAAGAAGGAAAGCACCTTAAGAAAAAGAAATTTTCAGAGTGACCATGAATTGTCCCAGAACCCACCGTTCTTCCTCTAACTGTAGCAGCCTGAGGTGACCTGCCAAAATGTTTCGCTACTCACCTGACTCAGAAAACCCTACAAAATCCTGCAAATCAAGAGAGTCGAACCTCCGGGTCCACTTCAAGAACACCCGTGAAACTGCCCAGGCCATCAAAGGAAAGCCACCAAATACTTGAAAGACATCACTCTGCAGAAGCAGTGTGTGCCTTTCCGCCGACGGTACAATGGTGGTGTTGTTACGTGTGCCCAGGCCAAACAGTGGGGTGGGACCCAGGGTTGGTGGCCCAAAAAAGTGAATTTTTGCTTCACATGCTTAAAAATGCAGAAAGTAATGCTGAACTTAAGGGTTTAGATATGGATTCTCTGGTCACTGAGCACATCCAGGTGAACGAAGGCCCCAAGATGCACCGCCAAACTTACAGAGCTCATGGTCGGATCAACCCAACCATGAGCATCCCCTGCCACATTGAGATGATCCTGACTGAGAAGGAACAGATCGTTCCCAAACCAGAAGACGAGGTTGCACAAAAGAAAAAGATTTCCCAGAAGAAACTGAAGAAGCAAAAACTCATGGCTCGGGAATAAATTAAGTTTTAAATAATAAAAGTTAAAGCACTAAAAAGAAAAATTTTCTAGTTGTCTACATTCTTCATGTCTGCAACCATTTAAATATCCCTCCAATAATAAAAATGTTACTTTACAAATAGCAAGTCAGGATCTATGAATGGATCACATATTCAATTAGTCATAAATGGCACTTTTAAATGGGGTGTGGACAGGACATTAAACTGCTAACCTCAAAGTTGGTGGTTCACACCTACCATCTTCTCCTCAGAAGAAAGATTTACGATCTCAGAAAAACCTATACATGGTCTCTGTTGCTTTGGGTCAGTTGGTGGCAATGAATTTGGTGGTTGTTTTTATTCTAGATGAATCAGAATCCACTCAATGGTGATGAGCAATGGTTATATGTACACAAAATTCATTATGCCCAATCTACTTCGTACTATGAATCACAAAAAGAGCCCTGATGATACAGTGGTTTAACAATTTGTGGCTGCTGCACAAAAGACCAGCAATTCAAAACTACCAGACACTCCATGGGGGAAAGAAGAGGCACTGGGCTTTCATACAGATTTTCAGCCTTGAAATCCCTATGGAGTTATAATCTGCCCTACACAGAATAATTATGAGTCATAATCAAATTGACAGCAAAGGATTTAGTTTTTTATTTATAGGTCAAAAGCAAAATAGTTCAGATGTAAATACCTTCTAAGTCATAAACAGATAATCAACCACATGCAGTTTAAAGTCTCACCACAAGAGGGGGACAAAATTCTACAAACCACAGCAAATTACTAAAGTACAGTTCTAAAAACACCTTTACTCTTGACTTCAAGTCACTAGATGATCTTTCCAAACAAGATCTAGTTGATAGACTTCCATTACATTGAAATAGATAACGGAATAGCAATTAATGTTTGTTCTATATATCAGAACAGGATTGACAGGGGAAATCACAAAGGTAAGCAAAAATCTAGCAGAAAACAAGATGCTAATTATAAATGGGTGTGTAAGTAATGGTTTTAAGACATGAAAGGAAAATAAAAAGCAGGTGTGTGTGTAAGTGAGTGAGAGAGAGAGAGAGAGAGAGAGAGAGAGAGAGAGAGAGAGAGAGAGAGAGAGAACCAGGATGAATAAGGTTTGAGGAAATAATTTCAAACAGTGCTAGGTAAGAGTCCAAATGGTTAAATTTTGTTTTCTGGAGGTTTTAGAATTCTCTATTTAGGCCCTTTCAACTCTCAGCATATGCCAAGATGAGGAAGGGGGGGGTGAAGATGAGTATCATCATCCTCATCATGAGCTATATCCACATCAACGAAATTCCAGAAATCAGTAAGATTTCACCACAAACAGTAATTGTCCATCTTAATCTAAGATTAATGTTAGAATGAAAACATAAGTTAGCAGTGAAATGCCTTAAAAACTAAAACAAGCCTTACATTTATGTCAGAGAAAATGAACAAAAGAAAATTAAAAGGCAGAAACCATATGCATTCAGGCTTTGAAACAGACTTGGGGGAGGTCATGGGAGGCATAAAACAGTTGGAAAGGAAACAAGGGCCTAAATTCGAGCCTTCACCAGTAAACATGAAGAAAGAGAGAACAGTGAGTCAATACACTAACAATGTCTCAGAAGTCTCCATTACCTAAAAACTTAGAATCTTCTACAGTTCATGAAATAAAATGCTTAGTCACTTTACAGAATTCCATAGTGAGTCTTATGGAATGAGCACAGAATAGGAGATGCTTCCTGAGTTCTAGTCCTGGCTCACACTAATTAAGCAATGTGAAAATTGACAGGTCAATTAAACTACTAATATCCATCACCACATTCTACTCTCTAGAAGTATGTCACATCGGTGTAGTTTTTCAACATATCTTGAGTCAAATTTATTAACATCTGACAACTCCTTATTAGAAAACAAATTTTCCCTTAACAACAACAAAAACAAAAGCCTCACTACCATTAATTCCATTCTGACTTAGGGCAACTCCATAGGACTGGGTAGAACTGGCCCTTGTAGAGTTCCGACACTGTAACTCATTCTGGTCCTAACTCATTCTTTCTCCCATGAAATGCTAATTGCTGACCTTGCAGTTAGCAGTTCAGCGTGTACTCCACTATGCCACCAGTTTTTATGCTTTCAGTAAGTTAATAAGAACTGCCAAAAGCTGACACATGAATTGTTTCCAATATAGTGTATACAGGTGATAAAAATTCCCTTATCACCTCAGGGAGGAAAAAAGTAGATGATGGCCAATAAGCGTGATCCCACCAATTCTAAAGTCCTACTCTTTTAAAACATTTTCCTACATTTCATCACCTCTAAAATTGATAAACATTTAATTGGCCTTTTTCTTCTGTAATGGTACTAAAAAAGGTGTACTACAGTAAATGACTTAGATAAAATATGGAACCTTTACATAGCTTGAGGATAAAGGTGTCCTAAACAACTATTAAATTTCACATCCAATACAAATTTATAGAATACATAACTTCTACGAAGCATCATTAAAAAGATTATTAGAATTGGTCTCTACTCCAGAGGATGTACACTGGTACAGATAGGAGCTGGAAACACGGGGAATCCAGGATGGATGATCCCTTCAGGACCAGTGGTGAGAGTGGCGATACCAGGAGCGACGAGGGAAGTGGGGGTAAAAGGGGGAACCGATTACAGGGATCTACATATAACCTCCCTGGGGGACGGAACAGAAAAGTGGGTGAAGGGAGACGTCGGACAGTCTAAGCTATGACAAAATAATAATTTATAATTATCAAGGGTTCTTAAGAGAGAGGGGAGCGGGGAGGGGGGAAATTGAGGAGCTGATTCCAGGAGCTTAAGTGGAGAGCAAATGTTTTGAGAATGAAGAGGGCAATAAAGGTACAAATGTGCTTTACACAACTCATGTACGTATGGATTGTGATAAGAGTTGCATGAGCCCCCAATAAAATGATTTTTAAAAAAAGAATTGGTCCCTACTTTGACAGGACTAAGAGTCAACAAAAGCCGAAATATCTATAAAAACTATCTTCCACTTATGAGTATACAACTTAACTGTACCCAGAGTATAAATTACTAAGAAATGTAAAAGCCCTAAGAAAGTAACCGTTATTTATGAAAAAGATAACTGAAAATCAATTTTTTCTGGACAGAACAAAATTCTTAATTACATGAAGTACTCTTATTTTAACTTGTTCATTACTGTAATGGAGTACTCCCACCAAATGATGGGTGGGACTATGAAAACAGCATGTGTAACATTAATAGAGGGGATTAGTCAGTTTAGGTTACCACCACCCCATCCACCCACCCCCATCTTTAAATATAAGCCATCTTTGAAGTAGGAGCAGAGAGAAATTCCATGTCCGTGAGAAAATGACTGTGTTCAAGATCTCTGCCTAACGTGGTAGAGGTTGCGATCAGAGACAGCAGGAAGGAGAACATGAAGAACAGAGGGGCAATGTGGAGACTGAGACTGTGAGGACTGAAAGGTGCTGTTTTTATCTTTAAGGCTTAATAACCTTAGCTTGTTGTGAACTATTGACTTCTCTAATAAGTAGGCCCGCCCCCTTGGTGGCTATTGCAATGAATTATCAAACCCAACCCATCATGGTTAAGAATGATTGGCAGACAAATGAAGTATCATGGTAAGAATGATCACCATCAAAATATGGTAAAGAGAGATAAAGAATGGAGGAGTGTCTGACCTGTCTCATGGCAACAGGGGAGTCAGAAGGGGTTCTGTATGGTCCTTACACCGTTTATGTAATCACCCACAGTCAACACATCCATTCCAACACAAGAGTGACCCTACAGAGTGTGCCTGAGGCTTTGAAGTATCCTTATGGGGTCAAACAGCCTTATCTTTTCCCTAACCCAAAGAACAGCTGGTGGATCAGAATAGCTAACTTTGTGGTTACTAGCCCAACATTTACCTTATGGCACCACCTATAACAATTACATTATTATCTCTCAGATTGCGTTACATAGCTGTGCAATAAATGAGGGGAAAAGGCAGATCAAATGTCCCCTTAATAACAAAAGCTAACCAAAAGCACTGTGATAGTGTAACTTTTGGCAAAAAAATAACATTAGTAATTCCCTAATTTACGAACTATTATTTGTTCAAGATCATTGGTGGCCTACATTTTTCAAAAGGGAAGAAATGAAGCTCAAAACGCCATTCTGAACACTGCTTGGAGAACTTCCCTCTTTCACACATCTTGAACACAGATGACAACTGAGTCGATTTTAACTCATAGCAACCCTATAGACTGCCCCTGTGGGTTTCCAAGACTGGAAATGTATACAAGAATAGAACACCTCCTCTTTCTCCCTTGGGGTGGCTTGGGGTGGCCAGAAGTCTTGAACTGCCAACCTTGTGGCTAACAGCCCAACTCAAATCCACTACACCACCAGAGCACAGGCTAGCTACTTATAAATGTATTTTAGACACAATTCCTATTTTGTTTTATAAATAATGAGCATTTCTTATATTATTAAGTCCTAGTATATTCACATCATTCCCAAAACGTGAGCATTATGGCATTCACAATCTTATTTACATAAAAAAGCAGTCTTTCATTTATACTGAAATCTAAAAAAAGTTTCCAATTGCAAAAAATTATATGTAAAAATTAAGCAACTTATCAGAAGAATTAATATGAAAAATGAGATGCAGACTATCAAACGTATCTAACTGGCCCAAAAATTGTTCAACTTTGACAACTATAAAAGATACTTTTGGAATAAATGGTTTAGTACTTTGATGGTATTGAAAAACTACATATGACAAAAACAAATCAAATTACATGAGGTCATTTAGTCACTATAAAAAGTACTTTCCCACAAAAATATTAAGATATAACATTTTAATCACATTTCTGTAAATCCTGAATGAAAAGGAGGTAGAGAGAAAGTTGAAAAGAAAGAGAGATGCACAGTACAGAGTACCTTTGTTGATGATGGTGGAGTAGGAAAATTAAGCCAGGCTGGAGCAAAGTCATGCTGCGCCATTTAGGTCCAGTCTCTCCAACTCAGTGAAACAAGGCTTCAACACCTCATGGCAAGTCCCTGTCACACAAAAATGGAAGGAAATTAGACCAGTAGCTCCTGGTCAAAATCATCTTATGTTCCTTTTACAAATTATACTAATTGTACTATTTTAAGAATCCCACTTATAAATGAGATCTAAAACAGGCAAAATTATTGAGATAGAAAGCAGACTAGTGGTTGCTGGGAATGGGAAGGACAAGGAAGAGAAATGTGAAAAGGGAATTTCTTAAGCAGTGAAAATGTTCTCTTATTCTTGTGATGATGGCTATACAATTGTACATATTTGTCAAAACGTATCTAATCTGGACACTCAAAACAAGCTACTGTAAAAAAAAACTACAGTTCAATAAAGTTGCATGAGGAAAGATTTACAATTTTATCATAAAGACCAGATATCAAGTGTCTCCTGAAATGATGAAATCTAATATACGTAACACCATCGATTATATAATTCTTGCCTCCACCTCAAATCAAATCTGAAATGCGATAAATTTGCAGAAAATGTTAAAGTGAAAGGTTAAAGATAATTCGAAGTAACCTAACAAATCTAGATCAAACTATTGTACTCAGGTCAAATTATTTGGCTTCTACAACAAATATATGGCCTGACTGATCAAATAACAATGCGTGAATCATGTATGCACTTTTAGGCAATCAATTCAATTATTAAAAAAATAGATTATATAATTTATTATTAAGGGAGGTTACTTTTAGAACTAAGGTGCGCCTGGACCCAAGCCACAGTATTTTCAGTCACCTCATGTGAAAGTTGGACACTGAATAAGGAAGACCGAAGAACTGATGTATTGGAATTATAATGCTGGCAAAGAATATGGAAAGTACCACAGATTACCAAAAAAACAAATAAATCTGTCTTGGAAGAAGTACAGCCAGAGTGCCACGGGTGATAAAGATGGAGAGACTTTGTCTTCACATACTTTGAACATGTCAGGGGAGACCAATCCCTGGAGAAGAATATTATGCCTGGTAAAATAGAGGAGCAGTGAAAAGAGGAAGGCCCCTGAGCAAGATGGATTGAACACAATGACTGCAACAATGGGCTGAAGCATAGAACAATTGTGAGGATGGTTCAGGACCGGATCATATTGCATTATATTGTGCATAAGGTCACTATGGGTCGGAATAGCTTGATGGCACCTAACAACATAAATTTACATAAACACCCAAGGAGATATTTGAACATGAGCTGAATAATGACACTAAGTATAACTGAAGTTCTTGACAACTGAATTAATTCATCTAAAATTTATTGAACAATAAATCAAGGAATATTGGATGAGGATAGTAATTGAAACAAGTTTGTTCTGTTCTTTGTAAATGTTGATGCAACAGCCTGGTATACTGAGATTTATAACAGACATCCCGTTTTATTGTACTTCAACTTATTGTGCTCCATATTTTATGGAGTTTGTAGAAGTGTTTGTAAATTGAAGATTTGTGGCAAACCTGTTTCAAGCAAGTCTATCAGAACCGTTTTTCCAACAGTACATGCTCATTCATTCTTATCTGTCACAATATTTTGAACTTTTAAAAAATTGTATTACACACTTAATATACAATATATTATAAACAAAACTTTTAAATGCACACACAAAAAAGCGTGACTCGATTGCAATACTCACTTTGTTACAGGGGTCTGTAACCAAACCCACGATATCTCATCTATTATTTTCTCTATTTACACAAGATGCTTGACATTTTCAGTAATAAAAGTTGTTCTATTTTAATTAACATTGATCACACTGAATATCAAATATTTTAAAAACTATTGTTCTTAGGATTTTAATTTGGGGGGAGCTTGTCTCAATTACATTTAGAGTCAGTTACCAGCCAATCTAAACATAGCAAATTTTAGTTTTTTAAAGACTGCAGCGCAAAAAAAAAAAAGAGTGCAGCATGCAAATGGGCAACTGTACGCATTTCAGTATAGTTTCAACTATTACACAATCTTCCTAAACCAAATCTGCTAACATCAAAATTGTTATACCTACTAATAGCAAATGTTTTATGCTTACAACTTCTTAATAATCCCAAAGTTAAATTTGGCTTTTGTTTTGTTTTTTCATTAAATGAACATGGCAATGTCTAACTATTATGTACCTTTTCGTCAAAGATTCAATGGAAATATCTCATCAAAAGGAGGAATGTGCCCAGCAGAATTTCAAACCCAAAGAGAATCCTGACTTTCTGGAATCAAAGAGGCTGAATGAGTCCTTGAAATTATTGCCCTAAAATAATCTTTTAAGCCTTAAATCAAAAATACACACTGAAAGAGCCTTGTGCTCTTTCAAGATCTATCTATATAGGGTTCGGTATAGCAAAGAAACACACAACAGTCCTCTACTTTTTTAATGCTTTCACCACCCCACCATCCCACTATCATGACCTCAGTTCAATCTTACAAATCCTAGACCAAAGCATGTACACTGCTACAGATAAAGCTCTTGACACACAGAATCCAGGACAAAGAAGCCACTCAGGACTAATATTGAAAGTAGTGTTATCAAGAGGGTAGGTGGAAGAAGGGGGCAGGAGGAAGAGAAATGGGGAACTGATGACAATGATGGAAGTACAGCCCTCCCCTGGGGGTGGGAGGTGGGGAAGACAAACAATAGAAATGTGGATGAAGGAAGACAGCGGATGGTATGCAACATGAAAAGAAAAATAATTTATAAACTATCAAGGGTTCACAGGATGGGAGAGTGGGGGGGGGGGGAAGCTGATACCACGAGCTCAAGTAGAAAGAAAATGTTTTGGAAATAATGGCAACATATGGGCAAACGGGCTTGATACAACTGATGTATGGATTGTTATAAAAGCTGTCAGAGCCCCCAATAAAATGATTTATTAATAATAATTTTTAAAAGATCTATCCATATAGGATCAAATTAAAAACAGCAATTCAAAAGATTTGTCAGCAAACTTCAGGAACAGAGAATTTATGTTAATAGTAAAAGAACAATTTGGAAAACGAGGGCAAGAATATTTGCACAATTCAAAGTGTAAGCAATGTCACTAATTGTACATACAAATATAGATGAATTGTTGCCACATATATTCTCAACATCAAATTTTAATTTCAAAGGATTAAAATTAAAATGGAATTGAATTCAAAGTATATAAAACGTCAATATTTAAAAATAAAAATTTAAATGTTAAGAAATATACTGTTTAATCTTAAACTATCAAGTTTTTCTTTGAAATCTAAGAGCTTAGACAGTTTTTAAAAAGCCATGTCAAAGAATGTACAGATGTGCTTTATACAATTGATGTATGTATATGTATGGATTGTGATAAGAGTTGTATGAGCCCCTAATAAAATGTTTTAAAAATAAATAAATAAAAGTCGTGTCAAATTCACAAAATATGTATTTGTTAAAAGATTTGCCAGATATTTGGGAATACTCTAATTCTGCTATCCCAAATCACTGTCAGGAAAATGTCAGACTGCTAATCTCAAAGTGAGAAGTTCAAACTCACCTCACTTGAAGAAAGAAAGGCTATCTGCTCCCTCAAAGATTTATGGCCTCAGAAAATCTACATAGATTCATTTTAAGTCAGACAATACACACTGTGGGTTTTGAGTAACCCGAATTATGATATTTATTAAAATGTTAACAGAGACCATATATCAGAAATAAATACAACTAATTAACATAATAGAAGTAAAAATGTTTAAATGTCATATAGATACAATTGTGGATACAAGGGTACACCCTGAAACAATTTGAAAAACTCAAGACATTTTATAAAACATATGTACCAGTTTTGTTAACACATAACGAAAACTCAAGCATGCTGAGTTCTAACTTCCCTACCTACTTGAATTCACTTATAAATTTCAGGGAGTTACCTATAATTCATCACATAAGGAATTATGTATGGCAAGAAGGGCCACATTAATGCTATTGGCTTTCGAAAGAGTCAAAAATGATGCCATTTGTTTATTATGAGTGTTTTGAAATATTGGCCAAA